>NC_089831.1:24980057-25580057 GCF_035046505.1 Tiliqua scincoides
GAGAGGTGTCTGGCCTTGGTGCTGGAGCCGGAGTCTCCATCGCTGGAGCCAAGTGTAGGAGAAAAGCCACTGTTAAGGACAAGTGCTATGCCAGATATAAATAAAGCTGCTTGTCATGTGATGCAAATTTACAATGAGGGGAAAACATTCATGTCCTGGTGCTTGGAAGAGTACAAGATGGAGAGAGGAACCAATTGATTGGCTCAATGGGAGCATATCTGCGTCACAGAGCACATGCTTTGCATACCAGGCCCCAGGCAGAACTAAGATTGCCAGGATGTGCCCACCTTTGTCTGCTGCTCCTCCCACTCCTTGGACTGGATGAGGAAGAGGGGGATGGAGTGGAAGAGGAAGTGTGGAGGAGAGGAGCGTGGGAGGATACAGCAGTGGCTCTCAACGTCTGTCCCCTGCCATATCTCTTCGAGTTGTCCACCTATTGGAAGGACCACTGGAAATAACTGTTGATGATGTCATCACCAGTCACTTCCAGACTGGGAGTCCAGATGCAACATGACCAACACTGGGGGATGGGAAGGCTTTTTCAAGCATGTGAAAATGGAGCTTGGAGCTGGAGCTTGGCCTGCTGAGCCTCCTACAGCTGCTTGTTGCATTGTGTTGCTGGTCTTGCTGCCTGTGCATACCACCGGACACCACCTCAAGTACCACCAGTGATACAAGCACCACTGGTTGAGAACCACTGGGCTGCAACGCACTAACCCACCACTTTGCTGTTCTCCGCATTTCCTCTTCTCCTCTGTCCCCTTCTTTACTTTCCCAGTCCAGGCAGTGGAGGAGCGGAGACTGCCACATCACCACGTACAAGGAGCCACCACTGCCTCGGGTGTCAGGAGCTCCCCAGCCAGCCAGCCCTGCTGCACCCCGGGGCTGTTCTGCCTGCAAGTGGCTCTGGGGGACGAGGCGGAGAAACCCCCTTTCCTGAGGAGCGCTTGCAGCATGAGTGACAGGGATGGCAGCATGGGGGCAAGCCAGTGGCATCGCTAGAGGTGGTGCAAAGTACTTACAGCACAATTCAAACTGTGTCTTGACCCTGCACAAGTCCCTTGGTTGGTTGGATGGTCAATCAATCAATCAAATAATTGATTAATAAATAAATAAATCAATTGATTAATTGATTTGTTCTATCCAGCTGTGCAAGGAACTCTGCACACGCTCAGAGGCACTCTCAACACTGTGCATTCCCAGAACGCAGCACCTTATATATAGCTGTGCAAGGGACAGGTTGATTAATTAATTGTCCCTCCTTGCCTGAGGCATGCAGGGGAGCTCCTCCTGCAGGTGGGAGTGCCTGCCGGAGGCTGCCAAGGGGAGGCTCTGCACCCCCCCCCTCCCGCATTATCCACCTCCACCCTGGACCACAGCATCCTCCCTTCCCGACGGAGGGCGGAGCCAGGGCTTCACCGCTCGCTACTGCGCATGCGTCGACAGCCCGCCACGCGCATGCTCAATCCTTCCGGACGGGGCGCCGCTAGCTTAGCCCACTGAGCGTTGCCATGGTGCCGCCCGAGCGCCCCTCCGGGCCTCGCCGCCTGGCCCGCATCTCCCGCCTGCTCTGCTTCAGCGCGTCGCACCGGCTGCACAGGTGCCTCAAGGCGGCCAGGAGGACCGGGAGAGTCCCGGCCATGCTGCTTTTTGTCCCCCGCCAGACTGGGCGAGGGGCGCTCGTGCGCATGCGCGGCTGGGAGAAGGCGCTGAGTTCTAGGAGTACGCGGGGAGGGGGGACGAGAGTGCCTGTGAACATGTGCAGAGTGCCCACCCCTTGCGCATCTGCATAGAAAGCGCTGAGTTCTGGGAATACAGAGGGACGACAATGCCTCTGAGCGTGTGCAGAGGGCCTGTCCCTTGCACAGCTGGATAGAAGGTGCTGAGTTGTGGGAATACGCAGGATTGAAATGGGTTGAGGTTGAGAGTGCCTCTGAGCGTGTGCAGAGGGCCTGTCCCTTGCGCATCTGCATAGAAAGCACTGAGTTCTGGGAATACACGGGGACGAGAATGCCTCTGAGCGTGTGCAGAGTTCCTCCCCTTGTGCTACATGACTCAGCATGCTTTCCACCAAGTGGAAGGCTATTTATAGCCTCCCCACCTGTTAGTTCAGGTGACTGTCATTTATGTGGTGTGTAGGACATAAAATGGGGGGGGCAGCAGGTTAAGGGAGTCATTGGTTGGAAGACTTTGGGAATGCCTGGGTTAGCCTAGCGATCTTCATGGCTGAGGTGGGATTTGAACTCGGCTCTCCCCAGACTGCAGCTGCCTCACATGCTTAACGTTGACACCGTCCTTGACATGATGAGCCTTTGCTGCTCTGTGCTGAAAGCGCAACCAAACAATTTGTCTCTGCAGATGCAAAAGGGATGACGTCTGTTTGTGGCTCTCTGTCATGCGGCTTCCTGTAAATTTGGCGCATGAGGACTCCACACAGAACCTCTGCCCTTGTTCCTGAACCAAAGGGAAAAGGGGGGGGGGTTGGAGATTCTGAACCTGTAACTTATTCAGTTCTTGGGTACTGAACCGTTGAACTTGGTGGGGGCTTCATTCTGAGTAAATGTGACTGGACTTATACGTATATGAAAAGGTGCTTGGTTGAATTGTGGGTGTTGTCTTTGGATCAAGGCAAGCTCATCATGTTCTGTGTGACTGAATACTATACCAGTTGTTTGGGAGAGCAACTGCAAAAGGTTATGCTGCTTTTGGACTCCCCACTGGGCATTTGGGTGGCTGCAGTGAGAAATGGGGTATTGGATTTGGTCTGAGACAGCAGACCCCTTTTGATGTCTTTATGTCCTAACTCTTTGCCGCCACCCCCCCCCCCCCAATAATTGCTGTTTGGGTGAAAATGTAAGAACACAATTCTCTTGTAAGGCCCCTGATTTTAGCTTTGAGCAACACCTGATTTGGGGCACTTTACAAATGAATTTTTTTCTCCTGCTGTGCAGTAAGTTCACTGAGTGATGAAGAAAACCGGAAACTCTTTGGAAGTGCAATAACCCCAATGGACATGGGCACAACTACAAAGGTGAGGAGGAAGAGCAGCTGAGACTTGCCATAACGTCTGGTAGCTAGACCTTTATAATCATCATCAACTTCTTGCTTTGCCTGTGGAGGCACCTGGTTAGCCACCTTTTAGTCCTATTCACAGGGCTCCGATATTATATTCATGGCAGCTACACAGAGCCTCCATGTGCAGAGGCAATCTGTCTTTGAGTATCAGGTGTCGGAGAACAATGGCAGGGAAGATTATTGCCCCAATGCCCTGCTTATAGGTTTCCTGGAGGTATTTTTGGGAAACAGGATGCTTTGCTAGATGGACTTACCAAAATTTGGGTGCAACAGGTGGATTAAAAAGAATCCACTCACACCCTGCTTTTTAAGTAACAAAAAATAATTACTCTCTGCTTATGTTTGCCCTGCATCCTATTAACTTTTGGCTGCATTGATAGGAGTCTTGGGATCCTAACAGATAAAACTGAATAACATTTGGATGTGTTCTACCTTTTCTCATATTAGTCAACAACCTGTGAATAGTGCGTGGAAGAAGATAGAAATATGGGTTCTAAAAGGGTTTTCTCTTCCCACTAATGAGAGACAAAGATAATTTGTTGCTAATTGGTGTGACCAAACCCTCTCAATTGACTCTGAACTCATTAAATGCAACAGAGGGGAAATGTTATCTGAAAAGGACCCTCCTGTCAATAGTGGTGCTCCTTTTGTTTCATCAGCTTGGTAGCAAATCTTAGGAGTTGTTTTTCTCTTGATGGGTAAGTCCTTCCTCTTTTATAGGGTATGGTTTTATTAAGGCAGGTAAAGGAAACTGAAATGCAAGGGCTTTGCTTAAAAACAAACTCCCTAAATAAATGTCTGTCTCTGTCCTCCACTGGATTGTCTTAACTGATTTCTGTGAACTGATTTTATAGGGACTGTAGCTCTGTGGCACAGCCCCTGTGTTGCATGCAGGAAGGTCCCAGTTCACAGAAATTTCTGGCAGCATTCCTGCCTGGAATGCTGGAGAGATACTTCCAACCTGTGTTGGCAGTGGTAGGCTAGAGAGGCAGGAGTCTTGATTCTGCTTAAGGCAGCTGCTTATGTTCAAGTGAGTTTTTTCCAACTCTAACACAGTATTTTCTTTTTCCTAGTGGAAGTAACTGTGTGCGGAGAGGTAAGTGTCTCCTTTATTGGGTTTGAAAAATATTCCAAGTCCTTAGGCACTAGTACCCCACTTCTAGGCTCCACTTGGGCTTTCTTCAGCCTCTACCCAGAAGGAGGAGGCTCTTCTTAGTTGGTGTCAGGGTTGGGTTTGGAAAATGGAATTTCTGTCTTGACTGTTGGGGTTGTCAACAGTGGTGTTGAAGACCAGGTGTGAGCATTTTGGTCTGGGCCCACACATTGGCCCATGGGGATGAGGAGGGTCGGGGCAGGACAGAGTGAATCCTTATGTTCTGACAGAGTTGCAAGGGACTAGGTGGAAATGAAGACTGGGCCCTGTTACTTTCTTCCCCCCCTTTTTGAGCACAGAACACCCCACTCCGTAGCCAAGCATCTCGCGGAATTCTGTTTTTGTCTAATTAGATCTCAAATCTGGTCATTATTGCTCGTGTTCTTAGTCCCACCTGCTCTGAGTGTTATACTGTCACTTTTTACCTGGGAAGCACCCAGTTTCAAATTCTGTCACTTTTTACCTGGGAAGCACCCAGTTTGAAATTCTGTCACCCAGCCATGAAATTCTGTCACTGCTCTCTGGAACGGATTCAGTCTGTTTTAATTTATAAGGAAGGGTAACTTGTGAAAAGTAAATACCTGAAAAAAAACACCCCCTCTGGAACAGAAAAGGGTAGTTTAGCGGAAAATGCTTCCTATCCCTTTTCGTGCCACTCCCTTCATTTAGAGTTCAACATCAGGCTTTTGCATTAGAAGTGTGAACAGCTCAAGCCTCTGGCTTGCACTGGAAGCACCATACAGAGTCCCTGCTTTTTTTGTAAATATTGAGGGTGTGATGTAGCCTTATGTGCCTTTTAAAAATAAAACCTCAATAAAACCCCAATAAAACCTCAAAAATAAAACACGAGGGCTGCAACGTCTTATTTTCAAAGTTTTCAACTACCTTCTTTTCTCCTTGTGGAAGTCCTTGTTGTCTTGCCTGTTGTAAGAGGCCAAAATCCTTTCAGATGACCTGCCAGCTGACATACTTGGCAGTGTTCTGTTTTGGCTCTCCAAGAAGTGGGGAGGCATTCTGCTAGGCTGGCTTCTGAAGAAGGGCTCCAGTGCTTGGTTCAGCAGCGCTCGGTTTCCATTCCCGGAGTGTGTTTCTTGCCTGAGCTGAGGACAGTCGGTGATCTGGAATAGACACATCTCCTGTTCTGATTCCATGTTTAACAGTGCAGCACAGACATTTCTTTCATGACTGGGGACCAGATACATCAGTGCTCTCTTGTGGGACTCCCTTCTCTGCCTTCTGCCTCTGATGGTGATGGTGGTGCCCTTCATTCTGTGAATGTGACTCATTGGCTGTGGTCAGAACCTTTCTAGGGTTGAGGTGGGATCCTGACCGCAGCCATTACCTACCCTTCAGAGGAACCCTCCAGTGCAACTAGCTGCTGTTACCCACCCCACAGCTCAGTCTCCACCAGATCTTCTTAAAAGTAAGTCCTGTTGAAGTCAGCAGGACTCCTTTCAAGTCAGCGTACCTTGTGCTTCAACCTGGGCATTTGAGATCAGAGTAATGGATCTGTTGTTTATGTTTGACCTGCAGATCGACCCTGCTACAGGAATGGTAATCAACCTTACAGACCTGAAAGATTACATGCAGGTAATAACCCTGCCTCTTCCTAGTGACTGCTAGAGTTTATCCCTGGAGACTGGGGTGTTGTGTGAGCAGACAGTGACATGAGAGATGAATCAAATGTTGGGTCAGGCTGCAGTAAAATCAACCGTATTTGCCTTCTTGCTTGTGGGGTTCAGCCAACATAAGAAGAGCCTTGATGGGTCAGGCCAGTGGACAATGAAGTCCAGAATTCTGTTTTCCTTGGTAGTCAGCCGGACTTGTGTTGCCCTCCCCTGCTGCTGCCCCTCCCAGCAACTGATGTTCAGAGGTAGACTGTCTCAGAACATGGAGGTTCTATATAGCTATCATAACTAAAAGTCAGTGACAGAGCTCTCCTCCTAGAAGCAAACGATTGGGAGAAAAGAGGCAGTGGACACTGCAAGTTTTGAAACTGAGATGAGGGGCAAGATTGAGGGGCAGACCAGTACTTTGCCTCTAAAAACTTCAGGGAGGGGTTACTCTCAGTGGGAGACTGTAGCAGAAGAGAGTCCTGAAACCTTTGTAGGACTAGTTAAGGCCCCAAAGCAACAAGATTTATTGATTTCATTAGAATATATGTGTCCTGCCCTGCCACCTGAGACACTGTTCAAGGTAGCTAGCAGCATGTTTGAAAATCCATTGAAACAATTACAAACGTTTGCACAAGTAAAAGAAGAACCAAAAGCCAATGTGAGAGAAGGGGAAACAGTGGAGAATAGATAGACTTTCCATCCTGGGAGGCCATTTATAGCTGCTACTGCTCAATGTCCTCCTCCTCTGCCCTGCAGGAGGCCATCATGGAACCCCTTGACCATAAGAACCTGGACAAAGATGTCCCCTACTTTGCTGATGTGGTCAGGTAAGTGAATTGGAGTGACCTGCCACAACAGCAGGATCTGCCTTTCCCTCCATGGTGGGTCTGTTCTGTGTCTCAGTGTAGATGTCAGAACTGTAACTTTGAGGGCAGACAAACTCTTGACATTCAGGGTTTTTCTTGCAGTACAACTGAGAATGTTGCTGTGTTCATCTGGGAAAACCTCCAGAAGTTCGTTCCTAAGGGGATGCTTTATAAAGTCAAGGTATATGAAACAGACAAGAACATCGTGGTCTACAAAGGAGAGGAGAGCCTCCCTGGGAAATGAAGCCATGCACATTTGGAGGCCTTTGATTAAGTTCTTTCTCCCAATGTCAGATCAATTAGTTGGTGGATCAATGAACTCTATCCAATAAGTGTGGCCATTGAGTATAAAGATGTCTCTACTTTCTGGAGATAAAACTCAAGGGACTGATAGCCAGGCATTCCACCTTGCAGGGGTGATTTTCTGCAGTTCCGTGCTTTCAGAATTCTCTGCCATGAAGATATTGAGCCAAAGCATTCTATGTTGTCAAGCACTGAGGAGGTGGCAAACTCTTTGCCCTTTTGTGCCTTTATTCGGAGAACAGAGAAGAGCCATCCTTCTCCAAGATGCATAGCTAGTGTAGAGAAGAGCATGAGCTGTGTAGGTGATCTCATGCACCTTGGCCATGAACTTGCTAACTGGCCCTAGGCAAGTGAATCTGCCTCTTTCAGCCACAACTCCCAAACCTGCAGTATTAAAATAGAAGTATGGATCTATTTTCTAGGGCTGTTGTAGAGATTGCAAAATATTACATGTAATGTGGACACTTTGAAATGTGATATATTCCTTCTTTTTGTAACCCAGTGGGCTGAAGCTGCTTCCCTAAAGCAGTAGAAAAGACAGCAGACCACAGTTTTAACTGGAATGCATCAAATGGTTTATTGATTTGTGAACAGATAGCAAGATATATGTAATTATGAAGCAAAACAAAGACACTAAATAGAGGTGAATTTGACAAAGGAATCTATACAGAATAATAAAAGACAGTAAATGTGTGTAAGAACTGAGTGTTGAATAATTATCAAAACAATAAATGTAAATCAAGCTACACAAAACAGCCTGATGTGTAAATATGCATGCAAAACCTCTCCTAGTCTAATCCTGCCCTGTGTTCAAAACCAAATGCCTGCTGGCTTAGTTTCAGGTTGTCACCCCAAATATGTTTCCTAGGAAACAAATCCTGTTTAGGGCATGTGCTGAAAGTCCCTTGATATAATCCAGTAGGCCAATTTCCCCCTCCTCTTCCATCGCCCCCTGCTCCCCCTGTGAAATGAGTTCACAACTACCAGACTTGCTTGTGTATCTTGGGGCTGATTGGTGGAGAAAGATTCTCCAGGAAATTATTAACCCACAAAAATAACCCCCAAATGAAACATGTTTATAAACATGTTTAACCCCAACAACGTGATGAGAAAACTGGTTCTTTTAAAGAAAACCAGTTACAACAAAAATGGGAAAAGAAAAAATAAATAAAAATAATCCAACAATGTTTTATAAAAAAGTAAAATAAAAGTGTGTTGGTGGTCTCAGGTCAGGGAAGTGACACACTTAAAAATTAACCAAAGAATGAGAGAAAAAGACAAAAGAAAAACACCTCCTTTTTCTCTCCTTAATATGCTGTTCTTGAACTCTTCCCCCCCCCTAAATGTCACACCCCATTACAGTTTATGTGTGTCATTTCCCCATACTTCATACTTTTCATGGTGTGTGTTTGTATTGACCAATGGACCAGCACGTTTGGACCAGCCTGTTTTGAACACAACTTACCCTTTGTTTTAGGTCTCATTTTTAAAAATATTGACCGTGTCCTTTTCCCTCTCTGTGCCTGGGAAGCTGAGCTGATGCCTGCTCCTATCTGGTCTCATGATACCAGAAGGCCATCTCATAGTGGTCCTGTGATTCAAGAAGAAAGCATTATCTGTAGTTCTGTCACACATGACTTAGCTTTCCTTAGCGGAGGAGATTAAGGGTGCAATCCTAAATGCACCCTGGGCTGGTGCACTGGCCCGGGGGGCGGTAACAAATGTGCCATAAAGCATGTTTGCGCCTCCTCGTGTGTCAGCAGGGGTCTGGAGAGGGCAGGGAGGAGGCGGGAGGGAAGTGTTCCAGGGGGTGGGCGGGTGGGCGGGTGGGGAGCAGGAGGTGGGGCTGAGAGCTGGTAGTTAACGCTGGATCCCAACCCCATTTCCTGAGCAGCACATAGGGGCTCCAAGCGCTCCGTTCTCCTTGAACTTGCATCACCTTGTGAGGTTGTTTCTTTTTCATAGCCTGAAGAGAAAATAAGAGTGAGAATTATTATTATTTATATGCCACTTTTCAACAAGAGGCAGTTCACAAGGCGGTTTACATAGCAAAATAAATCAGTAAAGAACTCACAATACTAATAAAAGGTTTAAAAGAGATACCAGTAACAGCCACTGGAAAAGTTGCCATGCATGTCTTAGGTCAGGGGTGCTCACACTTTTTTGGCTCGAGAGCTACTTTGAAACCCAGCAAGGCCCGGAGATCTACCAGAGTTTTTTTTACAATGTTTGCGCCATCATAACATATAACATTTATGTGTACAATGTATGTTGGTGTACCTTGAGCCCCTACTTCTGTTGTGGCCCTGATCCCACTCTATCTGACTTTTATGAGGAGAAAACTGAATTGGGAGTAACATGTGGTTTGGCCCAGCCTTGTGTTGGATGTTGGTATCTCTGATGTTGGCTCGCTGCTTGAACGAGTGCTGGCAGCTAGATGTGTCAACTACCTTTGCGAGGTATGATGTTCGAGGCAGTGAGACCATTTGATCTAGGACTGCCCCTCTCATACATGCAAGTCACTGCTTGTTTTTATAGCCAATATAGAATATGAGTGCAGGAACTGGCACCACAGCCAATGCCATCTGCTGGAGGAGGACTCTGAAGCGGGCAAGAATGCCAGGTTTTTTACAGGGAGACTATAATGCCTCAAGAAAAGCAAACAGAGCAAGCTCATCACACTCAATATCTTAGGAATATTGCAAGGACTGCAGAATGCACTGTGGAAATTGGTTTGACGTCTTGGTTTGACCCCATAAGTCCTGCTGTGATTTATGCACTCAGCGGAAATATCTGTAGCATTGTACTGTATGAATGCTTTTTGTCTCATTTTACTAGAGTAGATGAAGGGCAGATAACAGTGCCTGAAGTGACCTTTGGAGTTGTACTTGGAAGAAGTGAGTCAAATCGAAGTGGCTGTATTGGAATCACGATCTGGCAAGGAGGTAGGGTGTGGAGTCAGCAGTGGCCCCTTTAAGGGTAAGGCCTGGGCTTTCAGCAAAGGGTGTGCTGCACAGCTGCAGCCACTTGAAAGCAATAGGGCCCTCAGGCATAAAAGCACCCGATGAAGGGAGAGTTTGGTGTGGGCAGCAGAAGGAGGAAAGCTTGAGGAAGGACAGACTGGATTAATGGACTGAGGAATTGATGGCTAATGGACTGCTGGAACTGCTGATGGACTGATGTGTGAATGGACTTTGGAAGCTGCTGGAGCAGAAACTACTGGTGACACTAAGACTGGTGTTTGGCTGCTGTGCCCAAGACCTACTGAGGACCAAGGGGCTGTGTAGTGGCCAGAGGCTGCTGGCAGGAAGGAGGACCTCTGTGGGTTAAACAGGCGAGCTACCCTGGTGGTGGGGTCCAGCAGTACTGCAGGGCAGAACCAGGGTCATTCTTGGGTAAAAAAAGGGTGCTAATTAGCTAAATGTGGGCATAATTCTCCAGGCAGAGCTTGGATTGGGAATTTGGCAGAACAGTGGCAAGGGGTGAGCAAAATCATCAGGGCCAGATGGCATCTACCCAAGAGTTCTTGTGGAAATTAAGTATGAAATGGCTGGTGTCCTTACAATGCACGCAACATGTGTCATCACCCTGTCAGATGACTGGAAGTCAGTCCAATGCTGGTGTTTGAAAATGGATCTGGGAGTGGCGGGGGGGGGGGGGGCAGATCTGGGAACTTACAGTCCAAGCAGCTTGATGTGGATAAACTGGTGGAAAGTATAATTAAAGATAACATTATTCATCATATTGAAGAACAAAGTACTGGAAGGGAATCACATGTACAGAGACAGCACTATGTCCCTCTTTGAGAGAGTCAATAGCACAAAGATTTTGGTGATCCAGTTGACATTATGTGCTTTCAATGACACTTTCAATAAGTGTCTTGCAAAGCTCTTCACCAAAGGTTCATTAAACTTAGCAGTCATGGAGGAAGAGGACAGGTTCTTTTATGGGTTGGTAACTGGTTAAAGAACAGGAAGCAGAGAAGGGAAAATTTCACAGTGGAAGAAGTGAGGAGTGGGATCCCCAAGCAGCCATCTTGGAATTGGTGCTTTTTACCGTGTTTGAAAATTACCTGGAGTAAACAGCAAAGTGACCAAGTTTGCAGATGACACATAACTATTTGGGTTGCTGCAAACCAAAGCAGATTTGGGGAGAGCTCCAAAAGGCTCACTCCAGACTGGGTGAACTGGAAACCACATAGCAAATGCAGTTCAGTGTCAATAAGTGTAAAGTGCTGTCTGTGCTTTGGGGCAAAAAATATCCCAGATTCACACAGGCACTGATGAGATTTGAGCTGCCTGTGCCAAACCAGGAAAGAAATCTCAAGGTCATGGTGGGCAGCTTGATGGAGACCCCAACGCTGTACAGCAGTGTTGGGGATGCATTGGGGGGAGTTGGACACATTCATGGAGGACAAGTCTAACAATGGCTACTGTCATAATAGCTGTGCAGCAGCTCCAGATTCCCTAGTCACCTGCCTCTGAGTTCCGGTTGCAGGGGCGAAACAGTGGGAGGAGGTCCTGCCTTTATCTCCTGCTGGTGGGTAACCCAGTGGCAGCTGGTGGGCTTTTGTAAGACAGAAGAGGCTGCATCAGCCCTTTTATCATGTTCTTATTGTCTGCCAAGCTACAAATGCTTCTTGGAATGCGGCACTTCTTCGAAGTCCGCCTATGAGAAGAAGGAGATGTCTGCAAGCCTTTCAGCAAAGCCTTGCCCCCTGCTATAGCAAAAACTCAGTATGTGTAACGGAAATGAATTCATGCCCTTCTCTGGTTCACACCCCCTCTATTCCCTTCCCTTCCCCTGTGGTCTCCCCTATGCTGAATGGTGCGTTGCATTTGTGCAGCGATCTGCCATTTTGTACTTTTATGAAATGGCACATGGATTGATCATGTTGTGTGAATTGCTGTCTCTCTCATTGGCTAGACCAGTGTTGGTTCCCAAATTTTTTAGCACCAGGACCCACTTTCAAAAAGAACACTCTGTTGGGAGCCACCTAGATTTTCCAGACTTTTATAAAAGGAGACCTAGGGAGAAATAAAATTTAATTTATTTATAATAATCAGAAAAAGACCCTCACACATTTATCTCCTTACATTTATATATACTTGCAAACTGCAAGTGCTCAGCTCCTTACAAGGCAGCTAGTAGCTATCCTGCAAACTGCAGGAGCTAAGCTCTTTGCAGGATGACTGGCAGCAACAATATCTGATTTTTCAGTAGCCTCAGGGTTTGAGGCAATTAGTTTATTTTGTCTTTCCATTACCCTCTGGTGACCCACCAACAATCAGGTCGTGACCCATCAGTGGATCCTGACCCCCATTTTGAGAACCACAGGTAGACTAATACTAGAAATTGTATTTCCCCTTTTGGCTCTTTCGTGTCAAAAGGAGCTCAGAACAGCAGTTGAGCCTCACAACGCCCTTGTAAGGTATGCTCGGCGGAGCGATAGCAACAAAGCCAGCCTGTGTATTTTGTAGCTGAGTGGTACTTTTGGAGAGGCAGAAGTTCCTCAGATACAGCTCCACCACATGCAAGGGTGGAACGGGTTCAAATCCTTGCTCTGCCATGGACTTACTGTGCTACTGGGGGGACAGTTCTTGCTGAGCCTCAGTCTCCCACCTGTAAAATGGGGAGGGGAGAAAGTGATCCTTACAGGCTTGTTGTGACACAGTAGTAGTTGGGTTTAGGTGTAATAGTATAGTCTGTTTTATTGATCAATAATTAGCATTTGTGCTAAATGTTCTCCAGTGTCAGATGCATCCCTTCCAGGATGGGAAGCACTTACAATAGTGCACTGAACTGGTATTTGAAGATATGGAACTGCTTTCTGCCAAGTTGAACTATTAGGCTGGCTAACTGCATGCTGTCTGCGCTGATGGACAGCAACTCTCCTGGCCTTCAGGTGGGCCTTCCCCAAGCAGGGACCCTCTACATTCAGGGCTTGTATGGCACTGTGGCCTCTTTTTTTTCTTATATGAAACAAGCAGTGAAAATTGGCTTCTGTCATGTCTTAAAAACCAATGGATGGTCAGTTACCCATGTAAGGATTGTGTCTGTTATGTAAAGTGCTCAGCACATGAGATACATGGATGTCAAATAGTGATCATTCTGGCCTTGTGGTTCATGGCTACTAACCTCCTTTCTGAGGCTTCAGAAATATGTTAGTGTCACAGTAGATACCCAGAAGGGGGAAAGACCAAGTACCCTTTACACACTATGCATGTTCCCCTTGCAGAGCACATGGCCAGTGTCAAGCCCACCATCACTCCAGAAAATTTCTTTACCCAGCATGTTATTAGTCTGTGGAACTCCTTGCCATATGATGTGGTGGTGGAGACTTGCTTTGATACCTTTAAGAGGGGATTGAACAGGTTTCTGGAAGAAAAGTCCATCACAGGTTACCAGCAGTGATGGGTATACGCAACCTCCTAGTTTTAGAAGTTGACTACCTTGGAGTGCCAGGCGCAAGATAGCAGTACCAGGCTATAGGTATATTATTGTCTTGTGTGCTCCTGGAGGCATCTGGTAGGCCATTGTGAGATACAGGAAGCTGGGCTAGTTGGGCCTCTGGCCTGAAACAGTGGGGCTCTTATGTCCTGTTTATAGTATGGAGGGCCTGATTCTGCAAAACCAAGCATCTGCAATGTGTGACTGGAGGACTGCATTAGCCAGCTTGCAGCTCCCAGCACGACTGCTGCTCAAGCACACCCAGTGAAGCAGCATGTTTTACGCCTCTGTTTCATAGCCAGGATGTTAACTGCACTGCATGTGGTGAAACAATGCATTTCATTAATTAATGTGTAGGCGTGACAGTAGGAAAAGCTTGCTTGGCGTGAGCATGGATAATGCTTCCCCTTCAGAGCAGGGTCTTTGCAATTTTAGCGCTTAATAGCCTTTAAAACAGACTGTGTTAATTTTTTGTTTATTCAATAAAACCTGAACAAAACACCTTGCGTTGTACATGACAGGCTAACCACCTTGGCATCGAGGGCTGCCCAATTATCTGCCCAGGCGATGGATCTTAATCAAGGCACTGTGGCTGTCAAATTACGACCCATTCTTGCAAGGACAAGGCAGTCTGCTGACACTGCTGGGCAAAGGGGCAGGTGGTTGGCTGGTGAAATCAGCTTTGCCAACTGTCGCTGGCTGCAGAACAGTCACTCTGGAGATGGGGCCAGACACAAAGCGATGTCCCGGAGGTGGGGCCAATTCTCCACCCCACAAGCCAGAGACTGGGATAATCTGGATCTCTGAGTACAAATCTACATCTACATCAGAGTTGCAATGGATCAGGGAACACAAAACTACAACTATCCTCCACTATTACCCAAAGACATAGTTGAAGGCTACCAATTCATACCCCTGTTTTATGGGTGAAGAATTCTGAAGGCAGAAGAGAACTGAGTAGCCATCGCAAGAACGTTTCTTGCTACAGAAAGTTGTAGCGAAGGGTGACTCTAGACACTCTAGAAGGGTGACTAAAATCTGCAAAGGTTTTGCAGATCTTTCCAACCTACCTGGTTAGAAAAATCTGTAATACTTTTGCAGTTTAAAGACTATGAATGTAGCTGTGCTTACATGCTGAACCCACAATGAGTGTTAACATGACACGGGATATATTAACAGCTTGCCCAGCAAGGTTGCTCCTCAGATATTTTTATTCACCCTTGTATACAATAAAGTTTTTGTCGGATTCGTAGACCTTGACTTTGTAGAGGCACCCAGCTGGGAGGATCTTTTCAAGGTTGTTCCAGATGTACACAGCTAAATTCTCTGTTGTGCTGGAGAAAACACAGAGGTGGACAAAGGTTTTTTGGCTGTATACCAGAGTAGTAACACTTTGCAAATGCAACTCAGGTCAGTTTGCAGTGCGCCCAGTAAAACACAGGGTGTCCCCCAAAGCTGGGATTTTGATGGCACATAGCAAGCATCCTTCGTGTCACTGGAGTAGCTTGCCACAAGAGGGAGCTCCTAGCCTGGTTATTTGCTGTGTTTAGGGGCCACTACTGCAGTTGCCCAAGAGAGCCAGGGTGGGAAGCTTCCTGGGTGACCACTTTCTCTCAGCCTCACCTACCTCACAGAGTTGTTGTGAGAACAAAAGGAGGGGAGCAGCTGTGTACACCGCCCTGAGCTCTTTGGAGGGTGGTATAAAAATGTGAAAAATATATAAATAAAAGGGGGCACTGCAGCTTCTAGTTCAGCAACTGTCAGATGACATAAAAGGGTTACCAATAGGGTTTGACGGGACTCTAAACAGCAGTGCCTGTTCAGTGGTGTAGCTCGCAGGGGTGCAAAGCATTTTTTTCAGGGAGCCTCACCACAGTGTGCAAGGGACCCCTCCCCCTTCCAGAGCAATTCCGGGCAGTGGGAGCAAAACTGAGGCATACACCTGGCTCCGGAGGGGGAGGGACCCCTTGCACGCTGCAGTGAGGCTCCCTGCAAAACTTAGTGCTTTGCATCCCCTCTATCTGCACCACTGCACCTGATCTAATTCTGCAAATCTGCCTTGATGGTGCCAGTTTGTGGCTGTTCAGCAGCCATGTCCATCAGTACTACTGATGAATGTCTCACGAAGTCTGACTCACTGGAAAAGTAGAAAAGTGTTAGTTCTCCATAGAAAATGGGTGACATTCATTCAAAATCTCCAGTTTTTCTTTGGAGTGGATGGAATCTTCCGGACTTAGGAGCCCTGACTTCAAATCAAATGCAGCTCAGTTTGGATTTTGCCTGTTGATCTTAGGCAGATCAGTCTCTCTCTTTGCTCTGATCCCCCCCCCCCCCAGCATAAAGCAAATCTCCTCTACATCCTTACTGGTATTCTTGTAGAAAACATTGGTTGGTATCATTCCCTTTGACTCTCTCCTGTACACATTTTGAGGAGTCTAGAGTGTGTGAGTAGCCCTGATACTAGCTTACCTACAGCCAGGTCTTTTCCAGCTACCCACCTTATAACATCAGCAAAAAAGTCTACGTCTTGGTCTAGGTTCCGATGATCGAGGGGCTCCATGATGGCCTCCTGAAGACACAGAGCACAGAGGGGCTTAGCTTTCAGGTGGACACCTTGTTTCCAAAAGGAACCTAGAAGTGCTACTCAACTCTGCCTCTGAGGTACTGACAATGTACAAGAAATATCTTGTCAGAAGTTGGGGGCTAGATAATGGGGGCTAGTAATATGTTCTAGATCAGTGGTTCTCAAACGTTTTCGCATGAAGACTCACTTTTTAGAATGACAATCTGTCATGACCCTTCGGAAGTGATGTCATTCATTAACCTAGAAATGATGTCATAGCTGGAAGTGACATTATCCAGCAGGGAAATTTTTTACACCCCATACAACAAAATAAATCAGTTATGTATGTAAGTAAGTAAATTATGTTAGGTAAGTAAATTAAAAGTTTACAATAAGTATAAGTTGAAAAATTTATTTACTGTAAATTTGTCTTTATACAACTCCTTTATAACCTCCTTCTTTGTAACAATCCCAAGCAGTTGCTGATCTGTTATTTTAAAAAATATCCAAACATCCCAAAGGCTGCAATCCTATCCACACTTACCTGGGAATAAGCCCCATTGACTCTCATTCTTAAAAGCATATACATAGTAACCTGTTAAAAATACAGAACTGTAACAATTCCCCAAATGCAGTCACATACCATGGGAGCATCAAGTCTAATATATTAAAAATAAAATATACATTGAAATGAATGGGGACCCACCGGAAATTGGCTCATGACCCATCTAGTGAGTCCTGACCCACAGTTTGAGAAACACTGTTCTAGATAATACATTTAAAATATTCAGAAAGTGCTATATAAATTATTGTTATCATCGTCATCATCATCATCAACATCACTGGTTTACTCAGAACTCTAGAATTACCTGCATATATTCCTGAAGCTTGTAAATATTCATGAACATGCCACTGATGGGGTTGATCTATAAAATAAAAAGAGTAATTTTTTTAATAAATCTGTTCTTGCAAATACTAATAAATGGCTACTCACTTGGCTTATGAGAAAGATCGGACAAATGCACTGAAGAGAAGTTTATGAAACACTGTGAGCTACAATGAGAAGCCCCAAGAACAGGGAGAAAAACACCAGGTCCTGGGACAAACCAGAGGGGACAGCCATCATTGTCCTCCTGCCCTGCTTATGGCTGGCCAGGCCGTTGGAAGCAGAACAGTGAACTGCGTGGACCTGGAGTAGGCCTGATCCAGCAGGAATTTTCTCACGAAATAAAGGGACCCGATCGGGTGCTAAATGGAAGGTGGCAGCTGCTGGCACTAGTCTCAGGAATGCTGAGAATCTCAGACTTTGTACAAGTGCAAATCTAGTTTTTTTTAAAAAGCAGTAGATAATAGTGAAACCTTACCTCCCCACGTACAGTCACCATCACTGCAAAGCAAAGGAGAAAAAAAAACGAGAAAAACAAGAAAGTCACCATTAGTTGCAGTTCCATTTGAATGCCATGAAGGGGCAGCAAAGCATAGGGAAACTACATGGCCTGCAGTGGTTCCCAACCTTTAGGATCCCATGGACCATTGAGGCAAAAATTGGAATTGCAGTGGAAGCTGTGGGCAGTCTGTTCTCTACACTTGTTGGTGGTCCAGGTCCATGGGGAAGCATCTCTCAAGTGAGCACTCCCCCATGGACCACCAGAGAGGGCAGAGAATGAGCTACCTGCAGCTAGCATTTATTTTTTTCACATTTTTATACCGCCCTTCCTCTACATAGCTCAGGGTGGTGTACACAGCGCTCCCCTCCTTTTGTCCTCACAACAACTCTGTGAGGTAGGTGAGGCCGAGAGAAAGTGACTGGCCCAAGGTCATCCAGGAAGTTTCATGACTGAGGGGGGATTCGAACCTGGATCTTCCAGGTCTAAGTCCACCTCTCAAACCACTACACCACTCTGGCTCTCACTTTAGTACTTGGCAAGACACTGGAAGTGATCAACGGTGATTTTGTTCCTGAGACCTCGCGGACCACTTCTCAGAATCTTGCAGATCACCTTTGGTCCACGGACCACAGGTTGGGAAGCAGTGTATGAGAACCGGGCCAAACTGGCACTTTTCCTGGATTGGACCATGTATGTGTTTGAGTGCCACCCGGACTAAACCACTTCCTGCATGTAGAAGACCAACGCATCAGGGAGAGTGACCCCCTATTAATTAGTCTTTTGCATGCAGGGCTATTGTTTTTATTTCTATGGGGCTGGATTTCAGTGTACAAAACCCTGCAGCTGAAAATTGTGCGATCCAGAAAAAGCTGCTGCACCCCTTGATTTTGCCTACTGAGACTCCCCTCAGCTTCTGACCCCTGCAGGTGAAAATCTCCACTTGGATCTCGGTTCTGGAATCTTGGCGGGACACATGCAACAAATTCATGTCTATTCATTTAAAACAATAACTTCAGAGACAAAGGAGAGGAAACATAAGCAGCTGCGGAAATCATGAATGCCCTCAGAAGCGGTGGCCATTGTGCATCTGTCCATGATGCCATACTCTGCAATTTGGAGCCAGAGAGAAAAGCATTCAGAGAGGGGAACACACAGCCCAGGGCAGCCGTCCAAACTGTTCTGTGCGACGCAGGTGGCGGGGTGGTTTGGGGTGACATTTCCAAAAGGAAGAAAGGGAGCCAAGTTGGATGAAAAGGGTCTCTCGAATCAGCCTCTCGATCAACAGGCTTGCTGCACGAGCTCTGCTGGCTGTGCAGGGTGCCAAGTGCTTTTCTAGCACTGCTGAGCCTCCCTTGGGAGATTTCCCTTGCTCAGATCAGATGCTGATCTTAACAGAAGCCTTTCTAATCACCTACCCTTTCATCCTGTTGACCTGCAGTGTCCCTTCCCCCAGAGGACAGCTGGCCCAAGACCAGGGCTGGCCCATAGATGAAGCAACATGAAGTCCTCTATTCAAGTTGGGGGGAAGGGGCAGCGACAGGTGGCAAGAAAAGGGACTACACAAATCCCCATTTTCTCACTGCCCCCTCCATCTTGCCACTGATGGGCTGATCCACTCTGCACTCAGACCCCCTTTCCACGTGCTTAAAGCAAGCAGGAGGAGGATCTGAGCAGTGGCAGCCCCCTTCTTCCTCTAGGAACCAGGAAGCACCTGCTCTTCTAGGGCATTTTAAACAGAACTCGGGCAAAGCAAGGAGGCTGCATCCAGGGCAGCTAAAGCTGAAGGGGAGAGGCTCTGGGCTCAGCTCCAGTCACCAGGAAGGAGGGAGAAGGCACGCAAGAGTTTTCTATTTTGCAGGGGAGGCTGTGGTGGCATTTATGCTGCTGACGTGGGTGGGAGCAAGACCTTGTGGTGCCAGAGCCAGTCTGCCAAATGCTGCACTGCCCCACCTGGTGAGGTGTCTGTCTCTGCTCCTCCCACACCCTGGATTGGAAAAGGAAAGGGGGCAGGGTGAAAAAGTGCAGAGGACTATCACAGGTGGGCTATCACAGTGAGGAACACCAGTGGTGGATGTCCCCTGCCAATCTGCTGCCCGAGGCAGCTACCACAGTTGGCCTCATGTATGGGCCGCCCAGACTTAATCCACAAGTGGCAATCAGGAGGCCATCCCCTCACCTTTATAATTGTGTCCATGGGTCTGATTGCATTTTCCAAATAGCTTTCTGTTCTCAGCATCATTCAGGGATTTGCTGGGAGGAGAAGAAGCAAGCAACATGAGTGATCAAATACCAAGCAAAAGGACATGCTGGAAATAGAAATCTTCCCTCCTCTGCCCCACATATCAGCCTAACAGGTAACCCCACAGGAATTGTCTGCAGGTGGGTCTGTGTCCTGGATCTAACTGCATGTCAAAGAGTAGCAGGAAGTGTTTCCATGAGCACCAAGCTTTTATGGTTTCTCAGTTCTTCCCTCCCAGAACTAGGGTTGCCAACTTTCTCATGCCACTCCCAGCTTCTGTAGCTGTAAAGCAGGTACTAGCAGGTGATCCTGATTATTTCAATCCAGGGAAAAGCTTCAGGTGCTGATTTCTGCCACTCAAGCTGCTCTTAAAGGCCCAGCAGTAGACAGTGGTGCTTTTTCTGGCCAGATAACTACTTGATTGAGGCAGGAGCTTTTATTAGATGCATGATTCCCACTATGGGAATTAGTGGGGAAGCTTTTAGGGAAGGGAAGCTCCCTTGACTTTCAATCTCACTGCACAAGCGTCAGACGAATTACATTTTGTAGCCAACCAGGTTGGGATGTGCCTTTCATTTGGCTACAGACATTGGCCCTTGGACACTGCTTAGCAGAGGAATGTTTTGGGCCCACTGGCTCCAGAGCCCAAAGAATTGTGAGCAAAGTCTTGGGCATCAAGAATGACTTGCTGGTGTTTGTTGACACCTCCTAGAGATGAAAAAATCCTAGCTGCTTGGTCACCTACCTATGAATCAGCAATATTATTGCCCCCAACTCCCTGGCCTTCCATCCGGCCTTCCTGATGTTACCTGCTTAGTCTGTGGGCAGCTGCAAAGGTTTCTGTCCGGGAAAGAAAGGTCACCTTGCCCGCAGTCACTGGCTTGTCTGTTTTCAGCCCTGTCTGCATTGCTGGAAACTCTTGAGTTGTAGAACTGCTGCTGAAAATGGCAACTGTTCTGGGGGTCCCAAATAAATACAGGCATCAGCTGTCATATGATCAAGAACTGAATTGTCAAAAAGATACATAGGACAACTCAAATATCCTGTTTGTTGACTGGCCTTCCTTGAATCAGATAATGAGTTCTGTTTTGTTCCACTTAATTCAGCATGTTTCCCACTGGCTTGAGTCCGACACTGACAGGGGACATGGCTCGATGCGTGGAATTTGCTATGGCTTGCTTGCAGCTGGCCTCTTTCTAGTTTGGACTGGAGTTTCTGGAAAAGAAGAGAAGGATAACGGAAGTAGGGGAGGAACTAGGCTAGGAAAGCTGCCACTGACAATTGCTTAAGCCGTTTCTGCTCGATGTTGCATATATGCAACAGGGATCAAATGTGTGCACCTGTGGGCTGGTTAGAAATGGGTTAACTCAAGAGGACGCTTGTTGCACCAAGATGGTGCATCTCCCCAATACAGCGTACTCCACTGACCTAGGGGGTCTCAACTCGTAGTTCGAGAAACACTGCCCCTAAACATTGGCAGTTACCAGGCAGATCCAAAGACAGAAAGGAAATCCTTAAGGGAAGGGGATATATTATGGCACAGAATGGAGAGAAGAGAGGTGAGGGCACAAGAAGAGTTCTTCTGATTTCATGGTATTGAGATCCAGGCCGGATTTAAGCCAATTGGACCAATTGTCCTAATGGTACAAAGAACCACTGGTTTAGAGTATACTCTCTCTCTCTCTCTCTCTCTCTCTCTCTCTCTCTCTCTCTCTCTCTGTGTACTACATTTATTTAAATGTGCAATTTTTTTCTAGTTGCCCCGAAAACTCTGAATTTGCAGCTGCTGCGTCCTTCTCTGTGTGTCGATGGGATCCTGTTCATCCTTCCTCCTGCGCGTCTCTCTGCAGTCACACCGGTTTGGGTTGTGGAAGGCATGTTGCGGCAGGACTAGCAATATCGAGAGATCAGACAGCTGAGCTATGTGGGGCATGCAATAAACCCAGAGATGGGGAGGGAAGCTCCAGCTCCTACGGAGAGCAATAAAACAGTTGCGACAGCAGAAGAACTTCTTCTGCCAAGAGGAATGGAAACTTGTTCAGATCTCCTTGGATATTTCTGGCTTCCCCAGCCGTTGCACCACAGATTCAAGGGGGCTGTGGCACTGCTGGGGGTTGGTGCAGAGTGTGCAGGCTGCACTGGGTGACGTGCATGACGGGATGACACCACTACTAGCCAAAAAATTTTAAATCTTGGTATTTTTGAATAATATTATCATGTTATATATAAATCAATGTGTGATTTCATGAGGAAGGCAATGAAATAAACTGTTGAAATATCTCTGTTCTATCAAAAGCTATAGCCAAAAAACCAACAGGGTGGGGCAATGGTGCATCACCACGCCCACGGCCTGGGGCATTGCCCTGCCCAATGCATAGGAGAAGGTCCATCCTGGGGGTGACGTGCTGGCCTCCTGTACAAGGTGATGCCAACCGTTGTGACACCACTGTCAGTGAGACACTGTTTGGTGGCTATTGGAAATGTTTGAAACACTCTTGAAGAGGAAAACAATCTACAGAAATGACTCACACAGATGCAGTATGCAGGCCGTTCTTCTTGGTCTCTCCACTGAGAGATATTTGAATGTTTTGGCCTCATCTGATGCAGGGACATTGGGAAAACTAGCAGAAGCCTCCTCTGAGGATGGATAATTCTGTTGTGTCTGTGTGGGAGGGGGGACTGGATGGTCCAGTCATACTTGCTGCAGAGCTTGCTGCACACGCTCTTTACTCAGCATGTGGTTGGTCTGTGGAGCTCCTTGCCACAGGATGTGGTGATGGCGTCTGGCCTGGACGCCTTTAAAAGGGGATTGGACAAGTTTCTGGAGGAAAAATCCATTCCGGGTTACAAGCCATGATGTGTATGTGCAGCCTCCTGATTTTAGAAATAGGCTTTGTCAGATGCAAGGGAGGGCATCAGAATGCAGGTCTCTTGTTATCTGGTGTGCTCCCTGGGGCATTTGGTGGGCCGCTGTGAGATACAGGAAGCTGGACTAGATGGGCCTATGGCCTGACCCAGTGGGGATGTTCATATGTTCTTATGTTATGTTAGAGGCACCCCCCTGTCAAGGTTGATCAGAAGGAGGCATGACTTACACAGAGACACTCTGTAGTGAGGGGAAATTGTTAAACTACAGTACCTTTCATGTAGCTTAATAGTAGCCTCCACTAATTTATGGGAAGGAATTCAAACTAGAGAGCTAAGCCTTTTTTTCCCCTTGGTAAGAGTTACTATGAAACTGTTGACGGAATAATTCAAACATTCAAATATGATCATAGCAGATATAGATGCAAGTAGGAGAGCCAAACCAGTTGCTCCAATGCGCAGAAGTGCGTCTTGCTCCCAGAACGCTGTGTCCCAGGCTCCCTGTGGAGGTGTGGGCGTGGGCTGCCTCAATGAACCAGCGTCTTGGATGCTCCTTCCAGGTCCGGGGGTATTCTTCCTGCAGAGAGAGATGCTGGTCCCACAGGAGGAGGTGCAGAAAGGGAGCCTCCTGCATTTGGATTCAGGTTGATGGATGAAGCAAGGAGGGCGGGCGATGGAGCAAGCTCAGCAGCCCTGGGAGAAGCACCGTGGGTGGTGATCGGCAGCGCTCTAACTATGCGCATGGCCCCAGTGGCATAGTTAGAGGGGGTGCAAAGCACTAAGTTTTGCAGGGAGTCTCACCACAGTGTGCAAGCAGCCCCTCCCCTTTCCCTTTGGAGCCAGCCGGGTTGGGGGGGGGGAGCAAACCAAAGGGGAGGGGCCCCTTACACAGTGCAGTGAGGCTCATTGCAAAACTTAGTGCTTTAGCTATGCCACAGGGAGGGGCAGGCCTGGGTCCAAGAAATGCCTTCGCTGGCCTGGAATCAGAAGTTCCGGTGCTTCCAGTGGATTGGAAGACTGTGAACCTGGGAGATCCGGGTTCAAGTCCCAGCTCAGCCACAAAGCTTCCTGCTTTGGGCCAGTCACTCTCAGCCTCGCCTACCTCACAGGTTGTTGTGAGGCCAAAGTCATGTTTACTACCCTTAGCTCCTTGGACAAAGGGCAGTATAGAAATGCAAAAAATAAATAAATTGTTCTTGATGTAGACAGGTAAGGGAGGAGGTCGGTTTAGCAGCTCAGCTACAGGTTTGTCCACAGCAGCTGCCTGCCTCTGGAGCAACATGAAGAAACCTGATGGGAACATCAGATAAGGCAGCCTGCCCCATCCATCCGCCCATCCTTGCATCATCACCTGCCTCTTGTTTACTTGCCCAGCTGCATTGAGCACTGACTCCTCCTGGGACACTGGAGCACCAGGTGGCCCATTTATCCATTGATTCATGACTGAATCCCTTCAAGATGCAGTGCTTTCTGAAGCAGCTGGGAGGATGGTGTGGTGTGCTGCCCCTCCTTGTCTCCCCACCCTGCTGAATTTGCACCTGGATGTGGGGCTGTCAGGTTATGTCATCTTGGGCTGGCCCTGGGCTACTGCCTGCCTCCTTGCTTTCAGTGGGACTCAACAGGTGACTAACTGCTGAGTGGGGGTGTTATTGTCTATTTCATCACCCCCTTGGCCCTCCCAGCCACCTCTGCTTCTCCTGCAATGTCTCAGGGTGCTGAAGAGAGCGCTGAGTCATTGGGGTGCAGTCCTCACAGGGAGGCCCCCCTCCCAGATGGGCCTGGAATCTGCATCCAGCTCAAGGTGCCTCCAGACAGCCAGTTCAACAGGGCCTTCAGGAATTCCCAACATTACATTAGGTTGGGGAAAAGGTCTCCAGGAAGAGCTTCAAGCTGAGTTGGCAACTCCACGTGATTGTGTTTGCCCTGTTCTTGCGCCCTACTTATTTCCCCCCAACTGACAGGCAGACCAAGAATGTGACTCTGAGACAGCATGTTGGACTGTGACGCTCACCCAACACCCCAGAGCAGGGAATTCAAGGGGCTGAGGTGACTCCCAGTGACTCATTCAGCAGGTAAAAACCTGGTGGACACCCAGAGGTGGTAAAAAGTGAGGTCAAACACAGACACCCGTGCGGGCCTGACCTGGTCTCTCATCCAGTGTACTGGATCCAATGATGGAATCTCCCTCTGCCTGACTGGGTGAGGGTGTCAGGGTCAGGATTCTGGAACGATGTAGCAATCCTGGGGAAGGCAATAACCCAGTTAGCTGTGCTGGAGGTTCCTTGCATGTTCCATTTCCCTCTGAACCTTCCTGTATCCTTTGCTCCTCCCACCATTGTTTTTCCATGATTCTTCAAGTGCCTTATTTTGGTCCCTTTACCAGATCCTGTTTGTTTTCATGTTCTTCATCCTTTTAATAAGAGACGCTCTTTTTATTGTTACTATTTTCACCTGCTTGGTCTCATAAGAACATAATAACATAAGAACAGCCCCACTGGAGCAGGCCATAGGCCCATCTAGTCCAGCTTCCTGGATCTCACAGCGGCCCACCAAATGCCCCAGGGAGCACACCAGATAACAAGAGACCTGCAAACTGGTGCCCTCCCTTGCATCTGGCATTCTGACATAGCCCATTTCTCAGTTTGCTTGAGAAGAAAAGAAAAAAATTTCTTTACCCAGCATGTAATTAGTCTGTGGAATTCCTTGCCACAGGGTGTGGTGATGGCGTCTGGCCTGGATGCCTATAAAAGGGAATTGGACAGATTTCTGGAAGAGAAGTCCATCATCACAGGTTACAAGCAATGATGGGTTTGTGCAACCTCCTGGTTTTAGAAGTAGGCTACCTCAGAGTGCCAGATGCAAGGGAGTGGCGACAAGGGGATTGGACAAGTTTGTGGAGGAAAAATCCATTGCGGGTTATAAGCCATGATGTGCATGTGCAACCTCCTGATTTTAGAAATGGGCTATGTCAGAATGCCAGATGCAAGGGAGGGCACCAGGATGCAGGTCTCTTGTTATCTGGTGTGCTCCCTGGGGCATTTGGTGGGCCGCTGTGAGATACAGGAAGCTGGACTAGATGGGCCTATGGCCTGATCCAGTGGGGCTGTTCTTATGTTCTTAAACTACAATTCCCAGGATGCCTTGCACATCTCTTGTTGTCTGGTGTGCTCCCTGGGGCATTTGGTGGGCCGCTGTGAGATACAGGAAGCTGGACTAGATGGGCCCATGGCCTGATCCAGCGGGGCTCTTCTTATGTTCTTAACTACAATTCCCAGGAAGCCTTGCAGGTCTCTTGTTATTTGGTGTGCTCCCTGGGGCATTTGGTGGGCCACTGTGAGATACAGGAAGCTGGACTAGATGGGCCTATGGCCTGATCCAGTGGGGCTGTTCTTATGTTCTTAAACTACAATTCCCATGAAGCCTTGCAGTTCTCTTGTTATCTGGTGTGCTCCTGGGGCATTTGGTGGGCCGCTGTGAGATACAGGAAGCTGGACTAGATGGGCCTATGGCCTGGTCCAGTGGGGCTGTTCTTATGTTCTTAAACTACAATTCCCAGGAAGCCTTGCAGGTCTCTTGTTGTGTGGTGAGCTCCCTGGGGCATTTGGTGGGCCGCTGTGAGATACAGGAAGCTGGACTAGAGGTGTCCTGGGCCTGATCCAGCAGGGCTCTTATGTTCTTATGAATTGGATGCCCCACCAAGTAGTGTCCCCAGGGTTTCTGGTGCCCAGGGCAACACCTGACATCATGATCCCATGCAGTGTCATGACATTATCTCCAGCTGCTTCCCAACGAGAAGTGCGCTTGGTGCTCAGCAGCTGGGCAGGTGATTTTGCCTGCTTCCTGATAGGAAAGCAGTCGGAGAGCATGCTCTGGTCACGATTATGCCCAGGGCATGCATCATGGTTTGCTGCAGGGGCTTCTGGCCCCACCTTCCTGAACTACCAACCTTCACTATGTCCAGTTTTTAAGGGGTGCCCAAGGAATTTGGGGGGGGGGGTCTCCATTATACTTGGAGTGAGGCTTCCCCCTAGTAGCCTCCTTCTGTCTGGTTGTCCTTAGCCAAAAACTACCGATTCAGCTTAAACCCAAACCAAAGACCAGACAAACTGGAGGTGGGTGCGGCTTGCTGGGCACTGCATGTTGCTTTCGTCTAAGGACTGCATGGTGAATCAGGCCTTGTGAGTTTCAGGACTCAAGTGCAGAGTCCTCAACCTAAAGCACTGCATTGGTGCACAGCAGCTGATCAAACTGTGGCCTGCATTTGTGCTGAACATTTTTTTGCCATATGTCGTGGCACAAACTTAGTTGGATGTCAAAGAATTTGCCTGCTCAAATTCTGTGTGTTTATTTACCTAGTAAAATTACAAACAGCAGAGTCTGGTTGCCCAAGAGGAAAAAAAACCAAAACATTTAAAACTGAGATGAGAGAGAGAGAGCACACATTTAAATCTTCATCCCTATTTTTTCACCACTTTGTTAGAGAAGCTGATCCTTGATGAGTGACAAATTAGAGCCAAGTAGGACTAATTCCTCCCCCCAAATAAAGCATGGGAGCTGGAGACAAAAAAAGAGATGATTTGAAGGATCAGCCAGGCTAAGTGCTTGCCACTTTTCAAAAGAGCTAGTTAAATTAGCTTTGCATTGCATCCAGTAATCTATAATGACTTTTGGAAACCAGATGGGATTCCTCCTGAGCTTGTAGGAATAGCAGTGGTTACTCAGTGGTGAGGGCAAAGAACTCTGCCTATGCTCAGAGCTACTTTTATACATTTCCTTTCCACGTATTCCATGACTGCTGCTGAAAACAAGCCTGGATCACAAATGAAACTCTGTCCCTGATGAAGCAGCACATTCTAAGCCACTAAAGTTTTCTTCTTGCTTGATTTCATCCAAGGAAGTTTTTGAAAAGTGACACTGTTTTACTGAAGTCCATAAAATGTGTAAGCAGCCATGTTAGTCCATTATAAAAAAAAATAAAGTACCTTTTTTAGGACCACCCACAAAGACATATGATCTTAAAGTTGTTTCTGAGTTGTCCAGAAGCCCTTATCAGGTTGAAAGGTAAGGGGAATAAAAGGTGGATGAGTGAGATGGCCTGGTGAGATGGTCCCTAGAAGTCTTAGGATATTTTATGGAAGGAACTTGAAAAGGGAAATTCACCAATTCATGTAGAATAGGTCTAGCTGTGACCATTAGTCACAAAAGCTGTATAGAACCTCCAGGTTCAGGAGCAGTCTACTGCATCGGAATACTAGTTCCAGGGGAGCAAGGATGGGAAGGGGTTTGCCCTTATCTCTGCCCAGAGGCTTCCAAGAGGAAGCTGATGGGCCACTGTGAAAAACAGGATGCTGAACTGGCTCCCTTTGGCTGAATCCAGCAGGGCTCTTTGGGTGTTTTTAAGGAGTGCCTGAGATCTTCAGTGGGTTGCTCAACTAAACAAGGGTGACTGTTAATTTTGTTTATTATCCCAGGTGATTTGCAACAGTCTAGTCATTAAAATGGAGCTGGCTTTCCTACAGGTAAATAAATTCAGCCATATCAGCATAAAGGGAGGGGAGCAGGATCTGATTTCTGGCTGAAACTGGCTTTGGAAGGGAGTTTGCAAGAGAACAAGCAGAAGCCTTAAGGGCAGAAAACAAATCCCATTCAAAGTCATGACTGTTGACTTCTAATAGAGGCATAATTAAAAGGGAGAATTGCTCTTTCCTGTCCTTTACCTCTGTGACCTTGAAATGCTGAAACCAACCTCACAGGCTCTTTCATCTTTTTCTGACAACTTTCTTGGTTAGTCAGTTCTCAAAATGCGCACACACACAGAGTCCAGTGGTAGGAGACATCAGGAATATTTTTATTTTATTGAGACCAAAATCTCTCCATAGGAACAGATTTCCGAAATAAATTTTCCCAAATAAACACATCAGTCTGTACAAAAAGCCATTCGCAAGAAACCCAGCCCTTTCAGAAGTCCCAAATCTACAGAAGACTCAGCTACTGGGAACCAAAACTCTCCTTCATCTCAGCTCCTCCCCTCCCCATCACCAAATCTCACACATTAAGTGGAAGAATCTTGGGAAACAACAGAGGTGGGAGGAACTTTCCAGGGAGTGCAAGAGTTCTCTGGGCATGCCAAGAGTATATTTTACAGTCAAGGAGAGAAGGATGCCCTGCCAGCAGGGGTTAATAAAAGTTAACAATGAATAATGGGGTTCTCCTGAACATCTGAGCATCTCCAGATGGTTGGGTAAGAAGGAGCAGAAGGGCTTTCTTGTTTGGACACAGAATAACAGGAATGACAAAATGAGAATTTGGGGACAGTCCTTTTTGCAAACAATCCTTGTTTGGTTTAATTTTTCAAAAACTGCTCAGCTTCCTGCCCAGTCTCTCAGAGAGGCAGGCTGTGGATTTGAAGTAGGGCAGAGAAGTCATGTCCCCCACCCGTGCATTCAGCCCTAAAAACTCAAATCGGTTTTGTACATCTGCTCCAGGGATTTTGGAGACATCCGTATCTTTTGGGGAAGGACCTTTGGGGAAGGACTTGTTAGAAATAAAAAAAGAAAGAAGGAATCTGGTCCCGTTCTTTGGATCCAGAAGCAGCCCTATTGTCAAGTAGCCTTACGGAGGCAGCAGATTTTAGGGCGTCAGCTTTATTCTTTAGCTTTAATAAAGCTTTATTAGCTTTACTCTTGCAACTTATGTCACTGCTATTAAAGAAAATGTGCTATTAAATATGCATACTGAGGGGTGGGGGGAAGGCAAGAGAGAAAATGGGACTTCCTTTCTGAGCAGCCATCCAGCCTTCCACCTCAGGCTGGAAGATGGAAGAGAAGGTGGAGACCTTTTTTTTGGGGGGGGGGGGGTCCAGCTTAGGCAAGGAGTTTGAAGCCCAGAAAGATGGACAGGAACTGTGTGGCCGCCAGGATGAAACTGCTGGCCTGGGACGTCCATGCGGAACCTTTTGGCGACTGATAGGGAGACTGATGGGAAGCAAAACTGTGGTGGATGACAGTCGCGTTGTGGAGGACGTGGGCCTCGTTGGCGTGGTCATCATGAGGGGTTGGTCTGTGAGGCTTCTCACTGTGGGTGGGTGCCGGGGTCACAACAGCTATTAGCAATTCTGCAAAAAGAAAATGGAAATGGAATGACATTGGCCTACTTCGCAGGGATGTTCACAGGGTGAGTGATTGATTGGGAAGGAGATTTAAAGTGGGCTGTATCAGACAAGCACACTTGAAACAACCAGCATCTTTCTCCTAGAGAGGAGGTTGTGTGGGATGCAATAAAGGTAACACCATTTGGAGAGAGAAGATTTTGAACTGTCGTTCTCCCCTACAAAATTACCTCTTGAGAGGGTCTGCGTCTGGCGAAGGGTTGTGCCATTGGTGAAGGTGACAAAGGCCCTGTTGAGAAATGAAGAGGAACAAGCATGAACAATGGTGACAAGGCAGCCCAATGATCCTGGAACAGATACTGAAATGTCAAACTCTTTCACTGGGCCATCAGGGAGACAAAAACCCCTTCTTTTCATCTGCCAAATGACAGTTTTGTAAGAACTTCCAGGAAGATTCTGGTCATCCCTGATAGTCCCTCTTTGCTTGTGACTGCTGGTCATTGCAAAATGGAGAAACAAAGAAATGAATCATAAAACCATCAATTGGTCTGCTGGCCAGCCTGTCTTTTACAGGAGGTGAAGGTGCCCGGACATCTGACCTCCTTTTTTGGTTCTGTCTGTCTCTAACCTTGTGCCCTGCAGAGCACCATGTATTTTACACACACACACACACACCCGCCCCGGTCAGCAAGGAGGTAACACATTCAGATACCTGGAAAGCACCAGAAGGGCAGAAAGGTGATGACCATAATCCTCTGTATTTAGAGTCAAGATGCTTCTTTATATGGAAACTGTGATTTGTTATCTAGGCTAAAAGCCATTAATAGTCTATGGATTTATCTGAACTTATTGATAAACCCAAGTACACATCACTGTTGCTGAGCCTACTTTACTTCCTGGGGCTGGGAGGATAAAATGGGGAGAAAATCCCATGAATACAACTGCACTGTAGGCTGCTAATGTAGTAAATAAATATATTTGCACTGTAAGCTTCTTGGGGCAGAGAACTTCCTTTCTTTGTGTTACAAAGTTCTGGACATCCGGTGACTGCTTTTCCCAAGGGCTGAGGCTCTCACCTGATTTCTGCAGATTGCACATGGGGGTCGCTTGGGGCTGTCCAGCGGATCTGGAAGTCGTTGCCAGAGAGGTTTTTCTGCACCACGTCCTCACTGAGGCTGCAAATTATCCTCTCGTTTTTGCCTTCCCACAGACCAGTGGAATTGCTTTCGGAAGGCAGAGCTTGCAGGAGGATGGCAGTGCCGTTTTTGACCCCGGTAACAGAGACTGTGGAGAGGGAGAGAAAGGTATTTTACTAAAGATAGTTAAGGCATCCCATGCAAGGAAGGGAGGCCATGTCATTCCAGGGAGCCAAAGGAAAATTCCTCACAGTCCAAAACACGGGTGTGTCCTGATTTGCTCACACTTTTACCTGGGGGCAGGGGGTCTTGGAGGATCCCCACTTCTTTGGCTCCCAGGCGGTGGCCAGTCTCCACACCACTGCACTGAATTCAACTGACAAGTATCAGTGACCCACAGATGTGGCTTGTGGCCATAGTGTGTTTAAGCCCATGGCCAACAGATGTACAGGTGACCCAAAAACCACAAGGATGTCAGTTTGAAGAAGCAGATACTGCATAGCGGGGGCGGAAAGCAAAACTGGTGGCTTGCAAATGCAGCCCCATCAAAGAACATCTCTGCAGCATTATGGGATTTCTGCAGGCAGCACAAAACAGAAGGGGAACAGTGAGGTTTGGGAGCAAGAAGCAGTCTTGGAGCCCATCTGGGAATAAAAATGGACCTCAGCATAAGCTCCCATAGGCAGAAGAGATTCAGTTCAGCTGTGTTCAGACTGAGTGCAGGCATGGGACTGCACTCCAGCCAGGAAGCCAACTGAAGCGGTTGACTCAGGTGGCAGACTGGTGGGGGGGGGGAGCCCATCTCTGTCCACATACATGTTCCTCCACTGCTCCTTTGCTGCCTCCTTCTCCCTGGATTGGAAAAGGACAGTGCTGAACTTAAGCACTGGAGACTGGGGGGAGTAGAGGCTGGTGCACCCCTGAATGGGAGGGCAGCATTTGGCATGTCACCTCAGTCACTAGGAGGTCTTGGGTAGGCCCTGCGCAGGTGGATGTATGGCTCTTCCTTTGCACCACAGGCCCCAGTGATTATATAACTATCTCATCGAATGAAAGAGGTTTCAGGGTTGAGCCTGAATGCAAGGTCAGCTCTGCTCTTGCCAGTTCTGGAGCTGGGACGGACACACCCCAGCTCCAGTAAAGCCTCCTCCTCAGAGGTGTGATGCCTTTTTGGCTGTCTTCATCCCTACCCAAACAAAACCCCAAGGACCTCCAATTGCACCTGTTGTTACTGCTGCCCCTCCCACCTTTGCCTCCCCCATCATACTCCAAATGTAGGTAGCAGGCTCCTTGGGGCAGAGAGCCCCAAGGCTTTGCCTTGTGTTGGAACCAGGTACACAGACACTACAAGTAGAATAATTTGTTTATTTCCCCCAGTCCCACATCCCAAGGGTGTCGCCTAGCAGAAAGGCGGCAGCTCTCTGCATAGGGACCAAAGACATCCCCCATGGATAGAGATGCCCCTCGAGGCTCCTTCCCTGCTCAGATGCTCTCTCCCAGTAGGGAGCCAGCACATTCCTGGCATTTAGGTAACATGAAAAAGTTCCCATTTCAACCAGCTTTCAACATGCAAATCTGTTGCCATTTTCAAATGGATTTTACATCGATTGCTCTCTTAGATTATATGGGCTTTCATCTGTTTGGCTTTTTAAAATTTGTTACTAATTATTATGTTGTGTTTTTATTGCTGTCTGCTACACGGCGTGCTGTGTGAGCAGAAAAGTGGAGGCAACTATCGAATAAGAGGAGATGGGTGCACCTGTCAAAAAACCAGAATGGTGAGTACAAGCCTGAATTTCCTGGTGTCTACCACGGGAAATGGCTCTAGCAGTCTCTGTTGTGAAACTCTTGCCTTCCCTGGTCAGGGCAGCTCCTGATGTTGCCTGGAGAGGAGCTGCCAGCTTGCAATGCAAGAGTTAATGCAGGTCTCATGACTTACAGCCCAATCCTATGCATGTCTACTCAGAAGGAAGTCCCATTCGAGTCAAAGGGGCTTACTCCCAGGAAAGTGTGGATAGGATGGGGCTGTTAGTTCAACTGAGTTTTCATTCAATGACACTGAATGAAGCATCACCCCTGAAGAATCACAAACTAAAGAATTACCCCTAATTGTGAGAAGAAATGACAGCAAGGCAAAGAACCCCAATTGCCACCTCTGCTTGCTGGTGCCTCTTAAATCTGGATCGGTGCCCCTCCCTGCTCATAGTGGTCACAGAATCATGAAATGCCCTGGGAGGAAGAGGAGGAGGAGGAAGAAAGAAGCAAGCAAGGCATCTCCCTTCTCCCTTGTCCCATCAATACTTTTCAGTTGTAATGATTTTCTGTTTGATTCTGCCTAAGCCACTCTAGGAGTTTTGTGGGCTAGTGTCTTAAATAAACGCTTCAAACAGATACCTAATAAATACTTGTGGTCAGGCAAGTCTATGTATGGAAATAGTTGTATGGTGCAATTGTTTGGTGGTGGGTCTAGATCAAACCCTACTAGGTTAGTTCAGCTTTCTGGGCCACTTAGGAAAATGAATGGCTTTCCAAAGACTGTTGCAAGAGCAGAGTTACAAAATTCTCTGAGCACAGAAAAGCACAAAAGGTGACACAGTAGACTTTGATTTCCAGACAGTGGTGTCAACAGAAGTTTTGTTGCTTTCCAATATGATCTGCCTAGTTTACACCAATTTGGCCTGCTTTCCCTGAAATTTTTAGGACTTTTGCTGGGGAGACTGAGGATCGAACTCTTGAAACATTGCTGACTGACCGCAGCCTTACAACGTATGGTCCGTTATGCAAAGTCCTTTATCATCCATCCTCACAACAACCAGTGATGATAATTTCCCCCATTTTACAGATGCTAAACTGATGTCAAAAGAGAGTGACACAAACTCCAAGGCATCCAGAGTCCATGGCCAATGCAGGACTTTGGTTTACTAATCCATTGCACTGCATCGCGTCATGATTGCTGCTTCAGACTGGGTTTTCCTACAATATTTCCAGTGCCAGTTAAAATGCCCCTGGGAAAAATAAGCTTCCCTGATGCATTATCTTCTGGGATGTGCCACCCTGTAAGGACATGCAGAAAAAATCTGCCTCCCAGCTTTCATCCAATTTCTGTGCTTCTCTGCCGCACTTCAGCAAGGGTAGCTGAACATCTTTGCAAACCGTGTGTTCCCTGGGTGGTGTGTGCTTGAATCCCCGAGGCAGTTGTGGTCTAGCTTTTGCTAATTTTGGCTCTGAAGTATGGCCAGGCTGCAGAGATCTTAACGCTGAATGCTCAAAGGCACATGCCGAGAAACCAAACCAAAACTACTTAAAAACCTTAACAGAAACCTGGGCTGAAAAGTGGAAAAGATTCCCTTTAGATGGGTGCTCCTACTTACCGGTGTAGATGGCATCTGGTTTGTAAAATTCAGGGTACACGTCCAAGGCGTATGAACCAAGTTTAAGTGTGTTCTTGACGACCAAGCAAGTTTCCTGCTGGAGATAGGCTGGAGCAAGCAATGCCCCAAGGAAGAGGAGTTGCAACGTACACTTGAGGCTGGCCATGATCAAATGTGCCTTTTCCCTCCTTCTCTTACTGGCTGCGGCTCTTCAAGACACACCTGTCCTGTACCTGAGATCTGGGGAGCCCTGCAGCCAGCCAGCCTATTTATACTCTCAAGAAGATGCAAATTCCCCTCCTCTCACACCCTCAGCAGTGGGATGTTTCAGAAACGTGGCATGTATGGACTTCTTCCTGTCTATTGCTCACCTGATGACCTATCTGGGCTATGGGGGAAAGACACAGTCTGCCAAGGAGGCAATTGATCACAAAAAGTGTTTAATAGAAAGGGCACCAAGGAAGCAGCCTCCCCCCCCCCCCAAGAGGGTTTTCAGTCCAAGTCTTGCTTTTAAGGTGCTACATGTCAAGACTCAATCATTCACCTCTCAAGCATTTCTGATATATGCGTCCCATTCAGGCTGTTTGAAGCTCCCTTTTCCCAAGTCAGACCCCTGGCTCATCAGAGGTCAGTTTTGTCAACAAAAACTGGCAGTTACTCTCCAGGGTTGCAGGCAGGAATTTGTCTCTGTCCTACCTTGGGGGACTGACTTCTGCACACAAAGGCACAGGAGCTCTTCTGCTGAGCAGCAATCCTCTCCCTTCTTCACATTCCTTGTTTTGTTACCATATTTACAACAGCCCTGTAAGGGAGGTTATTTTGTTATTCCCATTTTTAGTATATAGAACAAAGATGGGGGGGGGGTTATGATAGAGGGTTAAGAAAAGGCATGTTTTGAGACTTATAAAATTGTGCGTGGTGGGGAGAGAGAGAGAGAGAGAAGCTCCCACTCCCTCTTTTGCAATAATGGAGTTGTCCAGCAAAACTGATTAGTGGGAGATTTAGGACAGACAAATGGAGGGCATTTGTGGAACTGATTATGTGGGTGACGGTCACTAACTTGAATAGTTTTAAAAGGGGATTGGCTGAATTCATGGAGGACCGGTTCATTCATGGCTATTAGTCACTGAAGTGATGCCAGCAGAGAGAACTTCTCCCTCTCTTATCAGACCAGAACTAGGGGATGTCCAATAAAATGATGAACAAGAGATTCAGGACCCCTTGAGAGCAAGGACTTCACACCATTTATGGAATTTGCTGCCACAGGATGTGGTGATGGCCACTGCTATTTATTGGCCTCCAATGAGGACTAAACAAATCCATGAAAGAGGCCTGTCTTTGGCTGTTAGCCATGGTTTCTAAATGGAACCTTCAGTTTCAGGCGCAGTGTACCTCTGCATACCACATGCCAGGGACACACAACAGGAGAGAGCTGTTACATTAATGTCCTGCTTGTGGGCTTTCTGGTGGCTTCTGCAAATAAGAGAGTGAGCTGCAGGGACCCTTGATTTCATCTACTGGGGTTCTTCTCTTACAGACCCGTAACACCCATTGAGGAGCAGCGATACGTTGTCATCAGTAACTGCTTTATGATTAGGGTTTTGATAGTAAGTCCAGCTTTGTGGTGGGAACCTTTTCACCAGTATTCCAAGGTGGTTCATCAGCAGTATTAAGAGTCCCAGTGGGGGATTCTTGTTTTGGGGACATTATGTCCCATTTAACCTTTGCAGTTGCAAAAACCCAGTCAGAGTTTTCATGGCACTGTGGAGTTGCCTCTGATCCTGTCCTTGCTGGTTGCAAAATGTCAACAGGAAATTCAACTCCAACCTTGCAAATATGAGCAATAATTGTCAGAGGAAATGAAGGTTTGCACGCGAGTGTAAGAGCTTTGATGGACATATTTCAGAACGAAAGTGGATATTCCCATTATTCATTCATTCGTTTGCTCACTCACTCACTCACTCACTCACTCACTCACTCACTCACTCACTCACTCACTCACTCACTCACTCACTCAAATTTTTTTTACCCTGCCTTTTGGTCTGACATGAGTCACCCAAGCTGGCTCATAGGAAGCAAAATTGTCCCAATGGAAAAATATAACTGAATAACTAAGCTGAAAAAGAAAAGCCAGGGTTCCAGGGGAAGAAAAATGCATGACAGGTCAGAAGCCTGCTGGAACAAATGTACTATTGGTGTCACAGCACACATGTGTACATGTGTGTTGGAATGACACGCCTTCTGTTCCATGTTCCACCTATGTTGTCCCCACTTGATATTTCCAAGGGCAAAAGCATTCAGCTTTCTTACTAGTCAGTCCACCTTTTTATTGGGTTCTCAGCTGTCTGTGAGATGTGCTGGCTCTAAACTACTTAATGGTGGATTGCAAGACTTAAGTCCATTGAGACAAGTCCTTCAGCTGCATCTGCCTTGGGAACCCTCCCGCACTACCGCTCTTTAACAGACTCAATACCAAACTCTGAAAAAGCACTACTCCTAATATCTACTTTCTCCCCCAAAACTTTCAGCCCTCCCCCAAAATTGGCTCCTCCTGTCATTGAGCCCTTTGTGAGGTTCTGATACCCTCACTTCACTTCCTAAACAAAGCTGCACAGCTTGTCAACATTCTGATGCTGACATCTTCCTGCTGAGCAGCTGGAATGTTCATAAAGATTCTGTGACGTCACAGCAGCTCTGTCAAAGGCAGGGCTGTGGGTTTTCCAGTAAGGTATAGGCAGTTTAGCCTGTCTTATGCAAAACATGCACCCATGTGGAGGATCAGGCTTTTCTCAGAACCATTAGCACATTGAGGATTGAAGCCATAGTTTCACCGGATATCCACCCAGTCTCCGAAGGACAGATTAGAGACAATCCATCCCAAATTAGCAGCAATTTTCCATGACTTCATCACAGGCTTAATAATACCCCTGGTCCTTCCATTCTTTGAGATGGATCATTAACTTTTCCTTTGGGTTCATTTACATAGCGAGTGACTTTCCATCCAGTTTATTCACCTGATGCTTTTTTTTTTTTTCCTGCCCAGGGCCAGTTCATGACATATGGATGAGTCCTTGTTCTTTGCCATGGCAACCATAGGCAAAAAGGTCTGTGCAGAAACTCAGGTGAGGCAAGGGCAGAGAACAGAGGCAGGCATTTCGCCCACTCGCTGCAGCTCTGCAATCTTCATTCCAACTTAAGTAGCAGCAGGGAATAATCTCTGCCAGGCCTTGGGGCATACTGGAGCGGGCAGGAATGATCCTTCTGCAGTGTGCCCTGATTTATGCACCAGCTTGTTACCTAATTGCAAATGATTCAGAGAAAAAGGGGTGGGAGATGGAAAGGAGGACGAATACCAAGGGCAATCGCAAAGGGAAAAACCCCGGATTCCAGGACACTGCTGGACAGGCAAGTGGAAAAAAAGCTCTGGAGACAAAACATCAATTGCCCTACTTTAAACATGGCTGCCAGCCCTTTTCCGATTGGGTTATCTTGATCTGGCATGCAAAAGGATGGCCGTGGTCATCTGTTGCAGCACACATGACAAAGAAACACCTGAAAGACTGATGCAGTTTCTAGTCCTCTGTGAGGCTCTGAAAGCCATACTTTAAAGAACCATGTGCAGCACCTTCTGTTGCTTTGGCTGGAATGTGGCTGCCAATAGAGGCACCTCTCCAGGAGTTCCTAGCAAATCTCGGGTGGTGGTTTTTGCCAGATGCATAGCATGATGAAGAAAGGGTGGAATACTGCATACCTGCCCACTGTGGCGCTGATTCAGATTGGCCTCTGATTGCTGTTTAACTTAAAAACAAAGCACAAAATGCACAGAAGGCCAAACTAAGCACAAGGCCAAACTAAGTATTGACCATATCACATTGGTCAGTGATGGCTCTAGAAAGGGATCAACCCCATTCATTCGGGAGGACAAGTGAGTCAGTGACAGTTAGTCACAAAGGCTATGTGGTACCTCCATGTTCAGAGGCAGGATACCTCTGAATCTTGGTTCAGGGGGGAACAAAGAGAAGGGAAGGTCTATTGCCTTCCTGGCCTGCTTGTTGACTTCGCATCCTCGTTGGCCGCACCACCCAATCTTTCTAGTTGGCTAGTGTGTATTTGTTTAATTGCTGAAAGCAAGATGCTGGGCTTGATGGACCCCGGTCTATCCCAATAGGGCACTTATGTTGTTATTAGCTATGTTAGTTAGAAATAGAACCTCCATTTCCAATGGCAGTCTACCGCAGAGTACCAGATACTGAGAATGCATAACTGGGAAGGGTTCTTGTTTTCATGCCTTGTGGAATTTCCAGAGGTAAGAAAGCCCACAAGAGAGGGCTTTGTGGGAGATAGGATACTGGACTAGATGGGTCTTCAGTCTTATCCAGGAGGGCTCCCTTTATGTTTTTAAGAATCAGAATCAGTTGTCCTAGATTATTTTAAAACTCTCTCTGATCTGGGTGTTAAATCCTGGCTGACCTATGGCCAATAGTTGCCTTTTGTGCCCCAACTGTGAAGTAGTGGTGCTTAAACTTCTTTTCTTCTCCTTCCTTTGTGATAAAAGCTATTTGATGTCTCAAACCCAGGGGCAAGATCTGCATTTGGAACCTTTCAAGTATTTAATAATAATGGGGGAAATGACAGAAATAAATGAGGTTGGAAATGAACCTTGAGACAAGTTAATGCAGGGTAAACAGCCCTTGCGCTGGGAGGGGGGGCGTAAATGAGAACCCCCATTATGGTCTGCTATGCTTCTATCCCCAAATCCTTTGCACTTAATTTGGAAGGCTTCCCCAGCATATCTGGTCCCATTTATTTCTGTGGGGGCTGGCAAACCTTGCAGTGGATCAGCGGCTAATTTCCCTACGAGTCCTGTGTAAATGAAATCTTTTCTACATCTGCACACCAAAAAAACCAATCTTGTGAATTTCTCAGCAACACCGCCCCAGTCTTTCTCCTTGGCTAGTGTGAATTTGTTTAATTAACTGGAGCCTGGGCGCAGTGACGCTGCAAGGTTGTGACTTTTATCATTGATTTGCCGCTCTGTTAAGAAGTGACTGAACTGCATTTTTAATTGAGGTTTAGCGGAGCACTTTCTATGTTATTCTGACCCAGCTTGAGTCTCCGGAATTGTGAGTGGTGGGGACTGTTTGTGACAAAGAGACAGACCCAGGGCCGGCCTTAGAAGCTGCAGGACCCAATTGGAAACATTTTTTCAGGGTACCAGGTTCAGCCAACGTCTGTAAAATCTTAGAGATATAAATGAAATCAATTATGGATTTTATATGTCTGTGGTAGAGTGGACCTCAACAGGTGGGAAACCTTGGCCTCTGAGCGGCCCGCTTGGAGGCAGGCTGTGCAGCATGGCCTTTCCCAGTTTGAAGAGACACTTGGCCAACAGTCTGAGGCAAAGAGGCAAAGAAGGAAGGCCCACAGCCAGGGAGACAGACCAGGGACAGACTGCACCTGCTCCCAGTGTGGAAGGGATTGTCACTCCCGAATCGGCCTTTTCAGCCACACTAGACCCCTGCTAATTGGGTAAGAGGCACTTTTTCAAGTGGGTGCTCTTTTTTTTAGCAGGGGGAGAGTAACTGGCCCACCTCACCCCAGCACTGTCTGTTCTAGTGGCTGTCTGCTGGTATTCCTTGGCATCTTTTTAGATTGTGAGCCCTTTTGGGACAGGGAGCCATTTAGTTATTTGATTTTTCTCTGTAAACCGCTTTGTGAACTTTTAGTTGAATAGCAGTATATAAATACTGTTAATAATAATAATAATAATAATAATAATAATAATAATAATAATAATAATAGACGCTGTTCCAGAACCACCATTCAGAGTGCGATACCATAGTCTTTCCAGACTGAAGGTTGCCAACAACAGGTAGAATGGAAAGCCATCAAAATGTGCACTTAAAAAGTGCATGTGAGTTAATGGACCAAATGGATCTAAGCACATTTTCATATAAAATTGCACACATGTGCATTCCAATACGTAGATTATCTGTGAAAAATAGTTACAAAGCTACTTTCAGTGTTTCAATTGTTTTCAGTGACTGTGAAGTTGTTTAGTAAAAACATTAATTTTATTTTTTGTTTAGGAAAAAAAGTTCAAAATGTCCATTGCAATGTGTTGTTGTGTGTATTTATCAAGTCTAGAATAGATTACCCTAGTGTGGGGGCCTCTTAGGCACGGGGCCCAGTTGAGAGCAATTGGTCCAACTGACTTAAATCCAGCCCTGGACAGACCAATAGATAATATTAGGGCATGTTTGCATTACGTAGGGTTGTTGTGTCCAACAGGTTATTTTGAATGGTTAGTTGATTGATGGATTATATCCATGCCCTACTTTTCAGCCAAGATTGTTTCCAAAGGAGCTTATAACTAAAATGCAAAGATGCAATATAATTAGGTCAGGCTTGGTACAGTACTTGTGGGGCAGTACATTCTGTTGATACAGCACATTCTGGTTCTGGGAGGTCAGAGATAAGGATCCAACGTCCAGGTTCTGTAGCCTGCCTTTCTATGCACTGATGGCACACAGATTTGTTGTCCTAACAAGGCTAAAGCTTCTGAGAATCATTATGTCTCTAATTGCCACTGATGTAAATATTTTCTGCAATTAATCTGCAGTACGTTTCAAGAAAGACACACCCCTCAGCACCAGTGGCATAGCTAGAAGGGGTGTAAAGCACTAAGTTTTTCAGGGAGCCTTACCACAGCATGCAAGTGGTGCCTCTCCTTCCCCTTCAGAGCCATTCTGGGCCACGAGAGTGGGGGAGGGGGGAGAGGCTGCTTGCACACCACTGTGAGGCTCCCTGCAAAACTTAGTGCTTAGGGTTAGGGCTGCTGACTTACTTCTGAGTAGCAGGCATGGGTTCAGACTGTCAATCTCCTTAATTTAATTTTTATTCAGCTTTTGAAGAGTCAACCACACATTATTGCTGTAGAGGCCATTTGGCGACAAAAGGGAGGGGAGGTCCATTTTCGTAAACACGTACATACATGTTACACGCAACAGTGTGTGCATGACAACAGTCTCGCCGGCCACAGCCTTTCTGCAAATCTTCATTGGGAGGGAGCAATTTGGAATGAAAATGCAGCTCCCCCCCCCATCCACCACTCAATTTGCATAAACAGAAAATTGTTTGCCTGATATGCAGATTAGGCCGCCCAGATTGGGGGTCCTGGAATATGGCAACCCTAGTGAGGGTGGGTTGTGCGTTGCTTAGGGGTGGACACGGGAAGGCACTCTGCGTGTGCTTACAAATTCTCTCTTTATCATTTCTTCACGTGCTCCAGGCTTAGGGCTTGGTCCTGAGAAAGGAACAGGATTCCAAGAATGAGCTCAGCCTCAGATAACTTGAACAACGTATGATTAAATTAAACAATGGTGAGGATGATTTATATTTCCCCATTGCTTTGCTGATTGACATGAGGTGAAGATGAAGATCCCAAAGGTGGTCATTAAATCAGTCATTTTCAATGGTTTTTTCCTCTCCGCACACTGATGTCTGTGGTCTTCTCTATGGTACTCTTGTGATGTCTCTTCCAGCTTCTGGGAAACTCTTCTGGGTTCTGCCATAGACAATTCCTTACTACAGACAGGTGCCCTAGAAACAGAGCTGCAGAACCCGGAAGTCTTTTTCAACAGTTTTCAACCACTGCGCTCCAAACTCCTGTGGCACATCTATGGAACTTTCGTGGGATGCCAATGTACTGTCGCACACTGGTTGAAAAATGCTGTATTAAAGTTAAGCTTAAAGTTAAGCCTAGTCCCTACCATCACTGACAAATTACTTAAGGATGTGAGAGGTCTTTGAAGAAGGCCCATCATTGGAAGGGAACACCCAAAAAAGGGGGCACCTAAGAAGTTCAGGCAGGGACAGGACATCAGGGTGGCAGGGATGAGCGAACCTTCTGAATTTGGCAAGGCAGCCATCTTTCTTCCTACCCAGGCCCATTGCCAGGGGCAGTTTCGTCTGGTGCTCCTATGTCGCAGCAACCTCGCCCTGTCTGAGCCTGAGAGTTTCCCAGGCAAGGAGACTTCAAAACAGATACGCTCTCTGAGGACAGGGCAAGAAGGGAGGCGCCATTCAACCCCTTTTTGCATATGTGGATCGAATGACCAAAACTTTCCCAGATATAAACAAGAACTCTCCTATTCTCATACCAAGTATGGATAACTGAAATAAGAGCCTGTTCCATGCTCTTTTCTCTGTTCCATGCCTCCATCTCCCTCCTCCTCTTCCTCTCTTGTTGTCTCCTCTATGGCAAATTTGAGATTGTAGGCTCCTCAGGGCAGGACTCTGTGCCCTCTTGTGCTGTGTAAAGGGCCGTGCAAATTGGCAGTGCTGTGCTTATAAAAACGCCACCACTAATGATAAATTGTATTTAGTAGGAATACTAATACACCTTTTCTGACAGCAACAAAAAAATACACAAACCAGTTTGTATAGCAAAAGAAATGGAAGGGCGAAAAAATCCAGTTCTCAAGGGGTTCACAACCTAAACCAAAAAATTACAGTAGGGGGTCACCACCAAGTAGGCCCTGGAAGAGAAGCAGCTCTAGGAGGTAATTGCAGTTAAGTGGATTGGAGCGGCAATTGATGGTTCTGCTTGACTGGATGCCCTGAAGCAGCATTTCCTGGTTTTATGAATATTATTGTATTTTATGTATTATTGTAAACTGCTTTGAAAGAATTTCCGAAAAAGGGGTGTAGAAATATTTCCAACAAAGTCTCTTTCTCTCTCCCACCCTGCCCTCCCAACCATCAGGAATGTGCCAGTCCACCCCAGCTAGACTCAAGTCTAGCCCCAACCCTGCCCCATCTGACTCAACTTGAGTCTTAATGGGTGGCCATGGGGACCTGTCCAGAGTGCTTTTGGGGTTCAGTTTGACTTGGGTCTGTGTCTTTTTGGCAAACAAATCATGTGCAGCTCTGCAGAAAAACGGAGCTGCTGCCGATGTGTGTGTTCTCATTTAATATTCCCCTGATGTCCCCAAACCATCTGTAGACAAAAGCTCTGCTGTTCCTCAAGTGAGGGCAGCAGTGCAGAAAGCACCGATCCGTTCCTGACAATCCCCAGCCACGAACCCACCCCCATTCACATCACTCCCAATTCTGCCCTTCGAAGTAGTGCTGAGCACAGATAGACACAGCAGCAATTTTCAACCTTTTTCATCTCATGGCACACTGACGAGGCACAAAAATTGTCAAGGCACACCATCAGATTTTTGACAATTGACAAGGCACTCTGCACTGACAGCAGGGGCTTGCATCCCCCAGTGGCCCTGCTAACAAATGATCCTCCTCCAAACTCCCATGGCACACCTGCAGACCATCTGTGGCACACCGGTGTGCCACGGCACAGTGGTTGAAAATGGCTGACCTACAGGGAGGGAGGAGGACGTGCCTCAGCTCGGCAAGATGGGAGGGGATGGGCAGCGAGAGCAAGGGCAAGAAGCGGTGGGCGGACCCCAAAACCAAGACCGGAAAGGTGTTTCCGTTCCCCATTCAACAACTGCACTTTGAGAGCACATACAAATCCCCAGCAGCTGTATTGGCTATTTGGGGTTAAAAAATATTGAAAGCCACAGGAGAGCTGTTGTGGTCTTGTGACTATGCCTTGGTGCTGGGATTTTAAGATCTTAACCTCTGAGGGAAGAGCTGAACTGAAGGCAAAAATTAGGAACAAAACCAGCTTGGTGTTTTTCTGGAAACAGGAGCCAGAAAAGAGGGGCAGCCCCTACTTGAGCGAGATGGAGCGTAGGAGTGCAGTGAGTGTGCAGCTCATTCCCAAACCCAGGCAGAAGAAGCTTCTGTTCCCTTTGGGAGAACAAGCAGCCCTTGTTTATCCTTTTTACTCATCACCTGGGAGTCTTGGTTATGATCCCAGAAAAGTACACAAGGGAGTGGGTATACTGGAGTGGGTGTGGTGGGGACTTGGGAGCTGGGAAAGCACCAATGCAAATGATGCCGCAGCCACAGGCCTGCCAGGGTTTCTTCCTTCTGCTGCCACTGCATCTAGAGGTGAGGCAACTGGGGCGGTTCTTGCTCACCCACCTCACCCCTTCCGTCTGGGCGCTGTGGGGCACACTGGGAGCCCTCTTGGGTCCAGAAAGTGGGGGATGGACAGCAGAACTGGGTGGGGCAGAAGGGTTTTTCTGCTACGGATTTGATTGTGTAATGTTTGTGTTACTATATGTCTTTCACAGTTTGGGAATGCCGTCAGCTGCCTTGGGCATCCACTTGTCAAGAGAAGGCGGGATCCAAATTGTGTTAAATCGATGAATCATGTTTCCTCCTGTTTTGCTCATCACTGTCTGTTATATTGCGGGTTGATGGTTTTTAATTGATATAGAGTGACCAGCAGTGGTCGGTGAGTGAAAAGTCCATTGCATCCAGGAGAAGTATGTTCCGGTCAAACGTGTCCCAAAACTGCACCATTGCATCCCTTTTTGCGTCACAGATATTTGTGTCCCGATATAGGTATACAGGTATTTATCTTAGTTGTACTTTTTAATTTTTAAAACGCAAAGGTAAGGTTAGGGCTGGGATAAGAAGCTTAGGGCACAATCTTAAGCAGGTCTACTCAGAAGTAAGTCCTATTGTGTTCAGTGGGACTTACTCCCAGGAAAGTGAGGTTAGGATTGCAGCCTAAGAATATATAACATAAGAACAGCCCCACTGGATCAGGCCATAGGCCCATCTAGTCCAGCTTCCTGTATCTCACAACGGCCCACCAAATGCCCAGGGAGCACACCAGACAACAAAAGACCTGCAAGGCCTCCTGGGAATTGTAGTTAAGAACATAAGAACAGCCCCACTGGATCAGGCCATAGGCCCATCTAGTCCAGCTTCCTGTATCTCACAGCGGCCCACCAAATGTCCCAGGTAGCACACCAGATAACAAGAGACCTCATCCTGGTGCCCTCCCTTGCACTGGCATTCTGACATAGCCCATTTCTAAAATCAGGAGGTTGCGCATACACATCATGGCTTGTAACTCGTAATGGATTTTTCCTCCAGAAACTTGTCCGATCCCCTTTTAAAGGCGTCCATGTCAGACGCCATCACCACATCCTGTGGCAAGGAGTTCCGCAGACCGACCACATGCTGAGTAAAGAAACATTGGGGTTTGTTGCCCAGTTATAGTGGGATGCAAATGACCAGGACACAACAAAAACCCAGAGGCGAATGTCCAGGGATGCCAACGACCACTGTGCCTTTGACCAGGATACAATTGTCCAGGATGCAAAGACCCTAGTCAGTGGTTGGGATCCCCTTCTCCCCATGGATTCATACCCACACCTATGGTCACATGGACAGGGCTAGTGTCCCAACTCAAGCAGGGACTTTCCTCACACGTTGTTAGAGTGACCCACTTAGCAGGTGAGTATGAGTGACGCTCCTGATGTTATTGCTTTGTTTTGTCTGATGGTTCCAGCACAATGGAGAAAGACAGGTTGATCAATCCTTCCCCTTCGCAATGGCAGAGGTCTTAAGCAATTGCCTTATATTTAATCAGCTTGTCTATATATAGATATGTATATATATACGCACATAGATGGAGGTGCCTTACAGTCCACATGTATGAGTCCAGGCTAACTCTCACCCTGCTCTCCAGGTTGTCCACACTCTTTCTCACTCTGCTTGGGATCTTTTATGGTGGTAGATGAACATGAGAAGAGCTCTGATGAACCAGTTCAAAAAACCCACCAGTGCCAGGGTTGTGTTTCCCAAAAGAGCCAACCAGATGCTTCTGGGAAGCCCACAACCAGTTGCAAAAGGAATAGCCTTTCCCGGCAGCTGGGATAGAGTGGCACACCATTCTTGACCCTTGGCATACCTTGTAGCCAACATGGCGAACTGGAGAACAGCCAACTGGCAGCAAATTCCATATGGGAATTACATCTTGTTTAACTGTGTGTATTTTCTTTTGTCTGTTTCGAATCTATGATGGATCAATTTCACTGAACGACCCTGAGGTTTAGTAGTATGAGAGAGAGAGAGAGAGAGAGAGAGAGAGAGAGAGAGAGAGAGAGAGAGAGTTCTCTGTACTCGCTTTCTCTACTAGATGCATTCATTTCATAGACCTTACCATGGCTTACCATGTGCTTCCTTGCACATGGTGATAAATGGTTGTATTTTTATCCATGGAACAGGACAGGAAGCCTAAAGCGTGCAAAAGGGGTAATTGATTAGCACTAAGAGGAATCCTTAACCTAGAAAACAAAATAAGAATTCAGCTACTGGAAATCTTTCACCCTGGAGCAAATGCTGGTTTCCAAGCATCTCCAAGATGAGCAGACACTGTCTCTTTCATGAGCCAGTCGCCTTTCCATGCATTCATTGATCAACTAAAGAGGGCTAATGTGGCTCTAGGGATTTATTACTATTAAATTTGTATGGATGGTAGAGTATAGCAGGCTTGTTAAATACCCACTTGTCACCTGTGGTGAATTAAGTATCAAGCTGAAGTGACCAAGAGCTGGTTTTACAAGCATGACCCTCTCCCCACCCCCGTTCTCTGTCTTTTAGGCACTAAGTGTGGGTGGTGGGCAGCTTGGGAATACTCTCTGAGGTCTAGTAACATTGACCATTATTTTGCAGGGCTTTTACTGATGGCTATAAATAGCTGCTCACTCGACTGAGCTGAATCATGGGCTGTAGCCATGACCAAAGAAGGTCCAGGTCTTGTTTTTAAGAAGCAGAGAAATAATCTTGCATGTTTGAGGCCCTTGTGGTTATCCTGATAGTTGATGAATCATTCATGGGTGAGGGAAAGAGGTTCCCTTGAATGAGTCACAAGCCACATCTCATCAGAACAGTGGCAGGAAAAGAATGAAGATGAGATAGTGCAACAGCGATGCTATGTACCAAGCTGAAAGTAGGTCAGGCTGGCCAATTGTGGGGTGCAGGGAGAAAGACACCTAGCACAACAGAGGCAGGACTGGGAAGATCAAGAGTGTGATGGAGATAGAGGGACCTCTCTGGACCCTCCAGTCCAAAGGCTCTCAGGTCATTAGAGTGAGAAAGAGCCCAGAAAACATAGGAGGATAAGAAGAGCCCCACTGGATCAGCTCAAAGGCCCATCTAGTCCAGCTTCCCGTATCTCATAGCGGCCCGCCAGATGCCTCAGGGAGCACACAAGTCAACAAGAGACCTTGTTGCCACTCCCTTGCATAACCACTCCCTTGCACCTGGCAGTCTGAGGTAGCCTACTTCTGAAATTAGGAGGTTGCACATAACCATCATGGCTCGTAACCTGTGATAGACTTTTCCTGCAGAAATTTGTCCAATCCCATTTTAAAGGCATCTAGGCCAGATGTTATCACCACATCCTGTGGCAAGGAGTTCCACAGACACACTCTGGGTAAAGAAGTATTTTCTTTTGTCTGTTCTATCTTTCTTGACGCTCAGTTTGAGTAGATGTCCCCTGGTTCTAGTGTTATGTGAGAGGGAAAAGAACACCCCTCTCTCCACTCTATCCATCCATTGCATAATTTTGTATGTCTCAATCATGTCCCCACGCCCCAGGGGGAACCTTTTTTTCTAGACTGAAGTTCTCCAAATGCTATAGTCTTTCCAGCCCAGGACCGGTGGCACTCCCGAAGAGATCAAACTGGGCTGCACAGTTTCACTGATAAACAACATAATTTCTTCTCCAGAAAAATGTCACCACCTTTCCCTGGTCATCCTAACTCCTGGTTCAGTAAAGCTGTCACCCTTTCCTGCAGAGAATTTGAAAAAGCAACCCAGCAAGCACAACACTTTTCACGTGAAGTGTTCTTTCCTCCCTGGCAATTCATTCATTCTTCGTCAAGCGCAAAGTCTTTTCACAAAGTGACTTTTATTCACAAGAGCCCTGCGTGTGGGAGCCTGTGTGTGCACCACTGGGCCTGTTTTCCAGAGGGGGAACATTATTTGAGAGCTGAACCCCCCAAGGCCTCCACAGGAAAGGAGGACGTGACCTGGAACCTTCCAGCTGCATGCAACATTAGTCTAGCTACCGCTTGGCACTAACATGCTCTCCAAGTAGCAGAGCAGCCCCAGTGAATGCTCGACAGCAGCAATTTTAAACAGGTGTGCATTGGTGTGTTGCAAATGGCCCACAAGTGTGCTGTGGGAGTTTGGAGCACAGCAGCTGAAAATCACTGAAAAATTATTCTGGGGTCTGCAGCAGCCGGCAGAGGAAAAGGGACAGACAATTTGTGGCTACAGACAGTTGCCCTACAAACAGAGCCCAGAAGATTCTCCTGGAAGTTGGAAATGACATCACAAGAGGCAAAGACCATGGAGAAGACCACAGAGGTCAGTGTGCCATGGGAAGAAGAATGCTGCTTTTAGAGGCAAGCTGCCTCTGATTTCCAGGTGCAGGGGAGGGCACCAGGATAGAGGTTGTGCCTGTTGTCTTGTGTGCTCCCTGGGGCATTTGGTGGGCCACTGTGAGATACAGGAAGCTGGACTAGATGGGCCTTTGGCCTGATCCAGCGGGGCTCTTCTTATGGAAATCTCCACTCTGCGGAGTCAGAGTCATAAACCAATCTGTGTGCCAAGGATATGTTATCTTCATTATCCTGATAATATCCTGATAATGGATGAATCAAATTCCTCTTGTGTTACCTAAATCGGAAATTGGGCAAGAAAGCACACATGCCTCAGCACCAGTTGCAGGTTCCATGTCACCCCGTGCAAGATCGCGTCCTTGCCCATCCGCCGCCTTGTGGAAAGAGCCAAGAAGGAGGAGGAGCAGGCGGCAAACCAAGACAGCAAAGCAGAGGGCAACGGAGGCTACAGAAGGAAGAAGGAAATGGAGGGAACACACAGACGGACGTCTGAAGTTGTTTGAGAACTAAGCCAGGGAATTGCCAGCCTGCCTCTGTTTTCTCACTCCATGCTTTTGATTGTTTGCTGCCTAGTAAAAGGATGACTTTCAAAGGCAGTTTGCAAATACGTTCAATAAATAGCCAATGCACTTCTGAAGGATTTGCATCAATAACAATGAGAATTTTCCAGCCATCACAAACTTGCTGAATCGGGGCATGAAAAATGGAAGATTTGTGCTCACAGTTTACATTTTTTCATCACAAACCCAGTGTGGTTTGGGTCTGAACAAAGCCATTGGACACACACCACAGAAGACCTCCTGGTACCTGACGTGGGGGGGGGGGGAGGGCAAATGCTGCCCTCCCTTAGCTGGTGATGCCCCAGTCCCAGGTAGGAAAAGAGCATCAATTTCACCATGCTCTGGCCCAGGGTAGTCCAACACGAGGTCCGCAGGCTGCATGCAGCCCATGAGACCCTTTTGGCAACCCCCAAGAAGCCCCACCGCAGAGACCACCCACCACCACCTCCCTCTTCAATGGCTTTTTGATCTTCTCTGAGAAAGAGAACAGTGCAGAACAGCACAGGAGGGAGACTGAAAAGCCCTGCTACCCACCACTGTCTCCGACTGCTTGCTGCCTAAGCCTGCCAAGTGACTTCAGTGGCTCAGAACCTGGAAGTAATTGGCAGTGACGTCATCACATCCCAGCCAATCGCTTCCGCATCTGCGCACTGAGGGGGTGATGCCGGCGTCATGCACCCTGGCTGTTAAAAGTTGGACCGCCCCACTCTAGCCCACCACCCTACTCTCCTCCACACTTCCTTTTCTCCTCCATCCCCCTCTTCCTTTTCCAAGCCCAGGAGTGGGATTAGGAGGAACAGTGAAGACCAACGAGTGGAGGGAGGCAGCTGTACCCCATCAGTCTGCAACCTGAGGTGTCTGCCTTAGCCAACCTCATGGATGGGCCGGCCTTGTATGACAGAGCTGTAGATCAGTTGCAGAGCATGAGGTTTGTATTCGGAAGGTATGATTATTCGGAAGGTATTCGGAAGGCCTGGCATCTCCATTCAAAAGGATTAGGAAGGAGGCAGTGGAAAAATTTGTCTGGGGCCTGGAGGGCTGTTGCTGATCACAGCGCACAAGTCCAGGCTGGTGGGACCTCTGGCCTGACTCAGTATATGTCAGCATTGTAGGTCTCTGACGTGGAATTGGCCTGACCTGTCTTGCAGGAAACGAAGACTCAGCAGATTACCCCATTACCAGCTGTTATCTATAGGCCATCCCTGCAACATTTGAGGTGTGCTGTGATAACTTTGTGGCCATTGTGCCAAAGCTCATTTCCTCCATATCTAATGGTGAGAGGAGCTGAGCGGGGTGAAGATAAGAGCATGAGAAGGGCCCTTGCTGGATCAGCCCCAAAGCCTGCCTAGTCCAGCCTTTTGCTTCTTTCCAGGGCCAAGCGGACGCCTTCGGGGAGCCCACAAGCAGGGCACGAGCAAGAGCCTCTGGATGTGGCTAATACTGATGGATTGATCTATCCAGGGCCAGCTTTAAGTCAATTAGACCAATTGCTCCCAATTGGGCCACATGCCGAAGGGTAAAAAATTTTTTTTAAAAATATTTTAACTCAATCATTTCACAGTCAGTAAAACAAGTGGTTTTGTAGCTCTCTACTTTTCAGAGGGAATCGGCACATTTTGTTTGCTTACTTGGAGGCTTACGTGTATGCAAATTTATATTAAAATGTGCTTAGATCCATTGGGTGCATTAATTCACATGCACTTCTTAAGCGCACATTTGGATGGCTTTCCATTCTACCGTGGAGAGATAATTGTTGTTGTTGGCATCCTTCAGTCTCGGAAGACTATGGTGTCACGCTCTGAATGGTGGTTCTGGAACTGGGTGTCCTCTACAGTGCGCAAAGCCTGGGTAAAGTAGGTATGAGGATAGACTGTTACCCACACAGCAAATCTCCCCTCTCCACATCGCTGAAATGGTCCAATGGAAAGGCAGAGGCCAATACGGTTGGTTCTAGCAGCGTTGCAGGAGTTGCCAGAACATGACTGTGTTCAGCCATGAACTGCCTCAGGGACTCCGGCTCCAGATTTTGCCTCGAGGTTGACTCCTGAAGCCTTTTCCATAACTGGATGTAGCCACAAGGCAGTGGAGGTTTGGGATCAGAGTTTTCCTTCTCTCAGATGAGCTGCCTTCCCAGGCTGACGAGTCCCATCTACCCAGTGGCTGTTTAGTCGCCTCTTACGACAAGTACAGCCAAACTGAGGGCCTATTTTTATCCCCAGCTCCCAGGGGAAATAAAGTCTACAGTAAATTGTATTTCTATCTCTAAGATTCTACAGACCTGGGCTGTGAACCTGGGGCTCTGCAAAAAAACTCTCCAATTGGGCTGCACAGCTCCTAAGGCCAGCCCTAGATCTGTCTACCACAAATTTTTCTAAGCCCCTTTGAAAGGCAGTGTGTTGGAGTGCGCCTGCCTGCCTCTGCACCGCTGGCTTGTCAGCTGCAGGAAGGGGCAAGGTCCTTAAATCATCTGCCCTCTGCAGCACACCTCTCCACCCTCAACACCTTTCAGAGCCACTCTCCACTGCCTTCTGGTGGATACTCAGTTCATTGTCACAACAATTGAATCGGGCAGAAGAAGTTGAATGATAGCTGGAAAGTGGAGCGACTTTTTAGGACTGTTTTTGGAATAAAACACCACTTCCTTTTCTGCCCAAGACTGGCACAAGAAGTACTTTATGGAACATAACCCAGAAAAGCAGAAAAGGAATACATTCAGGTCTTCAGGGCGTGGGTGATCCTCGACTTTTCATTAGCCAACTTCCATAGAGGGAAAAGTATCATTTTTCTTTTTTCCTTTTTTCCTTTTAAAATAGGAATTCAGTGCTCAGGGCTCCATTTTGCTGCCTTCAAAAAATATGAGCCGGGGAACAATGACACCAAGAACTGAAGGGGACTGAATAAACCGATTCGGCAGGGAAAGTCAAAGACCTTGCTCAGGTTGGCAGCGCCAGGCTGGGTTGGCTCAGCCCAGACTGACATACAGGGAGGCTTCTTGCCTGCCAGTGGGTTTGTTTGATTAGCGGAGGAACTGCAGAAATTGTGATTGCACCAGGGATGCTTTGGGAACTTGGCTTCCAGAGGTTCACTAAATAAACTCATTCTAAAAACTGTTCAAACAGCCACTGTCTTCAAAGTGACAAAGAGATCAGCCCCAAGCAAGCAGGTCTGGTGCTGACAAAACCCCCCTGGTTCTGCAAAAGGGTGAAACGGTTTTCTCCCCCGCTAGTCGCCTGATTGCAGGAGAACCAACGCTAGAGGCTCCCCAGCATAAAGACTGTCCTTGTTAATGCAAACAGTGAACCATTTATCAAACGCTTGCCATTTGGGGCAGCCTTGCTTCCTTGTTCTTTTCAATTCCCTCTAACTGCCGTGGCTGGGGAGCTGTGTGCATATACAGCAAGACGTTCACAGACTGAAAAATTTCCTCTGCAAATAATGGCACTCTTTCTTCTTGTGGTAGTATATTTAGTTTGGGAGTGGCCTAAGATGGCTCTCTGTCATGTGAAGATCTTCTGATGGTAGCCATCTTCATCTACCTGAACAAAAGAAGACACCACAAGGAATAGAAGCAAGAGTTCATATCATTATTTTGAAGGAACCCCTGCAAAAACAGCTAAAGTTTGGGTCAGGGAACTAAACTCTTGACATGCACAGAAAATGAATGCCCAAAGCAGTGTTGGGTGTGCAGAATGAGGTTTGGGGGGGACGGGACAGGCTTCTGGCCCACTTATTTGCAGCTACTTCTCTGGTTAAAAAATGTTACTCAATCATATGAGTTTGAAGTGGCAATCCTATGTCACTTTCCTGGGAATAAGCCCCACTGAACACAGAGGTAGGTGCAATTTTTGGAGAGACAATCTCCATTTGCTTGTGCACAGGAGAGAATACCTCTTCTAAGTGGGTGTTTTACAAGTCTGTATAAGTCCAAAAGGAGTTGAACAGACAAATACATGAAAGGTGGCGCAGATCCAAGCAACTTGAAGTTGCACCACGCTGCCTGGGAATGGGGTAGGGATCCAGCACAAGTGCCAGGTCCTGACCTCACCCCCTGCTCCCCACTTCCCACTCTCCCTCTGCCCTGCAATGCTTCCTTCCCCCACCTCCTCCCTGCCCTCCCCAAGTCCCCCCCAACCCCCATGCAGGCCAAGCTAGGCCAAAGCAATCCTACCTTGTTTTGTCAGTGCAGAGGCTGGATGCAGCCAGGCTGGTGTGCATCCCTGTGCTGGCCCAGTTGACACCCGAGGAGGTGCAAACGTGCTTTACACCACGCTTGCAACCCTCCCAGGCCAGTGCAAGGGACTTGCACCAACTGAGATCACTGTTAGGATTGCGCTCTAAGTTTTGAAGTAAAGGTTTTACAAAGGTTTCAGTAAGAATGATGTTAACTGAAAAACTCAGCTGATCAACAACAAGGGGGAAACCCTCTCAACACTGTGTGCATTCGAGACACTTGCTTTCCTCATACCTGATCAAAATTCAGAGTGATAAAAGATAAAGAAAAACATGATGATGACCAGCATTTATAGCCCTTGCTTTGAGCATTCAAACATCTTGTTTCCAAAATGCTTTCATATATTAGCTCAGTAAACCCTACTGTGGATGGAAGACGCTGTGGCTCCCTGGGAGTCCAGCTTCCTTGTGGGCCTCATGAAATCACCACTGAGGCTGCTGGATACTGAGCAGCCTGGGTCACTGTCACCTGGGTCTCTACACACACCCCACGAAAGCATCAGATTGGAAAGATGGCGCCAGGGTAGGAGGCAGTGCCGCAGTGATGCTGTTGCCATAGCAACTGCCTCTTCCCAAACCTTCCGTAAGAAGATGCTCAGCTGTAAAACAGCATGTTGCCTGCAGGGGGAGAGGAGCACCCTTGCAGAGAAGAGAAGCTTCCAAATCAACCAAGGAAAGTGCAGATGTGCAGAAGGACTCCGGAGAGTCTTAAAGCACCTGATTCTGCTCAATCTGTTTATTGCAGCCGGGATCAGATCGTGGCGTTTCATCAAGAAGAGAACATCACTCTTGGAAATTTCCCCCTTTCCTCGAGACGCCCGTTGTCAAGCATGAAACAGCACCTTGTTAACCAGGGAGATGGCAAGATGCTTTATGAGACTATCTCTTCTTGCGCAGGAGCTGCATGCCAGGCTCAGCTTCGGTACCTAAATTTAAATTCCCTTGAAACATTTTCGCGTGGAGAACAACGGCTCGGCACGTCTATTGAATGGCTGCTTTTGAAATTAAATTAAACAAGTGTGTATCCATGAAAAAAAAAAGGCACAGACTGGGGAGAGGGGGGGACAGGGCCAAGAGAAGGAAAGGTGGCGTTCTTGAACCTGCCATTTCGACACACACCCAGGGTCGGTTTTAAGCCAAATGGAGCATTTGTGCCCACTAGGGCACCTGGCCCTCCCACAAGGGTCATCTACTTTTTACATTTTTTTCTGAAACAAAAAATATCATTTCACAGTCAACAAAACAAGTGGTTTTGTAACTAGTTTTCAAAGCAAATCTACACATTTTGTTTGTTTATTTGTAGACTTACATGTACACAATTTTATATGAAAATGTGCTTAGATCTGTTTGGTCCATGAACTCACTTTATAAGCACACATTTTGATGGCTTTCCATTTTACCATATCAAATCTATAGTAAATTGTATTGCTATCTCTACTATTCTACAGACCTTGACTATGAACCAGGTGCCCTGCAAAAATTGTTTCCAATTGGGCTCCTAAGGCCAGCCCTGATCACACCTCCTGATTCCTTGCTCAATCCAGCTACACAATTTCTCATGCAAAAAAGAAACCACAGGTTGTGGCAAAGATATGTATTGTGTATATTTCTGGTTGCCACTTCCCAAAAAGGACATAGTGGTGCTGGAAAAGGTTCACCTCCCTTATGAGGAAAGGCTACAGCATTTTAGGATCTTCAGTCTAGGACAGGGGTGTCCAAAGTTTTTGGCAGGAGGGCCACATCGTCTCTCTGACACTGTGTTGGGGGCCGGGGGAAAAATAATGAATTTACATTTCAAATTTGAATAAATTTACATACGTTTACATAAATGAATATGTTAAAGATGAACTTATTTGAATGAATGAAGGTCTTGCAATAGCTCAAGGCCTATAAAAGGCCTTGCACAAAGCAAGGCTGGCCTTTCCTTTTCTGCCACTACTGCATCACAGATATGAAACAGCAAGCGGTGGAGAAAGCCCTCATCCCACAGCTCACACAAAAAGGTCAAACAGTTGCCCTCACGCTGAGAGCAGTTGCATCGGGCCAATGTGGGCTCCAACAAATCACCGGAGGGCCAGAGGCTCATTGGAGACTGGGAGTTCCCTGAGGGCTGCATTGAGAGGCCTCGAGGGCCGCAAGTGGCCCCAGGGCTGGGGTTTGGGCACCCCTGGTCTAGAAAAAAGGTGCCTGAGGGAGGACAGAATTGAGACATGCAAATTATGCATGAGATGGATAGAGGAATGTTCTTTTTCCTCTCACTCACCACCAGAATCAGGAGACATCCACTGAGATTGAGTGTCAGGAGAGTTGGAACAGACAAAAGAAAATATGCCTGTACCAAGTGTGTAATTAGTCTGTGAAACTCCTTGCCACGGGATGTGGTAATGGTGTCTGGCCTAAATGACTTTAAAAGAGTATTGGAAAATTTTCTTCCAACTTTCTGGAAAAGTCCTGGAAAAGTCCATCACAGGTTACAAGCTGTGATGGGTGTGTGCAATCTCCTGGTTTTAGAACTAGGCTACCTCAGAATGCCAAATTCAGGGGAGTGGCAGTGAGATACAAGTATCTTGTTGTCTTGTGTGTGAAGCATCTGGTGAACCACTGTGAGATACAGGAAGCTGGACTAGATGGGCCTCTGGCCTGATCCAGCGGGGCTCTTCTTATGTACACAGAGACAGGACCAGTCAGTCATGCTTGACCTAGTCCTAGAGCAACGGAATCTGTGCCTCTGTGGAGTATTATGTACCATTCTCATTGCACCATCTCAAAAAGGGCATGGTAGAGCTGGAAAAGGTGCTGTTGGGGACAAGCACAAAACAAGCAGTGGGTGGGAACACATTCCATGCACAGAAAGGCCATAATGTCTCAGGGTTTGAGTTTAGGAAAAGGATGACAAAAGACCAAACCAGACTGGCGCTCAAATTGTGTGGGTGGGGGGGGGGAAGGAGAGGTAGGAATGAAATGCATGACTTCAACTCCCGAACTCACCCTAATTTTAGCCATCAAGACAATTCCTAACCCCACTGGGGTTGGCATGTTCAGCCCTCGGCATCTCTGCTATGCGCATCTCATCATATTCATGTCTCATTCATATTCTTGTGCATTTAGGAACCCCGAGAAAGCTGAGTGTGTTGTCAGTATGGAGGAGGGTAGGTGGCAGCTCCTGAATCTGGTTCCTCTTGTTGGTGAGGCTATTATAGAATAAATGAATATAGCAAGCAGCGGGGCAAACATTTCAGCAATGCGTAGTAGGCCACGGTGTGCCTGTGTGAGGCATGGATCCATGGTGTGAGAAATGGGGTGCCCCTATTGTGTCTCAGGAATGCCGGAGGTTGTGCAGTTGGAGCTTCTGCTGTTCTCACCCCATTTGTACCCCCTCCTGTGGAGAGTCCTCCCTTAGAACCCAACGGCGGCTTTTATAATTAAATCGAAGCACCTGGTTCACAGCTCATTGTGGGGCTGCGGCGTTCCCTGCTCAGCGGGCTGCCCCCGCTGCGGGTCGCCATCTGTTACCCCGGCACAGCGCACATCAGCGTGACAGCCTTTTCTCCAGGAGGCAGACGCTGGTTTCTGTGGTCTCCTGCTCTGCCCGCAGACCTCTTCTGTGCTGCAACAAAGTGAAGAATGACAACGTCTCATGAATGCCAGGGTGGCGTCAATGAGCACATCGGCACCTGTGCGCAATTAATCACATCCAAGGCAAAAAAAGAAAAAAAGAAAAGCACCCCAGAATTAATTCTGTACCAAACTTTGTATTTAAAGTAGCAAGAAGGGGGCTGTTCAGGGTTCTCAAAGCAGATGTGTGGAAGGGATCTGCTTGCTATTTTTCCGTGTCGGAAAGATGGAAAGAATTGGTCTGGGTTGTCTGGTATAACTACAGTCTTTCTCCCATCCTTCCTCCCTCCCTTTCCAGATCTTTGAATTTACAGATAAGCCACTCAGTGCTGTAGCTAGACCAGTTATGCATCCAATGATGTGATAATTCCCTTTTCCTTTCAGCCTGAAGGGGTTCCTTTTCCTTTCATCTGGGTCTCCCTACCTGTTTGTCACATACTTCCACATTTCAAATTTAAATCCAGCGTGAAACTGGTTCTGTATTTCATGCAGTGAAATAATGCAATGATAGGAATTTGAGTTGTTAGAGATCCCAGGATCCTGCAGACTACAGTTTCCAAGGTCGTTTTACTGGAAACCATCAGAGTTATGTTGGTTTACATAAGAACATAAGAACAGCCCCACTGGATCAGGCCACAGGCCCATCTAGTCCAGCTTCCTGTATCTCACAGCGGCCCACCAAATGCCCCAGGGAGCACACCAGATAACAAGAGACCTCATCCTGGTGCCCTCCCTTGCATCTGGCATTCTGACATAACCCATTTCTAAAATCAGGAGGTTGCGCATACACATCATGGCTTGTAACCCATAATGCATTTTTCCTCCAGAAACTTGTCCAATCCCCTTTTAAAGGCATCCAGGCCAGATCCTGTGGTACCACATCCTGTGGTAACGAGTTCCACAGACCGACCACACGCTGAGTAAAGAAATATTTTCTCTTGTCTGTTATATAATAATAATAATAATAATATACAGTATTTATATACCGCCTTTCTTGGTCTTTATTCAAGACTTTATTCAAGGCGGTTTACATAGGCAGGCTTATTAAATCCACGCAGGGATTTTTACAAATTGAAAGAAGGTTCTCTCTTTCAAGAACCACCACATTCAAGCTGTTACACTCCGATCTGGTTTAACATTCTGGCCTCCATCCTCCCACGCTCCGAGCAGATGGAACAGCTCAGCTGCAGCTTGCCAGCTGCTTCAAGGTCGCACGGTGCCGGTAGCCTCGAACTGGCGACCTTGTGGATGTTAATCTTCAGGCAAATGGAGGCTCTACCCTCTAGACCAGACCTCCTGCCCCAACTACAGTAACTGTTATAACTCTCCCAACACTCAATTTGAGTGGACGTCCCCTGGTTCTGGTGTTATGTGAGAGTGTAAAGAGCATCTCCCTATCCACTCTGTCCATCCCCTGCATAATTTTGTATGTCTCAATCATGTCCCCCCTCAGGCGTCTCTTTTCTAGGCTGAAGAGGCCCAAATGCTGTAGCCTTTCCTCATAAGGAAGGTGCCCCAGCCCAATAATCATCTTAGTCGCTCTCTTTTGCACCTTTTCCATTTCCACTATGTCTTTTTTGAGATGTGGCGACCAGAACTAGACACAATACTCCAGGTGTGGCCTTACCATCGATTTGTACAACGGCATTATAATATTAGCCGTTTTGTTCTCAATACCCTTCCTAATGATCCCAAGCATAGAATTGGCCTTCTTCACTGCCGCCGCACATTGGGTCTACACTTTTATCGACCTGTCCACCACCACCCCAAGATCTCTCTCCTGATCTGTCACAGACAGCTCAGAACCCATCAGCCTATATTTAAAGTTTTGATTTTTTAAACCATATCTAAAGTTTTGATTTTTTGCCCCAATGTGCATGACTTTACAGTTACTGACATTGAAGTGTATCTGCCATTTTGCTGCCCATTTTGCCAGTCTGGAGAGATCCTTCTGGAGCTCCTCACAATCACTTCTGGTCTTCACCACTCGGAAAAGTTTGGTGTTGTCTGCAAACTTTGCATCCTCACTGCTCAACCCTGTTTCCAGGTCATTTATTGAAAATGAAGAGGTTGAAAAGCACGGGTCCCAGGACAGATCCTTGGGGCACACCGCTTTTCACCTCTCTCCATTGTGAAAATTGCCCATTGACACCCACTCTCTGTTTCCTGGCCTTCAACCAGTTCTCAATCCATGAGAGGACCTGTCCTCTAATTCCCTGACTGTGGAGTTTTTTTCAGTAGCCTTTGGTGAGGGAACTTAGGTTTGAAACTGGTCGAGCCATATAGCATAGCCACTGATAAGTTATCGACTCAACATGTTGTTTCTAAAATGTGTTGAAATTCAAGACTGCTTTCTGAACTGGAAGACCTGTTGCTCCTGCCCTAGATGTGTAGAAGCCTCAGTTTTGCTCTACCCTCTATAAAATGGGTATAAGGTTCACATGCCACATTTTGATTTTTAAAAATTCTAAGGAGAAAATACAGGTGTGCTTTGCTTACCAACCGTTTGCTTAACAATGGACCACACATATGACAGTGGTCAAAGCACAATGAAGATGCTCTTAATGAGGCAATCGCATCTCCCATAGCCTGCAGCAGAGTGTCTGTTTACACTACAGAGAGGTTCTTAATGCAAAGAAGAGGCAATCTAGCTCCAGTAGCCTGTGTAGCCAGCTAGTGTCTGGCAGGGAGTGTTTGTTTACACAACAAAGGCAATAGACTGGACTGAATGTTCACTTAATGACCTAATTGCATAACAACAGGGATTGGAGAATGCATCCCCATTGTTAAGTGGCACACACCTGTAAAAAAGAACAATAAAATGAGTCAATGTTAATGTTTGCTGAATGTGTGCCTTGTGGGGTCCTTGAGAACCTGTCCTTTTTAGCACTATGATAAATAAGATATTGAAATGTTAGAGCTGTATGTTTTGTTTGCCGAGAAGTTTCTGATTTAAATTGTGTCTCCTCTAATGTCCCTGTTTGCAGGACACTCTTTTCCAGTCCCTCAACTACAACATGGCAGTTTTGGATTGCTGAGCTGGAAGAATTCTTCAACTAATGTGTATAAACAATTGCAAGTCTCACAGGAATGCTAATTATTAATGGAATCAGTATTCTAATGGTCGGATAATGTGATTTTTTCCCCTTTCTCTAGAAGAATTTTGCAAGGAAAAAAATGTTTTGACATTGTCTTGTGTGGTATCATTATCATGTTGAAAAGCTGTTCACATCTCATGTGGGGTGACCTGCAGCTGTGATGAATAATGAACAGTATCGTTTAATGAGTTTGCTTCCTCATTTTCTTCTTAGACCTTCCCTCCCACCCTTGCAGCTCCAACCCCCCCTACAGTTGGCCTGTGCCAGTTTTGCCCTCAAGCTCTGGTCTTGATAAACAAACAACGCCACCCTTTCTTCCCTTTGCAAGTGCCCAGGGAACAAAACTTTGACAGCCTTTTTTGGCAATTCAGCCTTTTTTGAGAAAAGCAGCTGAGCTGTCATCTTATGAAATAGCTGTGTGGTTGGAACCAAAAATGGAGTGATGCTCAAACAGGGGTTGCCGTAAGGCATTTTGGGGAACCGTTCCCAAAAACCAATGAGGAAGCAAGTTTCTCTTTAGGGAGGTAGGAGGTCTCATCCCTCTGTTAGAAGGAGTTTAGGTCTAGTCAGAAATAAAGAATCAAAGCACCATGTTGAGCGACGGTCAGGATACCGACCACCTTGCTAAGATTTTTCTGAAGCAAGCCAGGCTCATCCACTCTCACACACATAACTCCATGCCCACCAAGGTTAGCCTGTTGTTGAGTGCATGACACAAAGTATTGATCTGGATCAGGAGAGAACCAGCTGTTTGGGATCTCTACCAGGTTCGTTGAGCAGCTGGGCTACCAGCTGAAGTTTGGGAGGTTATGGGTGCTATCTCAGCATCCAGTGGCAATGCAGGATCAAAGAGTACCCCCAGGCTGCAAAACCAATCTTTAAGGTGGGGGGTGCATGACACCCCATCTAGTACAAGCTGAATGCTATCTCTTATGGTCAGTGTTGTGCTCTGTCAAAATCTGGGTTTGATACAAAGGAGAAATTGAGCTGGGTGCTATCTGTGCACTGGTAACACTTTCCACAAATCTCCCAACACCCTTGTGCGATGGTTTTGTGTAGATGCTAAACCATGCAGGCCATGAAATAGAATCCTGTTGGAGTTAGTAGCGTTCATATTACTGCACAGAGAAGAAGTTCTTAAGATTCACTTTCTGGTAAAAGGCAGCCTGCTATTCTCCATTGCACACATGCCATCAATTCTGTTTTGCAGCCTCTCCCCTTTCCTGGCTTCCATCCTTCCCATCCAGCTGTGCACTGAGTATCCCACCGCACCCCCCAACAGGAGATTTATAGCAAGTTTTAATAATAAATTGTAGTCATAGACTTTATATTGCTCAAAGCAGGCCATTAAATAAATCACACGATAATTTATATCAATGAACCCTGATCATGAAGCAGGGTGGGAAGAAGTATCATTGGAAAATCAATCTGCAGAGTTTATAAAAGCAACGCCTTGCTGGGGTTCTGCAGTATTTTAAAGTGGGGGGGGGGATGAAATAAAATATGAGGGCAATTTCAATGAGGGAGCTCTGTGGTTTGCAATGGACGCCTCAGGAGAGAATCAAGAATAACTTTTCTGCACAAGCTGTTCAATGGCTTCACCTGCTTGTGTGTGTGTGTGTGTGTGTGTGTGTGTGTGTGTGTGTTGTGGAATATGAGGTGATGATGCTTCTGCATCTGACCTGCTTCAGGACTCTGTTGCTAAACCACTTTGTTGGATGTGAACATAGGATTCGCCTGCTGGTTCACATCACAATGGGTCCCTTCAGGGCCTCTGAGAGGAATTTTATCAAGGGGTACAAAGTTTATTTGGGGCTCCTTCCCTTCTCCATTGGATCAGAATTCCTACAAATTACAATATGGAGGAAACACATAGTCCATCCTGGCTGATAACTACTGGGAGAACTCTGGATGGAGCAAAAGAAGAAGCGGGGAGGAGAGTGGTGGGATAGATGCTCTTTTCCAGTCCTAAAAATCAATGGTTCCTGGTCAACAGACTGTAATCAGATTGCCAGACTGGAAAAATGAGAAGCTTTGGTTGATGAGGAAAATTGTGTCCTGTCGGACTTTGCAATCTGCGTTGCAAAGTGTTGCAATCTGGGATGCCAAGAGGGTTGTGTTTTGGCCGTCTCCTGCCAGTCTTGGGGAATGAGAAGGCACATGGCAGCTGGAGGGGTGTGTGTGTTCTTATAGGTACACAACACCAGCACTACTTAGAGTTTGCGGCCAGCGTAGGAGGTTGCCTTATGGTGCATCAGATCATCGGTCCATCTCAGGGGTGTCGAACCCATTTCATACAGCAGGCCAAATAGCATTCATGGTGTTTGCTGAGGGCTGGAAGTGATGTCCTTAAGGTCAAGAAAAGATGTCATTATGGTAGGTGTCATTAAGTCACCATAAGACAGGTGATGACAAGCAACAAGCACTTTTTTTAATCACCTAGGAATTCATTAGCTGGAAATGAAGAAGAGAAAACATGCAAATCTTGGTAATACTTTCAAGATATGGGAGAGCCCAATTATCATGCAGGCTGCCCTTTCAGCAGTGACATCTCAGCGCAGCTCAGCAGTGATGATGGTGATGCTGGGACAGCCTAAGGTCTGGATAAAGAACTTCTGTGGGCCTTATGTGTGACACCCCTCACCTCACGCTTGTCAACACCTTCCTTTTCCAACTCAGGGAGTGGGAAAAGCAGAGGAACCAGACAGAGTTGGGTGCTGCCTGTTCCCTGAGACCCCCACCTCAGTCAGCCTCATGGATGTAGCCACCCCAATGGGAAGAGGATGACGACCCAGGCAAGCCCCCGACCGTCGCAAAAAGGGCTGTGCGCAGAGATAGCGGCCTCCTCCATTACATGCTCAGAGTGGGGAATTCCAAGGAGGTAGCAGGACTAGTGCCCCTGTTGCTCCCAGTTAAGAAGGACCTGTCCTGCAGCCTCCCTGCTGCCTGACTGGCAATGCTAGACTCAGGTGGGCCTCTGCTGAGTCAGAGGTCACAAGCAGAACCTGATGTGCGGACCACTGTGCGAGACTCATCCTGCTTCAAACGCCACCACAGAGAGCCAACCTGTTGGCTTCCCATTGTGCTTTTAATCTAGTGGTCTGAAATGACTTCAATCTAGTGATGGAGCTTGACCTATGCTGAGCAGGGAGTCGTCTTCTTGGAACTGGTCTGTGCGAGCAGATTTGAGTAATTTCACACTTGGCCACCTCTGGCATGAGAGGCTCCTGGGGCCTCCACTCTCCGCTTTTTGTACAAGAGTCTGCTCATCTCTCTCTCCCCCCCCTCCCCCTTTCCCCACCCAGCAATGCAGACTTCCTGGCCACTTCATTTTAAACAGCTGAAATTCTATGACTGGACCTGTAACCCCCACCCTCCTTTGCTACACAGCTAAAGGACACATTTGAGCTCCTATAATTTTTTTCTTTTATTGTGGCAGGGAAATATCCAAGACTCCAGGCCAAATGAAACATGATGTGGGAGCCCCGTTTGGTCTTCACATGCCTGCTCCATTCTGCTATCAAACATGTGCATAGCTAAAATTCTACGCTTCAGAAGGCACCTGAGGGTGAGACTCCTCTTGCCCCTCACGCCCCACCTTCCCGGGATCCTTCACTGTAGGCACTTGTCTCCAACCCTTTCCCGATACCAGGCATGAGGTCAGAAGGGCAGAAGAGGACTTGGGGTGAAGACTCCAGGTTTTGGAAGGCCCTGGAGCAAGCCTCCCACAGTCTTTGGAACGCACATGCATGCAGCAGCTGTCTTGCTTGGGTGTGGAGGGAGCAGAGTGGACCAGCATCCAAGCGACCCCCTGAACCCTGGGGCGTTGACAGCAGGGGTCTTCAGGGGCTGGCTGGCAGGCCACTGGCGCGTGTCCAAATATGCCACCCATAGAACCATCTCTGGGGGACGGAGGGTTGGGCCATAAGGTGGGGGTTCACTTCTCACCCAGACACCCCTTTTGTTGTAGCAGTTAGACCCCCCCACCCACTTCCTGCTTTGCACATAAACTGAGCAGACTTGGTGCTGTATCACCATTGCTGACAAAACATGTATGCAGGTACAGACAGTGCACATATCAATGGTGCAACAAATTATTTGTCTTGCACCGCTCTCTGGGGCCATGTCCTGTTCCTGCCCCCCCCCCCAGCACAAAGGCATGCATCAACCTGCCATTGGAAGGCAGAGACCTGCTCCCCATTCCCAACTGTCAATCTACAATGCCAAGGAATGACTTGTTCCTCTCTCTTGGATCTCTCCAGCATCCCGGGGCCTCTGCACTCGAGGGCTGATCTGTGGACGTGAGAGGTCAGACTGTCAGTGCTTTAACGCCGTCACAGGCTTCAGACGCTATTTCCGAGGGCACCAACAAGCCGTCCAAGCTAAAAATGGCTGCTGAGGGCAGCAGCTGCTGTCAGGCTTGGCGGTGTGGGGGGGGGGGGACAGCGTTGTGGCCAAGCACAGCCCCACAGACTCTCTCTGGCAGCTGCTGCTTGACGGGCCCCATCGGCATTCTGTGCCAGCCTGCCTCAGCCGCTGCGTGGGAAGGCAGAGCTCAGAGAGCAGGCCCTTTGTCTCCCCTGCTTTGGTGCTCAGAGCACCCTCAGGAAATGGGGGCTCTGGCCTCTGCCGCATCTCATTACCCAGCAGCCCCCTCTCCTGCCTGCCTGCGCTTAACGAAGGGGGAACCGAGCACAGAAGAAAAAGCCCTGCTGGGGCAGGCCAAAGGGCCTCCATTTATTCCAGCTGCATGTTTTCCGCAGTGGCCCACCAGCTGCCCGAGGCAAGTCTGCAGGAAGGCCCACTTCTCCCCTGTAAGCAACCTCCAGGGCACACACTGCTGAATGTGGTAGCTGGCAGGGCAAGGACATCCAGCTCCCAAGTGACGACTGTAGGCTGCTGCACAGCACAGTCTCGGCGGGCAACCCATCTGTGCAGCTGTTTCTCAGGCTGGAGTGAAGAGCTGAGTGCATTTCTGTAATCCTCTCCCCACCCCCCCAAAAGATGCTGCTCACAATAGTGGCCACTCCAGCACCACATCTTGGGGTGGCGCATTCTCTGACATAGTTAATTTGGTGTTGCAAGAATCCAACCTCCCAAGAGTGAAGAAAAGAACTCCTGCCTGAATCCCTGGAGAGCTCCTGCCAGCTGCTGCCAGCTCTGTTGACGTGGACCAAGGGACGGACCCTGTAGAAAGCAGCTTCCTATGCTCATCACGTGATGGCACCTGGCTTGTTTTGTGCCTTTGTTCTTCTTGCAGCCATGATCTTGATACAAAACAGAGTCTCGAGCCTCAAAGCTCCATCAATCAAGGTTCTGTTTCATTCCTAAAGCACTGAAGCTCACGTAGGGAAACCTGCGTCGGAATCCCGTCGCTTTGCCCCTCTGCCTACAAAGTGGTTTGCTGGAAACCAAATTGGATTTTTCAGCTGTGAAGTGGGAAGAGGCCCTCTGGGAAGCTGGTCAGGCCTAGGCAGCCTCCATCTGGAAGGCGCAAACAACCGGAGACGTGCTGACAGCTCTTGAAGCTTGAGCCCAGGGAAGAAGGCTACATCCTCTTCGATGGGAAGGAAGTGTGTATGCTTATTGAACAAGCCTCCCCCCCATCAACCACACCTCCTTGTTTGGCTTTGAATTATTAGACCAATGGAGTCATTCACACCAACTGGACTCCCCACTTTTGCACCTTAGGTTGGAAACAGAAGAATGGGCTACTTTTTTTTTTTTTTTGGAGGGGGGAGAAGGACTTTTCCTAGCCAAGGAAGCAAGTTAGCGAGGTGGATGTTGCAAGAACTAGGCCAACCGCAGAAACACGTGCTCCTTGAACAAGCTGAGCTTCACTGCAAGTTAGACAAGCAGGCATTGTGCTCAGCTGGGCTGTATGTCCATTTAAAGTCAAACAGAGCAATTAACACAATTAAAAGTGCTCTTGCTATTTATGGCAATCTAAACCTATTGTATGGTTGTCTGCTCTCTCATATGCAACAAAAGTTTATTCAATGTATACATTGTGCAATTAACAACACGTACATTGCTGACCTCTAGCATGGATAGTCATTCCTGGTAGTCAGTATGAGTTTTCTTTCTCTCTTAATACTAAAACCAGGGCAAGAGATTTAGGATGGACAAAGAGGGAGACTTCTTTGCTCAGCACATGATTAGTCTTTTAGTGGAATTCATGGCCACAGCAATGAATGGAAGGCTCCATTCATGGAGCAATGGAGCAATTCATGGAGCAATGGAGCAATGAATGGAAGGCTTTAAAAGGGGTCTGGACAAATTGACAGATGGCTATGATTGCATGCTATGAATTGGGTTAGTGAGTCCCAATTGCAGGGGAACAATGGCAGGCGATGGGTCTGCCTTCCCCTCCTACTTGTGGGGCAGCCAGCAGCCACTGTGGGAGATGGGAAGCTGCACTAGATAGACCCTCCTTACACCAGGAGGTCTCTTCTTATGTTCTTAGTGATGGCCATTTCACAGTTCTTGGATCCTGAGTCCAAACGTAATTACCCCCCCCCCCAGTGTGTGTATTTCCCTTTCTTGCTTTCCTCTCCCTCCTCCCTCTGGTCCTGCCCCACTTCTGTTGCTCAGTTTCATGGAGGTGGACGCACACAGTGAAGTAGCAAGCGGGGGGTAGGGGAGCAGTTTTCCCCTCCGCCCCATGCTGGGGCATCATGTGAGGGAGTGCCATGTGAAGGCCCGGCCAAGATGGCGGCTGCTGTCTCCACTGCGCAGACTGGGAAGCTGCCAAAATACTAAGAGGCAGTGACACAATCTGGCCGCTGCCCTTTCCTCCTCCTTCAGAGGCTCTCATTGAGGAGAGGGGGAAGCAGGAGAGCAATGGCCAGATCTCCTCCTCTTCTGGGAGAACCTGGCAGTGATGTCATGACATCAAGTGACATCACAACATTGTGTTATGTTATGATGTTGCCACCCCGGATTCCAGGACCCCCAGTTACGCCGCTGCTCCATCTTTGTTAGGAGTTAGAACACTTGAGTTGTTTTGCTCTGTATAAGCGTGATGTGATGGGATTTTTTCCACCCTGTAACGACTTCACTTTCTCTTCCATACCAGAACAACAGTCTAAGAATAGGGTGTGTGTGTGTGTGTGTGTGTGTGTGTGTGTGGTGCGGAGGAGATACCACAATTAAACACCACAGCAGTGGCAACTGTAATTTGTCACACAACTGTAATTGGAAGCAAGGCAGGTGTGGGAAGGTTGGCTGCTACATCACCGCTTTTCTTTCTGTTTAATAGAAAGTCCTTTTTGATAACGTGAGTGGCCCTTTGGAACAATATCAAATGGCCTTGTTCGGAGTCAGAACATTGATCCGCCACAGCTGTGACAGGAGTGACACATCCATGGCAAGTACAACCCAAACCCCTTCTCTGGGCTCAGGAGAAAAGCTCATGGCTCCTGATCACAGAGCTCATTCCAAGCCACTGGTAAGTACGTCTGGTATTAGAGGCACTCTTCCAACCCACCACCCATCATGCCGGAACCCTTTACGTCAATCTCCCCCCCCCCCACCAAGCTGATTTCAAGAGTTTAGAGAAGGAAAAAGAAAGGAAGAGATCTAAATGAGCACCAAATACACAATTTCGTTTGGATAAGAAAGGTTGCTATGGAAACAACAATAGTTAGAGATGCTCTTGAGGTCCTGAGGGGCACTGAGAAGAAGTGCAATTAATTGAAGGCATTAGGAACGATTAAGATTTTATTAGACCAAGTTTACTGAAACAACAAAAACAAGGATAAACAGATAAATCACAGTGGAATTCCAGAAAACAATGCACTCTCTCTCTCTCTTTCTCTCTGATCTCCAGTGAAAAGCAACGTTTCATTCCTGGAAAAATAACCAATTGGAGAGAAGAGTAAATGGTCTTCGATAGCAGATGGAAAGAGGAAACCGTGTTCCACAGCTCACCCATTTATTTCCTCTTGATTTGGAAAGGGCTGGTTAATCTATTCGCCCAGAACAAACACTACAGCAGGCTAAGAAGTATCTGGAGATGAGTCAACAGTGGGGGAAAGATGGACAGGTTTCATTTTGTTGTCTCAAGGAACTTTGGAGCGTAGCAGATGGAGGACTCAGAGGGCTGTTCTTCAGAAAACAGCCTTGCTGGTTTAGGAAGGTTTTGAGGTCATGACTGCCGGTTCCAATCACTTCTCTGAGATGACAAATGAAATAGCTGCATGACTTTGGGGACTAGACCTCCATCGATGACTTGGGAAAAACTTGGGAAAAATCAGACCAACAAGATGATCTGCTTTGGCTGTTCTGATATTCTCAGGACCAAACTGCCTCAAGGATACCCTTTGACAATATGCCCAGTTGGCATCCTTCAGTCTCGGAAGACTATGGAGTCACGCTCTGAATGGTGGTTCTGGAACAGAGTGTCCTCTCCAGTGAGTGAAGCCTGGGTAAAGTAGGTATGGAGGACAGGCTGTAACCCATGCAGCAAATCCCCCCTCTCCACGTCACTGAAATGGTCCAATGGAAAGGCAGAGGCCAATACGGTTGGTTCCAGCGGCGTCGCAGGAGTTGCCAGAACGTGACTGTGTTCAGCCATGAACTGCCTCAGGGACTACGGCTCTGGATTTTGCCTCGAGGTTGACTCCTGAAGCCTTTTCCATAACTGGATGTAGCCACAAGGCAGTGGAGGTTGGAGCCACAAGAGAAAAGCAGAAAGCTGAACTCAAGGACAGGAAGGTTTTAGAGATTTTGCAAGTTAAAGACAGCAAAATACAGACTTTGGAACAGGAAATGCCTTGGCTAGAACCAGGAAGGAACCCACACATTTGCATGCTGCTGTCCCATCTGGTGAACCATGGAACTGCAAGCTATACTGGGCAGTACATACTGGGCAGTATCCCCCTGGGGGCTGGGGATAAGAATAGGCCCTCAGTTATTATGTGTGCCCCCTGGGGGCTGGGGATAAGAATAGGCCCTCAGTTTGGCTGTACTTGTCGTAAGAGGCGACTAAACAGCCACCGGGTAGATGGGACTCGTCAGCCTGGGAAGGCAGCTCATCTGAGAGAAGGAAAACTCTAATCCCAAACCTCCACTGCCTTGACAATATGAATGTCCTGGTTACTGAGATCCTTTTTGGAGACTAGTCAATCAGAAGTGCTCCTTTTCAGTTGCCAGAGGCTTCTCACTGTGACTATTGTGCTTCTAATGGATTATCATTTAGCTGAATTAAATATTGGTGACACAAAAGCAGTTGTAATAAATAGTATAATAGACAGAATAAGTGGTAAGAAATAGAGTAAGTACTCTTTTTTTTACTTAAGGAGAGGTTCTTTGGTCTCAGTGGATTGCTGCTGAGAGATTATGCCATATTGTATTTGATGATCCACTGCAATAAAATGAAGGCTAATTTAGTGGAATTTTAGAGAGCTGGGTTCAAATCCCCACTCAGTCATAAAGTGGCTTGTATAAGCTTGGGCCAGTCCTTCTCTCAGCTATGCCTGCTTAATGGGGTTGTTGTGAAGATAAAAGGGGGTGGAAGAGCCATCTACTTTGTCCAGAGTTCCTTGAATGAAAGGAAGGATGGAAGTAAATAATTGCACATACCTTCCCTTCATCTTCAATGGCAATTATAAAAACATCCCCTCCCCAACAATTCGCTTGGGTTCCTGGTGCAGTTTGGGCTAGTCTTGTCCCATAGGGTGCAAACCCGACCCACTTTCCAGCACTGACAAAAGGGCAGTGCAGCTCCTAGGTAAGGGAACAAACATTCCTTTACTTTGAGGAGGCCTCCATGAGTTCCACCCAACTGCAGGATGCAGCACATGCCCCATTGACACTGCTATGCCAGTGCTGGAAAGTTGGTCAGAATTTGGGCCATAATCACCACCCATCCTCACGGATCTTTTCTGCCTGCCTGTGACCTCTTTCTTCATTCCCACTGGATGCAGATTCTAAACCACACAGTCAGGGACTGTGGCATCTTCCGTACAGCAGCACCTAGCACGCGACCTGTGTTAGGTGACTGTAATTGTTATGGGGCAGTGGCAACCTGTATTTTGTGATGAGTGACGTTCCCCCAAATTTGTTGCTCAGACAGATTGCCTGGTAGGTTTGGCAATGACTTCTGTATCTGCGAGCCAGGAAAGAAGGGAGGATGGGGAGGACCAACTCTGCCACCCAGAATCAAGAGCTGACAAGCCTGAAGACGGAAGATCCAGCCTCACAACCATTTACCTGCCTGGCTGCTGGCTGGGAGCATTTGATCCATGCTATGCATCATCTTCATGGATTCTCGACAGACACCTGGAAAGGATATGTCCGAGTCTCTCCCAGCAGATGGAAGGGTCATTTGGTACTAGAAAGCTACAACAGAGCCCCAAAGAGGAAGCTCCACACAGCTCTGGCCTAGCCTGGGATGTAGCGTCACAATTGCCAAAGCAACTGCTGTTTGTTTAAATGTGCAGCTTGAGACTGAAGAGAAAAGATATGAGAAGACTCTTAGTGGCATCAAAGGCTCTTGGGAATGCATATACTATTAGCCTAATTTGGGAGCACCACATTTCCATCAAGGGTGTGTGTGTGTGTGTGTGTGTGTGTGTGTGTGTGTGTGAAGCAGTAAAGAAGGCCAATTCTATGCTTGGGATCATTAGAAAAGGTATTGGGAACAAAACGGCTAATATTATAATGCCATTGCACAAATCGATGGTAAGGCCACACCTGGACTATTGCGTCCAGTTCTGATCGTCACATCTCAAAAAGGACATAGTGGAAATGGAAAAGGTGCAAAAGAGAGTGACTAAGATGATTACTGGGTTGGGGTACCTTCCTTATGAGGAAAGGCTATGGCGTTTGGGCCTCTTCAGCCTAGAAAAGAAGTGCCTGAGGGGGGACATGATTGAGACATACAAAATTATGCAGGGGATGGACAGAGTGGATAGGGAGATGCTCTTTACACTCTCACATAACACCAGAACCAGGGGACATCCACTCAAATTGAGTGTTGGGAGAGTTAGAACAGACAAAAGAAAATATTTCTTTACTCAGCATGTGGTTGGCCTGTGGAACTCCTTGCCACAGGATGTGGTGATGGCATCTGGCCTGGATGCCTTTAATAGGGGATTGGACAAGTTTCTGGAGGAAAAATCCATTATGGGGTACAAGCCATGATGTGTATGCGCAACCTCCTGATTTTAGAAATGGGATATGTCAGAATGCCAGATGCAGGGGAGGGCACCAGGATGCAGATCTCTTGTTATCTGGTGTGCTCCCTGGGGCATTTGGTGGGCCGCTGTGAGATACAGGAAGCTGGACTAGATGGGCCTATGGCCTGATCCAGTGGGGCTTTCTTATGTTCTTAGTGCCAAGTCCAAGGAATTCCACTAGATGTCGCTGTCACCTCAAGCTGCACTCTGGGACTGACTAGAGCAAGTTCTGCCTGCAGGGATGGAGGCTGGGGGCTCCTTTCACTTCCCTCCCCTCCGGCTGCAGCTGGTGCCATCCCCACAAATGCGGCCACTGCCTTTCCCCAAGGACGGCTCCGAGTCCATGACTAAATTCATACATGTTAATTTAGTTAAATAGCAGCAAATTTAACATTGCCCATAGCCGCAGCTAAAACAAACAGTATTATGAGATGCTGGAAATCCACAGAAAAATGGGTTGACTAGCTTATTAACTGCAACAATCAACAAAGGACTTAATTTGAATTTGATCTCTCCAGTACTTTGCTCTCGCATGTGGATCTGAGCTTGATCATGTTGATTGCCTGAGCTTGACCTTAGAAAACGTACAGTAAACATAAAGATGAATGTGCCTCTCAGCAGGTGCAGTTTAGCTTTCACTTATCCCTGAGAAACCACAGCCCAGTGTGACACCACTGAAACTTCTCGCAAACATGAAGAGTCAAAATGTCCTCTCCATATGTTAACTTTTCTATGTTGGTGATCTGATGATCAACTGTTACCCTGCACATGCCCGATCTTGTCTGATCTTGGAAGCTAAGCAGGGTCAGGCCTGGTTAGTACTTGGATGGGAGACCACCTGGGAATACCGGGTGCTGTAGGCTTATGCCATAGTCTTTCGAGACTGAAGGTTGCCAGCCATCTCCCTATACTGAACACTATCTCCCGATCTTGTCTGATCTCGGAAGCTAAGCAGGGTCAGGCCTGGTTAGTACTTGGATGCGAGACCGCCTGGGAATACCGGATGCTGTAGGCTTATACCGTAGTCTTTTGAGACTGAAGGTTGCCAACCATCTCCCTATACTGAACACTATCTCCTGATCTCGTCTGATCTTGGAAGCTAAGCAGGGTCAGGCCTGGTTAGTACTTGTATGGGAGACCACCTGGGAATACCGGGTGCTGTAGGCTTCTACCATGATCTCGGAAGCTAAGCAGGGTCAGGCCTGGTTAGTACTTGGATGGGAGACCGCCTGGGAATACCGGATGCTGTAGGCTTATACCGTAGTCTTTCGAGACTGAAGGTTGCCAACCATCTCCCTATACTGAACACTATCTCCTGATCTCGTCTGATCTTGGAAGCTAAGCAGGGTCAGGCCTGGTTAGTACTTGGATGGGAGACCGCCTGGGAATACCGGGTGCTGTAGGCTTATGCCATAGTCTTTCAAGACTGAAGGTTGCCACCCATCTCCCTATAATGAACACTATCTCCCGATCTTGTCTGATCTCAGAAGCTAAGCAGGGTCAGGCCTGGTTAGTACTTGGATGCGAGATCGCCTGGGAATACCGGGTGCTGTAGGCTTATACCATAGTCTTTCGAGACTGAAGGTTGCCAACCAATACCGATCTGATGATGTGGGATTGGAATTTATGTGAATGGAATTTATCCAAATGAAATTTATGACCAATTTACTAGGAATGTCCATTAGTTTAGGTGGCTTTTAACAACAAGAGGCAAATTTGTTGAGAAGACTTCTGTTGATGCCCACAGGTCGCTGAAATGGATGTCTTCTAGGCCACACCACCTAAAAGCTGTTGTTGAGGGGGAAAGCCATGGGGAGAGGACCAAACAAGGCACCTGTTTGGCCCCTGGTGGAAGGAGAAGGATGGCCCCAAAGGAGCCCCTGTTCACTCCAAGAAACCTTCCAGAGCAGCACAGGTTGTGTCAGAAGGATTCTGGGCTTTGGGACGAACAGTGCAGGCTCCTGGTGCTCTTTTCAGGTCAAATCTCACAAAAATGGACCATGGCAGGTGAACCCACTGAGGTGAACCCACTGAGAAGCCAGGGATGAAAAGCCAGCATGAGGCGGACACAGCAGGAGGACAGCAGAAAAGGCCTTTCCCTCTATACGTCCTCGCAGGATGTTGTTTACTGGGAGAAAGAAAGAGGACACAGCAAGCCTTTTGTCGCTCCATGTTCCTCATTTTCTCCCCTCAAATGCCAGGGCACTGAGCATTGTGACTCACCCACCTGTGAAGGGAGAGCGCAAGATGGAGATTGGAAGGAAAGTCGCCGAGCATCCTCCAGCTAATGGGGGTTGCTGATCTGAGAAGCCAGGTGTGTTTGGGGTAAGTAAGTGACAAAGTGGAAACAAATGGGGTTTGTTCTGGCCAATATGCCTGATAAATGTCAATTTGGGGAATCTTTGCAGCCTTGTGACCGAATCACAGGGCAAAGCGGAGGCTTCCCTTCTGCTCCTTGAGGGGCGCTGAGCTACAGAGAATTGGCATTATGCTGTCTTATCTTTTCTCCAAGTGGAGCCATATCAATGCTCAGCAAAACTGCACAGCAGAAACACTGGGCGATGATGTCAGAAAACCAGTGCAGGTGAGAAACAGAGGTCCAGCATGCAGAGATGTAATGCACTGCTCCAGCTCCTGGGGCAGTTACATCACGTGATATCGTGATGTCACTTCTGGGTTCTCCTCAGAGGAGGGGGCACTAACTGTGGTGGCTTCCTACCCCCCATTCCTTCTCCTAAAGGGGAGCATCCACAGGAGAAGGAACGGAGGGTGCCAAACCACTAGCACCCCCTTTGTAACTAGGGCAGAACCTGAGGCATAGCACCCAGGGCAAGTGCCCCTCAGTCTCTACCCTAGTTATTCCTCTGCCAGGGTTCACACCTCAAACCTTGATATGGGACACATGCACCCCTAGGAAGTACTTCACTCCCATGATCTCTGTATACAGACCCAGAGACTGCACATGGCCGCTGGGGTCCAGCACCTTGGCAAGGCCCACCCATGATACCTTCTCAAATCTGCCTGTGTGTTTGTATGTGGGGAGGGTCTCCGTGGCATCATTAGGGGCCCTCCTTTTCCTGGTTTTCACTGGCTCTCCACAGTAGGGCACAGATGGCTCCGGACAGAAATTCTAATGAATGAACACCCATTGGGAGTGAAACCTACAGCCATGATGTTCTCCCCCCACCGCAATGACCATTCATGAGAGAGTTTGCAGGGGGCTGGGGATGTGGCAAGTTGTGGGGTTCAGGAAACAGTACCAACAGAGAGCAATGAAGTTTGAGCAAAAAAGACATAGTGGAAATGGAAAAGGTGCAAAAGAGAGCAACTAAGATGATTACTGGGCTGGGACACCTTCCTTATGAGGAAGGGCTACGGCGTTTGGGCCTCTTCAGCCTAGAAAAGAGACACCTGAGGGGGGACATGATTGAGACATACCAAATTATGCAGGGGATGGACAGAGTGGATAGAGAGATGCTCTCTACACTCTCACATAATACCAGAACCAGGGGACATCCACTAAAATTGAGTGTTGGGCGGGTTAAGACAGACAAAAGAAAATATTTCTTTACTCAGCGTGTGGTTGGTCTGTGGAACTCCTTGCCACAGGATGTGGTGATGGCAACTGGCCTGGACGCCTTTAAAAGGGGATTGGACAAGTTTCTGGAGGAAAAATCCATTATGGGGTACAAGCCATGATGTGTATGTGCAACCTCCTGATTTTAGAAATGGGTTATGTCAGAATGCCAGATGCAAGGGAGGGCACCAGGATGAGGTCTGCTGTCATCTGGCGTGCTCCCTGGGGCATTTGGTGGGCCGCTGTGAGATACAGGAAGCTGGACTAGATGGGCCTATGGCCTGATCCAGTGGAGCTGTTCTTATGTTCTTAACTACAATTCCCAGGAGGCCTTGCAGGTCTCTTGTTATCTGGTGTGCTCCCTGGGGCATTTGGTGGGCCGCTGTGAGATACAGGAAGCTGGACTAGATGGGCCTGTGCCCTGATCCAGTGGGGCTGTTCTTATGTTCTTATGTTGAGGAACCCTATGTGGCAGCACAGTCTGGAGGGAGAGGTGAGGGGAGACTTCAGGCTTGTGAGAGTCACTGGAACCTGAGGGCCACCACCCAGAGTTGGGCGCAAAGCAGCGACTGAGGGGCTGATGAAACCTTGAGAATTCAGGGGCAGATGCTCAGCTCAGCACTTGTTTTCAACATCAAACTCCAATTCCCAGTCCTTGCACACCGAAATCCACTCCTATTTTTCTTTGTTTCAGCAACCTATTTCCCCTCCCTTTAAAAAGCCTTTTTGTTGTTCCTATTAAACAATGAGAGTCAGAGGAGATCTAGCAGGAGGTCTTCAGCTACCTTGGGCTCCCCAGGGTGGAAGTCCTTCTCCATGCATTTCCATGGGTGTCCCACTCCCTTTCACATCCTGGTCCAAAGCAGTCAAGGTGAACCAAACAGACAAGCAAACAACAACAGCCTCTTCCGATTAACTTTTCAGAGCCACTGAGCTGGTGGAAATGCCGCAGAAGAGCTGTAAATTATGCATGGTGAGCGGAGACTGCAGTCAGGCAGGCTGGTGGACGGTGGTCACAGAGCAGCTTGGCTTGCTGCAGGAGCACTTGTTTTGTCTGGGAAGCCTCAAGGCAGAGATCAGACTCTTTCACATTCTGAGAGGCAGGGCATGGGCAGTGCAGACTGGAGACTTCTGTGTCTCTCGACCCACACATGGAATTCTTGGTCGCAATGCCCCAGCCATTCCAGCCTGCTGGGAAGCCACCACCCTTGGCCTCAGGAAGCCCAGCCTGAAGGTGCAGGGAGCCAGGATGGATAGAGTGGATAAAGGCGTGTTCTTTTCTCTCATATGGCACATCAAAGCCACCAAGCAGCTCAAGCCAGGCCAGGCCAGGCCAGGCCACTCAATGGTCGAGCTCCTGCTTTCTGAGTCCGGGAAGATTCCAGTTTCATTCCATGGATGCAACAGCCAGGGACGCTGCAAAGATCCCACCTGTACCCTGCACCCCTGTCTCCAAGATACCACAAGTGATTCACAACAACAAAACCCAGAGGAAATTAGTTACTATTTTTCACATTTTTATCCCGCCCTTCCCCCAAGGAGCTCAGGGTGGTATACATGGTCCCTCCCCTCCTTTTGTCCTTACAACAACCTAGTGAAGTAGGTGAGGCTGAGAGAGAGAGAGAGAGAGAGAGAGAGAGAGAGAGAGAGAGAGAGACTGGCCCAAGTTCACCCAGGAAGCTTCACGGCTGAGCTGCAATTTGAACCTGAATCTTCCAGGTCTAAGTCCAACCCCAGAACCACTACACCCAAATTAAAAGCCCAAAACAAATTAACAAATAATTCAAACATCAAACAAAACATTGATAAAATAATCAAGTTAGGACAATATTCAGTTGTCCAACAATTCAGTGATTATGCCAGTTGCGCTGACATGAAACAACATTATACCACCCCAAGAGGAAACAGTAGATCAAGCCAAGGCCAATACACTCTCTTCTGTGCCAGCCAATGGAGTGACTTAAAGACATTCCCAAGAATTGGGGCAATTGGTCCCCAAACCCTCCAGCTAAGGCTTCCCTCTCACCACATACCAGCTGAGAAGCTGAAAAAGGACCTTTGTGCAGCTCAGAGGGCTAAGGAAAATGAACCACAGACGATTGCAGGGAATAAGCCCAACTGAACCTGGTCTGTGCCCTTCATCTCCCTCCCCCCCATTTGTGGGTTTCCTGAGCACAATCAGCAACACCTGGATGCAGGCCATATTGTCATTGGGTGGCACCTATGGCCAAGTGTTGCCATTACTTATGCTCATGAAACCCACAACCCCTCTGTCTCTTCTGCTGGGTACCTGACACCCTTCCCTGGCACTATGACATCCTTTTCAGCAAGAATCCTCTTTCTTTTGTAAGAGCATCATAGTTTTGGGATAAATCCTGTTTCCAAGGCAACCAGGCAGTATCTTAGCAGATGAGCATCGCCGGGAGACAAACAGAGAATGTTTCAATTTTCTTCCCATGTGTGGCAAGAGTTGGGATGGCGTACAAACACCTCCCTCGGTGATGGAGGGATTCCAGTCGATTACGTCCGTGCCAAGTCAAGCAAGGATTTAAAACAGAAACACGGCTGGCATTTGCCTTCCTTTCTTAAAAGTCAGGATGAGCATCTCTCAGGATGGAGTGGTATAGCACAAAGCCGGCAGCGTCTGTTGCTGGGTGGACCACGTGCCAACTTTTGGGACAGCTCTGGCTCTGGAGGAATTCTTGCCAGTTTCTGGTGAGGCCCTCCCGAATTAGAGTCTGGTCTGACTAAATAACTTTTCTGTGCAGATTTGCTGAAGAACCAAAGATAAGAACACAGAACACTGGACTCTCTTGTCCGCCGTCTCGCCAACCGGATGCCTCAAGGAAGGCACAAACGCAAGGCATGGAGAAAAGAGACTTCTCTCACAGCTGCCTCCTCGAGGCAGGCTGCCCCTGAACCTGGAGGTTCTACACAGGCAGGATGACCTTTAGCTGCCAAAAACCTCTCCATAAATTTGGTCTCATTCCCTTTTAATGCCATCTAAGCTAGTGGCCATCACCGCATCTTGTGTTCAAAAATTCTGAACAGTGATGAAAGATGGTAGGGAGAAATCCTTCCTCGGGCCTGTCCAGAACCTCCTGCCCATCAATTTCATTGAGTTAACCTGAATTCTGGTAATGAGAAAAAGGGAGACCAAACAAAGAAACAACCTTCTCACTACCACTAGTCTCCACACCGTGCCTCCCAGTGTAATACTAGTCATGTCCTCTGCTGGCACAGTGGCTGCAGTCGAGAGTGTAACAAACTGGCCACAAAGCACGTTTGAAAGTACTTGAGAGTACTTACCCTGAGTAGACCTCCAGCCTCCTCCTAACCCACACTGAATACAGCTCCAGTTAGAATTGGGCTCCCAAGTCATGTTCACTTTAAGTCATCCCCCCCCCCCCCCCGGCATTCCTTTCCTTGTATAGAAGATTCTTCCTCAATGCATGGATTGTTTTGAAGGTGCAAGAGAGATGCTACATTTTAATGCCATATCTCTTTTTGGGTTGCAGATGTCATGCTTTTACGCTTTTATGCTGCAGTTATGCTTCAGCACATGCACACCATACTTGTGAAGCCCCTATTGTATCTGATATATGGTGCAATTCTATACATACTTAGCACATCACTAAAATGAATGTATCTTCTTCTCTTTCTTACCTCCCCTCTGCCTTCTCTCCCTTTGTGGTCTATCCTGTGTCAACAGGGTAGACCTGTCCTTTCCACAGCATGCTTCTTGCTACATGCTTCCACAGCATCTTCTGCCCTTTCACACTTTGCAAGGTGCCATGTACAGAGCGGGCACCAGTGAAGACACATAGTGAAGCTAGAACCAACATCACATTCTCCTGAAATGGAACGTTCAGGGCCGAGCCGTTTGGTTTAGCATAAATGAACAAGGAGAGATTTGGAGTAACAAAAATCAGGCCGACTGTGGAATAGAATCAATTCCTGGGCTGTTTCATGCTAAGCTTCTCTCTCTTCAGCTTTGGGGAGCTGCAGAACTCACAAAGCATAAATGATTTATAAAGCTCCCTCTGATGGGCGGCTTGTCTTCTTATGCTCAAAGACAACCCCCCAAAATTATTCCAGAGAATGGGAAAGGATCCTGGCTTCCCACCCTGCAGGAAGAAGCAAGCCATTTCCAGCACAATTATCATTTAAAAACAAATGTCTGAGCCCCAGGGAGAGCTGTTGCACCAGGCTGTGCATTTGAGATGAATTCTACACCGAATTCTTTCATTGTGGGTTCCCCACACTCTGTGACCACATGCATAAGTACTTTCCATGTGCATCATTTTAAGAAAGCATTGAATAGACACTGCCCGAGTCATGTTGCATTACCCCTTGCCACTTCCCTGAGCCTGGCTGGCCCAGCTTCCGAAAGGCATCCCCTCTAACAGTGCATGAACAAAAAATCAGGGACACAATCCTCACACCTGTGTTTGCAGCACACCATAAATCACTGCTGTAGCTACCCTATTCCTGGGCGCTGCTGACAGCTCTATCCAGTAGTTGTTTATCTTGCCCATCGATGAGAAAAAACATAAATAGTACAACAGTCTGCGAACAAAAGTTCAAAATATCCTTCAGTGCGAAGTGGCAAGCTGCGCATGCTGCATTAGTGTTCATGCATAATCGATGGACGTGTATCTATTCCCCACTCAGATACTTGGGGTGGGAGGCAATGAATCCTGGAGTATAATGCAAGTAACCTACACTAACATAATTGTAAATGAGGCATCCCCTTAAAAGCAATCATAGGGACAAAACAGTGGTGTACCCAGGATGGGTCATAGAAAATAAGGACTGATCCTGGTAAAAAAGGACAGCTGGAGCCAGTGGGGTAGCTAAAGCAGCTGGAACCTGGGGACTTGTTGTTGGCAACCTTCAGTCTCGGAAGACTCTGGTATCGCGCTCTGAAAGGTGGTTCTGGAACAGCGTCTAGCCTGGCTGGAAAGGCCGATTTGGGAGTGACAATCCCTTCCACACCGGGAGCAAGTGCAGTCTGTCCCTGGTCTGTCTCCCTGGCTGTGGGCCTTCCTCCTTTGCCTCTTTGCCTCAGACTGTTGGCCAAGTGTCTCTTCAAACTGGGAAAGGCCATGCTGCACAGCCTGCCTCCAAGCGGGCCGCTCAGAGGCCAGGGTTTCCCACCTGTTGAGGTCCACTCCTAAGGCCTTCAGATCCCTCTTGCAGATGTCCTTGTATCACAGCTGTGGTTTACCTGTAGGGCGCTTTCCTTGCATGAGTTCTCCATAGAGAAGGTCCTTTGGGATCCGGCCATCATCTATTCCCATGACATGACCGAGCCAACACAGGGTCTCTGTTTCAGCAGTGCATACATGCTAGGGATTCCAGCACGTTCCAGGACTGTGTTGTTTGGAACTTTGTCTGGCAAATGTTTAACACCCCTATACCTCATACCCCCATAACACCTCCCCCAGATTTTTAACACCCCCATACACTGGGCACCTTGAGGGGCTGTCTTAGAGGCCTTCGAAAAGCACTTCTGGTTTTTTGTTTGAAAGATATCTCCAAAGGTGTGGAACCCAGGGCAATGTATCCCTGACCCTCCTTCGGTTTGCCACTGGCTGACACATACATGGAGGGAAGAGCTTGTACTGGCACTCAAGATCTGCCACAGCAGGTCCAGCAAACATCTATTCTTAAAAAGTACACTGGCTGATGAAAGCCTCTTTAAAGAGCTGGTGTCCACTCCAGGTGTCTCTTTTTCCTGTTCAGCCAGGGGAGGAAGAAGTGATGCTGGATGGCTGCAACTTGCCTTGAAAGAAAACTTTCTTCTAGTGAACCTTTGCTGGTGTAGTGGCTTTGCTCCAGTTTCCCTCAGACAGAGCTGGAACAAATGTCCTCCTTTTGATGCAGAGTCTTTGCTGGACAGTCTTTGAACACTCCCATATTTGACAGCTCATCACCGTACATCTGAGAACTACATTTGACATCTCAGCACAGGTCAGTTGCATGGTCAAAGCCAGGCAGGGGTCAAGATTCAAGAGAGCAATGTGGGAAAGCCAGAAGGAACTTGAGCAGATGACACAGATCAAAGAGAAGCCATTTAGACATAAGAACATAAGAACAGCCCCACTGGATCAGGCCATAGGCCCATCTAGTCCAGCTTCCTGTATCTCACAGCGGCCCACCAAATGCCCCAAGGAGCACACCAGATAACAAGAGACCTGCATCCTGGTGCCCTCCCTTGCATCTGGCATTCTGACATAGCCCATTTCTAAAATCAGGACCAAGGGGAAAGATCTGAGGCCAAAGATTGGTAGGGCCCAGTGGATAGAAATTAGCCCCTTGGAATTGGCCAGTCCTCAGCCAGGTGACAGGGCTGGCCCTGAACCCAAAAAGGGACACCCTGAAAGCAGAGAGCAAACAGCGCAATCCTCACTTGCACTGGAACAGGCAGACCAGCCTGGGGCAGGGGGAAAAAGTTTCCCTTACCCCAGGTAACACTGCATTAGCTCCACTGGGGCTATTCGGATCCGTGCCACCTAAATTGGTTGTGCAAATCTGAGCAGCCTGGGGTTGGCCCAGGGTGCCCAGGAACGTGCTAGGATCTGACATAACTGCCAGATCCTGGCCCTGCCTCTTGCGCCTCACCTGTCGGCTCACAGAACCGCCCACTGCCTGCCCTCCTCAAAATGCCTCCCTTGGCTCGTGTGAACTCACCCTGTTCCGGGGCCTGCATCAGCGTGAGGAGGCCGGTGCATATCCGTGTGCTGGCCTATCTCCCCTGAGACTGGCCTAAAGTGCTTTAGGGAACTTTTGTGACACTCGTCGGCTGGCACAAGCCGAGCAGGCGCTTTGGATTGCACCCTTAGTCTGTTTGGCAGGGCTAGCTTTATGAGCTGCCGGACCCAACTGGAAACATTTTTTGCAGGGCTCGAGGCTCATAGCCAAGGTCTGTAGAATCTTAGAGATATAAATAACAATTATTACAATTTTCTATAGCTATGGTAGAATGGAGAACTCGTGCAAGGAAAGCGCCCTACAGGTAGACCACAGCTGCGATACAAGGACATCTGCAAGAGGGATCTGAAGGCCTTAGGAGTGGACCTCAACAGGTGGGGAACCCTGGCCTCTGAGCGGCCCGCTTGGAGGCAGGCTGTGCAGCATGGCCTTTCCCAGTCTGAGGAGACACTTGGCCAACAGTCTGAGGCTAAGAGGCAAAGAAGGAAGGCCCACAGCCAGGGAGACAGACCAGGGACAGACTGCACTTGCTCCCGGTGTGGAAGGGATTGTCACTCCCGAATCGGCCTTTTCAGCCACACTAGACGCTGTTCCAGAACCACCTTTCAGAGTGCGATAACATAGTCTTTCGAGACTGAAGGTTGCCAACATGGTAGAATGGAAAGCAATCCAAAGGTGCACTTAGAAAGTGGATGTGAGTTAACGGACCACATGGATCTAAGCATATAAGACTAGATTTCCATAGCATGGGGGCCTCTTAGGCACAAGGTCCAGTTAGGAGCAATTGGCTTAAAGCCGGCCCTGCTGTCTGGCTTGTCGTAATGCAGAAGGGAAGGCTCTGGAGACGGACTGCTGGAAGCCTCAGTTGGAGTCCTTTCCAGCATCTTCCACTCCTTTACTCTTGGTTTTTAGAAATTGGGCCTCCTGCCTGAACCCCACCCTCTGCCATACCCTTGAACTGGCTCTTCTGAAGGTTGCCACTGGTTCCAGTTGAGGCTTGGAACTGGACATGGGGCTCTGACACTTTTTAAAAAAAACTGCTCTGAGCAAAACTAAGGACATGTTTAGCCCAGCTGGGAACCTTCTGGGAGATGCTGCAACTCATCCTCCTAGTCCTATTCCCCCCCTTCTGTTTTCACCAGTGCTTCAGCTGCCAGCCCAGCATGAGCTCAGATGCTTCTGCTGATGTCAACCATCATTCATAAAGTCTTTCCAGTAGAATTGTTAATTTCTTGTAATAGGCTTGTTAATTTGACTATGCAAATTCCTGACGAGAATCTTGATGCTGTTGAAAGAGTGCTGTGAATCAGCACTTAATGCAAAAATATTCCAGTGGTCAATTTTATGACTGGGGGGGGGGGGGGGAGAAGCTCTGAAAACCCTTTGGGAACACTGTGCTTGTCTTTCCACCTGAGATAACCTCTGCTTCCTGGTGGCTGATGATGAGCTTGGAGAACCAAACTTGTACTCTTAATAGCCTTATTGCTTATTAATTAGGCAATTAAAGGGATAATGTGGGACAAAGTACCTTAAACCATTGCACTGCAGTTAATAAAGGAGCTAGCGATTCCCCCTCCAGCATTCTTGGCCTCTGTGTTTCATAGCAAGCGGACTCACCGAACTCTGGTGCTCAAGGCCTCTGGGCAGTCCATTCTCTCCATTTTCCTGTCCACAGACGCTGCCTTTCTTCAAATATAAGCTCAGCCGTGGGGCAATGTCAGGCTCATCCAGGGCTGGCCCTAGGCTCTGTGGGGCTCAACGCACAGCATTTGCATGCTCCCAACCCCCATGGCTCCCATTCACCAAGCAGCCAAGGTGAGCCCAGCGTTGATGGTGAAGTGCGGCACCCAGAAATAGTTGGCGGTGACACGATGACATCACCACCAACTACCTATGGGAGGCCCATTTCAGGTGTACAGACCCAGGTGCAGGCGGAAGGGCCGACACGGCTCTCCACTTGCTGTGCCTCAGTGTGGACAATTCCTTGCTGGGTTGGAGGTGGCACAGAGCCCCCACAAAGTATGGGGCCCAACTTGGCAGAACAGGCCAAATCGCCCTAAGGCCAGGCCTGGGTTTATGAGCGGACCCAAGGCTTACACACTCCTCTTCCCTTCAGGTATGATTTTAAGCATCTTGCGGGATTTGCAATAAGGCACTGTTTTCCATGTCATCCAGGATGAAGTGAAAAACTCCCCCTCCCAGTATTACACAGAGATGTTTCCCCTTTCCCACTTTCCAGAATCACTCTCATGATACAACAAGAAGATGCTCACATTGGGGGCTGGCAGCCAGACCCATGGAGAGGAATTTTATCAGGGGATTGAAAATGTCTTTTGGGTCCCATCCCTTCCAACTGAATTAGGCCCCCAGGCCCCCTTTTTGATGCCAGGTCCTAGTACAGTGTGCCCCCTGCACCCCCCCTCTCAGACAGCTCCTCTTTTCACTTGTACAGCAACCCTACCAGGTTCGTCTGACCAAGAGATGGTGACTGGCCCAGGGTCCAGTGCATGACTGAGTGGGGATCTGAGCTCAAGTCCTCCTTCAACATATGAGCAGTCCCAAAGGTCACCCAGTGCTTCTCTACCTGATACCTGGAGGATCTCATGTGTACAAAACAAGGAAGAGACAGTGGGCAGTTAGGAACTGCCAGTAGTGTAGCTAGAGGGGGTGCAGAGCACTAAGTTTTGCAGGGAGCTTCCACATGGCATGCAAGTGGCCCTCCCCTTCGGAGCCCTTCTGGGTGGGGGGAGCAAAATGGAGGCCTGGCTCTGAAGGGGAGGGGAAGGGGCAGCTTGCATGCTGTGGGAAGGCTCCCTGCAAAACTTAGTGCTTTGCACCCCCTCTAGTTACACCACTGGGGATCTACTTGTAACCTTGAGGGGGTGGACACTCCATCTTCACCTGCAGTTGCTACTGGAGTCCAGACATCTCTTTACTTCTGCTGCCTCAGCCTTGCCAGGACGTTGCAGCTCTCATAAAGCAGCCCAGACGTGAGCTGGAATTACCTGCGCTCTGAAACCGGGGGGGGGGGGGGGGGAGAGTGATGGAGTGACCCAATGACCCCCGTCCTTTCGTTTCCATTGCAGAGGCCTCCAGGGCCCCTCTCAGTGGGATGCCTGTTGCCAAATGCAGCTCTCCCCCATGGTCCTGGAGGAAGCATCACGCAGAGGCTGCTCGCTTCCATCTACCCAACCTCTAACCCCGAAGCTTTCAAGGGGAATAGTCTGCAACACTCCGGATCTGGGATGGTTTCCAAGTCGGAGAGGAAAGGCTGAGCAGATCGCAGGCTCTGTCAAAGGATGGCCAGTCAGCTATTTCAGCTATTTCTTTGTTGAGCCAAGCGTATGCAAAGTGCATGGGCTCAATTTCAGGGGTGGGAAAGGGGGAAGTGGTTGTGTAGCAGCAGCTCAGGAGAGCATCTATTTTTAAAGAACCGTCTCTCTCCATGAATCTGTCCGTCCATTCTGTTCAACGTTGGGGCCCTGCTCTGTGTCCCGTCCCCCCTTTGAGACTAAGGGGGGACACATGACACTGCCTTCTTGGTCATGGCCCCAAGACTTTGGAACTTCTGTTGGAGGTGGGGGGGCACTGGTGGTTTTCCATCACCTGGTAAAACTGTCTTTGTTCAGCTGGGTGTTTTGTTAGTTTTCAACCCTCCTTGTCACTCAGTTTCTGCCCACTCTTTTAATACCCAATAAACAACTGTTACCTTGCACATGCCTGATCTTGTTTGATCTCGGAAGCTAAGCAGGGTCAGGCCTGGTTAGTACTTGGATGGGAGACCGCCTGGGAATACCGGGTGCTGTAGGCTTACACCATAGTCTTTCAAGACTGAAGGTTGCCAACCATTCATTTGGGTTAGAGTGTGTGTGTGTGTGTGTGTTTGTGTGTGTGTGTGTGTGTGTTGTTTTTACTATTGTATTGCATTTATTTTAAAATGTTGCAAACTGCCTTGGGGGCTCATTGGAGGCAGAAAGATGGGCTATAAATCCTTTGATAAATAAAATGACTCTGCTAAGGCAATGTTGAATATTCATTCATCCCGGTTTTTAGAATTGCAGGAAGATATACAATGGGCCCTTGGCACCTGTGGTGGGTTGGTTCCAAGACCCCCAATGGATGCCAAAATCCACAGATGGTCAAGTCCTATAAAAACTAGTATTCCCTACCTGTGGGTTGTAGCCGATATGCAAAGCTCTGCAGTCCATGCAGCCTGCAGTGCCACTGGGTGCTCCTGGAAACCATTTCAGAGTTGCATTGAGGCCCGTGACCCGCTCTGTTGGCCCTGGCGCACCACCAAATGCATCACAGAAGTCTTTCCCAAACAGTGTCTTGTGATGCACAGTTTGGGAAATGCTTCCCATCAGTGGCATAGCTAGAGGGGTTGCAAAGCTCTAAGCAGCCCCTCCCTCTCCCCTTCAGAGCCATTTCAGGTGGTGGGGAGCAAAACAGAGGCAAATGCAGGGAGGCAAATGCCACAGGTAAGCTCCCTGCAAAACTTAGTGCTTTGCCCCCCCCTCTGACTACACCACTGCTTCTTGGAGTGGGTTGGGGGTCTTGGAGTCACCCAAAAGTGGCTTCTGGGGTGCCTGATAATTCCTCCATCCGCAGTTGGTCAAATCTGAGATGCCAGTTCCATCGATAAGCAGGTCCCCTGATATTAGGAGGCTACCATTTGGGGAGTCACTAAAAATTCACTTGTGGGGGAAACTCTGTTGCAAGCAAGCTAGTGTCAGTTCTGTGGACCCTGGCCGTCCACCCTTCCTCCAAGAAACTCTGGGGAGGGAACACCTGATACAACCCAGTATATCCTCACAACCAACAGTGAGGTAGGTTGGGCCAGAAAGGGGAGGCAGGTCATGCTATGAGTGTTAGGGCTGAATGAGGATTTCAATCCAAGCTCTTCGCAGCACTAGGTCCCCAGCCACAGACATGGCCGGTGTGCATGGAATCAAAACAAGTTATCCAGAAGAGGACCCAGAGTGTCCAGCTACTGTGGCATTTTGGGGGGGGGGGTATGGAATTTATTTTTAGCCAAAGCTTTGAGAACATTAACGTTCTTGGCTCTGCCAGCCCGATCGATCAGGTTTAATGTGACAATTGTTGCAGTGCTTCCTAGTGGGAAAACCTGTCGCCAAGGATACTTTATCATAACTTAGGAAGGCAAAAAAAGAAGAAGGAAGGAGTGAGGAAAAAATGGCATGGGGGAAAAAATAGTCCCATGCCAAGGACAAAAGGAGCATCAGGAGAAGCCTCGATAATTAAAATCCATTCCGTGGAATTAGGTGGCATTTGGGACTGTGATGCTATTAGGAGATACTGAGCCAAATGCTTGGGCAGTTCTGGAAGTAATTAAGCACTTTCCCTCAAGAAACAATGGTGGGATGCTCAATAACAGAGCTAATAGCTATTAAATTAGAGACTGGCTGCTGCCTTGGCCCCTACCTGTTCCCCCGGCTACAGATATAGTGTCACCAAGGTTGTCTGCAGAAAGCAACAGGGAATCTTGCCAAGAGTCCAGTAAGGCTCTGGAGTTTGGGGAAAGAAGATCCATTTCCCCTCAAACATGTTAAGTGTGTGTTGGCAACCTTCAGTCTCGGAAGACTCTGGTATCACGCTCTGAATGGTGGTTCTGGAACAGCGTCTAGTGTGGCTGAAAAGGCCAATTCGGGAGTGACAATCCCTTCCACACTGGGAGCAAGTGCAGTCTGCCCCTGGTCTGTCTCCCTGGCTATGGGCCTTCCTTCTTTGCCTCTTAGCCTCAGTCTGTTGGCCAAGTGTCTCTTCAAACTGGGAAAGGCCATGCTGCACAGCCTGCCTCCAAGCGGGCCGCTCAGAGGCCAAGGTTTCCCACCTGTTGAGGTCCACTCCTAAGGCCTTCAGATCCTTCTTGCAGATGTCCTTGTATCGCAGCTGTGGTCTACCTGTAAGGCGCTTTCCTTGCACGCGTTCTCCATAGAGGAGATCCTTTGGGATTCGGCCATCATCCATTCTCACGACATGGCTGAACCAACGCAGGCGTCTCATACATGCTAGGGATTTCAGCACATTCCAGGACTGTGTTGTTTGGAACTTTGTTAAGTGTACAGATTTGTTTTTCATTCCAAATATATTCATTTATTTATCTTCACATTTTTATATCACACCTTCCTTCAAAGGCACTCAGGCTGGTGTATATGGAAACATCCCTCCTTTTGTCCTCACAACAACCCTGCGAGGTGAGACTGAGCAAGAGTGACTGGCCCAGGTTCACCCAGGAAGCGTCATGGCTGAGCAGGGACTTGAACCTCCAGGTCTAGGTCTAACTCCTGAACCATTACCCCATACCCCTAAAACAGGAGTGCATCTGCTCAAAAATTATGACTTTGCCCCAGAGCTGTAGCCACCAAGAAGCCTGTGGGGTCGCCCCCCCCCAAGACATGCCAGGTTTACTCCCTTGACTATTCAGCTTTTCTTAGAAATGAATATCTTGTTCCTTTTACTGGTGGTGATATAAGGAAACATGTGCAGGCAGGATTCTGCCCAATTCCTCACTAGAAGCCAAGCCATTAAATCACTCTCATGATTTTAAGGCACCTGCATTTATGAGCTGGCTGTTGTTCAGTGGTTCTCCTTGGGGCCCTCACTGCATTTCTAACTCAATTCCTTCCATGGGGACTTTAGAAGTTAATGCTCCAAGTGAGAGTTACGGATATTTTTGTCTCTAGTGCGCATGCATCTCTAAGTACATGAGCATGAATGCGCCACGCAAGCCCTGCCATTTCATGTGCTGAGGCTGCTGAAGAAGCTATGATGAGACCATGTTTTCCACCTAATTTTTGGGCTTTTCCGGTGAGGAGCTGGCAAACGACAGCTGTGGTATGAAAGAAGTTCTGCTATGTGCTGCTATCACATATCTCGCCAATAATGGGGTCTGTCACCAAAAAAGCCCTGCCGCCAGTGGATGGCCACTGAGTCTCTTTAAGGAGACACATCATGGAGCAGGTTGTGATGCTGCCAAGGTGGTCTTTAAAGTATCCTCAGCTCCAGGCCATTCAGAGCTTAAAAAATGAAGACCTGCCACACCTTGAATCATGCCCAGAAACAGAGAGCAAGTGCAAACTTAAGGAACGTGCTCCAAGCCAGTGGCGTACCAAGGTCGTTTTGGCACCTGGCGCCCATAAATTGTTGGCACCCCCACATGACAAAATTATTTTCACTAATAGTAATGACATGAAATGAATAATGATGATGATGATGACGATGACGAGAGAAGAAGCACAATGAACATTTTCTTTTGTTGAACTTTGTGTGTGTGTGTGTGTGTGTGTGTGTGTGTGTGTGTGTGTGTGTGTGTGTGTGTCACCTGGGGTTGGCCCCAGCAGCACAAGTGCCTAAGGGGCTCTAAGGGGCTCCTTGGGAGTAAGGGGCTCCTCAGGGGTAGGGGATAGGTACTGCCAGGATTCAGCCCTGAGGCAGGAAGTAGGACCTGAATGCTCTCACCACTTGTGGCCTATGACAGGGCTGGGAGGGGTGAAGCCCTCAGGGCAGGCTGCTGAGTTCATAAGGAGCCCAGCAGTCTGAGGGGAAGGTTCTTGCTGGGGCTCCGGCTCCTGGGGAAACGGCTGAAGGGAGCCTTGGTGAACCCTGTACCCGAGACTTGCCTTGGAGGGGCTGGAGTTGCCTAAGTCAGGGCAGGGGCCTCCATCGCTACAGGGGATCAGGAGATATGTCCTACAGGGGCAATTCCTGCCACCAGCCATCGAGGGAAAGAACAGTCCTACCACTTAGACCAGAAGCAGGCCGCCTTGGCAGACACTGGGAGTAGCTTGGGGGGGGGGCAAGAGCCATTCCTGGCTGAGGCTGCAGGGCCACTCCAGAAGAACCTATCTGTGGGGCTGGGGGGGACTAGGATACTGGACTGGCCCACCTCCCTCCTGCCAATCTCCAAGCGTACCAAGGGCCTGAGCCACACCCTCTGCACCTATTAACCCATTGCCTTTTTAGCCTTTGGAACCCCTCCCCCCATTTCTTGGACTGATACCTTGGCCAGCAGAGTCAGATGGCCTTCTGGACTGTGAACAAAACCTACTCAAGGGGCTCGGGACCCAGTGATGTAACTGGGTCCAAATGAATGCGAAATACTTGACCAAAATAAATCACCTTTGCCAGTACCATCAGCGTTCCCAGTGGTTCTTCTCAAGACAGGGTAAGCCTTCTGCCAGTCATACCTTCTTGCAGCTGCCCTTGCCACCCCAGGGGGAGGGTCAAGGGGCAGCTATGGAAACACTGTGTGTGTGTGTGTATGTAATAACTTTGTAAATTTGTATAGTTATATTTGTATATTTATATACATATTTAATCATGCCAATACTGTTTTGCCCCCCCCACCCGAAATGGCTTTGAAGGGGAGGGGCACTTGCATGCTGTGGTGAGGCTCCCTGCACAGCTTAGTGCTTTGCACACACACACCCCCCAGCTATGCCACTGCCCCAGTGGCCCCTAAAGTTTAGCTTTAGACAAAACTCGGCATCAGCCTTGGAGTATAAGAGAACTGAGGTCTGTTGCTGAATTTGTCCAGCTTCTCTCACACTACTTGAGATTCTGGGTGAGGGGTCCACACAAGGAAGACCCTCCAAATTCACTTTAGACTTTGCTTCAGGTGAAATTGGGTGGCAACTCTTTTTGCAAGCATTCTTAATTCCAACTTCAAAAGCGTGCGCCTCAGAGACGGAAAGCGCTGCGCGGTGTCAGGGCCACAGGGAGACGGAACACAGAGGGGCAGCCACTTTCTTCTGCTCCTGTTTGATATTTGTTGGCTGCCTGAGATGTCGGCCTCGTGTCTCAGCAAAAGGCCACCGCGACATCCCCAGAGGCCCCTGCTCTGGATTTGCTTTCTGTCTCTCTCTGATCTTGCTTGGTTAAAAGTAATGCAATTGCCTCCTGTGGACAGAAAGAAGAGATACGCACGAGGGACCGGTGTGGCAGATCTGCTCATGCCGGCTGGCAAATAATTGTGCAATGGAAATTCACATCAGGGCTGCTCGATGGAATTAGCTCTGAGGCAATGCACGATGCCACCTGCAGTGCCACGGGGTCATTCTTCCAGAGCCGTTTGCTGAAGTCTTGGAAAGTGTCCTAATTTTTAGAAGTTTGCTGCCCAGCTTTCAGGAATACAGATGTGCTGTTCAGGTGGAGGAGATGAATGGGGAACAAAGGCCCTAAACCAACCCAGGAGGAACTAGAGAGACTGGGCTAACAAGGGCTGGATGGGTGCCACAGCAGTTTACAATGGCCTGGGGTTGAGGGTGACGGGGTGAGGCAAGGCCTTCATGGAAATGGTGAGGTTTGGGCCAAGGTTGGAAAGAGGGAAAATCTATGTTGTTGGCAACCTTCAGTCTCGAAAGACTCTGGTATCGCGCTCTGAATGGTGGTTCTGGAACAGTGTCTAGTGTGGCTGAAAAGGCCAATTCGGGAGTGACAATCCCTTCCATACTGGGAGCAAGTGCAATCTGTCCCTGGTCTGTCTCCCTGGCTATGGGCCTTCCTTCTTTGCCTCTTTGCCTCAGACTGTTGGCCAAGTGTCTCTTCAAACTGGGAAAGGCCATGCTGCACAGCCTGCCTCCAAGCTGGCCGCTCAGAGGCCAGGGTTTCCCACCTGTTGAGGTCCACTCCTAAGGCCTTCAGATCCCTCTTGCAGATATCCTTGTATCGCAGCTGTGGTCTACCTGTAGGGCGCTTTCCTTGCACGAGCTCTCCATAGAGGAGATCCTTTGGGAAAATCTATGTTGGTGATTTTCAACTGGTGTGCCACGGCACATTGGTGTGCACTGAAAGGTCTGCAGGCATGCCACTGGAGTTTGGAGCACAGCCAAAAATCACTGGAAAAAAAAAAACACTTCCAGGTTCTGCAAGTCTGCTTCTAGGGCAACTGTCTGTAGTAACAGACTACCTGTCCCTCTTCCTCTGCCAGCCGCAGACAATTTGTTACTACAGGCAGTTGCCCTAGAAACAGAGCTGCAGAACCCAGAAGAGTCTCCTGGAAGCCAAAGTGACATCACAAGAGCTGAAGACTATAGAGGCCAGTGCGCCATGAGAAGAAAATGCAGAAAGCTACTAGTCTCCATATAGCTGTTGTCCTGTGGGCTCCATGGGGTCTGGTACCTCTGGTTGCCAGACGCAGGGGAGGGCATCAGCACACAGGTTATGTCTGTTGTCTAGTGTGTTCCCTGAAGCATTTGGCGGGCCACTGTGGGAAGCTGGACTAGATGGGTGTTTGGCCTGATCCAGCGGGGCTCTTCTTATGTTCTTAAAATGGGGATTCTACCATGAATTCACATGGGGAGCAGCTGCAGTTCATTTCAATGGCACTTGGGTGGGAGACCTTCCCTATGGACAGTTGCCCATGAACTAGGTTGGTCAACCTCCCCTCTGTCCCTTTCATGCTGTCCAAAGCCTGCTACGTGAGGTGACCCCCTCGGAACGCAGCCCATGACAGGTGCCCCCCCCAACTGCAATGCTTTCCAGCCTCCAGGCACTGAAAAGTGATCTGTCTGACTTTTATCGGCGGGAAGACCAAGGCAGATCTGGAATAAGCTGTTCTGGTTTTGGAGCATTTGTTCCTATTTTTAAAAATTCATTTTCATTCCTCTCCTCCTTCCTCCCATCCTTTGGGAAAATCTGTTCTTTTTCCCGTCTCGTACTTGACATGAAACCGTGAAAGAAGCTGCTTAGCAATGGCTGTGGAATGCTACCCGCCTCCTCCCTCGGTCTTCTGGCACACAGACCACTGTGGCGGCCGCATCAATTTACCGCACACTCCATGGCACCCTCTTCACATCCCCAAGTTTGCAGCTTAAAATCATTAGCGTGGGGGATCGGAGCGGGTGGGAGGCCAAGGAAAGGGGGGGAAAGAGGCATCCAATTTCCACCAGGATTGGAGGTGGGGGATCCAGCTCAGCTGTCTGTCTTTCTCCACTTCCTGCCTTCAACACTTACCTCAGTCTGAGCAGACCTCCATTGTTCTTTGCAGACATTTCTCTTTTTTTTTTTGCCCAGTGAAATATCTTCTGGCTAACCTGGGGAGCTGTTTTCTTTTCCCAAGGGAGAACTGGGAAAAGTCTTGAAAACTACTTTGCTTCCGTCTCTGGCTATCGAGAAATTGGAGAGAGAAACAGCAGTGGCTGAATAGATCAGAACTGAAAAGCTGGTGTGCAGTAATACCTGGTGTCAGATGAGGGGAACCTGGGTTCAAATTCTTCCTTGATCAAGCAGTGCCTGGTCATGCCCTCTTTACCTCCCTGCCTCACAGGGCTGTTGTCAGGGTGAAATGAAACAACTGATCTCTCACAGTGGATTTTGCAAAGCCAGGAAATTCCTAGCAGAGCCGTTACCCCAGCACTGGGCAGTTAAAAACTGATGGTTTTATGAGGGTCCTGATTGGCCCTCTTCCTGGCTCTTTTCTGAACTCTGATCCAGGGCATGTGCTGTGTTTCTCCTTCCAATGGAACCAGTTGGAGGGAAAGGCCTTGGGCTGCCAGACACACACGGCTGGATCTGCACAGACCAGTAGCATAGCTGGAAGAGGTGCAAAGCACTACGTTTTTCAGGGAGCCTCACCGCAGCGTGCAAGCGACCGCTCCTTTTCCCCTTTGGAGAGATTCCAAGTGTATGCCTCCATTTTGCTCCCCCCCCAAAGGCTCTGAAGGGGAGGGGCTGCTTGCATGCTGCTGGGACCCTCCCAGCAAAATTTAGTGCTTTGCCCCCCTCTAGCTATGCTACTGGCACAGACTTGTCTTTGCTGCTGCTCCAGAGGTCCCGAGATTGATGAGGGAAGGTTCCATCCCAAAGTGAGTCATTGGGACTGTAGCTCATGCAGCCCTCTTAGGTGTCGTGCCATCTTCAGGGGAGTCTCCAGCTGTCTCTAAGGCAGGGGTGTCCAAAGTTTTTGGCAGGAGGGCCGCATCATCTCTCTGACACTGTGTTGGGGGCCGAATTAATTTACATTTCAAATGTGAATAAATTTACATAAATGAATTTATTAGAGATGGATGAATGAATGATGGTCTTGCAAGAGCTCAAGGCCTATAAAAGCCCTTGCACAAAGCAAGGCCAGCCTTTCCTTCACTGCCATTGCTGCATCACAGATGTGAAACAGCAAGCAATGGAGGGAACACTTGTCCCACAGCTCATGCAAGAGGTCAAACAGTCATCTTCACATTGAGAGCAGTTGCGCCAGGCCAGCATGGGCTCCAGCAAGTCTCCAGAGGGCCAGATGCTCATTGGAGACTGGGGGCTCCCCGTGGGCCAGATTGTGAGTCCTTGAGGGCCGCAAGTGGCCCCCGGGCCAGGGTTTGGGCACCCCTGCTCTAAGAGGATGCTGCTTTCTTTGCCTGTGCTGGGAGTTCCTGTAGGATCCTTCTCTTAGAGGAGTTCTACTTGTGTCCAGGGTCTGAGCACTGGTATGTTCTGATACTCCATTACCCAGGAGGACATGGGTGTACTTGTGCAATCAAAGACAAGGAAATGGAAGTTGGTGGGGCTTTATGTGTTCTGTGTGGAAGGGACAGATGGGGACCAAGTTTAGGGTTGGGCAGCTTAGATCAGCCCTCAAGAAGCCTGGAATGGATTTTGGGTGAAACATTAAGAGCATTTCCTAATAGGGAATGTTCCTTTTTATTACCATCAGTACGTCTTAGTTTATCAGTTTCACACATACACAGATTGTGCAATCCGACGCTATTAATGAGGAGCTGTTGTTATCACAGTGCATAAATTCACATGAGAGGCACTGCCAGATTCCATTGCCTTTTGCATGCTGCTCAACGGCTTGATGTTCAGCACCAGCATCAATGTCACCAGACCTGACACAGTGCTTTATTCTGGGGCCCTGCTCTGCTCTGTTTGCCTTGGCTGTGCAGAGGCCATGAGGGTGCAGCAGAAATGTGCACAGAACTCAGTGCCTTCCTATAATTCCCAGGTTTAATTTTAAAAAAACAAAAAAACCCACCACCAGCAGCAAGTTTCTAGTTCTGACTGAGGTCAGATCCTTGGAACTATGTGGAATAGGACCTTCTGAAAAACCCAGAAGTCACAGACCATTTCTAGTGGTCTGAGGCATCCTAATGATAACTTGCTGTTGTCTAGCAAAACCAGGATACAAAATCCAGTGGCCCCACAGTATCTGTGGGTCTGGCATCTGTGGATTTGACTCACTGCAGATGCCATGAATACTAAGGTCCAAATTTAAGAGCAAAAACGTGCCAGAATCCAACTTTTTTATTTTTTGTGGCCAAACCATGCAGTTTCCAAGACTGTAGAGCTGTTTTGTTTTTTTACCCCTGGGGGCTGGGGATAAGAATAGGCCCTCAGTTTGGCTGTACTTGTCGTAAGAGGCGACTAAACAGCCACCGGGTAGATGAGACTCGTCAGCCTGGGAAGGCAGCTCATCTGAGAGAAGGAAAACTCTGATCCCAAACCTCCACTGCCTTGTGGCGACATCCAGTTATGGAAAAGGCTTCAGGAGTCAACCTCGAGGCAAAATCCGGAGCCGGAGTCCCTGAGGCAGTTCATGGCTGAACACAGTCACGTTCTGGCAACTCCTGCGACGCCGCTGGAACAAACCGTATTGGCCTCTGCCTTTCCATTGGACCATTTCAGCGACGTGGAGAGGGGGGATTTGCTGCATGGGAAACAGTCTATCCTCCATACCTACTTTACCCAAGCTTCACGCACTGGAGAGGACACTCTGTTCCAGAACCACCATTCAGAGCGTGACACCATAGTCTTCCGAGACTGAAGGATGCCAACACAGAGCTGTTTTTAGAACTGAAAGACCCCCTTCTGGTCATGCGGAGGTTCCTTTGTTCTCCCAGGTTCTGCCCAGAATGCACTGTGATGAATTCTGGGGTGAAGCTGGGAGAAGTCAAGAACCTCCACATGACCCAGAAGTGGTCATGTTCTAAAAACAGCTCTACAGTCTTGGAAACTGCCATGACTTAGCCATGAAAAGGTAAAAGCATCAGATTTTGGTGCTTTTGGGGGGGGTTTGTTTTTAAGGGGATTTAAATTTGGACCCCAATATCCATGGATTCTGTGTGCACTCCCATGGATACCGGGGTCCTACCTGTAGTAACAACTGCAGAGTAAGCCTGCAAAACTGGCCCCATGTTTTCCACCCTTAAATTGAACCCCCGCATGGCTGCCAGAGCAGGTGCCTTCAGCCTGGCTCACAAGGGTGTCACGTCGGTGGAATTCTTCCAAGACATCGGTGGAAAATCGGTGGAATTCTTCCAAGACGCCTGGTGAGCCACCGTGCCCGCAATAGTGATGGAGGTTTCATCAGCTTTATGACGCACTCCAGCAAACAATTCATTACGGCAAAATGGACTTGCCATCATTTGCCCACCGGCTCCGAGCTTAATGTTGCGTCCGACGGGCTGCAAATCCTGCTGCACGGCGGATGCTCCGCATCACGTTTTATGTATCAGCGGTGCAACCTGAATGGAAGAGACAATGGATATTTAATGTGTTTAGCCATTTCCCCAGGCGTATTTACTCTTCGTGAATAATCCCATTTGGAAAACCCAGACGGCTCTGTCGTTAGCAGTGGCATAGATAGAGGGGGTGCAAAGCACTAAGTTTTCCAGGTGTGCCTGAATGTGCCATGCAGGCAGCCCCTCCCTCTCCACTTCAAAGCTATTCCAGGTGGAGGGAGCAAAATGGAAGCGTTCTGTTCTCTAGCTACACCACTGGTTGTTAGAACTGAGCAAACAGTGGTCCGTTGCCCAGGGATGCTGTTCCTCTTGTCAACGCTGTTTCTCCTCTTGCTTTCCACCTTCCTCTCCCCATGTGCTCGTTTCAGCCCACTTTCTGATGATTGGCAACCTTCAGTCTTGAAAGACTATGGTATAAGCCTATAGCACCTGGTATTCCCAGGCGGTCTCCCATCCAAGTACTAACCAGGCCTGACCCTGCTTAGCTTCCGAGATCGTGGTATAAGCCTACAGCAGCCGGTATTCCCAGGTGGTCTCCCATCCAAGTACTAACCAGGCCTGAACCTGCTTAGCTTCCAAGATCATGGTATAAGCCTACAGCACCCGGTATTCCCAGGCGGTCTCCCATCCAAGTACTAACCAGGCCTGACCCTGCTTAGCTTCCAAGATCAGACAAGATCTTTGCTTAAAAAATGTTCTGGACCCAGCCTATTAACACAGGACTGGAACAGGGCCCTGTTAATAAGGGTGTCAAGCATATGGAATTCACCAGGCATGACAGCCATTAACTCTGCAAATTGGCCATTCTGCAGTCCACGTTGGATGTTGCTAATTATGACTCCATATTTTCAATGGCAGGAAATCTTTTCATTCCACTTCTGAGAGTGCTGGAAACTTTAGAAAACAAACTTGGCATGGGGTTGGCTGGCTTGCATGAGCTGCTTGGTGGAGGACTTTTGGGCGCCCTCTTCACTGGCATACCTTCTCGAGTACTTGGTCGTTGAGGAGACCCAGTGATTGTTTGAGATGTATAAAATTATGCATAGGATGGATAGAGGGATTTCCTTTTTCCTCTCACATAACACCAGAACCCCAGGGGACATCCACTAAAATTGAGCGGCAGGAGAGTTAGAACAGACAAAAAGAAAACATTGCTTTCTCCAGCATGTAATTAATCTGTGAATTAATCCTTGCCACAGGATATGGTGATGGTGTCTGGCCCATATGCCTTTAAATGGGGATTGGACAGATTGATGGAGGAAAAGTCCATCACAGGGCACAAGTTAGTATGGGTATGTGCAACCTCCTGATTTTAGAAGTAGGCTATCTCAGAATGCCAAATGCAGGGGAGTGGCAACAGAGTACAGAAGTCTTGTAGCCTTTTGTGTTCGCAGAGGCATCTGATGGGCTACTATGAGATACAGGAAGCTGAACTAGATGGGCCCCCTTTGACCTGATCCAGTGGGGGGGAGGTCTTCTTATTGCTTCTTTCTTGGCCCAGCAGACCCCAATGCCTGCAGCCGTTGGCTCTGTATCTTGTTGGAGACCCTTCGCTATTTGGGGTGTTGTCACACTCCTAGGCTGCAATCCTCCATATGTTCCTGGGAGTAGACCCTACTGAACGCAATGGGACGAGCTTCTGCAGAGATATGCATGGGATTGCACTATGCATGTCAATGGAAGCAGAATGGTTATTTCTGTTAGGCTTGCATCCCATCATTTTCTAAACAAAATTTGTGCAAGATTTCAACTGTTTTGGACATGGAGGTCAAGGCCTGAGCCTTTTGCAGCTGGCTGGAATGCTGCCGACAGAGGCTGCATTGCCCCAAAAGCCGTTCCCCGCCTCCTGGCCCCCTGTAAGGCTTGCAGTTGTCTCTGCAGTTTATCAGGCCTCTGCAGGTAAGAAAGGAGATTAGCCAGCCAGAGATAATGCAGACAAGTCTGTTTCTTGAAGATAGACATCCAGCTTCCCAGCCATCTGCGCGGGTGGCTGCTGCACAATCCACTTACACCGTCAGAGAGCGATTGGCTCCAGCAGGGTTGGGCCAAGGAAAGAATTGCTGAGATGGTGGGTGAAAATACTGGCAGGAGCCACACTCTGAGGCCTCCAGTTGATTTTGCTGCCTGCTGAATTGGCTGGGTCCCTGACAGTGCAAAGAGTCAAAGAGGCATGGAAAAATCAGTACTGGTTTCAGGCAGTGGTGTAGCTAGAGGGGGGGCAAAGAATTAAGTTTTGCAGAGAGCCTCACCACAATGTGCAAGCAGCCCCTTCCCTTTCTCTTTGGAGCCAGGCGTTTGTCTCCATTTTGCTCCCATCTGGAATGGCTCTGAAGGGGAAGGGGGGAGTCCCCTTGCATGCTGTGGTGAAAAACTTACTGCTTTGACCCCCTCTAGTTATGCCACTGCCTGAAATTATTACTGATTTTTTCCTCTTTTCCACCCCCTCTAGCTATGCCACTGGTTGTGAGATCCAAGCATGAGTACTGAGAGGCCCATGTAATTCCAAAGCATCACCAGGTCCTCTGTCTTTTTAAAAAAATTATTATTATTATAAACCTCCAGCATCCACAGAGGACCTAATCCAGATTGGGACTGCAATGTGTGGATGAAGTTTTAACCCCCCTGCCTGGACTGCAGTCCTGATTAAAATTACCAGTTGGGAACATGCTGTATACTGCAATAAAAGTTTCCCTCCCAGGGCAAATAACATCTTCAGGGGTGGGCGGAATCCTTTGAGAACATGGTGAGGGGGAAAGGAACGTTTTTAATGTCATGTAGTTTGACCGTTCTTCATCCACTTGGTCCCAGGACAATCAGGGCTCCACTTTCTCCTTGACAGCTTGCCCATGTTTCAGATGTTCTTCTGCATTGGCAATGCACTGTTCTTGATACATGAGGCCAACACTAAACACTTGCCCTGCTGGCTGTGCATCCTGGGATATTTCTGTGCCCCATCCCTACCTTTATTTGGTCTCTGTGCTTTCCTGTGTCCGCTTCTCAGGAGGTAGTGACCTTTATTGTAGGAATTGCCAAGGCCTGGTTTGGTCCAGAACCTGGACCCAAACTATGGTCAGCCCCATCATTCCACTCATCCCAGGCCAGATGAAGGGTGTTTGAGTTGCGGTAAATCATGCATGGAGAATTCTCTCAATGTCTCTCTGTGGAGGGAATTACTGTCTCTTTTAAGCTGGGAAGAAGATGTTTAACAACCTCTCCTGCTGTGCTGGGCTTGAGTCACTGCTGAAAGTTAGCTGTGCTTTGCCTCCCCTCCTTCTCCAAAACAGCCTTTGCAGGGTGAGGTTAATCTGGAGAACAGCAATGTACAGGGATCTGGATCAAAAATGGGGCATCTGTTAAGAGGACTGCAGCGGTAAGAACAGACATAGAGGAAGCGTTGCCTGTTGCATTTGGGGAGGCAAAACCTAACCAGAGATGAACACAGCAAGATCCATAACTCTGTTCCCCAAAGCTACACTTTAGCAACTCCTAGGTCAACTAGTTTGTAGCTCCCCTTCTCTCTGTAGGGTGGACATAGGCTTCCCACCAGAGGGCTAGTCACCTTCTGCCCTCTAAATCTTATAGGGAAAGATGAAAGCCTTCCTAGTCCATTGCATCCTAAAGGAATGCAATGATTGATGGTTGCACGATTGGGGCATCAGCGTGTTCATGATTTGGGGATTTTGGCTTTTTTCCCCATTTGGGACAGAAAAAGGCAGTTTCTCCTGCCTCTAGAGGCAGGAGCTAAAAATACTGGTCAGGCCTTTCCCGTCTCTGCTGTAGGGTATATTGCTTGTAAAATTGGATTCATCACATATTTGGAGACACTCTAATTAAGCCAATGCCCAGGTGTTTGTGTTGCTAAGCAACCAACACCATTATGCAGCTGCACAGTTTCTCTTTTGAAGCCTCACCCTTACTGGGGCCACTCAGGTTTGTCTGTTTTGCAGGAGTGATGCTCCCTGGGTATGTCCTGAAGCTTGTTAATCAAATGCCCCCATCCCCCATCCCCAGGTGGCATCCAGTCCCCCTTGGACTCCTCCAGAAAAGATCTCCTTCTCTGATCTCCTGAAAACTCTTGCAATGGGGAGTTATAATGTCCCCAGTGAATATTGTTACCCTGCACATGCCTGATCTTGTCTGATCTTGCAAGCTAAGCAGGGTCAGGCCTGGTTAGTACTTGGATGGGAGACCGCCTGGGAATACCGGGGGCTGTAGGCTTATACCATGATCTCTGAAGCTAAGCAGGGTCAGGCCTGGTTAGTACTTGGATGGGAGACCACCTGGGAATACCGGGTGCTGAATACCGGGTGCTGTAGGCTTATACCATAGTCTTTCGAGACTGAAGGTTGCCAACCATCTCCCTATACTGAACACTATCTCCTGATCTTGTCTGATCTCTGAAGCTAAGCAGGGTCAGGCCTGGTTAGTACTTGGATGGGAGACCGCCTGGGAATACCGGGTGCTGTAGGCTTATACCATAGTCTTTCGAGACTGAAGGTTGCCAACCATCTCCCTATACTGAACACTATCTCCTGATCTTGTCTGATCTCTGAAGCTAAGCAGGGTCAGGCCTGGTTAGTACTTGGATGGGAGACCGCCTGGGAATACCGGGTGCTGTAGGCTTATACCATAGTCTTTCGAGACTGAAGGTTGCCAACCATCTCCCTATACTGAACACTATCTCCTGATCTTGTCTGATCTCTGAAGCTAAGCAGGGTCAGGCCTGGTTAGTACTTGGATGGGAGACCGCCTGGGAATACCGGGTGCTGTAGGCTTATACCATAGTCTTTCGAGACTGAAGGTTGCCAACCATCTCCCTATACTGAACACTATCTCCTGATCTTGTCTGATCTCTGAAGCTAAGCAGGGTCAGGCCTGGTTAGTACTTGGATGGGAGACCGCCTGGGAATACCGGGTGCTGTAGGCTTATACCATAGTCTTTCGAGACTGAAGGTTGCCAACCATCTCCCTATACTGAACACTATCTCCTGATCTTGTCTGATCTCTGAAGCTAAGCAGGGTCAGGCCTGGTTAGTACTTGGATGGGAGACCGCCTGGGAATACCGGGTGCTGTAGGCTTATACCATAGACTTTCGAGACTGAAGGTTGCCAACCATCTCCCTATACTGAACACTATCTCCTGATCTTGTCTGATCTCTGAAGCTAAGCAGGGTCAGGCCTGGTTAGTACTTGGATGGGAGACCGCCTGGGAATACCGGCTGTTGTAGGCTTATACCATAGTCTTTCGAGACTGAAGGTTGCCAACCAGTGAATATGTGGGTCAAAGAAGACTGGAGTCTCTCCATGTGCAGAGCTGGCAGTCACTGCAGTTGTCCAAGTGTGGCTTGTGCAGCTCTTCTTGTGTCTCACCTGATTATCTTTGTACAGGCAGAATGATAAGCCTCCCCTCTTGAAATTTGGCCCCCTGCAGTGCCTGTGGCCCCCATGCCAGCACCCCCTTCCTTCAATAAGGGATCTCCTCTGTCTCCGAGATCCAGACCATGCGCTGCTGCATCTTCAGTAGAGTGAACTGGAGATGCAACGTTTCTGCAGTCAAGCTCTGTCCCTGAACTACAGTTAGCCATTGTTTCTTTGGAGTTGCAGAGACAAAAAGGTAGTGACGATGGAACCCCAACACTGCTTCCCAAACAAGATTTTTCCCTTCCCCAAGTTCTTGTTCTTTACTGCAAATTATCTTCAGTCATTAAATTTTATTATTACTCATAATATTTTTATTAGCTTTGGGTAAAATGGCTTCCTGCATTATCATCCTTGTTCAAAATTCTGAATTGACAGCCTGCGTATGGGGTGAGGGAGGTGGAGATTCCATGACTGACCCAGAATTAGGGCAACCTCATATTAGTAGCAGAGAGGGAGAAATTCTGCAACCATCAATGAAAGATCCATTGAGGTTATCCTTCTGGAGAATAGGTCACACTCTCAGTTCCACTTTTTCCAGATGGATTCTTGCCTTTTGTAAGACTTTGCTGAATGATCTCTTATATTTATTTTCAAAACAAAAGTGCTAGATTTTCTTGGGGGGGATATATTTGTCCTAGTCCACCTAAATTATGCAAGAATTCTTCTTCTTTCACCGCACTGCTGTTGTTTGTCCTCCTAACTACAGCTTTGGTGCCATTTCCCTTTCTAATTAATGGGTCTTCTTCCATGGACTGTCACATGGGTAACTCTAGCCAGGGAGAGCTCAAAGATCAGGATGATGTCATAGCACAAGGTAGCCAAACAGATTTGGCTATGTGATGACATCACGGGACACACACACACACACAGACACACACACACACACACACACACACACACACACACACACACAAATAAACAGAGAGCAAGCACAATGTTTCCTGAGTGGGCAAAACAATCACCCTTGTAACAATCACCCCCCTCCCCAAATTATTTAAAAAGTGGGAGGTTTCTTTGGACGCTGTTGAAAATGTTTGCAAAAAAAGTGACACATTTGGCTTAGCCCCTATTTTGCTGCAAACCTGCTCATAGCACTTACATCAAAACATCCCCTTTTATGCTGTTTGTGGAGGATAATAATCTCCAGTGATTTGCGTCAATTTTTTTTAAAGTCACACATCTGAGATGATATTAAGTGAAATTGCATTGTGATGTATGATAAATGCTCTTGGGTGTTTATTTTTTAAGCCAGTTGAAGGAGGGGTGTGTGTGTGTGTGTGTGTGTGTGTGTGTGTGTGTGTGTGTGTGTGTGTGTGTGTTTTGAGCACAGAATGTGCTTGAACACTTGACAAAGCGCATTTTATCAACAGAATGAAATTAGATACCTGTCAAAATACATTTGTCCTCCAAATAACTATTCATACATTTCATATTCCTGCATAAATAGATATTCATCTGCTCCTTGTTGCCTGTCATTGGGTACTCATGTTCCAGCATCAAACCGAGGATGGGAAAAAATATCGGCGGAAGCTTCCAAAAGCAATAATCAGCCTGGGTTTATATCGCTTTCCTCTGGCGGTCTTAGCAGCAGTCATTTTATTACTGAAGAACTGGGAAACATCTATTTAAAATCAATCCAATAATATTAGGTTCCAAAACATTAATTTCTGCCTGCAGAACCCGAAATGGTTTCAAGCATGTTTTCTGTCACACCAATTGTTCCCAAAGACCCTCGTCCCACAGTCGCCTGGTGCAATGCTAAATGGCATCAAGCGACACGAGGTCTGTCACAGAGGGTGGGGGGCAAACCAAAGCCTCTGGTCATCTCTGTGTTGTCTGACACAGTAGTGGCTTTGGTTGTGCATGTAGACTAAGGGCCCAGTCCTAAGTGCCAGTACTGAGCTTTGGTGCTGGGTGTTGCGGATGTGCCATAAGCCGTGTCAGCAACACCCAGAGGGGAGTGAGTGCAGGCGCTGCCCCAGTGTCAGTTGGCAGTGAGCCCAGTATCAGACAGACACCACCCGGAGCACAATAAGAGCTCTGGGTGGCTGTGAGGGCTTTGGGGCTGTGAGGGGGAGGTGTTCTGTGGGAGGAAGAGGGACCGACAGAGCCTGGCTCTGCTGTACCCTCTCCTCCATGTCAGGTTGCAAAGCCCAACACAGATGCTCTCAAGTCTGTGCCGGCAAAATAGCCAGTGCTATAATAGCCATTGTGGGGCTTGGGGCTTACCCCGAGGAGACCTCTGGTGGCCCTGGTGCTGCCGCTGCATGTAGCAGTAGTCATTTTGAAGAGTGGGTCTGGGAGACACATGTAAGAAAGAATAAAAACCTGTGCAGGGTGGCCAAATATTCCCAGACGGAGCTTTTTCTGCCAGGGCAGCTTTTCCACCTAAATCAGCCTGGCAAGTGACCTGGAGGGTTTCAGTCACACAGCAGGTGCAGAGGTGTGGAAGGAGCTGTGGCCAAATGGTGGCTGTGTCCATCATCGTATCCCTTGCAGTGGAAGGTTCTGCCAAATGGAGGTTTGACTCAACGGTGGCTAAATTTCTCCGAGTGAGAATTCCAAAGCCTTCCCTTCCCCCTCATTAGTATGACACAGACAAGTCGCATCTCTCGGAGGAAAAGTAGCTGAGCACAGAGACATTTTGTCAAGCCGGTATTATTGACTGCATTGTAATTTGTTGATTGCTACCCAGCACGGAGACGGTTTCCTATCCTGTCAAAACTCGCATTCTGCAAACAACATCCATCCCCAGGAATCTGCAGATGGAAGCACATTTGTCAGCAACCTCCCCCTGCCCTGAAAAATCCCAAAGACAGGCTGGAAGGAACCCATACATTTAAATAGCTGCAGAACTCAAGGTGCTGATTAGTGTTTGCCCACTTCAAGGCTGTCATTTCAGGAGAGAAAAACAGGGAGGTGCCACTCTATTGTTTGCGGAATAAACTGCCTTCTACCCTGGTCAGTTGTGATTGTGTTCCGATGCACGAATCGCAAATCTAAAAATTATCCACAGCCCTTTGAGCTTGTGTTGCTTTCTGTCGTGGCCTGTCACAGAGGGACTTGCTTGGCTCTATGTGCTCAGCAGTAAACAGCCATCCCTCACCAAAGTCTTTTTCTCTCAAAGTTGTTTGGTTCAGGACCTTCCACGGAGAAACTCATTAATTAACGTCACCCAATCCGGATGAATGCAACGAGCTGGCGAGCCGGTGGATTAATGAACTAATGTGGGTGATGGCTATTCTCCATTAAAGCCCCATTACCATTCATTTTGGAAATAAATTAAGGAGCAGGTCAGCGATAGACTTCCATTAGTCAGGTTCTTTTAAACCTGCAATATGGGGGCGGCTCTTTTTTTGGGGATTTAAAAAAAAAACCCTTCAGAAGGGTAAGGAAAAATCAATGACAAGGAGGATGAAGGGAGATATTGATACCCTTCTTCCCATACCACTAGAGCTAAGGTTCATCTGATGGACTTGATTGGAAGGAGATTCGGCACAGGCAAAAGAAAACACACTTCTGTGAGGTTCTCTACACAAGATATGGCAGTGAAAGTTATAGCAGAGGCAGCTCGAGTAGGGATTTGTCAGACTGATGGAAAGGTAAGGGGAAGCTTTTCTCCTTGCCCCAGGCTGAGCTGCTTGATGCCCCAAACTTGCACTGAATTCAGGTCTGCTGGCCTCCCTGTTCTAGCGCAAGTTAGAATATGCTGCCTGTCGGAAACCTGGAGAGCAGCTGTCAGTCTGTGGAGCCCAACTAAACCAGAGGGATTTGTGTTCTGAACCAGGTTAAGGCAGCTTTGTATGTTACGGTGCTGTTTATCCATCTGGCACAGTCTCGTTTGCATGGATGGGCATCGCTCTCTAGTGTTGCAGCGAGGGGTCTCTATTCGGAGATGATGCCAGGGATTGAATCTGGGACCTTCTGCATGCATCCTTCAGAGCCATCCAGCCAGTTGTTAACTGGCAAGGGACTCCTGGCATTTGACTTTTGGTCTGCGGTTCTTAACACGGACACGCCAGATGTGGTTACGCAGTGGAGCAGACAACACAACTGTCTTCAGCTGTTAGCATCTCATATGTTTCTGGCATGAGAAGCAGGAACGGAGACTTGTCCCAAGGCAGCCCCAGTTCATATTAAACCCTGTGCAAGTTCTCGGCAGAGAGGCCTGCTGTCCCTATGCTGTGTCTTGCAGCCACCCTGAGCCATCCTCAGCAGTGCACTGCTCCGATTTCACAGCCCGCCGGATTTTCTCTCATTATCTCATCCTGTTGCAGGTTGCTTGGCCGTAAGCCATTCAGCATGCAGTGAAGCTCGGCTCAGTGGGAACTTCATATTTCTGCTGTGTTTAAGGAGGAAAAAAATAATCTGACAAGCAGTTTAAGCTCTGAAGTGTAAGACGGGAGGAGAAGCTGGACACTATCATTAGAAGCATTAATTCTGAGCCACAGGTCAGAAGCTCACCAGCCTTCCTCTCCCCCACTGCATCGCTTTAGGAGTCCGGCCAGGCTGGTGCTGCTTTGAGCCATAAAGAGCCAGGGACCGAAAACAACTCATGGGTACAAATCAATTAAGGACAAATTCCAAGCCCATTAAAAGCAAGAGGGATCTTGGTAGGCTCTTGGCATCCAGTCCTCTGCATTTTTCTCCCAGACAAGTCACAGCCTTTGGAGAAATGCATCATCTCTGGTCTTTTGCTACTCTGGAATCCCCTGGTGTATGAAATATTTATTCAAGTAATTTTTTTTTTTTTTTCTGCTGAGAGAACACATTGATTGGGAATGGAGGTACCCTTCAGGGCCAGCTGTGGGTGCATTGATTCACTCTTTGAACATGCTGAACTGAAAAGCACTGATTGTAGTGCATTGAGATCCATCAAACCTAGTATAATTTATTTTTATTTAATTATTTTTCATTTTTTTGTACATCCCTTCCTCCAAGGAGCCCAAGGTGGTGTACATAGTTACTCCCCTCCTTTTGTCCTCCTCCCCTGTGAGGTGGATGAGGCAGAGAGAGAGAGAGAGAGAGAGAGAGAGAGAGAGAGAGAGAGAGAGAGAGAGACTGGCCCAAGGTTACTCAGGAAGCTTCATTTCTGAGCAGGGATTTGAACCTGGATCTTCCAGGTCAGGTCCAACTTCCAAACCACTAAGAAAGGTAACTAGATTGTCAAGGTCTGGTTCAGATTCACACATGCTTGTGAAACATGTTTGTGCAAATGCAACAAACAACACATTATCAACAGAACTTTATTAATGGTCAAGCAACATAATCTCTCAATACAGTGCTTCCCCACATGCACACCCTATATGGTGCTTTCCATTGTATGGGGAATAGCACCCTTGTGGCAGGTACGTCTACACAAGAACCTCATATTGGGTTTATTCCAGTCACCTGCCATGGTGTTCCTGAGAGAATCTTGGGAACCAGGATATGGTAGCAGTGCTAAGGCTCTTGGGGGCTGTAATCCTAACCTCACTTTCCTGGGAATAAGTCCCATTGAACACATTAGGACTTACTTCTGAGTTGACCTGGCTAGGATTGTGGCCTTGGTTACAGATCTTTAACTTACCATCCAGCAGGTCTCAGGATTACCTGGGGAGAAGGAATAGCTCTGGAAGTAGCTTCTGGTTGCAGCATAAATAAACCCCTTGAGCAGATGCGACAGGTAGCATGGCTTCCAAGTGTTTGTGCAGGCAGTACCGCAGATCAGATTATTCCTTGGAAAAGCACAGGACATCAGCATAGCAAAAATATTTTTAACAGGAGACCATTCTCCTGTTCCAGGCTGAGGCCAGCTGGTTGCCCCTGTAAGGTTCAGCAGAAGCCCTGCAGGCGAGCAGGACCACGGACAGCTCACTGTAGAGTTGGGCTGATTTCGGCTGCAGACAAAGCAACCAAGAGCAAACCAGGATGTTGCTCCAGTTACAGTAAGGCTGGGGCCAAAACAGATCTCAAGTCCTTCTGTTCACAGCTTGGTGCCACTGGCACTGCTGTTTAAAGGGCTCTTATCCTCTTCTTGTGGCGTTGGGAGCCTCTGACCACCCCTGGAGTAGGGACAGGCCCCCAGCATTGCAGAGGGTTCTGAGAAGTTGTCCTTGGAGGTGAGGAGGGGGACTTCTGCTGGAGTTACCCCGGCTCCTGGCATCCCCTCTCCATGGGAGTTTCTGGCAGGGGAGTGCCTTCTGAGGCTCTATTCTAGGGATGGTTCTGGCCTCTGGCCTTTGTCTGTAGGTCCCTCCCATGCTAGTAGGGGGCCAATCCCCTGCGTCATGACAGCTGCCCTACCTGAAGCATGAAAGGAGGGACAAGACTGAGAACTAATCCAGGATTTGCCTTGCAAGGCTAGAACGAGTACAAGGTGTGTTATGAAGCCACAGCTGAAGACCCTCAGCTAATCAGGTGCTATCTGACCTTGCCTTTAAAGGGAAAGGAGAATGGCTGATGGCAGAAAAGAAAAAATCCCAAGATCTAAAAACAGGGAGAGTGAGTGAATGAGATGGATGCCTGGAGTCATCACCTTTCTTTGTTCAAGCCAGTGTCCTGTTAATGTCAATCTAGATCAAGGAAACCAGCATCTGGCTGTGTTGAAACACACCATCCTGGGAGCTGTTTTGCGGTTGCTTGACTTACTGCAGTTTTGGAGTAGGCCAGCTCATGACTTTAGCAGGGCTGAGACCGCAGCAGCCACAGAGTAGCAGCTCGGATTCTCAAAAGCTGCCAATAATTCATTTCACACCATTGATTCCGGGGCGCAAATATCTCATTGCTATGAATTTCCCAGAGGGGGAAGAGATGAGGAGAGAGAGACTGAGGGAGGGAGGGAAGAGGGAGAGATGCAGATGCTGCTTGGGCAGGCTGAGCGTGCAAAGTGCCAGGAGCTAAATTAGGATAGATCACCCATCTCTGAGATGGAACTAGCAAGCTTTCCCCAAAAATTCTATGGCAAGAGCTGCTCTTTAGAAAAGCCTGCCACCCCATTGACTCCCACAGGCCTGGGTTGATACAACACACACACACACACACACACACACACACACACACACACACACCTGCTTTGTCAAAACTGCAAAATAGGGAGAAGAGCACAAGGCATCAGCTGTTGATTCTCAAAAATGAATAAACAAAAAGCCACAGTTTTCATTTGAAAGGCCATATGAATAGATCATATGAGAAGAAGGCTGCAATCCTAACCACACTTTCCTGAGAGTAAGCCCCACTGAACAAAATAGGACTTACTTCTGAGTAGACCTGGTTAGGATTGTGCCCAAAAGATCTTTGACATCCCAAATATTACACACTGGGGAGCGATACCCCATGCTTTTGTGCCGATCTGAGTTTTGCACCTGTAGGAAAAAGAGCAATTCTCTTCATTCTCCCTTTTCTAGAGTTGCTGGGAAGGGAGTTAAGGACTTGGGGAAAAAGATCAAAACCTTCTGTTCTATATGTGACCACTTTACTTCAACATAAGAGCACCAGAAAAGCCCTACTCGGTCAGGCCAAAGGCCCATCTAGTCCAGCTTCCTATATCTCAGTGTGGCCCACCAAATGCCTCAGGGAGCACACAAGACAGCAAGATACCTGCTTCCTGGTGCAACTCCCTTGCATTCTAGAACCAGGAGGTTACATTTATCCATCACAGCTTGTAACCTTTGATGGACTTTTCCTCCGTTAATCTGTCCAATCCTCTTTTAAAGGCATCTAGGTCAGATGCCATCACCACATCATGTGATAAGGAGTTGCACATATTAATTGGTTGGCAACCTTCGGTCTCGAAAGACTATGGTATAAGCCTACAGCACCTGGAATTCCCAGGGGGTCTCCCATCCAAGTACTAACCAGGCCTGACCCTGCTTAGCTTCCGAGATCAGACAAGATCAGGAGATAGTGTTCAGTATAGGGAGATGGTTGGCAACCTTCAGTCTCGAAAGACTATGGTATCAGCCTACAGCACCCGGAATTCCCAGGGGGTATCCCATCCAAGTACTAACCAGGCCTGACCCTGCTTAGCTTCCAAGATCAGACGAGATCAGGCATATGCAAGGTAACAGCTGTTTCACTTACATTCTGGGTAAAGAAATATTTCATTTTGTCTGTTCTAACTCTCCCGACACTCAGTTGTAGAGGATGTCCCCTTGCTCTGGTGTTGTGTGAGAGGGAAAAGGACATCCCTGTATCCACCCTCTGCATAATTTGTGCATCTCAAAGCACTTCTCCGCTGTTTCAGCCCCTGCCATTTTCTCCAAGTATAGCATTTATGTGAGCGCTTTAGCCCTGTTGGTGTGTTTGGAAGGGAAACCTCTAGCAGAAAGCAGAAAGTGTGCCCACTCCTCTTGCCAGCTGTGCCAGCTCTCCTTGGATCTTCATCATGCTCCACAGACCTTCCTGGGCACTCTGTCTCATTGCCCTTTCATCAATTCAGCCTCTCTCTGCCTCTCACTCTCCATGGCTGGAGGCAGCAGCAGGGGTTTCATTTGCTGCTTATCTTCCCCCCTCTCTCCATGATGCTCTCCTTGCAAAACAGAATTTAAATCAGCCCAAAAGGAACCTGACAGTCCTAATTATGTTTGGTGAAGGGAATGCAAGAAAGCAGGAACGAGGCACAGAGGCCACCTGGCTGGTGTGGAGAATTCCAGCTGGAGTGCAGACTGCTGCTGCGGAACTGAAACAGACTGCAGGTCAGTATCAGTAGCTGACAATTGATGCACACTGGGCAAAACAACCACAGCTTCTCTCAGAGTTCAGTGTATACTGATGGGGGTTGAGCTGCACCAAGAAAAGGGATCTTGGGGGCCAGGTAGACAACAGCTCCATGAAAATGTGGGCCCAGCATGCGGCAGCTGTGAAGAGGGTTAATTCTATGCTTGAGGTGATTCGGAAAGGGACGGACATTTGGAAATTGTATGCTAATATTATAAAATTTCCCCTGGGGGCTGGGGATAAGAATAGGCCTCAGTTTGGCTGTACTTGTCATAAGAGGCAACTAAACAGCCACCGGGTAGATGGGACTCGTCAGCCTGAGAAGGCAGCTCATCTGAGAGAAGGAAAACTCTGATCCCAAACCTCCACTGCCTTGTGGCTACATCCAGTTATGGAAAAGGCTTCAGGAGTCAACCTCAAGGCAAAATCTGGAGCCGGAGTCCCTGAAGCAGTTCATGGCTGGACACAGACACATTCCGGCAACTCCTGCGACGCCGCTGGAACCAACTGTATTGGCTTCTGCCTTTCCACTGGATCATTTCAGCAATGTGGAGAGGAGGGGATTTGCTGCATAGGTAACAGTCTATCCTTCATACCTATTTTACGCAGGCTTCACGCACTGGAGAGGACACTCTGTTCCAGAACCACCATTCAGAGCGCAATACCATAGTCTTCTGAGACTGAAGGATGCCAACAAATTATAAAATGCCTCTATACAAAGCTATAGTGAAGCCATATTTGGGATCCCATGTACAGTTAACAACATAAGAAGAGGCCTGCTGGATCAGGCCAAAGGCCTATCTAGCCCAGCTTTCTGCATCTCACAATGGCCCCACCAGATGCCTTAGGGAGCACTCAGAACCCCATGATCCTTATATCCTGTTGCCACTCCCTTGCATCTGGCATTCAGAAAAAGGTTACCTCTAAAAGCAGGAAGTTGCATATACCCATCTTGGCTTGTAACCTGTTTACACAGGAGGTCAGGTCCTGGACCCCACTATTGAGAACCCCAGGAGGTCGGTTCCTGGTCACCTTACAGCAGCAGTTGCTGGGATGCCCTCAGAACCAGGAAGTGAATGGGTGACGCAAAACGCATCTCTCAAGGTGATGTCATAGCTATTCACTTCTAGGTTTGCAGGTCTAGTGCAAGTCTCCAAAGAGCAGTAAGAGGATCCAGCAGGAGGGTTTTTTGCAGCATGCAAAAAAGAAGCTGGACTAGATAGGCCTTTGACTTGATTGTGGAGTACACAAAGCATTCTCCGACTCATCCTCGGCATCACCTGGCAGGACAAAGTTCCAAACAACACAGTCCTGGAACGAGCTGGAATCCCTAGCATGTATGCACTGCTGAAACAGAGACGCCTGCGTTGGCTTGGTCATGTCGTGAGAATGGATGATGGCCGGATCCCAAAGGATCTCCTCTATGGAGAACTCGTGCAGGGAAAGCGCCCTACAGGTAGACCACAGCTGCGATACAAGGACATCTGCAAGAGGAATCTGAAGGCCTTAGGTGTGGACCTCAACAAGTGGGAAACCCTGGCCTCTGAGCGGCCCGCTTGGAGGCAGGCTGTGCAGCATGGCCTTTCCCAGTTTGAAGAGACACGTGGCCAACAGTCTGAGGCAAAGAGGCAAAGAAGGAAGGCCCGCAGCCAGCGAGACAGACCAGGGACAGAATACATTTGTTCCCAGTATGGAAGGGATTGTCATTCCCAAATAGTCCTTTTCAGCCACACTAGACGCTGTTCCAGAACCACCTTTCAGAGCGTGATACCAGAGTCTTTCGAGACTGAAGGTTGCCAACATGTAACACAAAGCAGTTTTCATGCACTACAGCTCTGCTCACTATGCTGAACTTTTCTGCTGCCTGCTTGGGGGCTCCTGCTGCGGTCTCCTTGCTGGAGCAATGGGTGGCCCATAATGCCCCCAAAAGGGCCTTGTGACAACCCAGGGTGTCATGATGCACTGATTGGGAACTGCAGCCTTACAGAATGAAAATCTGGCTTAGTCCTAGTGGACTTTTCTAGGAGACTTCTAAGAAGTTCCATTTCTGCCACAAAATCATGATGTGGTCTTGGGCAAGTCACTGCCTTTCCAAAAGTCAAACTGATCTGGGTCTTGACCTCCACACCAATGGCAGGCACTACCCAGGAGATCCGGTTGGGATCTTGTCTGCAGGGAAGGTGTTACATTTGCTTTGCTGAGCCGGTTCCTTGCTGAGACCGACCCTGAAGTTTTCACTTCAGGCTGATTTTTAGGAGATAAAGCGAGGACCAGTTCTGCTCTCATTGTGTGAATTCTCAAGAAGAGACTTTTGCAGTCTGCCATGCTGTTAACTAAAGGGCCTGTATTCATGCAGACTCCAGATCCATCACTGACGGTCGGGCAAGGCAGGGAGGAATGAATGGGGAAATTTTATTATTTAGATGAAGGAGAAAAGCTGATCTCATTCACATGAGTCCCGCCTGCTTTCAAGATAGGAGTGCAATTATGGGACAATAAGGTCTACAAAGATGAGGCTATTGTACTTGCACAAAAAAAGAGAGTCTAGGAGAAATTGGTGCCGAAAATGAATCAGACAGAACCGTATTATCTCTGCCGTGAGGACACCACCGAAAACCTGCAACATCAAAGCGGCAATGGAGAAGGAATTTAAGCGCAGCACCTTCAGATAAGAGAGAAAAGTATCGGCTGGTGAACAAAGGCGCCGGAGGCTGGGACACCATTCGCTTTCTTGCAGAAGCAGAACAAGGGAGGTTTGTAAAAGCAATTAGCGCTGGGAAGGAAGCCAAACCGCTAATCACAGAGACCACGACAAGGAAGGGAGGGAGGCTGTTGACGCCTGGAAGTAGGCGAGTCTTGGATGAGAAGTTTTCCTAATCTTCTAAAAGGAAAAGCTGGCTGATGACCTTCCAGGTTTTCCTGAACGCCGCAGGTCAACATGGAGAGAATGGGTAGATCCTCACAACAAATCTCTCTCTGTTTGTGGTGGTGTTTTAGTTGTCATCACTTCTCTCAGAGAATGCTGTGAATTATAGTTTGGAGATGGCGTTGAGAATACTCTGTTAGATATCCCAAAGGAAAAGACTCTGTCCAAAGTTGTCACCCATTGTGGGGTGATTGTGGGGTACACAAAGCAGATTGTGGGGTACACAAAGCAGAGGCTCAGAAAAAAATCTTCACAAATTGGTAGACTCATGGCATAAAGCATCTTTGCAATGAGAGTACGGAAAGCCGGCGGGAAGGCCTCTACTGTCCTGCCATCACTGAATCTGGACTAATAGCTGTTGGTGATGGAAACTACAGCACCAAGCAGCACAGGGGCGAAGGGGGAGAGCAGATCAGTGGGTGGATCAGGCCTGGGAGGGGGGTGGGGATAGCAGAAGAGGCCTCTGCCATATCCTAACCCCCCCCCCCAGACCTTGAAGCCCTACACAGGGCTTCAGTGTGATTCAGTGATTTCAATCTACACAGTGATTGTGTAGTGTGATTCAGTGATTTCAATCTACACAGTGATTGTGTAGTATGATTCAGTGATTTCAATCTACACAGATTAGGAAACACATGTTCCCTTACCCCGAGGCGGCTGCCAGCCTGCTCAGTTCCAGCACTGGATCCAGCATGGCCCCACAGTGATGGCCAGGATTTGGATGTTTGATGGTTTTTTAATATGGATACACCCAGCTTGGTCTCCTGTTTTAGGACAACAACTGTGACAGATGTCTCTTCAGCTCTTGCTTGTGGGCCTCTTGGAGTTGTCTGGTTGGCCACTGTGAGAAGTGAGATGTTAGCCAGATGGGCCATGGACCTGATCCAGCAGAAGTCTTTTGATGTCCTTCAGTTCTTCTTCAGCAACAGCAGCAACAAAAGAGTAGCAATCATAATTTTCTGGAAAGGCAACTTTTGGCCACTAATGACCCCAACACTTCAGCATTTTTCTTTCTCAGCCAAGAAGTTAAGAACCCTAATATTTGCACTGGAAACGGAACATTGGTTCAGCCACTCTTCCCTGTGCCTGAAACCCAAAGAATTACTGGCACTGCAGACCAGATTGATATTGTGCTGGAGTCCCAAGAGGCCACTGTGTGCTCCGCTGCACATGAAGGTTTCTTCTTGCCGTGACCTTATTACATCTGATTAGTGATTTTAATTCATAAATTAAATCAAATTAAAACAGGAAATTCATGTGAAATGATAAATTGAATTGATTTAATTAAAATGGTTAATTAAAATAAAAATTAAAGCATAATTTGTTAAATTATACACATTTGCATTCAGTGCATTCAAACTAATTTAATTAGAATTAAGTTGAAGAAATCCAATCTGTGTTAATTTCAATTGGAATTAATTCTTAAGGAAAGTCTAGGTTCTAAATTTTAAAACTCAGATTTAAAAGGCCTTCAAGGAATAAGAACCAAAATTTGGCATCATATTATTATTATTATTATTATTATTATTATTATTATTATTATTATTATTGAACATGATACTATAAATGCCTATTACACAAATTCTGGTATTTGTCATGTATCTGCCATGCTGGTTTAACTCCAAGTAGGTATCAATCCTATGAATTTCCAGGCCAGATCCACATCCTGTGGCAAGCAGTTCCACAGTTTAATAACACGCTGGGTAAAGAAATATTTCCTGTGGTCTGTTCTAACTCTCCCAACACTTAATTTGAGTGGCTGTCCCCTGGTTCTGGTGTTATTATTATTATTATTAATTATTATTATTATTAACAGTATTTATATACCGCTTTTCAACTAAAAGTTCACAAAGCGGTTTACAGAGAAAAATCAAATAACTAAATGGCTCCCTGTCCCAAAAGGGCTCACAATCTAAAAAGATGCAAATGAATACCAGCAGACAGCCACAGGTGTTGTGTGAGAAGGAAAAGAACATCCCTCTCTCCACTCTATCCATCCCCTGCATAATTTTGTATGTCTCAATTATATCCACCCCCCTCAAGCACCTTTTTTGTAGACTGAAGAGTCTCAAAGGCTGTAGCCTTTCCTCGTAAGGGAGGTGTCCAGCCCCATAATCATTTTGGTCTCTCTCTTCTGCTTCTTTTCCATTTCCACTATATCTACTATTCGTTCAATGAGATCCAGAAGAGCTTTTCATAAGTTCTTATCTTCCCCGTATTGCTCAAGTCAAGTTGAAGACTTTTCTTAGATTCTTCTGTCAATGTTTGGTTTTACTGACATTTAACGAACATGATTAGGCAGGGTTTGGACAATTCTACACACAGTATCAAGGGTTTCATTTGATGATTAATGGACACCACTAAGCCAATTTGTAAGGGAGAGCAAACAAAAAAGGGTGGTGGGTTGACAGCACAGCAAGCTGCTGCCATTAGTTTATTTTACCTGGGGGCTCCACGGTGAAAAAACAAACCAAGGCAGCACTTCAAAGAAAACCTCATCTGCATGTATGAAGGTGTTTCAAGTTGCTTCCCAACCAAAACTATCCGGAAGGGGGAAGGAGGCTTTCGGGAGCTGCTTTGTGCCTGTCCAGCAGTCCGCAAATACAACACACAAACGTTTTGCTGCGTCAAGTTAGGAAATAATTTTTACTAGCAGTCATGAGTCAGTCCCCAGTCATTACTCTGCTAAAATTAGGGCATCTCTTTCCTTTTTGCTTGTCACATGTTTAACATCCGTTTGGCAATACTTTTTTTTTTTTTCCCCCAGAAGCTGCAAATTCCCCAGTCCCCAGAAGAGCTGGTACTGCGGCTTCTTATGAATGAAGTCACACGTGACTCCATTTCCTTGTTTTACATCTGCAAGGGCAAAATTATGCACTGAACTGGAGGAGAACCCTGATGACAAGCAAAGCACCTCAAGAGCCAATTTAAAAGGCTGTTGAGATTCATTTTTTTGGAAGTAAAACATCCCTGAGATTCAAGACACCATCCACTTCAGCATGAGAATTACCATGGACAAAACTGTCCTCCAGAGGATCTGAAACTTGGCCAGAGGGCAAGAAAACAGCCCAAAAAAACAATGTGTGACTCCCCTCCCCATGTGGAAATCAAAGCCTACCCACACCTTGCTCCTACCTCCCCTCCATTTGTGTCTCTCTTTGTAAGCTCTGTTGGAAGGGGAACTTTGCTTACAGCGAGTATCACATGCACTGAGGGCCCGATCCTATTCAACTTTCAAGTACCGACGCAGCTGTGCCAATGGGGCATGGTAAGGGAATGTTTGTTCTTTACCTTGGGGCTGCATTGGTGCTGGAAAGTTGGATAGAATTGGGCCCTACATTTGTAAAATCAATTAGTTAGTCATCAAACTTCTTTCCACAGGAAGCTGACAAGCAGGGTTTGAAGAACCTCCTCCCAGCACTTGCCACTGAAAGATACACTGTCCCTGATCCTAGGGCAGACCCATGTGAGCTTCCTTGGCATCTTGCTTTCTCTCCCATCCTCGTGGGTTTGAACATTGGATGGTGTTAGGGAGCATGTGCTCCTGCAAGCAACAGCAGCTACATGATTGCCACCCACTTGTCCTCTTGATGTCCATTCCTGTCTAAGCCAGATCAAATCCAACCTCTCCCTCTGCCTGTACAAGAATTGACCATCTCACACACCATCTTTGTCTCCATTCAATCCAAGAGAGGGGAGGGGAGGAAGAGAGGAATCATCTCTGCTTTATCCTTTCTGCTAAGGGAGGCGTACTTGAGGGCGCTGCTGGAGGTTCCTATTCAAGGAGCTTTTTGGGACATGGACATTTGTGCTCCCACATTCCTCCATCCCTGGCAGCCTGGCTAAGCACTGCCTCGCGGCCCCAGCTCTATCATAGAATCATAGAATTGGAAGGGACTTAATAGGTCATCTATTCAAACCCCCTGCCTTAGGCAGGAAATCCTCTTACAGCATCTCCAACAGGTGCTTGTCAAACCTCTGCTTGGATATCTCTAGTGAGGGAGAGTCCACTACTACTGTAATAGCTCACAACATCAACTCCCCATCTTCTGAGGATGCCTTCCTTGAGACAGAGTAGCTCCCCTCCCACCGTTTGTGAATGCCCAATGAGAAGATAACCCGGAGAAAGAAAAATGCAGCCAAAACACAGATTGGTCCAGAGACACCATTGGTGATACAATTTGTGTTGATAACCGTTCGAGTAATAACCATCCGTCTCCCTACTGTCAAAGTGCCGGCTTCCCCACTAGGCTCAATTCTCTGGATTGGACGGGAAATAACTTATGTCAATAGGATAAACACCACACTAAATTACATCAAATGGCAGCTGGCTAATGGAGTGCTATGCGCAAGTCATGGGAAAGCTCATTTTTTATCTCCCTTGCACGTGCAAGGGTTGGGGGCCTTCACAGAAACCTGGGAGTCGCTGCCATCTCTGGATGCTTTCCAGTGATCGTTGGGTGGCCTGTGAAGCTCCATGGTCAGGACTTCTGGGGTTCAGAAACCTAGAAGTGAGCCTGCAGGTTGCTCCCACAATGTTTCTGACAAGGAAGGAAGGAAGGAAGGAAGGAAGCTGCCTTCAACTGCACCAGACCATTGATCTGCCTAGCTCAGTGTTCTCTACTACGTGGAGTGGTAGTGGTCTCCTTGTCCCCCAAGCCAAGCCTGCATGTCATAGACATCTGAACCTTCTCTGGTGGAACATGTGAAGCTGTCTGCTGCTCAGTTGGACCGCTGGTTCTTCAGAATTTCCTGAACTTGCCAGGGTCTGCTCCAGGGTCTGTCTTGATGGATCCAGAACTCCATGTCGGGCCTCCTGGCCCAACGTAGGGCCGCTTTACTCTGCGCCAGATAAATAGCTGGAGCAGACTTGAGTAGTCCCATTGCGGGGCCTCCTCCCTTACCTGGGGGAAGGGGATGAATGTCTCCTTCCCCTGAGGAGCCACCAGTGGCTGCCTGGTGAGCATTTTGGTGCAGCAGCAGCCATTTTGGTGCTGCTGCTCCTCCTTTGGGTGCTGTGCAGCTCAGGATTGGGCCGTCAGGGAGCACCCAAGCCAACAAGATACATGCACTCTGTCGCCACTCCCTTGCCTCTGGTTTTCCGAGGTAGCCTACCGCCAAAAGCAGGAGGTCGCATGTACCCATCATGGCCTGGTAACCAGTGATGGACTTTTCCTCCAGAAATCTGTCCAATCCCCTTTTAAAGGCATCAAGGCCAGATGCCATCCCCACATCCTGTGGCAAGGAGTTCCACAGATTAATTACTCCCTAGGTAAAGAAATATTCCGTTCATCAGTTCTGGGTGAAGAAATCCTATCTAGAGTCTGCTATGCATCTCCGGCCAATTGGTTTCATTGGGTAGCTCTAGGACAATGTCCCTAGTCTAGCTTTCCATTACTGTTACTATGGAGATGACTCTCAAACATCTGTGCCCACACAGGGGTTGCAATAGTGCCATGGACCAGCACATGGAGCTTCTTTGTGCCCGCATCAGGTCATTCCATCCTGTCCTATCTCCTTCACCCATCATGACCAATGCACTCCTTTGGTACAGGTAAAATCACCCTTTTTCTCTGCACCTTCAAGCCAGCTTCTCATTCCAGTCTAAACCGAGCCTGGGCTTTCGTTGAATTAATTCCACGTGGTTGGTTTGCTAATGCATTTATTTTCCAACACGCTTCGCCACTGATCAGATTAAACCCATGTTCTGCCTCTTCCTAAGTGGCTTCGAAGATAGAAATGTGGAGTCTCAGAAAGGAACACTCCGACAAAGAGCTATTTTGTTATTGGAATTCTACAAGACGCTGCCTAATGTACTGTGCATCTCTGTGCATGCAAGAGTGTCTGTTAAAAAGGAATGAAAGAAAAAAAATAGATGCAGTGTGATTGGATCTGTGTGTCTCTGCAGAATGATAGATAATGTAAATTTGGTCCACCACATTTTGGATGGGGTTGCCCAGCCGTCTGAACAAACACACAAGTGTCTCCAGTCAAGGGCAGCGACTGCCAACATTTTGCATCTCACAGCACACTGGCTTCTATGGTCTTCTGCCTCTTGTGATGTTACCTACAGCTTCTAGGTCACTCCTCCAGGTTCTTTGGCTCGGTTTCTAGGGCAACTGTACAGTAAGTAGTAACACATTGCCTCTCCTCCTTCCTCTGTCAGCTGCTGCAGAACCCAGAAGAGTTTTTTTAGTGATTTCAACCACTGTGCTCCAAACTTCCACGGCTCACCTGCAGACCTTTCGGGGCACACCAATGTGCTGCGGCACACTAGTTAAAAATCATTGATCTAGGGCTTCATTTGAGCGCAAGTTTCAGCCCCTCGACTTGGTTTCAGTGCTACTGTTCTGGCCTGGATCATATCAAGAGTTAAGGAAGAGAGTCCTTTTAACCACGCACAGAGTGACTTGTGTGCATCACTGGGTAAATAAGAACATAACATAAGAACAGCCCCGCTGGATCAGGCCATAGGCCCATCTAGTCCAGCTTCCTGTATCTCACAGCGGCCCACCAAATGCCCCAGGGAGCACACCAGACGACAAGAGACCTCATCCTGGTGCCCTCCCTTGTCAGATGAACAGAAGAACAGCCCACTGGATCAGGCCACAGGCCCACCCAGTCCAGCTTCCTGTATCTCACAGCGGCCCACCAAATGCCCCAGGGAGCACACCAGATAACAAGAGACCTCATCCTGGTGCCCTCCCTTGCATCTGGGAGGGATCACAGTTAATTATGCCTCTCCTCATATCTAGGATTCCATCCAGGCAGGGCCTTAGAGGTCAGAAGTCTTGACTGTTAGAGATAACTGTGCTTGGCAATATGGATGATTCAGAGCGTCATCAGATTGTGACATGCTCTCATGCCATGTTATTCAATTAACTGGTTTGGCTGGAAGGTTCCTAGCCTGCAAGACAATGGCTCTCAAGGACCTTCAGGGTGACTAACAGTATTGTATATGTAATCAACAATGACAATGTCCACCCAGTGACTGTGTGTTTTGGAGAAAGGGGTTGTGGGGAGGGGGTGTTGTGGTGATACCCCAGTTGTGGGTCAGACCAGGGAGCACAGGGCTCTTGGACACATCCCCTCTCCATCAAAGAACTGTTTTTTTCCTTCAGCTGGATGTGCACCCTTTTCCGCTTGGCTGACGACAGCTAAGCTTCTCCAGGTGAACATGAAAGGTCACCCAGGAGAATTTGGCTTCCATTCTTTGCTGTGAAGGTGGCAGTTTCTTGGCCAGCCATGAAGTGTTCTTCTTTAAGTTGCTTGGCGACAAGTTCTTCAGATTCTTAGCTTTCAAGTTCCAAGGTGTGCAGTGAAGCGGAGACACAACACAGACACCACCTCCTGCTTTATCTCCTTCTGTGTTTTCACTTGGTCACCTCTAATGCCCTCTACCAGTCCACTGTTCTCCTACACAGTGGAAAACCTCAAAGAGAATATTCTGGCTTCAAAGCTTCCTGAAAGCATCATTAGAATCCCCAGAGAAGGTCCATGCAAATAATTGCAGTAACTCTGGTTGCATTCAGATGTGATGACAAAATTCCTGTGGTGGTGAATGAGCAGTAGTAATCCAGAGGCTCCCCGCTTCCTTTGTGCATGAGGGAATGTGGTTAGAAACTGCTGTCAGTGGTAGCAAACCATAGTTTGCCTTGCAACTATGTTTACAAAACACTGCTCGATCCTGGTTTGGGATGCTAACTTGAGAGCAAACCACAGTGAATGCCTCTGGCGTTTGGGAGCACAAAATTTTTTAAAACACCCCAAACTAAATCAAATTTAACGTACACCCCTGGTCATGCCTGGTTGTGTTTGGAGACGTTCTTTCTGAGGCTATGGCTCTGTCTTGGGATCTGCCATCAGGGGTTTGGGTTGGCACCCCCTAAAGGTGTGGTACCTGGGGCAATGTACCCACGTGTCCCCAATGTACCCCCCTGACCCCTTTAGCTACACCACTAGGACTGTATCAACCTTAATTTGCTTTTTGTAGTGATTGGTAGGCAACTCGCTACTGGACACACCTCAGCTATTGTGTAAGAAGCAGGAAACTTGGACTAAATAGTGGCAGCTTGAAGAGAGTGAGCACAGGAAAGGGGGGGATCAATGACAGTGGCTCAGAGGAGAAGAGATAGCAGGAACTGAAAGCCATTATTTACTGTACTTTGGAGTGAAGAACCACATGCAGGAGGAAAATCACTAATTACTGCTGTTCCTCAAACATGTGTGAAAGACCACATACAGAGCTAATTGTAGGTATACGTATTCTCTAGGGGTCTTCACAATTCTGCATGTGCAAGAGTTTGCAAATTCTCCTGACAATGAAAGAACATCTTCAGATTTTTCTTTATCCTTGTGTAACCCTTCTTGAGTGCCAGAAAGAAAGAAAGCTATCTGTGGGCCCAATCCTATCCAACTTTCCAGTGTCGATGCAGTCACTACACAGCCCCAAGGTAAGGCAAAAACATTCCATTACCTTGAGGAGGTCTCTGTCACTGCCCCCCCCCTTTTGCAGGATGCATGCCCTATTGGCATGGATGCATCAGCACTGGAAAGCTGGATAGGATCGAACCCTCCATCTCCTTCTGCATGTCGAAGGGTGTCTTTGAATGCAACTCCTGTAATAGTTTTCATAGCAATATACACAACTGGAATCAACAATTGCATTGCAAGGAACACATGCAGGGAGAGAGCTGGGCAGGGGGACACACAATGCAGACCTCAGGCTGAGGAAGCAGATTCCTCGGGGTCTCGGCCAGTGAATCTTCCATTCTCAGTTGGTCGGAGAGGACACGCCAGCTTGTTTACACTGAAAAAGAGGTGAAATGATTGGATATTATGCTCGAAGTTCACGGACAATTAAATTTAAATACTGTACTCAGCTGGCAGGGCTCCGTTAAACAAGCTGCTTTGGTATCTGCTCCGATTGAGGGGGCTGCATCAACCGTGACCGGGGAGAAAGGCCCTGGGGATTAATGAACCTGAGTCGCAAAGCAGGTGGAGAGGAGAGCTGGGAGAAAAGAAGAGAAAAGGTGGCCTTATTTTTATATTAGGCCTTAAATAATTAATGGGCCAGATGTGCGCTGAGCCTCCCTGGGCGCAGCCGCCACGGCGTGCAGGCCCCGCGGCCCTCCAATCCGAGACACAGCCCTCCAGGTTGCCTAGCAACAAGCACAGCCCAGAAATGCACTTGGCCTTATCTCAAGCAGGCGTTAAGGCAATTAATATCACTTTCCGCCTACGGCCAAAGCGGCATAACTGGCTTTTTAAAGAAAGAAATCCAAATCGGTGCTGAGTTAATCTAAATTCTGCAGCAGGGCAAACCAGATTCTGGCAGTAGCAGTTATTACATACAGGAGTGTACTTTGCATCTGGTATTCTGCTTCTGTTGGTCACGGGCAAATCTAGGGAGCTGTGCAGGACAGGAAGTCCTACCCCAGCCGTTCTAAATCTTAACCAGCGTGTGGACTGTCCCTGGTTAATATCCATACATTTCAGTCATACCTCTGCAGCCATGAGGACCAGAAACTTGAAAGCTCATTTTTTGTTGGGAGGCAGCAACTGTGACCCTGCACATGCCTGATCTCGTCTGATCTCGGAAGCTAAGCAGGGTCAGGCCTGGTTAGTACTTGGATGGGAGATCGTCTGGGAATACCGGGTGCTGTAGGCTTATACCATAGTCTTTCGAGACCGAAGGTTGCCAACCAAAGGTGTACATGAGGCTACAGCCCCATTCTCAAATGTTCCAACTATACTGTCTCAAGGTCCAATCCTATCCAACTTTCCAGCGCTGGTGCAGCCATGCCAACACGATGTGTGTTGCATCCTGTGGTGAGGGGGCAGTCATCAAGGCCTCCTCAAGGTAAGGGGACATTTGTTCTGTTTGCTCGGGGTTGCACTGCAGCTGCATCAGCACTGGAAAATTGGATAGGATTGAACCCTCAGTTGTCCTTACAACAACTCAACAAGGTAGACCAACATTATTATTCCCGTTTTACAGAGAGCTGTCTGGGCAGTAGTAGTTTGCCATAGGTCACCCTGCGGCTCCAGTGAGATCTGAATGCTGAACCTCCCAGTTGACAGTCACTGCTTTACACCATTTCTTGCTGTTACTCAGTGGCACTCCAACAGTTGGGGAGACTAAGGAGGGCAGGTGTTTTGGTGGGGAGCTGGCAGAAGACTTTTTCTGTGGATGGTTGAAAGGCCTGGGGTGCAGGCCCATGAAGTTGATTTCTCTGAGGAATGGAGAGTGAAGATGTCTCTGGTTTCCTGGAGCACCATGGAGGAGACAGCCTCAAAGTTTCTCTCATTCTCAAGGATTCTGGCACGGATGGTTAAAGCTGATGTATGTCAGTGGAGCTGCAAGGGTGGTCAGGTGGTGGCCATTTGCACTTGGAACTTCCAGCTCCTTTAAGCACAGCTGGTTTGAAATCACCATCTTCCAGGGAAAATGAAGGTGAGCCGATTGATAATGTTTCCTGCCATGCCTCAATCATTGATTGACTCTCCATCAGCTGACTTGCTGGGAATGGTTTTTTGCTTTTTGGGGGGGGGTGGCTCCAAGGCAGGTGGAAAGGCAGGTAGCTCATCCGCCTCTGCAAAGGGGGGCAAGACGACCCTCTCGGCAAAAACACCATTACACTAAACAGAGAGAAAATTGCTTCTTTGAACTTGACTTAACCCCCTGGAGAGATGAGCCAATGTGACAGGAGCAGAGTGGTGGGAGTAACACGCGAAGAAGACCTGTCAGAGCCAGTCACATTCTCCTCCATGGTGCTGCAATTCCCAGGATCCATGAGAGCCGAGTGAGGGCAGCAGCCCAGTTTCTTCCCAGAAGAAAGGTCAGCAAGCCTGACTCAGTAGCTCTACAAATCATGAGCAAAGATAGGCAAATGCTGGGAATCTCTGCCCAAACAAACAAGAAACCAGTATTACGGTGGTTAAACATTTATCTGTTACATTGCTGATCATTACACCGCACAGCAGCTGTGCAAATAAGTCTGCTGATGCGATGAGCTCATGACAGTTTGCTGATGCCTGCCTATCACACGGAGCTGTGAGTCGACTCCACTGGTCAGAGGAAGGGCTCCTTCTCTGGGTTGGGATTTCAACCATCAGCCAGCCCTGCATTCTTCCTGTAGCACTTTCTGCCTTGCACTTTCTGGAAAGAAAGATCTGGAGCTCAAGCGATGCCATTGGCTGCCAGAGGCCAGACAATTCTGCCAAGCAGGTATTTTAATTGTGAATGTAATTACACATTTCTGGCTTTTGAAGCCAGTCTCGGCTGAAAAGTCAAGTTATGAATAAAACAGATAAATCCATGAGTAAATCTGGAGCACACACCAAGGGCCCGGAAAAGAAACCAGTGAAACAGCCTTTGCAGATGTTCCTCTACTTGATTGCCACCAGACAATCTGCCTGTTTTAGTGTCAGGCCTTTGGCTATTTGCAAGCATGCCATGCAGAGCTTCACTCTGCCACAGTCACTTCTGAGAGACCGTAGCCCCTACATGAGATATGTAGGAGGTGAGAGATAGTATTGGATAGCATTCTTTACTCAGCGTGTGCTTGGTGAGTGTGATGTGGTGTGATGTGGTGATGGCGTCTGGCCTAGATGCCTTTAAAAGGGGATTGGACAAGTTTCTGGAGAAAAAATCCATTATGGGTTACAAGCCATGGTGTGTATGTGCAACCTCCTGATTTTAGAAGTAGGCTTTGTCAGATGCAAGGGAGGGCATCAGAATGCAGGTCTCTTGTTATCTGGTGTGCTCCCTGGGGCATTTGGTGGGCCGCTGTGAGATACAGGAAGCTGGACTAGATGGGCCTATGATCTGATCCAGTGGGGCTGTTCTTATGGATGCAGGAGAGCAGAAAATCCTCTTCTAAAATGTACCAGTTTATTGCTTGCAACTCTCTGAAAAAATCTGGAGCCTAAACCTTGATTGGTGGGGAAAGAAACAAGCACTGACAGGACAATCTGAGGCCTACCCTAGCAAGATCATGGCTTGAGGCCAGGTTCATCCATGTCCAACTCATTCTACCCTTGAACTTCATCACTGGGTGGTTGGACAGACTGGGACTAGACAAACATATTAACATGGATGGACAGGTGGAGAGATGCATGGGCAGTCATTGAGGATGGATGGCTGCAGCTTACTGGGACAGCGAAATGAGTAAGCTGATGAATTATTGGACATTGAAGATGGATAAATGGGAGCGTTTAAGTGGACAGGTGGAAAGGAATGTATTGTAAGAGAGCATTGAATGCCTTGATGGATACATTTAATGCTACTGAAAGGGATGTTTAATCACTTGCATATCATTTTGAAGTGACTGGGTCTTTAAAACCTACAGGATGGGCAGAATGCAAAACAGGTTTGCTTCCTAATCTGTTGCATCGCAAGAAAGAGGAAACTGCTTGAAGGTGATTAGTTGGCAGACAGAGGGAAGGACTTCAGGACTCCTGAGTTGTTTTTGCTATGAAAACTGCTTTGTGAACTACTTCGGGTGGAAAAGCGGTCCAAGTGGTGGGCCAGACTGGGAAAAATATCAACAGATCCAGCACAGTGTCTTGTGACTCATGCCTGTGACGCAGTGGTGTAACTAGAAGGGGTGCAAAGCACTAAGTTTTGCAGGAGTCTCACTACAGCATGCAAGCAGCCCTTCCCCTTCGGAGTCATTCTGGGCAGGGGGAGTAAAATGGAGGAGAATGCAGGATGGAGCGCACGGGCAGTCAAGGCGAATACCACCATTTTGCTCTCACAACCCTCCGAAGGGGAGGGGGAGTGGCCGCTTGCACACTGCAGTGGGGCTCACTGCAAAACGTAGAGCTTAGTACCCCCTCTAGCTACACCACTGCTGTGATGATCTCTGGATAGCTGCACTTGGGGAGAACGGGGAACACAAGTGTGGAGCTGGGCACAGAGGTGTGTAAACCCCAGTTCTGTGTTCAAGCCGCTCTCCTGCATGCCTGGGTTGAGTGAAGAACTGGGAACTAAGATTCACATTCCTACATTGGGGCGGTAAAGAGGACAGGAGAATGAAATTCAAATATCCACATCTCAAAAATCTATCTGTCCAGGGCTGGCCAGGTTTACCCAACCCAGGGAGCAGCCTGCCTGGTGGGCACATAACTGGGTGCAGGGTGGGAGAGACTAGAAGGCGATAAGTCGGGCAGAGCTCAGGTCATGGGACCATTGAGCAGAGCTCACACTGGAGCAGGCAAGGAGCATCAAGGTGTGACGTGTCTACAGGATCTTCCCAAGAGAGGCTTAGGACCCAGAAGGTGACTAGGTTGGATGGGTGGAACCAGGAATGGGAGAGGGACCAACCAAGGTGAAGGGGGGGATATAAGGAGAGGGCCAGGGATGAGAAGGGGTTGGCTGAAGTCTGGAGACCAACTGGAAGAGAGGCACCATAACCCTGTAAGGAGGAAATCCCTTCCCCACCTCTGTTCTGAGTCCTGTGGGAGAAAAACCAGATGTGCATTGCCTTGGGGTCCTTACATAGGGTGCTTCCCCTCTTGGGGGGGGGTCCAGCCTGATGGGCAAGAACCCACCACTTTCTTGGTGCTGTGGAACAAATGTCTGGGTCTGGAAATCCATTATGTTGGGATTTTAGTGAATTTGACCATTGGGACATGTGTGCGTGTGCACCTTTTATACAGTTGCACATGCTGTTGGCTGCAGCACCATAAGTAGCTCAGTGGCATGTGGCTTTAGGAGACATGGGCTCACCTCTGGGTTCATGATATATTTTTGTTACTGTCAACCATCTCTATAATAAGATAATAGTGACTAATTTTATTCTAACACATTTGTATCCCACCTTGCACTTTTGTGGCACAACGTCCAAGGCTGCCGTGCTGCTGTGAACAGAAAAAGACTCGAAAACTCTTCTAGTAAGCCATCGATTGGTAGGTTCTGTGGGGTAAAAAGTGCACCTAGAATGGAACTTCCACCTGGTGCTGATATCATCTCCCTTCCACAAGGTGGTGCTCTTTTCCCCTGAAGGGTTAAAAACACTTGCTATAATTAGCTCTTAATTGTGAGCAGCTGCACCCATTATCAGTTTAATGCCTAATTAATTGCAACAATTAATGCTGCTTTGCCTTGCCTACACCCATCTTAAGGAGTATTTGCAGGGTGAATTTGTTGAAAGTTATATGTTAATTAATTTGCTACCATTTTTTTTTCCTCCAGCTTTTAATTAAACATTCTAAATTCACCGGTATTTCCCCACTGCAAGCAATTAAATAGTCAGGGGTCAATTAAGCCTTCGCTGACCTTGGTACCGTTTTGCCAGTGTGAGGAGTGCAGCTCAGGGCCCCGATTAACTGCTCAGCTTATTGATTCTGCTTTGCAGGCAGCTCCGTTGTGCGCCGCACGGTGTGGAATGCCAAGCTCTTATCCATGTGTTCAGGGCTAATAACCGCTGAATGTAGCAAGGAGGTGAAGCTTAGCTAGAGCCTGGGCGAGATTAATGGCTCTGTGGTCGAACAGGCCCCCCAAGAGCTTCAGTCTGTGCTGCTCGATGAAGACTGCGATGCACTTTTGCGTTGAATGCTTTTTGCATTTTTAAAAATTCTACTAAAGTGCCATTCTTTTGTAACGTCCCTTCTGGTAGTACTTCCACGCCATACAACTGTCTAGGGATGTGTGGTGGGTGGGGAGGCAGAGCCTCTCCACCGGAGTCCTTCAGAAAGCACTGCCACTGTGTGAGGTGTGCGAGCACTCACAACCCACGCGCAGCTGACCCACCGCACGTCCCTGCAACTGTCCCAGTTTATTAGACGCAGACCATATTTTCTGGTTCCTGTCCCTTATCCTTCATTGTGTTTTATCTTGTCTTTGCATTTTTGCCTTGGGGGGGTTGCCCTGTTAAGATTATGGTAGCCATAATGGCTACCATATGGGCAGGATTATGGGCAGGAGGTCTGGTCTAGAGGGTAGAAGCCTCCATTTGCCTGAAGATAACATCTGCAGGTCGCCAGTTCGAGGTCACCGGCACCGTGCAACCTTGAAGCAGCTGACAAGCTAAGCCGAGTTATTCCATTTGCTCTGAGCATGGGAAGATGGAGGCCAGAATGTGTGGCCAGATCAAGAAAGAAACATCTGAAATGTTGTGGTTCTTGAAAGATAGAACCTTCTTTCAATTGTAAAAATCCCTACGGGGATTTAAATAGCCTGCCCATGTAAACCGCCTTGAATAAAGTCTGAGGAGAAATCTGATGACCAAGAAAGGCGGTATATAAATACCTGTATTATTATTATTATTATTATTATTATTATTATTATTATTATTATTATTATGGTTAGAGTTGTCACTCCACAGGGTTCAGCTCCCTCCCCAGGAGATTAATCTAGAGATTAATCTAATCTAGAGATTAATCTAGAGATTAAACTCTCTAGAAGATTAAACTCAGTGTGGTGCCCCCAGATGGTGGTCGGGGAAAAGTCAAGCAGCATTGCGGCCAGAGGGGAAACCGGAATGACATATGCTTCCTACCCTCCCTGGACGCGCAATACTGGTGGTGGGGAGGGGGCTAGAGCACCACCTGAACCCTTCTCCATGAGGGCAGCTGGGCTCTGCACTGGGCTTGTAGGCCTTCCCTGATCTGTATAGGGGCAGGGGAGGATGTCTGCTGCTCCCCTGGTGACCTGGGCCCTGGCCTGATCCGCCACCTGCAGCATTGCTCTTGTGATCTGAGGCCTCTGATTCATTTTGACCCAGCTGCCCAACACTTTATGCACAACCCACCCTTCTGTTCTCTACAGGAATCCTCCTTATATGCTCTGCTTTCAGTGATGGAAATCACTTTGGACTGAAAATTTTGCTAATTCTGTTCAGCTTCTTAGCTCTGTGGACAAGTTTGTGGTTTTTTGTCTGGAGGAGATTTGAACAATTCTTTGGCTGAGATTTCCTCTCCCCAACTGTAGTTACTAAAGTGCCCACGCAACTGAAGTTCATTTCGGAGGAAGGAAGAATGCCGACACACAGGAAGCCATTAATTTGGTCCTGGGCTTTCAGGGTGTTGCGTTGGGATGCACATGAATTGCCTGACTGTGTTATGCCTTGATTTAGTCACAACCTCCCTGGTGGCAGCCAGAGGAGGCGATGTGTTAACAGGCGCCGACGAGAAGCACATTAGCGACATTTTGCACTCTCGATGCTTCCGGTAGCAAACCCACACAGCAGAAGGGAATTCTTTTCTTTTTTTTCGGAAGGAAAGCAGCTGTGTTGCTGTGGCACAGAAATTGTACTGCCGACAGACGGATCTGGGTATGGGGCTGAAAGCTTTCAAAAAGCAGTTGGGGGGAAAAAGTTTGGAACAAAATATCTATTTGAAGCTCGACAAATCAGCAGGAGCCAGGCAAACGCATCAAATCTGGCATTGGCTTCCCCCATCAGAACTGGCAAGGGAGGGTGGGCTGGGGGTCCTTTTGCAAAACACATCAGTGGGTCTCATTAACCAGCAGGTTGAGAGCTCCAGCATACAACCAAGAAATTCAGGCTGCCCTGGGAAAGACTAATCATGGAGAGGCTGAGCGACGTAGAGTGATTGGGGGATGTAGTTGAGTATAAGAAGGCATGCTTTGTAGATGGTCCCTGGCAATACCTCCAGGTAGGGTTGGGAAAGACCCCATATGAACCCTGAAGCAGAAAGTCAGGGGTTCCCACAGTGTACACGTCGCAACACCTTATGGCTGGCGCACACACACCGGGGTGCCATGGGATGTCTCTGGATGTGGGATGTCTCACAAGATTTGGGCACTGCCATCTGGGATCTCATGAAATCCAAGATGGTGGTGCTTGGCTCAGCGAGGAAGAAGAGACTGCTGGGGTGTCATGACCCAGGTAAGTTTGGGAAACGCTGCTGAAAGTGGACAATACTGAACTCCTGCGATGCCGCTGGAACCAACCATATTGGCCTCTGCCTTTCCATTGGACCATTTCAGCGACGTGGAGAGGGGGGATTTGCTGCAAGGGTAACAGTCTATCCTCCATATCTACCATACCCAGGCTTTGCGCACTGGAGAGGACACTCTGTTCCAGAACACTATTCAGAGCGTGATAGCATAGTCTTCCGAGACTGAAGGATGCCAGCATAGGACAGTCTAGCCTTCGAACCAGTTTCAAATGCCAGGTCCTGCAAAACGCAAAGGGAGTATGATAAAAGCAATGCCACTGAGCGTGTGCCCTTATCAGGGCCTCTGAGAGGGGGCACTGGGGGTATATCATACCTGGGCCCTGGGTCAAAAAGGGGGGCCTGGGAGCCAAATTCACATTTGAAGGGAAGGGACCCAAAAGAAACTTTGTGCCCCCAATACTCTCTGTGGCTCTGGCAGTTATCTTAGTACATCACCCTGCACATGACATGAACAGCCTCGCAGTTCTCTCTTCAAGCATCTGGGAGCCCAGCTCACAGGTTCAGGTGAGTCCTAGAAGGCTGTGACTGCCACTTGATTTAATCTCACAGATGGAGCCCGGAGGCTCCCTGGTTTGATGAGACTTCCTGGGGCTGCCATTGGATGCTTTCTTGCCTTATGGGCAGACTGTTGCCCGCAGGCTGCTCTGCAGGCTGCAAATTTCCTCTGAAAAAAATTATTTATCACGGAAAGGCTGGAACTCTTTGCTCACCAAAAGGATAATGTGCCTCCCTAAGTTGGGAAGTGAAATGTATCTCCTCACACACACGGGACCAGACCGGAGCCTGTAATTGCTTTGCTTGTGCCGCCCCATCTCTGTTTACTCTCAAAATCCAGGCCTGTGGAGAGAGACCTCCCCCCCCCCCCCAGCCAAAGAGCAGAGCATTAAATGGCATCACCAGGCGACTTGGCACCTCAATTTCCTAAGGAGCTTTTGCAATCTCAGCGGAGCAAGACTGCGGCTGGCAGAGGAGGGGCCTTGTTCTGCGTCCGCTGAAGCCTCGCCCTGTCTGGAAATGAAGTGCTCAGCTCAACGTATCCCAGGATCATTGAGCTGCAGGGCTGGAAGGCCACTTTTTGCTCTCCTGTGTGAAATGGCTCTCTCTCCTTGATGGCAGTCAGGTGGAAGAAGGTGGGCTGTTATTCTCCCCAGGATTGGGAGTGAAGGGCGGCACTTCACCCTTTTCTCTGGAATTGAAATCCTTGGTTCATCCAAATTCCATTTATGAATGTGTGAATGCAGAGGGTGCTCTTTGAATGGCTCCTAAAGGTTAAGACAAGAAATATTATTGTTGGCAACCTTCAGTCTCGAAAGAATCTGGTATCGCGCTCTGAAAGGTGGTTCTGGCACAGCGTCTAGTGTGGCTGAAAAGGCCAATTCAGGAGTGACAATCCCTTCCACACTGGGAGCAAGTGCAGTCTGTCCCTGGTCTGTCTCCCTGGCTATGGGCCTTCCTTCTTTGCCTCAGACTGTTGGCCAAGTGTCTCTTCAAACTGGAAGAGGCCATGCTGCACAGCCTGCCTCCAGGCGGGCCGCTCAGAGGCCAGGGTTTCCCACCTGTTGAGGTCCACTCCTAAGGCCTTCAGATCCCTCTTGCAGATGTCCTTGTATCGCAGCTGTGGTCTACCTGTAGGGCGCTTTCCTTGCACGAGTTCTCCATAGAGGAGATCCTTTGGGATCCATCCATCATCCATTCTCACGACATGACCGAGCCAACGCAGGCGTCTCTGTTTCAGCAGTGCATACATGCTGGGGATTCCAGCTCGTTCCAGGACTGTGTTGTTTGGAACTTTGTCCTGCCAGGTGATGCCGAGAATGAATATAATAAATGACTTAACAGCCCAATCTAACCCCCCCATTGATCTGGCGCAGGCTTCCCTGTACTGCCTCTGAGTGTCATTAATGTGCCATAAGGCATGTTTGTGCTTACCCAGGAGCTTGCTGGGCTGGCATGGAGGCCCACATTGGCTTGGCCAGATCCTGACCCTGCATTGGTCAGTACAGGTAAGTGTGCTCTGGGCAGAGTGGGGGCATGGAAGAGGGTGGTGGGAGCATGGTATGGAGGTGGGAAGGGTGCATTCTGGGTGGGGAGAGGGCCTGGGAACAAGGTGGGATCAGCAGCGCAGGCTACCATATCCTAACCCCCCTCCTGGCTGACTGGGTTTCGCAGATGTGCACCAGCTATTTAGATCTGATCTGAGTTACCCCATAGGACAGGCTGAGGTGATATTCAGGGTAAGGGGAAAAACATCCCCTTACCCTGAGATGACATTCAGCCTGCTTCTAACCCATGTTGGATATAGCGCAGGCCATGCTGCCTGGCTGTGCCAGGGCAGGTTAGGATTGTGCTGTAAAATGAGGAAACAGGATGCCCAGTAAACATCCTGGGCAGGAGGTCTGGTCTAGAGGGCTGAGCCTCCATTTTGCCTGAAGATAACATCCGAAGGTCGCCAGTTCGAAGCCACTGGCACCGTGTGACCTTGAAGCAGCTGACAAGCTGAGCCAAGTTATTCCATCTGCTCTGAGCATGGGAGGATGGAGGCCAGGATGGAGGCCAGATCAAGAAAGAAACACCTGAATGTTGTGGTTTCTTGAAAGATAGTTGTTGGCATCCTTCAGTCTTGGAAGACTATGGTGTCACGCTCTGAATGGTGGTTCTGGAACAGAGTGTCCTCTCCAGTGTGTGAAGCCTGGGTAAAGTAGATATGGAGGATAGGCTGTTACCCATGCAGCAAATCCCCCCTCTCCACGTCGCTGAAATGGTCCAATGGAAAGGCAGAGGCCAATACGGTTGGTTCCAGCGGCATCGTAGGAGTTGCCAGAACATGACTGTGTTCAGCCATGAACTGCCTCAGGGACTCCGGCTCTGGATTTTGCCTTGAGGTTGACTCCTGAAGCCTCTTCCATAACTGGATGTAGCCACAAGGCAGTGGAGGTTTGGGATCAGAGTTTTCCTTCTCTCCGATGAGCTGCCTTCCCAGGCTGACGAGTCCCATCTATCCAGTGGCTGTTTAGTCACCTCTTACAACAAGTACAGCCAAACTGAGGGCCTATTCTCATCCCCAGCCCCCAGGGGATCTTGAAAGATAGAACCTTACAAATTGTAAAAATCCCTTCGGGGATTTAAATTGCCTGCCCATGTAAACCGCTTTGAATAAAGTCTGAGGAGAAATCTGAGGACCTAGAAAGGTGGTATAGAACTACCTGTATTATTGTATTATTATTATTAAACAAAGAGCAGGAAGACTAGACTGAAAGCACCCTGCTTATCCAGTTTGAAACCCTCAACAAAAGAAACATGTTTTAATCAACTGTGGAGAAGAATGAGGTTGGAGCAAACCTTCATGCCCAGAGCCTGGGCATGGCTCAAGAGAGCGTTTCTGCCAGTCAACCCTTGGAAGCTGTTGGCATGCAGAGGGGAGTCTCTCCTCTGACCCTCTGATGTGTCTGGCTGCTGCCATTCAGCAGAGGTGGCTCTTGCCCCAACTTTGCAGTGGAAAATTGATTATATACTGATTTGATTAAAACAAATTCCTTCATATTAATATTGCTATGATCCTCACTCACTTTCTTCAGACTTTTTTTGGGACACGTTTGGCACCCTGCCTCTGTTCCCCATTCCCCACTATAATGAAGCTTCAGTATATAAAACGGAAAGACTCACACACGCCACGCCCGCCTCCATCCCCTTCCCATCCTCTGTTGTCTCCCTTTTGTCCACAGCTAGACCAGCAGTTCCCAATCAATTTTCCACGGCATGCTGGTGTGCAGCAAAAGGCCAGCAGGTGTGGAAGCACAACAGTTGAAAATCACTGCAGAACATGTCTGTGTTCTGTGGCTCTGTTTCTAGGGCAACTGTCTGTAATGACAAATTGTCTGTCCCCCTTCAACCTTGCATCAGAGGAAGAGGGATGGACAATTTGTTGCTATAGACAAGTGGTTCCCAAACTTTTTGCACTGGGACCCACTTTTTAGAATGAGAATCTGTCAGGACCCACCAGAAGTGATGTCATGACTGGGAGTGACATCAACAGGCAGGAAAATTTTTAACAATCCTACGCTGCAGTCCTACCCACACTTATCCAGGAGTAAATCCCATTTACTATCATTGTTAAAAAAGCATATACAGAGTAGCCTGCTAAAAGTACAGATGTATAACATCTGTAACAAATGCAGTCACATACCATGGGAGCATCAAGTCTATTAAAAATAATATTTTGAAATAAATGGGGACCCATGTGAAATGGGCTCGGGACCATCTAGTGCAGGGGTGTCAAAGGTACGGCAAGCAGGCCACATCCGGCCCACGCAGCCTTTACGGGAGGCCTGTGTCCCATCCAAATATCTCAACTCCCTTCTAATGCCCACTTTTTGGCTAATTAACACCCTCTTTATCTCTAGAACAACAGCTGCGGTGTGCGAAGGAATGAACACAGAACTCCTTATCTATAGCAACTAACCAAATTTATTGCCATGAACAGACACTCCCTGCAAGTCCTCTTGTCCAGAGGCTTTCCCTCCCCAGAACTCCACTTAACTCAGTGGGTAAAGGTCTGAAGCCTCCAATTCAAGCCCAATCCAGTCTTCAAAGCACAGTCCAGTCTTCCCAGTCTTCTGTGTCCTCCAGCAGAGTCCTGGCAGTCCCCTTCTCCTGTAGGTCTGGGTCAGGTAGCCCTCTTGGTCTGGTTCCCTCCGGGTCAGGTAGTGTCTCCCTCTGGGTCAGGGTCCGGGTTTCCCTCTGGGTCAGCATCCGGCTCCCCCCTGGGTCAGCGTCCAGCTTTCCCCTGGGTCAGCGTCCAGCGTCCGGCTGGGTCAGCACCCGGCTCCTGGCTCCTTTGGTCCTTCTGAAGCTGCCTTTTATCCTTTGTGTCCCATTAAGTGCAAATGCAGCTCAGCTGTGAGCTACCTCCTTAGCTCATTCAAAGCCCCATCAAGGTCAAATGAAGCTCAGGTGTCCAACCAGGTCTCCATTGGCCTTGATTGATTACAGCTGTGGAGCCAGCCCTGCCCTTCCCAGAGCTGTCAGCCAGCTGTCAAAATATGGGATCGCTGTCAACACCACATCATCCACCAGATGATCTTCTGAACTTCCATTACAGCCTGCCTGATTCTGGGGGAGTTCCAGGGCCACCCCGCCCCCACTGTGACAAGCTCCGGTCGCGTCTGGAGGAGAATTCTGAGGGCCGTAGATGCTGTGTGCAGCATCCCCGGCCAACAGAATGACATTTTCAGGCCTTAACGTCACTCCTTCCTGAAGGAGTACCAGCCTCGCATTTGCGCATGGGCTTTTATAGGCTTTGAGCTCAGGTGAGAACTTCTGGTCTCGCATGAGATCGAGGCCTATAAAAGCCCATGCGCAAACATGCGCTCGCCTTTCCCGCGCTGCAGCTGAGGTGTGAGGTGCCCTCCTGCCTCGCAACTCTCAGCCCAGTTCCTCCTCAGGGCTTTGCCGCTCCCCCTGCACCAGCGCTCCTGCTTTCCAGCCACCAGTGAGCGGTTGGTGTTCAGCCCCCCCACCAGCCACCAGCGAGCGCTTCTGCTCGGGGCTTCATCCACCCTCCTGCACCAGCCACCAGCGAGCACTCCTGCCTCACCCCCCCTTGGAGTTCCTGCGCCCACCAGCCAGCACACCTTTTGCCTCCAAGCACTCTCCGCTACTTCTCTCCACTACTCTCCGCCACTTTGAGAAAGGTGAATCTGCTAGCAGTTACCTGCTGTTTTTCCCCTGCTCTTTTCTTCCTTAAAAAAAAATAAAAAAATCATAGCCATGTGCATGTGTGCCTGCTCCAATTTCTGCAAAATAAGTTGGGCTGCAATCCTCACCACCCTTTCCTGAGAGTAAGCCCCATTGAATAAAATAGGACTTACTTCTGAGCAGACCTGTTTAGAATCCTGCCCTTAGCCATGTGCATGTGTGTCTGCCCCAATTTCTGCAAAATAAGTTTCTTGGGCTGCAATCCTCATCACCCATTCCTGAGAGTAAGCCTCATTGAAGAAAATAGGACTTACTTTGAGTTGACCTGGTTAGGATTGTACCCTGAGTTTGTTAACTGCTGTTTTCTCTGTTCATATGAACAAGCCAAAGTAATGTACTCAGCTCAGTGTGAATGCTGTTCTGAGGGTTGCAGTCACTTGCAAGTAGCAACATAAACAGCAATCACATCATGGTACCAAAGTGATGCTTTTTTATTTCTATTGTTTCAAAATTGTTCAGTTGGCCTCTCTGCAGACGCGTGTGGCCTCTGGGAACCAAGTGCCTCTGGGAACTAAGTGCCAGGTAAGGCACAAGAGTTTAGCATCTGGGCGAGGAGAAGGCAAGGAGACCTCTGAGTTTTGGAGAAGGAGAGGAGCAGGAGCAGGAGCAGGAGGAGGAGGTAAGTGTACTCATTCTAACGCTTTGTCTTTCTAACTCCCTGTCTTCTAACCTTAACCTTACCTTTAAAGCAACCTTAAATCAAAATTGAAAGTTAGCACCTAAGGGAGGTACATAGGGCTACTCTGAGCAGGAGCAGAGTCCTACTCGTGAGTAAGAGCAGCGTCCTACTCGTGAGTAAGTGCCCAAGGGTCAGGCATTTAAATCAAAATTGAAAGTTAGCTGCACCTAAGGTAGCACTTAATCGAAGGAAGGGAGGAGGATAAAGTGAAAAGCAGGTTTTCTACTTGTTTAAATTAAACCTATACTTAACCCAGGTTAAACCTAATCTAAGTTAGAACATAACCTAAACAGGTCAGTAAATTGGGACACAGGATCTAGAGAGCAATAAATAATTAAACAAACCCAAATAAAAACTAGCTTGAGGTTACAAAAACAGTCCAGCCTAAGAGAACAGAACTAGGAGGGAAAGGACCTAGGAAGGGCCAATTCCCAACCTATTAAGAGCCCCAGTAGGCTAATCCAAGCAGTCCATTCAGGAGCCTGCAGAGTAGGTCACGCCCATCAGCAGCCATTTGCCTTCCTGAGCTTTTGTAAACTCACCTGGGAAGGCCAGCCCCCCTTTCAATCAGGAAGGAAGGAGGGAGGAGGAGCCAGCCAGGAGTATAAAGCTAGGCAGGCCATCGCGTGAGGCTCTCTGCAGACGCGTGTGGCCTCTGGGAACCAAGTGCCAGGTAAGGCACAAGAGTTTAGCATCTGGGCGAGGAGAAGGCAAGGAGACCTCTGAGTTTTGGAGAAGGAGAGGAGCAGGAGCAGGAGCAGGAGCAGGAGGAGGAGGTAAGTGTACTCATTCTAACGCTTTGTCTTTCTAACTCCCTGTCTTCTAACCTTAACCTTACCTTTAAAGCAACCTTAAATCAAAATTGAAAGTTAGCACCTAAGGGAGGTACATAGGGCTACTCTGAGCAGGAGCAGAGTCCTACTCGTGAGTAAGAGCAGCGTCCTACTCGTGAGTAAGTGCCCAAGGGTCAGGCATTTAAATCAAAATTGAAAGTTAGCTGCACCTAAGGTAGCACTTAATCGAAGGAAGGGAGGAGGATAAAGTGAAAAGCAGGTTTTCTACTTGTTTAAATTAAACCTATACTTAACCCAGGTTAAACCTAATCTAAGTTAGAACATAACCTAAACAGGTCAGTAAATTGGGACACAGGATCTAGAGAGCAATAAATAATTAAACAAACCCAAATAAAAACTAGCTTGAGGTTACAAAAACAGTCCAGCCTAAGAGAACAGAACTAGGAGGGAAAGGACCTAGGAAGGGCCAATTCCCAACCTATTAAGAGCCCCAGTAGGCTAATCCAAGCAGTCCATTCAGGAGCCTGCAGAGTAGGTCACGCCCATCAGCAGCCATTTGCCTTCCTGAGCTTTTGTAAACTCACCTGGGAAGGCCAGCCCCCCTTTCAATCAGGAAGGAAGGAGGGAGGAGGAGCCAGCCAGGAGTATAAAGCTAGGCAGGCCATCGCGTGAGGCTCTCTGCAGACGCGTGTGGCCTCTGGGACACCAAGTGCCTCTGGGAACTAAGTGCCAGGTAAGGCACAAGAGTTTAGCATCTGGGCGAGGAGAAGGCAAGGAGACCTCTGAGTTTTGGAGAAGGAGAGGAGCAGGAGCAGGAGCAGGAGGAGGAGGTAAGTGTACTCATTCTAACGCTTTGTCTTTCTAACTCCCTGTCTTCTAACCTTAACCTTACCTTTAAAGCAACCTTAAATCAAAATTGAAAGTTAGCACCTAAGGGAGGTACATAGGGCTACTCTGAGCAGGAGCAGAGTCCTACTCGTGAGTAAGAGCAGCGTCCTACTCGTGAGTAAGTGCCCAAGGGTCAGGCATTTAAATCAAAATTGAAAGTTAGCTGCACCTAAGGTAGCACTTAATCGAAGGAAGGGAGGAGGATAAAGTGAAAAGCAGGTTTTCTACTTGTTTAAATTAAACCTATACTTAACCCAGGTTAAACCTAATCTAAGTTAGAACATAACCTAAACAGGTCAGTAAATTGGGACACAGGATCTAGAGAGCAATAAATAATTAAACAAACCCAAATAAAAACTAGCTTGAGGTTACAAAAACAGTCCAGCCTAAGAGAACAGAACTAGGAGGGAAAGGACCTAGGAAGGGCCAATTCCCAACCTATTAAGAGCCCCAGTAGGCTAATCCAAGCAGTCCATTCAGGAGCCTGCAGAGTAGGTCACGCCCATCAGCAGCCATTTGCCTTCCTGAGCTTTTGTAAACTCACCTGGGAAGGCCAGCCCCCCTTTCAATCAGGAAGGAAGGAGGGAGGAGGAGCCAGCCAGGAGTATAAAGCTAGGCAGGCCATCGCGTGAGGCTCTCTGCAGACGCGTGTGGCCTCTGGGACACCAAGTGCCTCTGGGAACTAAGTGCCAGGTAAGGCACAAGAGTTTAGCATCTGGGCGAGTTCAGCAGCAGGGCGAGGAGGCCAGGGCCCCAGACACTGCCCTTCCTCTTCCCCAGAGAAAAGGGCTGCTATCCAGTGTACGGTTTTTAAAAGGACCCCTAAATAAAACAACAACAACAAAAAAGCTATGCAGTCAGACAGCCAGCAGCAGGGTGGGGGCTATCCAGTGTTCTGCATCGAGTGCCACATGTATGATTATATGCCTCTTGGGCATAAGTCATGGGTGTGTCCTCGGTGCAAGGAGCTCCAGGCTCTCAGGGAACGCGTCCGCTCCCTTGAAGCCTTGGTGGCCGACCTGGAGAAGCGCAGGCAGCCAGAGGAGGACCGTGGGGAGACTTCTGGGGACGATCAGGCTTCGTCCCAACCTCAGGCGTGCAGCTCCTCGGCTGCCCGGGTGGGAAGTCTCGGGACTGGAGGACGTCATCCTGGAGAGGAGGGAAACAATCCCCTAGGGGGGATCCCTTCTCCAGGGGATGGGCCCGTATCCGAGCGCACTCGGGATACTCCTCGGCGGGAGGGGGGTCGGGGGCTTCTTGTAGTGGGGGATTCGATTATTAGAAACATAGAGAGGGGGGTTTGCGACGGATGTGAGGACCGCATGGTGACTTGCCTGCCTGGTGCGAAGGTTGCGGACATCACTTCTCGTCTAGACAGGCTGGTAGACAGTGCTGGGGGAGAGGTAGCGGCTGTGGTGCATGTCGGCACCAACGACGTGGGCAAGTGTAGCTGGGAGGTCCTGGAGGCCAAATTTAGGCTTTTAGGCAGGAAGCTGAAAGCCAGGACCTCAAAGGTAGCGTTCTCTGAAGTGCTACCTGTTCCACGCGCAGGGCCAGCTAGGCAGGCGGAGATCAGGGGTCTCAATGCGTGGATGAGACGGTGGTGTAGGGAGGAGGGGTTTAGATTCGTTAGGCACTGGGGAACGTTTTGGGACAAGCGGGGCCTGTACAAGAGGGACGGGCTCCATTTGAACCAGAATGGAACCAGACTGCTGGCGCATAACATTAAAAAGGTGGCAGAGCAGCTTTTAAACTGATCCCTGGGGGAAGGCCGACAGGAGCCGAGGGGCATCCGGTTCGGGACTCCACATCCCTATGGGATGAGGATGGGGAGGTTAGAGAACAACAAGACAAAGGCAGGGTAGGAGAAGAAATTGGGAAAGGTAGGGAGATGGGATGTGATAGACGGTTTGGCACAATGAGAGGATGCGGGGACAAAGGAGCGAATAAGCAGCCCGTCCTGGGGCATTCCTTGTATAAATGCTTTTATGCGAATGCCCGAAGTCTACGAGCAAAGGTGGGAGAACTGGAATGTCTGGTGACAAGGGAAAATATTGACATAGTGGGCATAACGGAAACCTGGTGGAATGCGGAGAATCAGTGGGATACCGCAATCCCGGGCTATAAACTCTACAGGAGGGACAGGCAGGGGCGTGTTGGAGGTGGGGTGGCCCTTTATGTTAAGGAAGGGATAGAATCCAGCAAAGTAGAGATTGAAGGTGGGTCCGACTCCACCGTAGAATCTCTGTGGGTTAAATTACCAGGCTTGAGCAGCGATGTAATACTGGGGGTGTGCTATCGTCCTCCAGACCAGAAATCGGATGGGGACCTTGAAATGAGGAAACAGATCAGGGAGGTGACAAGGAAGGACAGGGTTGTAATCATGGGGGACTTCAATTATCCTCATATTGACTGGGTCAATTTGTGTTCTGGTCACGATAAGGAAACCGGATTTCTTGACGTGCTAAATGACTGTGGCTTAGATCAGCTAGTCACGGAGCCCACCAGAGGACAGGTGACTCTGGATTTAATTTTGTGCGGTACGCAGGACCTGGTTAGAGATGTAAACGTTACTGAGCCATTGGGGAACAGTGATCATGCTGCGATCCGTTTTGACGTGCACGTTGGGGGAAGAATACCAGGCAAATCTCTCACAAAAACCCTTGACTTCCGACGGGCGGACTTCCCTCAAATGAGGAGGCTGGTTAGAAGGAGGTTGAAAGGGAGGGTAAAAAGAGTCCAGTCTCTCCAGAGTGCATGGAGGCTGCTTAAAACAACAGTAATAGAGGCCCAGCAGAGGTGTATACCGCAAAGAAAGAAGGGTTCCACTAAATCCAGGAGGGTGCCCGCATGGCTAACCAGCCAAGTTAGAGAGGCTGTGAAGGGCAAGGAAGCTTCCTTCCATAAATGGAAGTCTTGCCCTAATGAAGAGAATAAAAAGGAACATAAACTGTGGCAAAAGAAATGTAAGAAGGTGATAGGGGAGGCCAAGCGAGACTATGAGGAACGCATGGCCAGCAACATTAAGGGGAATAATAAAAGCTTCTTCAAATATGTTAGAAGCAGGAAACCCGCCAGAGAAGCGGTTGGCCCTCTGGATGGTGAGGGAGGGAAAGGGGAGATAAAAGGAGACTTAGAGATGGCAGAGAAATTAAATGAGTTCTTTGCATCTGTCTTCACGGCAGAAGACCTCGGGCAGATACCGCTGCCCGAACGGCCCCTCCTAACCGAGGAGTTAAGTCAGATAGAGGTTAAAAGAGAAGATGTTTCAGACCTCATTGATAAATTAAAGATCAATAAGTCACCGGGCCCTGATGGCATACACCCAAGGGTTATTAAGGAATTGAAGAATGAAGTTGCAGATCTCTTGACTAAGGTATGCAACTTGTCCCTCAAAACGGCCACGGTGCCAGAAGATTGGAGGATAGCAAATGTCACGCCTATTTTTAAAAAGGGAAAGAGGGGGGACCCGGGAAACTATAGGCCGGTCAGCCTAACATCTATACCGGGTAAGATGGTGGAATGCCTCATCAAAGATAGGATCTCAAAACACATAGACGAGCAGGCCTTGCTGAGGGAGAGTCAGCATGGCTTCTGTAAGGGTAAGTCTTGCCTCACAAACCTTATAGAATTCTTTGAAAAGGTCAACAGGCATGTGGATGCGGGAGAACCCGTGGACATTATATATCTGGACTTTCAGAAGGCGTTTGACACGGTCCCTCACCAAAGGCTACTGAAAAAACTCCACAGTCAGGGAATTAGAGGACAGGTCCTCTCGTGGATTGAGAACTGGTTGGAGGCCAGGAAGCAGAGAGTGGGTGTCAATGGGCAATTTTCACAATGGAGAGAGGTGAAAAGCGGTGTGCCCCAAGGATCTGTCCTGGGACCGGTGCTTTTCAACCTCTTCATAAATGACCTGGAGACAGGGTTGAGCAGTGAAGTGGCAAAGTTTGCAGACGACACCAAACTTTTCCGAGTGGTAAAGACCAGAAGTGATTGTGAGGAGCTCCAGAAGGATCTCTCCAGACTGGCAGAATGGGCAGCAAAATGGCAGATGCGCTTCAATGTCAGTAAGTGTAAAGTCATGCACATTGGGGCAAAAAATCAAAACTTTAGATATAGGCTGATGGGTTCTGAGCTGTCTGTGACAGATCAGGAGAGAGATCTTGGGGTGGTGGTGGACAGGTCGATGAAAGTGTCGACCCAATGTGCGGCGGCAGTGAAGAAGGCCAATTCTATGCTTGGGATCATTAGGAAGGGTATTGAGAACAAAACGGTTAGTATTATAATGCCGTTGTACAAATCTATGGTAAGGCCACACCTGGAGTATTGTGTCCAGTTCTGGTCGCCGCATCTCAAAAAAGACATAGTGGAAATGGAAAAGGTGCAAAAGAGAGCGACTAAGATGATTACGGGGCTGGGGCACCTTCCTTATGAGGAAAGGCTACGGCGTTTGGGCCTCTTCAGCCTAGAAAAGCGACGCTTGAGGGGGGACATGATTGAGACATACAAAATTATGCAGGGGATGGACAGAGTGGATAGGGAGATGCTCTTTACACTCTCACATAATACCAGAACCAGGGGACATCCACTAAAATTGAGTGTTGGGCGGGTTAGGACAGACAAAAGAAAATATTTCTTTACTCAGCGCGTGGTCGGTCTGTGGAACTCCTTGCCACAGGATGTGGTGCTGGCGTCTAGCCTAGACGCCTTTAAAAGGGGATTGGACGAGTTTCTGGAGGAAAAATCCATTATGGGGTACAAGCGATGATGTGTATGCGCAACCTCCTGATTTTAGGAATGGGTTAAGTCAGAATGCCAGATGTAGGGGAGAGCACCAGGATGAGGTCTCTTGTTACCTGGTGTGCTCCCTGGGGCATTTGGTGGGCCGCTGTGAGATACAGGAAGCTGGACTAGATGGGCCTATGGCCTGATCCAGTGGGGCTGTTCTTATGTTCTTATGTTCTTAACAGCATTATAGGGGTAGGTGGATACAGCCAATAACATACTAGTTGTGAATAGTGATGACCCACTCTACGGTGAGTGTCTGTTAATAGAAATACGATGTGCACTACCGGCCCTCAGCAGGTGTCATAAATCCAATGTGGCCCCCGGGATGAAATGAGTTTGACACCCCTGATCTAGTGGGTCCTGACCCACAGTTTGAGTAACCCTGCTTATAGACAGTTGTCCTAGAAACAGAACTGCAGAACTTGGAAGAGTCTCCTGGAAGCCAGAAGTGACATCACAAGAGGCAAAGACCTCAGAGAAGACCACGGAGGTTAGTGCGTGAGAGAAGAAAAATGCTGAATATCACTGAGCTAGACTATAAGCACCTCAGGTCAGGGATCTAGCCTTTTTACTCCATGTAAAAAGTCATGAATTTTGACGGTTCTATATATTTAATAAAAACAAACTGCTGAATAGAGAAACACATTATTAGTTTTACTGTTATCTCTAGCAGATAGAGAAGGTGGAGAGAAGGTGGAATACCTCAAGACATGAGGGATGCAAACATCATCACGCTGTACAAGAACAAAGGTGACAGGGGTGACTGCAACAACTACCGCGGCATCTCTCTCCTTAGCGTTGTAGGAAAGCTGTTTGCCCGAGTTGCGCTAAAGAGGCCCCAGGTACTTGCAGAGAGCGTCTATCCAGAATTGCAGTGTGGATTCCGAGCCAACAGGTCCACCACTGATATGGCATTCTCCCTTAGACAACTGCAGGAGAAATGCAGGGAACAACGACAGCCACTCTTTATAGCCTTCATAGATCTCACAAAGGCTTTCGACCTGGTCAGCAGAGACGGCCTCTTCAAGATTCTCCCCAAGATCGGATGTCCACCCAGGCTCCTCAGAATTATCAGATCTTTCCACAAGGACATGAAGGGCACTGTTGTCTTCGATGGCCCCACATCAGACCCCTTTGACATCCGAAGCGGAATGAAGCAGAGCTGTGTTCTTGCACCAACCTTGTTTGGGATTTTCTTCGCTGTCCTACTGAAGCAGGCCTTTGGAACTGCAACAGAAGGTATCTATCTCCGGACCAGATCAGACAGAAAGCTCTTCAACCTCTCCAGACTGAGAGCAAAGTCCAAAGTCCAGCTGAAATGTCTGCGTGACTTCCTCTTTGCGGACAATGCAGCTGTCATTACCCACTCTGCCAAAGATCTCCAGCAGCTCATGGATTGTTTTAGCAAGGCCTGCCAAGATTTTGGACTGACAATCAGCCTGAAGAAAACACAGGTCATGATTCAGGATGTGGACTCACCTCCCTGCATTACAATCTCTGCGCATGAACTGGAGGTTGTCCATGACTTTGTGTACCTTGGTTCAACGATCTCCGACACTCTTTCTCTTGATACCGAGCTAAACAAGCGCATCGGTAAAGCAGCTACCACGTTTTCCAGACTCACAAAGAGAGTGTGGTCCAACAAGAAGCTGACGGAACATACCAAGATCCAGGTCTACAGAGCTTGCGTCCTGAGTACACTTCTGTACTGCAGCGAGTCATGGACTCTTCGCTCACAACAGGAGAGGAAACTGAACGCTTTCCACATGTGCTGCCTGCGATGCAACCTCAGCATCACCTGGCAGGACAAAGTTCCAAACAACACAGTCCTGGAACAGAGACGCCTGCATTGGCTCGGTCATGTCGTGAGAATGGATGATGGCCGGATCCCAAAGGATCTCCTCTATGGAGAACTCGTGCAAGGAAAGCGCCCTACAGATAGACCACAGCTGCGATACAAGGACATCTGCAAGAGGGATCTGAAGGCCTTAGGAGTGGACCTCAACAAGAGGGAAACCCTGGCCTCTGAGCGGCCCGCTTGGAGGCAGGCTGTTCAGCATGGCCTTTCCCAGTTGGCCAACAGTCTGAGGCAAAGAGGCAAAGAAGGAAGGCCCATAGCCAGGGAGACAGACCAGGGACAGACTGCACTTGCTCCCGGTGTGGAAGGGATTGTCACTCCCGAATCGGCCTTTTCAGCCACACTAGACGCTGTTCCACAACCACCATTCAGAGCGCGATACCATAGTCTTTCGAGACTGCAGGTTGCCAACACACATATCTCTAGCATGTGTTTGAAATTTAATTTATGCCAAAGCATATGTTAAATATGTCAAAATATTCAGAGGTTACTTTAAATCAAATCAGAAATGGAAGAAAAGAGAAAAGAGCAGAACTGTGGGGTCTTGCATAAACGCTAATCAATGCTCCCATCACCCAAAGCAAGCACAGCTGCATATTTTACTTCTCCACTCCACATTATTATTACTGAGTCTGTTTCAACATATTATCTGTGACTCACGCTAGGTAAATATTTTTCTGCAACTGAGCCAGAAAAATGGAGAATCATTTTGCTCGTTCTTTAAGCAAAATTATTAGCAGAAATGGGAAAAAATTCTCTTTCCGACTGAGTGGGGAATTATCACCCTACTATGCCAAGATTTCAGCATCTGAAAATAAAATAAAAAATTCACCCAGTTGCAAATGTGAATGAAATTTTACATTACCGTGCTTAGGCTCATGAGAATTCCAGCTTCTCACTGAAGGAAAAAGCTACAAGTTCCTCATTCTCGCTGTTGTGGAAGAGAAACCAAAACCTTTCGTTCACTTTTGTGTTAGTCCATGATGTGGTTCAGGATGTGTGGTGGGTGGGGAGCCAGGGGAGTCCTTTGCCACTGCCACTGTGTGAGGCGTGCAAGCACTCCAAACCCACGCACTCCGCATGGGTTGTGAGTGCTTGCACACTTCACACAACAGCGGTGCTACTTTTTGAAGGACTCCGGTGGGAAGGCTCTGCCTCACCTCTCTCACCATCCACCACACATCCCTGATGTGGTTAAGCATAAAACGCACACTCAATGTCCTGCGTGCGAAGAAATTTTGTGGAATTTTTCACTCTGAACACAGTGTGCAAATTAGATAAATTTGAAGACATTTAGATATCATATTTTGCTTCTGGAGGCCATGCAGCCCCAGCTCCGAAAGTCCTCCTATCTCAGTTCCTGATCACCCAGAATTCCCCAAACACTTGCTAGCCAATCGATACATCTTAAGGACTAGAAACTTGTTTTTAAAATGAGAGAAGAAACCAGAGAATTCTCATGCGGCTGAACCTTATGTCCATCATGCAGAATCCCATGCCTGCATGATGAGGTCATGGGAATGCACGGGACCCTGATCTCCAGACATATGTAACTCTCATATTCCTCTGTACAGCACCTGACACATCCCGGGCGCTTTAAAAACAATGAATGTCAGAAAGGAGAGATTCCCCCCTCTTCGTTGCGACAGGAAACAGGCTGTTTATTCTACATGATGGATTCCTGACTGCCCTGCTGTGTCAAGGCAGCTACCACACACACCCTGTGTGGGCAGACAACCTTAATAAGGCTTTATTCTTTGTTTCCATACAACATCCAAGGTGGATCCCAACAATTCTAAAACTCTATTGTGAGAACGGCATCTTAATGAAGGTTCTAACGCAGAGAAGAATTAGCTCCTGAAAGAATAGATCTGGGCTCTACCGCTGTGTTCTGACAGCAGGAAAGTCAATTAATATCTCTAATCTGTTGTTGGTTCCCCCCCTCCCAACACACACTTTTAAATACCTCCTTTGCACATCAGTTATAGCTGAAAGCTGCCAAAATAGCTTTTACAACACGTCAAGGAACACCTCCAAGTTGTGGAACTTGGGTTGCCAGGAGGGGAGGCGCTTCCTGCAACTTTTTCTTCTTCTTCAGGTAGTACATGTGTGGAAAAAAACTATAGTTCTTGCCCACAGGAGGCTGGGCTGGTTGTGGAATTTGGGGGCCCTGCTGACAGCACAGAGAGTCAAACTTTGAAAAACTTGGGGTTCTGTTTCAGCTGAGGTTCATCACCAGGATTGTTTTGGCCTTCTGGCACAGTTGATGTTCAGACTGTAACTTTCAAAGTGATTAGATCTATTTCATGCAGAACAATAACAAGCTCTTTCACTTGCAGTCAGTGGCATAGCTAGAGGGGGTGCAAAGCACTAAGGTTTGCAGGGAGCCTCATTGCAGTGTGCAAGGGGCCTCTCCCCCTCCCCTTCGGAGCCAGGTGTGTGCTTCTGTTTTGCTCCCCTCACCTGGAATAGCTCTGGAGGGGAGGGGCCCTGTGCTTGCTGCGGTGAGGCTCCCTGCAAAACTTAGTGCTTTGCACCCCTTCAAGCTGCACCACTGATTACAGTGTAATTCTGTACAAGAAAGTGAATACAGTCATGTCTGTAATGGGAGAAATGCAGCCTGTCTGCTGATTTGTGAAGCTGGGGGCTCTCCTTGCACAGTCCTACACTGTATGCGAGGAGGCAGGGAAGAGTGGAAACTTACTGGTACTTTGGGCCTACTGGGGTAGGACTTACAGCTCAATCCTATGCATGTCTGCTCAGATGTCTCATTGTAGTCAATGGAACTTACTCTCAGGTAAGCGTGGATAAGATTGCAGCCTAAAGCAACATCTTCCAATGTCTAAAAGTTTTTAAAACAAAGCACAGAGTACACACACAGCAGGATACAGAATGGGGAAAATAAAAGATGACGCAAATAATTGCAAGCCAATTACCTGCCTATTGAACCAGGTCATTTGAGGTTATCAGTTTTTGTATTCAGAGGCCTGGTTCCACACCAGGGTCAAGGGCTTCTGTTTGGGTTCATGTTCTGTTCTGGTTACCCGAAGCTAACCTTTTGTCTGAACAGGTTCTTGCTTGAGATGTGCAGAAATCCCTTGATGAAATCCATCTTCTTGCCTTTAAAAGCACCAGATCTGTCCCCTTGGGAGAACCCAAAAATTCACCTCAGATTTCATTTTTGGTGTTGACCTCAGTTCTTGCATCTGGGACCAGATTTGGTTCAACTTCTTGGCCCAGTGGGCCATCTTGAAGAGGCAGGTCATGCCAATTCTCTTTTGCTGGCCACCTGTTGGCCACTGAGTATAGTAGCCGTGTAGAGAGGGAGATGCTAGTAAACACGGGTGGAGCATTTTGGTCCAGCGCCCAGGGCAGTGATGGGGCAGTGATGTCACATGGCATGTGATGTCATGAGGTCACTGTCTTGGGTTCTCCCTGGAGGGCTGGGCTTTGCACAGCCTGTTCAAGCTTCTGTGGAGGCTGAGCGCCTTCACAGAATCCAGGATGGAGAGCACAAGGCCAACAGTACCCTGTGAACCCAGAGGTGACTGAGCAGAGCCTGGGGGTAGAATCTGGGGAGTCTGGTGCAGCACCCGGGGCACGTACTTCTCAGGCTGTGCCCCAGTTATGCTTCTGCTGGTAAGAATGCAAGTGCATTAGAAAAGTCCTATTGGATCAGGCCCAAGGGAGTCCACATAGTCCAGCATGTTACTTCATACACTGGCTCACCAGCTGCCTCTGGGAAACCCACAGGCAGGAGAAAAATAATAATAATAATAAATAATAATAAACTTTATTTGTATCCCGCCCTTCTCCCTAAAAGGGACCCAGGGCAGCTAAAAACATGTAAAAACAGATTTTAAAAACATAAATTGGCAATAAATAGCAGATAAAAAACATATTAAAAACACATTAACAGAGACCATAAAAACAGTAGTCAGATTAAAAGACAGAATAAAAAGAGCATAAAAGAGCAAATCACAGAGGAATCCGGCCTGTAAAAAACTAAAAGATGTATAAAAAATGTTAAGAAGGCCAAGAAATCAGAAGGCTTGTTGAAACAGCAGTGTCTTCAGGGGTCGCCGAAAACTCTCAAGAGAGGGAGCCATTCTCAAGTCAAGGGGAAGGGAGTTCCATAATGTTGGTGCCACTACCGAGAAGGCCCTATTTCTTGCCGCCGCCCCACAGACCTCCTTGGGTGGCGCACTTGTAAAAAGGCCTTCTCTGATGACCTGTGAGGGCGAGCCGGATTGTACGGGAGTAGGCGGTCTCTAAGATACCCTGGCCCAGAGCAGTATAGGGCTTTAAAGGTCAAAACCAGCACCTTGAATTGGGCCCGGAAACGAATGGGCCCGGAAACGAATGGGAAAAAGCACTCCTGCTGTTGTAGCCACTGATGGGCTTGTCCTGGTCTTCAGCAGGGCTGAATTTAGAGGAAGACAACCCAGGCAACTACATGGGACACTGAGCTTGCAGGCTCTGAAATTCAATTCTTAAAAATTTGAAGGACTTGAAGGATTTGAAGGACAAAATGTATTTATTTGCTTACGGCATAAATAAGTACAGATGTATAAACATATGTGTACAAATTTGTCATCTTACATGACGGGGATCTGTCATACATGCCACACTGGCATCAACATTGCAGAAGGATGCATGAAGAAATACAATATTCAAAAGCGGAAGGGTCAAGGCTGTTCCTTGCTAGGACAGCCCTTGGCTTTCCAGCTCCAGCAAGTGGCTGAACTCTTTGCCTCTGGAGCGGGCCCCAAGCCCTGGATTGCCAAGGAGAATTAAAACAGACACGTTGTTTTGAGTCTCTCAGGCTGGACAGTGGAGTTGCATATGCAACCACAAGGCAGTTATCTGTGAAAAATTAGGGTCATGACGCAAGACCGGAGGCATTTCAGATGTACCACTTAGACAGGTACATCTCCCTAATCATTAGATTTGCTCCAAACAGGTGAACTCTTTAAGTGCCCACAGGAGACAAATGTGTTGAGAAAGCAGAAATTCAGAATGCTCCCCCCTGGAAGGAAAAGCAGAAATGCAAACCCAGGTCGATCCTCCTGTCATTGCAATAGCGGAGAAGCACTTTCCCGCAGCAGCAGACAAAATCAGATACAGCAAGATCGTCTTTTGCTAGGGAGGCTTCATGATGCAATCTTGTCCCCTTCCTGCCCAAGTGGTGATATGATCCATCTCCTTTGCAGATTAAACAATGCGACTCAGGGCTAAACCAACCATGACGGGGGAGTTCTCTGATTGGGAAACCCATATTTCTTTGCATACTGAAAAGTGATCATGCCCCACTGCCCAATTTAGATCAGGTCTAACGATTTGTCCTCATACCATGGACCAATTTGAACCCACAAAACTAGCTGTTTCTGGGCACAAAATGTATTGGCTGTTAGAGATTAACATAGCAATTCATGTCTACTGAAAAGTAGGTTCCACTGAGTTCAGTGGGACTTACTTCCCAGCAAATGTTTATAGGATGGAAGTCTCTGGGGTGATATAAATAAGAGAATCAGTGTAGAGGCAAAGGTTTGGTCCCTAGTCCTCCTGCATGTCACTTCTGGCCATGACATCACTAATGACATAACTTTCGGTGGGTCCAAACAGATTGTCATTCTAAAAAGTGGGTCCCAGTGCTAAAATGTTTGAGAACCACTGATCTAGTCTGCCATGGTTCACACTTTAACTGTGACAAAGTTACTGTGGATGCAAACTGGAAGCTTGCCGTTCCACAGCCATAATCAGATCCGGCAGAAATTTGGTTCCTGGGTGCATCTTGCACAGGGAGCAAGACCGTTACTCTACCCACGGAAGTGGCCATGTGACCGAGGAGCCAGTGGATTGTTGCATTCTTTGGCGTTTGCCTTGGAACGACAAGAAACAAGTCTAGTTAGGAAGGTCTGCCTGATATTGCAAATTAAATATGGATCTACCTCTGTGGGGCTTCAGAGGAAAGGGTTTTGTGCCTTCCATGGAAGGCAGAAGGAGCTATTGTTTCCATTCCCAAGATGGAAATGACTTCTGTGTTGTGCACCTCAGAGAGTCTGCAGCTCTTATGCAAACCTCTGGAGTGTGCAAATAAGCTTCCCTGGCACCTGCCACTCACCCCCCAAAAAATCACACTGCTGCCTTTTGAAGGTAATTGACATCTCCCTTGAAAGAGGCGGTGAGAGCCGAGGTGGGTTTTTGATCATTATTCCTTCATCAGGTATGAGAACAAACACTGGAGAGGGAGAAAGAGAGCGATGCAATCAGCAAATGCGCAAGAGATCTAATTATGGCTTAATTTGGTGCGAAGGCATCGCTTGCAATGGAGGGGTTCAGATTCAGCCCTGTGGGTCACAAAAGAGCTCCAACTGGTGCTGATCAGAGCCAGCAAAGCAAATGCAAAACAGGTGTACAGCTATTTCAGGCAGAAAGGGGGCCGGCTCTGATTGCCGAAAATCAATCTGGGACCAATTAGGAAATATTTAGGCTGGGGGAACGGCGGTGATTCATCCTGCCAACTGCGGGGCTTAGTTTTGGGATTTATGTCTGTCCAGATCAGGAGCGGAACGGGATGGCCGGCTCGTGGGCCAATCAGGTGTAGGCTCCACAAAGGGAGGGATGGAATCCTCTGGAGATAGAAGCAAGTGATTGAGAAAAGGGGATTGCTGCTCAGAAAGTTGTCCACCCATCGCAAGTGGCCCATGTGCTTCCTATGGCACTGGGGGTGTTGGCTTCTGCTCAAGGCCCTCAAGGGAGTCTGCAGAATATGAAGAGAGGGGCAGAGTTACTTCCTGGGGCATGAGTGAGATTGGTAGAGTCTGGCTCCTGGGACTTCCCTGGTGCAGGAGATTCAGAAAGTCTTAAGAAGGGAGTCTGCTGCAAGATAATTCCCTTCCGCCAGACTGTCTCCTCCTGGAGGTCTTCCATGTTGTCTCCAGAAGTGGCCGAGCTAGACGGGGTGCAGAGCATAAGTTTTGCAGGGAGCCTCATCGCAGCATGCACGTGGTCTCTCCCCCTCCCCTTTGGAACCATTCCAGGCGGGGGGAGCAACATGGAGGCATCGACCACGTTAAGATGACCTTCGTGACACGGTGCTCAGACCAGAATCAGACTGGGCCATCTAACCCAGTAGCCCCAAAACTCCATGCCACATCACAGTAAATTCACTGGGGTGCCAGCTCTCTTGGGTGCTGCCATCTTGGCGGGGCCAAGATCATGCAAAACCGCGCACCATCTTGGGGGAGTGTTGGTTTCTCTGAAATAAGCAGAGGTCGTCTTCAGGCTTGGAAATGGCAGTCGCAGGCAGCCCCAGGTCAGCCCCCTTCCCTGCCTCTGGCGGCTGCCTCCAACTTTTCTCCTTTTCACCCAAGTGTTTGCAGTTACTCTGAGTCTGAGCACATGCTTTCTGGGGTTTTTTTAAAACAAGAAAGTACCAGCACTTAATGAGATATTTATCCTTCCAAGTCTGAAATAAATTAAAGAGGGCAGTGTGAATTCACTCAGCAGCAAGGCAGCCGGGCTGTTTAATATTTCCAAAGTGATCTAATTCTCTCTCTTATTACCCTCTTTTTTAGGTCTTAATGCTTCCCTTGTGCTTTCGTTAATGTGCCTCCCCGCACAGATGCCTTCTTTGTGTGGCAACTTTTTCCCCCTTTCTGTGAGCTAAACCCTGTGTCATTCCCTCATTTTGGTTCAGGAAAAGGCAGCACTCCCTCCATGTGCCCCCCCCCCCCGACAGCTAAGCCACATAGCAAAGCACATTAGATGTCCAGTCACCAGGCTCTGGCTCAAAGCAGGTCTGCCTAGTTTGAAACAGCCCATCCGAAAGGTTGTGCAAAGGGACTCAAGAGTACTTCGATTTCTCCTGTAGATGCTGCTTCCTTTTGTACGGTCTTCGGTCTTGCTGCTGTTTGTTCAGATCTGTCCTGCATACTTGCACCACCTGGGTGGTGAAAATAGTCTCAGGGGTTCATCCTTTGGAGGAGAAGTCACTGGATGTCTCTGTAGTGCTTGGTTTACCTGCAAATGTAGAGGCTGAGCACATGTGCAGGAGGTAGATAACAGAAGGCACCTTTTCAAGCAATAACAGGTTACATCTGTTCCTCAGGGAGGCCCTCCTCCACCCTAAAGCAGTGGTTTTCAGTGTTTTTCTTCTCATGACACACTGGCCTCTGTGGTCTCCTCTATGGTTGTTGCCTCTTGTGATGTCGCTTCTGGCTTCCAGGAGACACTTCTGGGTTCTGCAGAGACGGAAGAGGGACAGACAATTCCTTACTATAGACAGCTGCCCTAGAAACAGAGCCGCAGAACCCAGAAGAATTTTTCAGGAGATTCCCGTGTCACACCTGTGGACCTTTTGCAGTACACCAATGTGCCATGGCACACTAGTTGAAAACTGCTGCCTTGAAGAATGCTTCTGAGCTCTCTCTCTCTCTCTCTCTCTCTCTCTCTGAACAACCCTGGTTGTCTGTTTTCCTACCCAGTAGTGAAGTGGGTTGTTGGGGGGGGGGGAGAGGCATCAGGTGACAGTCCCCAGGAGGATGTTGGAGGGGCCGGTGGTGTGTTGGGGTGACACACTCCCCCTCAGTGGTCCTCTGGGTATTTCCCAGGCTTGTGGAGGCATGCGTGTAGCACTCATCACTAGAAGTGGTGTGGACTGCAAATTGGGCCCACTCGCCCTCCTTCACCTCCATTTAACTCCAAAATAACAACAACAACAACAACAACAACAACAACAACAACAACAACAACAACAACAACAGGTATTTCTATACCGCCTTTCTTGGTCTTTATTCAAGACTTTATTCAAGGCGGTTTACACAGGCGGGCTTATTAAATCCACGCAGGGATTTTTACAAATTGAAAGAAGGTTCTCTCTTTCAAGAACCACCACATTCAAGATGTTACACTCCGATCTGGCCGCACATTCTGGCCTCCATCCTCCCACGCTCAGAGCAGATGGAATAACTTGGCTCAGCTTGTCAGCTGCTTCAAGGTCGCACGGTGCCGGTGGCCTCGATCTGGTGACCTTCGGATGTTATCTTCAGTCAAACGTAGGCTCAAGGAAGGAGCATGGCCAGTGCAGATGTGGGGTAACACAATGGGATGGGGGAGGGGTGACATTTCAGCATCACCACATTGCCCAGTCCCGGGTACCAGGAGATTCTGGGGTGCCATTGTTCTCACCTGCTGCTTTTGTCTCTCCACTCACCCTATACAAACACACACACAACCCCTCCCATCAGGAAGAGGCATGCCATTTCCCCCCAACCTTTATGGTTTCCTCCATTCAGGACCCTCTGGAGTCACAAATGGCTCGAAGATGACTCAGAAATTGAATCCCTGTCTCTTGGGCTATATTAGCCAGCTTTCTGCAGAAGAAGCAAGTTAGTCGGTTAGCATTCCTACGTGTAACACCAAATATATTTAAGATTTTAAATATATGTGTCTGTTTCATTGATGGTTCCTTTGACAGTTGTAAACTGTACACCACTATGGCATTTTTGTAAACAGTGGAATAAACATGACATCCCCCCCCAGTCTGTCTGAAGGATGCTTTGCTCTAGTCTGGGGAGGTCCTGTCCATCTGGGAACTGGAAGGTTCAGGTACACAGCTGCTAATCACAGCACGACCACCAGACCCTCAACACTTCATTTCTTTTCTGTCTTCAAATGATGTGCATTTCATTGGATCAAGCAGAGAGCTCTATGATGTGTGCATACCTGAAGAGACTTCCATTCTGAGTTCCCAAGTTCTTATCTGCAGAGCTGGGAACTCTTATACCCCGTCATGCCGACTTGTGCTTTTGCCCTGGGGGTGACTTTCAGGTGGACTGAACCCCCTGCCCCAAGGTACCCCAGGTGACAGCTGCCTGCAGTTTCTTCCCTTCCTCGGCTGACAGGGATCCCGTCTAATTTGTCTCTTACAAACAGTTACTAATAATTCAGCATTCAATTTCCATTTAAATGGAGGCATTAACCTCTGCGAGCAGGCCAGCCGAAGCGTGGAGTTAAACATAGTCCTTTGCTCAACACTTTTATAAGCCACTAAAGGTAAATAATTTGCAAGCATCCATTAAAGAGGCCTTAAGGGTGGAAAGAGACAACTCTTCTCTGTGTAGGCCACCTTTTCACGTTCCAGACTGCAGAGGCCCAAGACCTCATCACCACACTGGGGACCAAGTGCATCTCATCTCATCCTGCAACACCTTTTCCAGTGGTTGCCATTGACAGCTGGTACCTCTGCAAGAGAGAAGGAGTGTTCTAGGACCTGGAACTGAAGAGCAAGACTGGAGAACATCTGGGCCTCTCCAGACTAGAACAGGGAACCTTTGCCCTGTGTGGTGGGTCTCCAAACTGCAGTCTGAAGCATCTGTTGGGGCAAGGTTGGTAACCCACCTTGGGCAGGTTCTGGCTATTGTGCCTTCTGGAAAAGGAAGGCCAATAAAAGTTTCCTACTTGGGCTGGAATTTTGCCTAGATCCCAGTGACCTCCTGACTGTAGCTCCTTCTTGGCTGCTGCCTGTAGCTCACCTTCAGCACAGAAATCTGGACAGGCACTGTCACCTCCCACACCTATAATTCTGCTCTAGCACCCACCCAGCCTTCCCCTGGGGGCTGGGGATAAGAATAGGCCCTCAGTTTGGCTGTACTTGTCGTAAGAGGCCACTAAACAGCCACCGGGTAGATGGGACTGGGAAGGCAGCTCATCTGAGAGAAGGAAAACTCTGATCCCAAACCTCCACTGCCTTGTGGCTACATCCAGTTATGGAAAAGGCTTCAGGAGTCAACCTTGAGGCAAAATCGGGAGCCGGAGTCCCTGGGGCAGTTCATGGCTGAACACAGTCACGTTCTGGCAACTCCTACGACGCCACTGGAACCAACCGTATTGGCCTCTGCCTTTCCATTGGACCATTTCAGCGACGTGGAGAGGGGGGATTTGCTGCGTGGGTAACAGTCTATCCTCCATATCTACTTTGCCAGGCTTTGCGCACTGGAGAGGACACTCTGTTCCAGAACCACCATTCAGAGCGTGACACCATAGTCTTCCGAGACTGAAGGATGCCAACAAAATAAAAAAACCCTCCCAGCCCTTCCTTCTCTGCAGTCCCCTTTTCAGGGGTTGCCACTGACACTTGGCGATTGTGCTGGAGAGGAGAAATACTGGGGAATCTTGGAGTGAAGTTCAACACACCTCCTGTTGACACTATAATCACCATCACACCTGAGCCTGAGCTCTGAACCTTGCCCATTCTATCCCACTCTGCAGAACTGCAGAAAATGCCAAGCTTTGGACAGCTGTTAGGGACTTGGCCACACAGGCCTGTTGACTCCAGATGTGCAGTGCACCAGGAGGAACTCCATCCCCACAAGCTTATGGTGGGGAGAGGCATGAAGGGACAAGCAGTCACACTCACCTTAATAAGTAGGTTACACAACTCTGACATGCAAGTGGGACTACTTTTAGACAGTTTGGAAACTTAACTTGGCTCTGATGGAGGGTCCGGTTTGTGGATGCTGGACACATACTCTTGTGCCATGCCGAGGGACTGGTGCCCCCTCCCCAGCTGAGCTGTCATTGTTGCTTTGACGCTTGGAAGAGTAGGAGTCCAAATCATCATTCCAGCTCCCTTTCCTGCTATTGTGGTTATGCCTGGAGATGGAGATAGCAATTAAGCATACATGCTGCTAAAAATAGTTTTGCATGCCACTGTTATGTGGAAAATAGCACACAGTTGGCCAAGGGTTGTAACTGTCATCGTACCCCTACCAAGAAGGAGGAGATTGACTAAGGAAACCCAAACAGGCCTCAGCTTGGAAGAAAAGCTCACAGAAAGTGGGGATATCCTTTCCTTCCTCCAGGGGGCGCCGTTCACCAAACTTTCAGGCTCCTCCTGCATCTCAGATGAAGTTGTGCACCCTTTGATGAGGCTTCATGAAGCTACTGCAGGCTCCCCCACCCCGTCCTCCGCTGTGCACACGTCCCCCGGTATGGAACTTTGCTTTTTAAAAAACGGTGCAAAGCAATGCCTCCCCACAGACCAGGCTGCCCTCAAAGGGCGAAGCGATTCCCCTTGCTTTTGAACCTTTGGAGGACTGTTTTCCAAAAATAGACCCCCCTAATTGGATCCGGCTGTCTGCCCCTCCCGTCGGTTTGTGATTCTCTTGCTTCCCCCAGTCAAAATGGTTCTAACTCTGGTAAATAGCTCCTTTGCCCATAATTGCTGGCTTGGGCTGTGTGAAGAAGCTGGCTTGGCCTCCTCGGACATGAAACCAATTTGGTTCCTTTAACAGCATCAAGGGCCTTAAGAAGAAGGATTTTTTAAGAAGAAAGCTGCAGACCCTTTAGAGCAGTTGCCGAGCAGAACGAGTTGCAGGCGGGTGGGGGAGAAGAGGAGAAATTCAGCACCAGAATTTCCAACAGTGACGCAGTTCCTATTTATCAGAGCTGGTCCTTATTTTAAGCTGGTCCTTTATTTTAAGGTTGCATCCTCTGGTCAGTCACTGTCTCTGTTTTTCCCTCATGAGCAGTGGTTTCCAACCTTTCAAAGCCCGCTGACCACTGAGGCCAAAATGGTTGTGGGACACATGCAATGGTCACCCCACCCCTGCACACAAAAAATACAATTAAATTTGTAATAGAGAAATTTTTTTAGGTTTATTGTTTATAGAGAAGACTTGGTTGCCGACTGCAGCTACCGGCGGTCTGTCCTCTGCTCTCTCTGGTGGTCTGTGGGGAAGGATCTCCTGAGTGAACACTCCTCCGCAGACTACCAGAGAGGGCACAGAATGGATTGGCCAGAGCTGCAGCCAACACTTCAGTCCTCTCTGGTACTCTGTGGGAGAGCATTCACTCACCAAGACACTAGAAATGATTGAAGGTATTTTTTTTTTTTTCACTTAGGCAAGGATCCTGAAAACAGAGCCTGGGCAGTCATCAGTGATCTCAGGACCTTCCAGTCTGAAGCTTGTGTTATGGGAGTCTTACAGGCTGTGTCCAAATGCACTTGGGAGGTCATGGGTTGCCAAGTCTCTCAGACTAAGTCCTTCTACTGGATAATTTTAAAAGAGGACACTTGCCCCCAATTTTGGTCCCAGTTTTAAGGGAACATTTTCTTCCTTGCCTAGGGGCTGCATTGCAGCTGCACCAGGGCTGGAAAGTTGGATAGGACTGGGTGATAAGATACCTGCATCCCTTTGCCAATGCTATGCATCTGGCATTCAGAGGGTCTGGTCTAGAGGTCTAGAGGGTCTGGTCTAGAGGTCTAGAGAGCAGGAGGTCTGGTCTAGAGGGTTGAGCCTCCATTTGCCTGAAGACAACATCCACAAGGTCGCCAGTTCGAGACCACCAGCACCGTGCGACCTTGAAGCAGCTGACAAGCTGAAGCTGAGCTATTCCATCTGCTCTGAGCGTGGGAGGATGGAGGCCAGAATGTGAAACCAGATCAGAAAGAAACATCTGAATGTTGTAGTTCTTGAAAGATAGAACCTTTCAAATTGTAAAAATCCCTACGGGGATTTAAAAATTGCCTGCCTATGTAAACCGCCTTGAATAAAGTCTTGAATAAAGACCAAGAAAGGCGGTATATAAATACCTGTACTACTACTACTACTACTACTACTACTACTACTACTACTACTACTACTATTATTATTATTATTATTATTATTATTATTATTATTATTATTACTATTATTAGCTAGCTCTCTCTCTAAAACCAGGAGGTCTACTACAGACATGGCTTGTCACCTGTGATGGTCTTTTCCCTCCCTCCAATCCCCTTTTAAAAGCATTTAGCCAGATGCCATCACCACATCCTGTGACAAGGAGTTCCACAAATTTACTCACTAGGTAAAGATGTTTTTTCGCTTGCCTGTTCTGCACCTCCCGGTTTAGTGGGTATCCCCTGGTTCTGGTTTTATGAGAGGGAAAAGATGCCCTCTATCCATCCCATGCATAATTTTTATATTATGAGAAAACCTTTTCCCACCAACCTCCTGACTGGAGCAAATGCAGATAGAACCATGTTCCTTTACCTGCTGGACATTGCCTAATTTCTGCTCAATTCCCTGGCCTGTTTCCCAGGTAGGATTTTTTTATTTCCAGTACAGGTTCTGTGGTTCAACATGTAATGTGCTGTCGTGATCTGTTCAGATGCAGATGAGTTGGCTGGCACCATCTACGTCCTCATGGGACCCATGGAGTGGTGCATTGTTGGTCTAATCTCCCCTTGGAGGCAGACGGCTGCTGCTTTCACTAATTCAACAGCCCTCTCAACCATACCGGCATTGCACCTCTTGGAGGCCCTTCTCTTCAATTCAGCAGCCAGGGTTTGGCAAGCATTCCTGCCTGTCCTCTCCATCTCCACTCTCATCTTCCTATTTTTCCATGCCTGGAGGGCTATCCTCACAGCTTTCTTGGACCTGATGTCAGCCAGTCCACTTTGGGGATGGACCAAGGTGGAGGATGCATTTTCTCAGACTTTGTCCACATCACAGCTCTCAGCAGTGTCTTGAAATGGATCCTCTTCTAAGGAAACCTGTTCTCATGCAAGCTCCTGAACCATCCCAGGGACAGGAGAGCTGGCAACCTGGACGCCTCTCCAGCAGGGCTTTGGACCAGAAGGCCAGCAGGTGGCCCACTGTGACAGGAGGCCAGCTATCAGAACTGTTCGCCCATGGCAGTGTGAAGAGCTGGCACACAGGGGCATGCCGGGTGGGAAACACACAGCCAGATCAGCACTCAGAAATGTTTTGAAAATGCAGCTTGAGCTGGGGGGGGGGGGGAGGCAGGCTGAGCTGGCATGACTAAGTGACACGGACACTGAGACATCCAGCTGCCGGCCCCTCTTCATGCTGTCCAAATATCAAAATGTAAGCGGCAAAATTCTTCTGCGGACTGTGAGGAAGCAACTCCCAATTTGGTAAGTCTGCAGTAACCCTGATTATGCTTACTCATGTCTGTAAGTCACACTGTTCTCTCTCTTCCTCTCCTAAGACTTCACTCCTCCACCCTCCACACCTGCTTTCAACCCTACTTCCTCAAGAGATAAGTACATACTTTCCTATAACAAGTGTGAGCTGAGCAGGGCCTCTGAGAGGAATTTTATCAGGGGGTGCAACATTTCTTTTGGGTCTGTTTGGGGGAGTACAAAGTTTCTTTGGGGCCCCTTCCTTTTGTGCCCCTTCCCTTCTCCATAGGATCATAATTGTGATACAAGGACGTCTGCAAGAGGGATCTGAAGGCCTTAGGGATGGACCTCAACAAGTGGGAAACCCTGGCCTCTGAGCGGCCCGCTTGGAGGCAGGCTGTGCAGCTTGGCCTTTCCCAGTTTGAAGAGACACTTGGCCAACAGTCTGAGGCTAAGAGGCAAAGAAGGAAGGCCCACAGCCAGGGAGACAGACCAGGGACAGACTGCACTTGCTCCCGGTGTGGAAGGGATTGTCACTCCCGAATTGGCCTTTTCAGCCACACTAGACGCTGTGCCAGAACCACCATCCAGAGCGCGATACCAGAGTCTTCCGAGACTGAAGGTTACCAGCATAGGATCATAATTTTTACGAATCACAATATATCAATCTACATAGGTTAACACCCAAAGGGAGTACCAGTCCTCACACAATATAAACAAACATTTTCTGAGAGCCCAGGAAATTTCCAGCTCCCCTCCTTGGGCTCCTGGGCTCAGCTGATGACCTTGTGCTCAAGTACAGTTTACCCCCTGCGCACCCTTTCATGGGCCCTGGTGAGATGGGAAAATATAAGATCCCAGGAAATGTTTGGGCCCCCTCCTTTGGCTCTTGGTCCCCCTTTTCGACCCTGGGGCTGGTACAATGTACCCCTGCACCCCCCTCTCATGGGCTTTGGCACTGAGATTTCCTCAGGCCTCAGCAAGAGTTGGGCTCCAGGGTATCACAGCCTAGGAGCCCAGGAGTGCTGGCAATTAGCTCACATGGGTCCGAAGGAGGTGCATACCCAAGAACAGGCAGAGACCATGATCAGGCAGCAGTCAGAGGAAGGGGACAGAGCTTTGACACCATCCTCCCACCAGTGACAGGTTGCTCAGGTTAAGGAGTAACCTTGGAGGCTGGTGATGTATAGGACCTGGTAGGCAGGGATTGGCTGGCTGGGGGGGGGGTCACCTGACTGGATGCTTGGGGAGGGGGCGGGCACAGTGAAGATGGCTCCCTCAAAGCACAGGGAGGAATGCAGTGGCAGGTGTTTCTCCCTGGCCACTGGGACTCCTGGCTCACGTCCCTGGCACATGACAAAGGCATCACCTGGTGCTGCACTCTCCCCTTCAGACTAGCTGTGGAGCCTGGAGGGCTGGAATGCTGAGACTGTCGGGGGTTTGACATTCTGCTATCACGCCACAACCCCCTCCTGCCAATGACTTGGGTATCAGTGTACTGACTGCATTTTCTTTGGACCAAGATTTTGGCGCATGCAGAAGGCAAAGGCCAGCAGTATGGAGAAGACGTTTTGCACAAAAGTATTTTGCTACCATCTTTTTCTGCAAAGGGGAGCTGCTGGGTGTCGTCCGCTCCCCCCCCCCCCGATTAGAGCTGCAGCCTCCTTTGCCTTCTTCCCCTTGCTACCTTGGCTGTCTGCCGGCCTGCTGGGAGACAGGATTAGGTGTTGAAGTTGCCAGGGAAGATTTGTTACTGTGCTAGCTGGGCTGCAAGGAATTGTTTGCGGGGATTAGGTTTGCTTGTGAACAGAATGTTCCTGTTTCTAAATTCTGTTTGTGCTCTTGAAGGAAAACAGAATGCGGTGCTTTCTTCGTGCCACGCAGGAGATTCGCCGACAAGGTCAGGTCTGGAATGATGTTGGAGGGGATCATGTCCCTTGTTTTCTGAAAAGTAGCAACAGCCATTTCCTTCTGTACCCCAAGATTTCTTGGGGGAAAGCCAGAGCTGGCACTGATTGGCAAAAAAGGCACCTGCCAAGGGCACCCACCGTTGAGCAGAGCATCCTTCTTTTTGCCATCACTGCCTTCTCCATCTAACCCAGATTTGGGATGCAAGCAGAGATGGCAAAGGGGAGGAGGAGAGGTCAATGTTGACCAGTACAAGGAGAAAGTAAGCCCACTGAAGGGGCAATAGCCAGTAGCGTAGCTATAGGAGGGTGGTGTGGTGAGTATTGCAGATGCCACAATGCACCATGTAAGCAACAGGGCATGTTGCTTTTGCTGCCCTTTTGCTGGCTTCAAAGGTGAGTGGGAGGGGCCGCTAACACGGTGCATTGCTGTGCTTGCAATACTTACCACCCCACCCCCTCTGTAGCTATGCTGCTAGGAATAGTTTTCAACTTGTGAAAGGGTTCAACAAGGGCTGAACATGTGATTCAATATATGAAAGAGATCTTGGCATTGCAGTGGATCACAAGTAGAACATGAGTCGGCAGTGTGATGTGGCTGCAAAGACGGCATGTTGAAGTTGCATTAATAGAACAATAGTTTCCAAGTCGGAAGAAGATGCGGTTCCATCTTGCTCTCCACCAGTCAGACCTCATCTCGAGTACTGTGTCCTGTTCTGGGTGCCACGATTTGGGTGCAGCCAAACTGGGGCAGGTTCAGGGAATGGCAACAAAGTTGACTGGGTCTGGAAAATAAGACTTATGATGAGGGAAGATTGGGGGAACTTGGTATATTTAACCTGGAGAACAGAAGGCTGGTATATTTAACCTGGAGTGGGAACATGAGAGTGCTCTCAGACAATTGAATGGTCATCACACAGAAGAGGGCAGAGGTTCGTTCTCAGCTGCTCAAGAGGGTAGATGTCATGGGCGTAAGCAGCAGGTGAGAAGATTCCAGTTGGATATCAGGAAGTAACTTTTAAGAGTAATAGCAGTTTGACAGGGGAACCTATTACCAAGGGAAGTGGTGGCTTCTCCCTCACCAGAGATCTTCAAGTAGAGGCTGGGCAAGCATTTTTTAGATATGGTCCAGAAAGGACATTCCTGCTTCTAGCCGAGGGTTGGAGTAGACTGCCCTTAAGGGCCCTTCCAACCTGATGATTCTGAGGAAATTTTGCCTGAGTGTTCTTTATACTGACTGCCAGTGGTTATTCAGGGTTTCCAAAAAGCTGGGGCCTTTCCCAGCCCTACCTGAGGACTCTGCCAGGGACTGGAAGCCAGATGTTTCCAGAGCATAAGAGGAACTCATGCTTCTTTCATATCCAAAACATGAGGCTAAGGTTTTTGGCTGGGTATTTGGGTTCTGCTGGTTTGAGGGAGGGTCACAGACATTTTTGCTGGTCTGCACAAACCCAACCTCAGTTCACAAAGCCATCTTGCTTCCTTGCCTGCTGTATTTGCGCAACCCATCAGCTTATTGGCACCGTTTTACAGTGTAACCTTTCAAGTCCATTTCGATTGGCTCCATTGATTGCTAATTACAGCCACTCATTAGTTTTTTTTTTTCCACCCCACATGAAGAGAAGCTTCTATCTAGTCCTCTTTCCTGCTGACTCAGCTTCTCTCTGAAATTTTAGTTTTGTCAAGTCAGCATACAAAGCTGACTTAGGCAAGGATCCTGATAAGAGCCTGGGCAGCCATCAGTGTTAAAAATTCATTCTTATGCACTGTGGCCTGATGTCTTTGCTTGGCGATGCAGCCAAAAGATCTAGCATGGACTGGATCTACTCCTACTCCTGGAGCTACAGGCCTGCTCCTGTGCTCTCTCACACCCGCTCAGCCTGCACATGTGTAAGTCACTGCTCAATGATTACTAAGGCCTTCTTGGTTTAATTTTCCTTGGGATGTGGAGTATATTAGCCTAGTGTGCTGCTGTCCTCTGATGCTCCCCACCACTGGGTCAATGCTGTGACCACAAGTGTGACTTTGACAGGGCAGGAGGTCTGGTCTAGAGGGTAGAGCCTCCATTTGCCTGAAGATAACATCCGCAGGTCGCCAGTTCGAGGCCACCGGCATCGTGCAACCTTGAAGCAGCTGACAAGCTGAAGCCGAGCTATTCCATCTGCTCTGTGCGTGGGAGGATGGAGGCCAGAATGTGAAACCAGATCAGAGAGAAACACCTGAATGTTGTGGTTCTTGAAAGAAAGAACCTTCTTTCATTTGTAAAAATCCCTACGGGAATTTAAATAAGCCTGCCTATGTAAACCGCCTTGAATAAAGTCTTGAATAAAGACCAAGAAAGGCGATATATAAATACCTGTATTATTATTATTATTATTATTATTATTATTATTATTATTATTATTATTATTATTATTATTTGACAATTGTGGTCACAGCATTGCCCCAGTGGTGGTAGTGGTGGGGGCATCAGAGGACAGCCCAAGCCCAATCATGCCACAAGAAACAGACCAGGAGCAGGTGGGGATTCACTTGCACCAGTGCAAGAAGCAGTTCTTGGAAGGCACCCAGAGAGATTGAGCTCTTAGGAGGAAGAGGAATGGCGTGGTATTGGAAATTAGTGCCAGGAAGCATCACAAATATTTCACTTTTAGCTACCAGCTGTATACGTTAGATGGTAATTACATGCACAGAGAAATGTGCAAATCACCTATGAGACATGCTTTCACACAGCTCAGGTAGACCAGGTAAGTCTTACTGGGGGGGGGGGGTTGGTTCTCAAAGGCCTGGAATAGTACACCAATTTGGTCTTTCAGAAACTTTTGACCAAAGATGGATGTCCCCAAATTGAAGCACTTCCTGATGGTCACAAAGATGTTTGACAATGTAGGCTGCAATCCTATCCACACTTCCTGAGAGTAAGCCCCATCGAACACCAAAGGACTTACTTCTGAGTAGGCATGCATAAGGCATTCCATGGAAACAGCAGCTTGAGCCTGGGTCTTTGAGCAAATCTGGAACCCTTCCCGGTGATGGCCCTCCGATCCTGGCAGCCAGTAGCTGTCCTTGTGACAAGGCAAAATCCATCAGCGGGATAAGTTTGGGCAGGAAACCTTCAAGAACAGCAGCCTCTGCCGCTAAATTACCGCTCTTGCTCATGCTGTCTCTGTAGAACAAAAGGGAGCTTTGATGTCAGACTCGGAGATGAAGCAAAACAGTCGAGTGTGAAAAATTAAACATTTCCCTGAAATATTCATCATTATCATTCTGCTTTGACCCAAATCTTGAAGGTCTTTTTTTTTTTTAAAAAAGCTGGTTTGTTGTTGTTTTCTAAACTAAAGCAGCTTCCATTTCTTTTAAACACACGTGCACATTTTGCAGCAGGCCCCCTTGGTTTTTTTGTTTTTGTTTTTAAAGGCCGGGTTTGTTCCTTCTTGTTCTTTCCTGTTAATATCTGCTTCTACCTCTTGGGATGAGAGGCTGCTGTGTGGATGGGGTTCTTGTAAAAAGAACCACACTAAAATATGAACACAAAATGGCTGAGTCTCCCACTACACTGAAATGACATTGCTGGGTTGCAATGGTGTAGCTGGAGTGGGGCACAGTAAGTAATTGTTGGCATCCTTCAGTCTCGGAAGACTCTGGTATTGCGCTCTGAATGGTGGTTCTGGAACAGAGTGTCCTCTCCAGTGCGCAAAGCCTGGATAAAGTAGATACGGAGGATAGACTGTTACCCATGCAGTAAATCCCCCCTCTCCACGTCGCTGAAATGGTCCAATGGAAAGGCAGAAGCCAATACGGTTGGTTCCAGCGGCGTCGCAGGAGTTGCCAGAGCGTGACTGTGTACAGTCACAAACTGCCTCAGGGACTCTGGCTCTGGATTTTGCCTCGAGGTTTGCTCCTGAAGACTTTTCCATAACTGGATGTAGCCACAAGGCAGTGGAGGTTTGGGATCAGAGTTTTCCTTCTCTCAGATGAGCTGCCTTCCCAGGCTATTATTATTATACTTTATTTTTACCCCGCCTTTCACCCCGAAGGGACTCAAGTCCCATCTACCCGGGGGGGGGGCTATTTAGTCGCCTCTTAAGACAAGTACAGCCAAACTGAGGGCCTGTTCTTATCCCCAGCCCCCAGGGGAAATGGTAAGTAATGCAGGTGCCATAATGCACTATGTAAGTACCCTCCCCACACACACTCACTATTGGAGCCATTCTAGGTAGTGACAGCAATGCGCAGGAGTGCAGTGTGGCAAGTGTGAGTGGGGTGCTTACACAGTATATTGCAGTATCTGCAGTACTTACCACCCCCTATAGCTATGCCACTGCTGTGCTGTGCATTGGCAAGGAGGAGGATCTAGAGAGGTCTCTGTGAGATAGAAGGTAGACCAGGCTGCATGTGGCCATATCAAAGGATTTCAGTGCTGGTCTGAAGGTCTTTGATATGGGCAGAGGAAGCCACCTGCAGATCTAACTCAGTACAACTGGCAGAGGTTCTACAGGGTTCCCAGTTCCTGGTTCCACCTTCATAGGCTGCCATGGATTGAACATGGGACTCTCTACATACAAACCACGCATCCTATCACTGCAGGATGGTCCTGCTGATCTCCATGGGAGGGGACTTGGAGTGACCTGTGAATTGCACCAGGTGGAGTCTAACAGGGCATATCCTGTTCCTTGAAGCTGTGCCAGGAGCTGCAGATTTTTAAACAGCACTAGGGAAAGGTGGCTGCTGCTGCTGCCTGCTCCCCACTGCCTAGTGACAAGTCTCCCCACTGGGCTTGGAGCCCCTGGGAGGGAGGTAGCAGCAGCAGGAGTGGATGTCTTCTTCTACCACAACACTATTTCACAAATCCTGCCACTTCTGCCCCCACCATTGCTTGGTAAGCCAGACAAGGCACACCCCTTCATAGATCAGCTTCTCCCATCACCCTTCCCCAAGACTCTTCTCCTTGCCCTTCTCTGCTGAGCCAGTCCCTGCATAAGAACATAAGAACAGCCCCACTGGATCAGGCCATAGGCCCATCTAGTCCAGCTTCCTGTATCTCACAGCAGCCCACCAAATGCCCCAGGGAGCAAACCAGTTAACATGAGACCTCATCCGGGTGCCCTCCCTTGCATCTGACATAGCCCATTTCTAAAAGCAGGAGGTTGCACATACACATCATGGCTTGTACCCCCTAATGGATTTTTCCTTCAGAAACTTGTCCAATCCCCTTTTAAAGGCGTCCAGGCCAGTCGCCATTGCAGCTTCAGACTTTGCTCCCAAAAGTGCTCTTGGCCATCCCAGTAAAGATGGACTCAGACAGTCAATTCTGTCTGGAACCTTCTTCTGGATCACTTCCTTCAGCAGTCCCACTCTCTGACCACTCATAATGACGCTGTGTTGGACACCAAAAGCTGCACTGATGATTGGCTCTCACCAAGGGCAGATGAGCGCAGCCCCATCGCCAGCTGAACGTCAAAGCCAAGAGAAATTTTTATGACTGATTTTGATAGGAGATGATTTAACAACCTTGGCGCTCGTGCCCTGCTTCCAGCCAAACACCTGTGCTGCTTTCCCCTTATGCTGTGCTACGGCTTGTGCCTTAACTGCTAAAATAACTCCTGCTCTAAAATGTTGAGATTGGAAGGTCAAAAAAAATCTGTGTCTCCCACTGTCTTCCTGAAACAGAGACTTTAGCCCTCCATAGGACTGCTCTGGCCTTTTCTGACTTCCAGTGTGGTCAGAGTTGTGAGGATGAGGGGAAATTTCAAAATAAAGTAGGAGGTCCTGCAACTGCCTTTTTGGGCAGCATTAGATCAGCCAGGACTTCCACCAGGAGGCTTATATCCTCTGTATCTTCTTAATGGGGAGATGGCTAAGTGGTGGAAGGTAGAAGGCAAGGGGAAACTTACCCCCAGGTAAGCCACTGCAACCCCAAGGGCGCTTCACTAAAGTTGAACTTGTAGGGTGGTCACCTTTGGCGTGAGAACAGGCGTGTAACAGTTCTCCTTGTTTTGACCTGTGAACTGTTGGAGAGTCTGGAGACCCTGACTTGTGGACCACTGCCTCTAGAAGAGATCTCCTGTGGGGCAGCTTCACAGCCCTGTGTTCTTCATTCTGCTTTGCTGTTAATCTGCCCCAATGCACGCTACAACTCTGGTCCCGATCCTGTAAGGACTTGTACTTTAAGCAGTCCTGACCATAGCTCAGTGCTGACAAAGAGATACAAGAGTAAGGGCACAATCCTATGCAGGTCTACTCAGAAATAAATCCTATTGTGTTCAATGGGACTTACTCCCAAGAAGGTGTGGTTAGGATTGCAGCCTAAGTTGGATTTGGCCTGAAAAGAGGGAAGGATGCTCTCCTTGATTTGCATTTTTCAAATTGGCTGATGTGTTGTGGGGTCCATGGCCAGTCAGGTCTGTTTCCTGTATCTCGGTGCATCTCAGCTGCCAGCCAACCCTGCCGTGCACAAGCTCATTCAGCTCTCATCCAGGACAGAGTCTTCGGACATTGCCAGATGATTTCTAGATTGCCGGGAAGAGGAGCCAGCAGCTCTCAGCCGCCCAGTTGGTGCCTCACAAATGTCTATTCCTGGCCCCAAATGGCTGGTGGGAAATGAAGACAAATAGCTGTGGTTTGATGGCTTCTTAGCAGGGTTGGAGCATCATCTGTTGCAAACATGCACAAAGGGATAGGGAATCAAGGAGGAGGAAGACGACCCCCATAGTCATGTGCCTGCATGTGACCAACATATATTTGGATGTCTTAAAAGTTAAACCTATTCCTGGGTATATTTGGGGTGCTGATTCCAAAAATGGCATTCATTCTGCTCTGTCACATCTAGTTTTAGAGATACAGCATAGACTCATTAAGCAGCTTCCTCATGAGTAAGCCTAAGCCATGGCTTCCTCACAAGAAGCTGTTTGAACCATTCACTAATGAGGCTATGCTGTATCTCCAAAACTGGATGTGAGAGGGCAAAATCGATGCCGTTTTTGGAATCAACACTTCCAATTCATATAAGACCACCATAAATTTTGGAAAAAAAAAAAGTTTTTCTGACCTTCAGTTTCACAGGACTGTGCAATTTTATTAAAGGGAAGTTAAATGTTCATAAAATAGAAATATAGACAAGCCGAGAGTTTGTCATGCCAGGTTCATTCTCCTTCAGGCTCAACAGGAAGGACTGCCTCTCTGGGACATGTGGTCCAATAGGGTGAGGGGAAAAGCCCCTCTGCCCGCTTTCCACCAGAGCTGCAAAATTTATCCGTTCCAGCTGGCATGTGGGTGATTCTTCTGGTAAGCCTGCTGGCTGTCTTTCAGCTAGTTTGCAATTTTCTTTATTTTGTTATATTTTATTTTAAATAAAGTATACTTTGGACCTTGGGAAAGTGGCCAAGAAGTGATTTAAACAAACAAGTGAATATTTACAAAGTACTGATTATGGCTGGCTGCTGTTACTGAGCAGTACAGAAGAACATTACCTATGTATTTTCCTTGTTGAAAGTCAAAGGAGAAGGGGCTTACTCTTTAAAAAAGAAAAAAGAAAAAAGCTGAAAGTGAGAGAAGAGGTCTGAAGATCTCCGAAAGAGCAAAGTCCTTCAGGCCCTTCTCCCCATGGGGCTCACCTCCTGGCTCTCTAAGAAAAGTGGTGCAAGACTCTCTTCCCTCCTCCCCCACCCACAACTCATCCTCTCCATTTCCTTCCCTCCCACTTGGCCTCTGATTCCAGTGATGGTAGACTCATGGAGTCAGAAGGGACCAATAAGATCATGGAGTCCAACCCCTGCCAACGCAGGCTGTTTGTGACTACAGTATCCTCAGAAGGTGGCTATCCAGCCACTACTTAAAGACCTTGAATGGCAGAGAGGTGACTACCTTCTGGTGCAGACTGTTCCACTGTCAAATAGCTTGTACTATCAGGAAGTTCTTCCTAATGTTTCATTGAAATCTCCCTAGCAATTTAAACCCATTTGTCCTGGCTCTACCCTCCCGGGATAGCAACCACTCCATCTTCGACATGATGGCCCCTTAAATATTGCACAGTCCATAAGAACATAAGAACAGCCCCACTGGATCAGGCCATAGGCCCATCTAGTCCAGCTTCCTGTATCTCACAGCGACCCACCAAATGCCCCAGGGAGCACACCAGATAACAAGAGACCTGCATCCTGGTGCCCTCCCTTGCATCTGACATAGCCCATTTCTAAAATCAGGAGGTTGCGCATACACATCATGGCTTGTACCCCGTAATGGACTTTTCCTCCAGAAACTTGTCCAATTCCCTTTTAAAGGCATCCAGGCCAGATGCCGTCACCACATCATGTGGCAAGGAGTTCTACAGACCAACCACACGCTGAGTAAAGAAATATTTTCTCTTGTCTGTTCTAACACTCCCAACACTCAATTTTAGTGGATGTCCCCTGGTTCTGGTGTTATGTGAGAGTGTAAAGAGCATCTCTACCGGGTAGATGGGACTCGTTAGCCTGGGAAGGCAGCTCATCTAAGAGAAGGAAAACTCTGATCCCAAACCTCCACTGCCTTGTGGCTACATCCAGTTATGGAAAAGGCTTCAGGAGTCAACCTCGAGGCAAAATCCGGAGCCGGAGTCCCTGAGGCAGTTCATGGCTGAACACAGTCACGTTCTGGCAACTCCTGCAACGCCGCTGGAACCAACCGTATTGGCCTCTGCCTTTCCATTGGACCATTTCAGCGACATGGAGAGGGGGGATTTGCTGCATGGGTAACAGCCTATCCTCCATACCTACTTTACCCTGGCTTCGCGCACTGGAGAGGACACTCTGTTCCAGAGTGTGACACCATAGTCTTCCGAGACTAAAGGATGCCAACAAAGAGCATCTCCCTATCCACTCTGTCCATCCCCTGCATAATTTTGTACGTCTCAATCATGTCCCCCCTCAGACGTCTCTTTTCTAGGCCGAAGAGTCCCAAACGCCTGAGCCTTTCCTCGTAAGGAAGGTACCCTCTTAACCATCTTAACATCTCTTCTCCATCTTAACCATCTCTTAACCCTCTTAACCACCTCTTCTCCAAACTCCACATGCCCAGCTCCTTCAACCTGACCTCAGAGGTTGTGGTCTCTAGCCCCCTCCCCATCCTTGCCACCCTCATCTGGACTTGCTTCAGTCGTCAATATCCCTCTTAAACAGCACTGTGCAGAATTGATTCTCCTTCAGCTCAGATTAAAATTGGAGCCATTGTAGAATGATGGGTTGTCATGCTCACCTTGTGTTTTGAGGCAAACATTAGCAACCTGTGAGATTCATATTTCTGACTTGGGAAATACATGTTTTGTTGACAGATCTTGTGCAGGCACAACCCAAGGGGTTAATTCTCTCATTCCTCAGTGTTGGAGTTTTACTTTACTGGATCCTAATAATTCTCTTTCTCCATGCTGAGAACAGCTGGTGGAAAGCCGTATGTTCACCAGTACTCTGGGTCTGTAAGAGTGACACGAACGGTCTCATTACCCACAGTGGCAGCTGCAATAAGCTGAACATACACCTCATGTGCACACCCTCCCAGCCAGACAATGCAGAAAGTAATTACCTCTGGTTGCCAGGAGGAAGGAGCTCCAGCCCTGAAAATGGTCCCCTTGTGTGTTGAAATGGCTTCTATGTGCCATCCTATTGTCAATGTAGGCAGGAAAGACGGGCAGTATGGAAAGGGGTGGGAGGGAGAGAACCACAGATGCTGGTGGTGTGTGTGAGGGTGGGGGAGTGGGAAGGAGCAAGGGGAATGATTCATGTGCATTTGTTACTGTCTCACGTTGAAGAGGCCAGGCTGCGAGGTGAACCTGCAAGGGGATTACAACAAAAAAGAGGTGTGGGGGTGTGATGTCCATATCAAAGGCGGACCCACCGGGTATTGGTTCTGTTGTACCATCCAGACCCTCCCAGTCTCTCCCTGGCCGGCGCGAAGAACGGGGAACCAAAAAAAGGGGTTTGTTTACCTTCTTTAATTTGGTTGCGGCCTTTACATTCATTGAGGGGTCCTGTTCCCTCACAAGACCCCAGTACCCCCAGGTACAGGTTCAGTGACAGTCTTTCCAGTTTCCTGAAATCAAGGGGCCAGTTGCCCCACTGACCTTTCTCCCACAATCCTCACCAATCCTGGGCAGTCCCTCTAGCCTCGCCCCTCCCTGGCCCCACCTGGGGCTGAGATCTCTTGAGATCTCCCGTCCTCTCCCTGCAGGTCCCACCCTTTCTGTTAAAAGGGGAAGTGGCACCTGTGCAGTCCTGTCTCTGAGGAGGCCTCTGCCCCGCCCCAGAGGTGAGGAGGCTGACTGTAGCAAAGACTTAGGAGCCTCGCCCTCTTTGGCTGGCTCCTTGTTCTTCCAGGACATTCCCTGGAGGGTTCCCTGTGTCTGGACACCCCTTCCTTCCGCTTGCCCCCCTTGGTCCTCCTGATTCCCCGCTGGGGTTTGCTGCCCATGGTACACCCCCGGGTGACAGGGAGCCAGGTGAGATTTGGGGGTACCACTAAAAGATATCAAGTTGTCCTCTGGACATCTGCCTAGAGGTGGTGCAGTCATGCTCACTCCTTACATATTCACACCCTGTGAACAAGGGAGCTGCCATGCAAGCAATCAGAATTGGTTGTGTGACCATATCTTGGAGAACAAAGCTAATTGAGGACAATGCTTGCTGAATATGCATCACCCTCACTCTGAATTAACTTCCTCTGCCCTCATGGAGGCTGTTCTATGGCCAAGACTGATTCAAAACATGACTGCAGTCCTTGTTGGAGTGGCCCTCTCTGTTTTTTTCTTTTATAACATGCAGCAGTGGCAGCTGTCAATCAGATGAAGATGCTCTGAAGCTGTGCAAAAGAGGAGTTGGAGTTGGGAACAATGGGAGACCTTCTGAAGCACCCCCCCCCCCATGGTAAACTGAGAAAAAAAGTTTAGCCGTGAATGGTTCCGTGCAGCCCTAAAAGGAACCCTAATGCACACATCTCTGTGACACCACAGTTACCCCAGCATAACCCTGGTTTGGGGGGGCAAAAAATGGTGGGTTAAATTTGGGACCAAGCAAAGTAGCTCCAACTGAAAGGCGAATGTCAGCAGCAAACCAGACCTGTCGGAGGAATGTCCTTCTGCCCTGGTTGCAGTGCCTAATCTGTAGTGCCACTTCGATTAGAGGGTCTTTTCCAATTTGGAAACTACATCGCCAGCTTCCCCTGACCTGCCCGCTTCCCTCCCCCTTGCGCTCTCTGTATGCGCCTCTTGCATGTCTCTTGCTTGTGAGCCATGCTCTATTTATAAGAGCACACAGCAGCTCCCTGCCACAAAAGCAGGCATTTAATTTACTTGCAGCACTGAGATCAGGGAGTTGTTTGTTTTTCTTCTTCTTCTTCAAAGCTGCTTAGCAGGAGAGTTCAGAGGATGAACTCACAAGATGCTTCTGAGTGTTACTGGCAATCTGACATGGGGGGGGGGGGAAACAAGGGGAAAATGGTGCCTCCTGTGCTTTTTCTACCTTGACATGAAACCGGATGAATTTTCACTCCTGATTCTGGCTTGGAATTGCTTCCTCTCCACTCCCCAAATCAACGGGAAGCTTTTTTCTCTTGTTTTTGACAACATTTTTTTTTTTAAAAAGGCAATTCTTGGAGCAATGCTAGTTTCCAAAGTTGGATAAATCAGAGGTGAGGAGAGAGTAGATCAGGATCTGGCCACTAGATCTCTGGGGTGATTTGCAGTTGATCAGCAAGATTTATCATTCCTTATTGTTTCGCAATAGCACGGGAAATTGCAAGGAAAAAAATTTGCTCTTCCATGATTTGCTTTTGATCTCAGCCTCAGTCTTCCTCACTGGTAAAACAGGAACGTGATTTGACTGCCTCTGTCCAGACCTTTGCACGAGCTAAGATGAGCTGAATGTGTGAGATGGCCTTGTTTTTTGGTTTGTTTTGTAACTTGTATGAAGGGCGCACTGCTTTGTGGAGCTGGTCAAATGAATCCCAGGTATCTGTGAAGCCCCTGTGAAGTGTAGCAGGGAGGAAAAAATTGAGAGAAACTAGAATTAAGCCATAAATTACTTCCCATAGTTGATCTGTGCATCTGCTTTTTGGGTGTGGTCAACATGGGAGAAACCAATGATTAGCACAGCAGTTTTCAACCAGTGTGCCATGAAAGGTCTGCAGGTGTGCTACAGCAGTTTGGAGCACAGTGCTTGAGAATCACTGGAAACTCTTCAGGGTTCTGCAGCTCTGTCACTAGGGCAGTTGAGCATAGTAACAAATTCTCTGCAGAGCGGCAGAGGAAGAGACTACAGACAGTTGCCCAAGAAGCAGAGCTGCAGAATCTGGAATCCTGGAAGCCAGAAGTGACATCATAAGAGGTGAAGACCATGGAGAAGGCCATAGACCGTAGAGAAGGCTATGGAAGACCAAGAACTTTGAAAATCACTGCTCTGTAAAAATGGGGATAACAGCAACAGCTATTACAAAGCATTGTAAGGACTACTGACATAATATACACAATCACTCACAAAACACTTATAATTATGAAGCCACAGTAGTACATCCAGCATGATGTAGCGATTGGAAAGTATCGAGATATGCCCTGGAGACCTGGGTTCAACTTTCTAATCAGAAGATTTCTCTTCTTCCTAACAGAAAAGAAACCCCTCTCCAATTCTTCAGCAATGAAGATCCCACTGGGTCAACCGCCATCTCTTGAGCTTTGTGGGAATAAAATAGGAGAAACTGTGAATCCCCTGAGTACCTTGGAGAAACGACAGAATAAAATGCAATCTGATTATTGTTGGCTTGCCTCTTCCTTTCCACCTCTCTTGACTGGCTCCCTGAAGCAAAGGAACTTGGGTATCCTCGCTGTCTGTCCCCCCCCCCCCCATCACACCATCCTTCTCTGGGCAAAGCTGCCCAGTCTCCACTGCCCAAAGTCTGCAGCTCTCTCTATCGCAGTCCAGCCAGGCTGCAAATCAATTACTGTGAAAGAAGAGCCTTATCCGTTAAAGACAGCGGCAAATGAAATCCATTCGAGCGAGAGGTCAGGGGATTATCAATAGACGCTGCCGTGGCTGCCAAGGTGCCGGTTTCTGCGGGGTTGGCGTTCTATGAATATGTCTTGTCCAATTAGCTGTCCATCGTCTCTCCGTTATAGAAGTTCATTGTGTCTGGACCCCTTCTCGAAACTAAAGGTGGTGGTGCAGGGAAAGTCCTTATTAGTTGGCCGCGGCTTTGTGTGAACCAAAGAGCTGGAAAGTATTGTGTGAGCAAAGAATGAAATTCTCTATTCTTCCCTTGCTCCCCGCCAGAGAATATTCTCTGATATGGACAAATCTGCTCATCTGATATTGGTGTCCGCCCCCCCTCCCCCTCTCTCTCCATGCATTGCTTTTTGGTCATTCTTTTCAGGCGTTAAAGATTGTTCTGAAGATAGAGAGAGCATTTTTTTTTCTTTTTGTATCTTGCTATCTATCTATCTTCATTTGTGGTCAATTCTCATCGCCACTGTTGCTCGTGCCCACATTCAGCCAGTGAGATGAATAGAGCTGGGCAGGAGGACGGAAAAATCACTGAGCAGAGAGATGACTTTGAAAGCAAGGGGCAGATTCCCAGAAGTCATCAGGCTGGGTTTCTTGGTGATAAGAGTTGGCTTCAGAGTACTCCGGGTCCAATTCTATCCAGCTTTCCAGCACCAATGCAGCCATACCAATGGGGTGTGAGCTGCATCTTGTGGGGGGGAGAGGAAGGCAGTCATGGAACATTTGTTGAAAGGGAACTGTGGGGCTGGACTGTAGCTGCATTAAAGCTGGAACGTTGGATAGGATTGGGCCCTCAGTCCACTCCAGCAGGATCCAGCAAGAAGGGAAGATATAAAACAGACCTTGTTTTTCTTGTTTGTAGGAGGTGTGGGCAGGAGACGTGGTCTGGAGGTTGAGCTGTCACCTTGCCTGAAAAAGTAAAGCAGGATGAGTTGCTTGGATAGGAGACTGATTGGGGCCCAATCCTAACCAATTTCCCAGCACCAGTGCAGCGGTAATGCAATCCCAAGACAAGGGACCAAATGCTCCCATACCTTAAGGAGGCCTCTGTGATTGCCTCCCCGCCACAGGATGCGGTGCATGCCCCATTGACACGGCTGCACTGGCACTGGGAAATTGGATAGGATTGGGCCCTGAGGCCACTGTCTCTGTGGAGTGGAGTGTGGAAGAGTCGACTGGTGAAAAATGGATAACATCCTTGAGAAGATGGTCTGAAGCTGGGTTTGTAGATGCCCACAGGAGCTTTGAAAGTGCAGCTGAACGAGTAACACACTGACGGAGACATGAAATCAGTGGCATAGCTAGAGGGGGTGCAAAGCACTACGTTTTGCAGGGAACCCTGCCTCGGCTTGCAAGCAGCCCCTCCCCTTCCCCTTTGCAGCCGTTCTGGTTGGGGAGGAGCAAAATGGGAGGCATATGCGCATCCATTTCTCTTGCTCCACTTGCTCTTGTTGTCTTCAGTCCAACAGGGTTTGAACACTTTTCCAGTACTACCAAACCCAGTGAAAAACCAGTTTGCCCATTAGGGCAGCTCTGTGGCCTGATCCTCTCCAAGGCTCCAAGAAAATGAGCTCTGGCCTCCTGCCAAAGAGAGAATGGGTGTGCGCTCTGGCTGTGAAAGAAAGCAGAGAAGCGCATTAATCAGATGCAAATAACATCTAAATATTTAAGCTACGACAAGAGCGGCTGGGGCCTCCTCCTCCTCCCGCACTCCAGTTCAGATCACGCCAAGGCCTGGCGCACATTGTTTTAAAGAGGGAGCGAGAACATTGCCTCCAACACGACCTTTCGAGATTAGAAACATTTGTTCGGTACATTCTTTGGCCACACAAAGCGGGTTTGACAGCTCCATTATTGGATTTTACAAACCGTTGCTCAATATTGAAATCCCATCACGGCCTCCCCCTCCCGCTCTTTCTGTGGTTTTGTTGCCATCACTCGGCGGGGCGAGTGGAAGAAAGACTATGAGAAAGGCTGAATCAAAGAGGAAGGCGGGCAAAATGAACTCGACTCCGCCGCGATTGTCAGCCCTTGTTGCACGCCGCGTGCGCAGGAGAGATATGCTAAGTACATACATGAGCAAGATCGCAGGTCTCGGTGAGTGTCAATAACTCACTTCCTTATAGTCTGGGCTTTCCATCATCTCGGGGAAGACAGCTGTTCTTTCAAAAACGGAAATACAAATCAAAAGCTAATAAATCACACCATAATAGCTACAAACAGAGAGTGTTGCACCCTGAGATACATCTCTGGCTAAACACAGAAGTAAACACAATTTCTGGCTTGGCAGATATTTCCTGTGACGTGCTCTGGTTCCACAAGGAGAGCAAAGGGGGGGGGGAGAAGAGAAGAACCTTCTTGTTCACAGGCAAATGGGACACAGGCTTTAATTTCTTCCGACGAGTCATCACCCAAATGGTTTTAATTAAGGCCTGTTGCTGGGAACGGGGGCAGAAAATGGAAATGTCGGCTAAGTGAGCTTGATCTGAGTAAGTGATCTTGCTTCTAATTTTGCACGTAAATTCTGCTGAGCTAGAAACTTGGATAATGGCAGCTCATCAGAGCTCTGCAGCTGGGGTTGTTTTCCTCCCCAGGAGACAAAGGTGCACGAGGAATCCAATACGCTTGTCATAGAAAAGGCGGAAATTGGGCAAAGGAATGTGTTTGGGCAACAGGAACCCAGATGACCTGTAGGAGTGCGTGTGTGAGTGTCAGTGACGTGCGGTGAGGTTCAGGTCCAGGGAAGCCCCACTTAGGGAGAGCTCAGCACAGGGTCCCTGAGGTAGCTGAATACCTGCCTCCCTTGGTGCTTTAGAGAGGAGTGGCATGGAAAAGCAAGGTACTTCTTTCCCTGGTTGGGTCTGGTGAGGCTCTGCCTTCCCTGCCTCCCCTGATCGCACATCACTGGTGCATGATGGGTGTGAATAAATAGCAACAGAAAACATTTACGTAGGACTGTATAAGGCAGAGCCATGAACCTACTGATTAGTCTAATCAATCATGCAACTGAGGTGGAAAAGTGGAGTATTTACCGTTTCTGGAAATGTCTACCTCATGCTCTGTTTTAAGATATGGCTGGCACAAATGAATTAGCCCAACGGCCTACCTAGTTCAGCATCTGGTTTCCAACCAAAGCAGACCAAATGCTTCTCCAAAACTCATGAGGGGCACGAAGGCATCCCGTTATTAGTCCCTGATCTATTAGAAACTGACTTCTTTTAGAAGTTCTAATAGAAGTGACTTCTTCTATTAGAAACTGGCATATTACAAACATGCCATCCCTGCCTTTCTTTGGCACATGGGCAGAACACAATACTGAGCTGAACACAATACTGAGAGGGTTTTTGAGTTTATACAAACAACCCTAAAAATGTGAATCTTTGCACAGGACCACCATTTTGTATCTGGGCATGCCTCTCTGGCTATTATTTTATGACACACTTTACCTCCCCAGTCTCTTCCTCTGTGTTTTGTGTTGGGAGCTCCCAAGATTTTAGCAAAACCAGGGAGCTCCTCTTGGGAGACTCAAGCCCACTCACTCCTGCTTTACATTATTCCAAGATCTGGTAACAGGTTTGACTTGGAGATTTCCTGCTTCACAGGTTTGCCCTGTCTAATCTCCTTTCAAGAAGTCATCTAAGCGGGTTGCCGTAACCGCATGTTGTGAACATGAATTCCATGCCTTAATTCAGTGGTTCCTATACTTACCTGGGTCACAATACAGCTGCACCCTCTTCTTCCTGGCTCAACTGGGTGCCACCATTTTGGTTCTGGCAGTGGCCAAATCTTGGGAGATTTTAGGAGATCCGAGATGGCAGCACCTAAATCTCACAAAATTTGGGCATTGTCATCTTGGATCGTGTGAAATTTTGAGAGGTCCATGATTGCGGCACCTGGGAATACACACAGGAGGGCCACCCGGGGACACCTTGCAGTGCCCCTTTGAGTGTGCGGCCATCTTGGATCTCAAGAGATTTTGTGAGAACCAAGATGACAGCATAAGAACAGCCCCACTGGATCAGGCCATAGGCCCATCTAGTCCAGCTTCCTGTATCTCACAGCGGCCCACCAAATGCCCCAGGGAGCACACCAGATAACAAGAGACCTGCAAACTGGTGCCCTCCCTTGCATCTGGCATTCTGACATAGCCCATTTCTAAAATCAGGAGGTTGCGCACACACATCCTGTGGCAAAGAGTTCCACAGACCAACCACATGCTGAAAATCCCACACAATTAGGGAACCCCTGCGTTAATTATATGTTACACCAGAAGGCCTTCCTGTTTCTCCTGAACTGACTGTAGACCCTTGAGATAGAGCAGCCTCAAGTTGGAGAGGGATAATAACTTCTCCCTGTTTTTAATGCCACAAACTTCTATCCAGTCCCTCCCTCCAACTGTCTCCCCCTTATAAATGTGAGTTAATTTCATAGCACCTTTCTGAACAGCTTCTGTCCCTGCAGGTGGCCAAGAAACCTACTGAGCTTTTCAGCTTTGAATCCCTTTGACTGCGTTGTCAAGTTTGTTTTTAACCTGATTGAATATTACTTATGCCACCTGAACCCGTCACCCTTCAACGTAGGCTGAGGAATTCAACGCCACACTCTGGAATGACTATTATTTGCCAGGAAATTGCTAATGTGCTCACACACACACCCCTTCTCAGCAATTTCCCTTTCAGGTTGAAGAGCAGGTGCCGGCAGGCAGATGAGGAAATCAAACCGGAGGAGTAACCAAGCCCCAGCCCAGTGGGGAAGAGAAGCCTCTCACTCCCACCCAGGAGCAACTTATAAAATTAACCTTCTAGGCCTGCTGCTCATGCTGGCCTAATTGGAAATGCTTTCATCTGTCTTTGAGACAGAGAATACTCTGCCTGCAGAGGAGAGGCTTTTGCTCTGGTGAGCCTGATGGCCTTCACACCATGATATTTGGAGGTGGTCCCCATGGTGGCACTGAGAGTCTCCATGCCCCACCAGCAGCTTCCAGGGTTGTGGAAACTCACAAGCTGATGGTGTTGACTACCCGATGATGTACAGTAGTCCTAGTCCTAGCCCAGGGATGCAAAGAAAGAACATAAGAACAGCCCAGCTGGATCAGGCCAAAGGCCCATCTATTCCAGAAGAACATAAGATCAGCCCCACTGGATCAGGCCATAGGCCCATCTAGTCCAGCTTCCTGTATCTCACAGCAGCCCACCAAATGCCCCAGGGAGCACACCAGATAACAAGAGACCTGCAAGGCTTTCTGGGAATTGTAGTTAAGAACATAAGAACAGCCCCACTGGATCAGGCCACAGGCCCATCTAGTCCAGCTTCCTGTATCCCACAGCGGCCCACTAAATGCCCCAGGGAGCACACCAGATAACAAGAGACCTCATCCTGGTGCCTTCCCTTGCATCTGGCATTCTGACATAGCCCATTTCTAAAATCAGGAGGTTGCGCATACACATCATGGCTTGTACCCCGTAATGGATTCCAGTTTTCTGTATCCCACAGTGGCCCTTGGGGAGCACACAAGACAACAAGAGTCCTGCATCCTGGTGTCTTCCCTTGCATGAGGCATTGTGAGAGTGCCACATACATGCACTGTGGTTAATTGGTTCACATATATTAACGGTCGCTTCCCAGGAACGGACTGAGCTGGAAAAGCTCATCTGCCCCGCCCCCTTCAGCTAACCAGCCAATCAGCTGGCAGCAAAGCCCTGCTGCCGGCTGACAGGCGGGGAAGCCTGGCATTCACTGCTAGCGCGCCAGGGAGGCGCGCCAGCAGCCCTTCATCGTTCTTACAAAAACCCTGTAATGTAGGACAGTGCTGTTATCACCACACAACTGCCACAGCTCAGTATAGTCTGCTTGTAACTGGGAGCAGTTCTGCTTTACTACCTGCAAGACCAGACTTTCCACAAGCAATGCACAGGCTCTAGCTTTTGGGAGCTCTCCTTGCAGCTGTTGCACTGAAGTTTGTGGCAAGTTCAAGTTTGCAATGGGAATGTGAGCCAGGATGGTGTAGTGGTTTGGCATTTGGGCCTAGACCTGGAAGATCAAGGTTCAAATCTCTACTCGGCCGTGATGCTTCCTGGGTGACCTTGGGCCTGTCACCGTCTTTTATCCTCATCCACAGGGTTGTTGTGAGGACAAAAGGAGGGAATGAAAGCAACCATGTGCATCACCCTGAGCTCCTTGGAGGGAGGGTGGTAAAAAAATGTTGAAAACGTGTAAATAAATAAAAGCACATAACACCAATGTCTTTTTTTTTTTTTTTTTTGCAAAAAGAACAAAAATAAAAATTTGCTGAAAAAGGAACACCTCTCTATATTTGTCACTGTAGGCTAGTCAGACTGGACTGGGGAGGATGCACGGGTAATGACTGTGGCTGTATCTGCTGACACTATACCACCTGTATCACCTCCCTAGTACACCTTTAAAGTGATTATAATTTATAAAAAATACATGTTTGGAATAAACACATAACACCGCTGTCTACGCTTCTCATTTTTGTCAAATATACAAAATCCGAAAAAAAAATCTAAAAAAAGCCACGCCTCTCATGAGATCATGTTGGTGGCATATCATGTGGTTACATCTCACACTAGCTGTGCACCACTGGGGGCCCAAGTCTGTGTTTTCTTCCAACAAGCAATTTCCCATCACTGCTTTTTATGTAGTCTGTTTGCAAGTAGCGAGATGCTAGTTCGAAAGCTGATGAAGTTCTGTTTGATCCGAAGATCATCTCCGCCTCCCCCACCAAACCCTGTGAATAGGCCGAGATAATCAGAACTGCTCTTTTGAGGTCTGACATTTGTAAATTGGTGGGGGTGTTTCCCTTTTTTCACACTGAAATACTCCTCAAAGGCTGACAAGATCCCACACTATCAAACTCACACTGGCAGCTTCTTTCCCCATATCTTAAGAACTCTGCAAAGATGATAACAGGGAAGGGAGGTGGGGGCAAAACCTTCATTCAGCATCTTCAGTAGTTGCACTACAGACAGTCATGTTTATCATTTAAGCCAGTTGCAGTTTGTAGGATGGTCATATCCTCTTCATTTTATTGCAATTAAGGATAAAATGTGTTTGCTAGCCTCACAGAGATCAGACCTCATTTGATTTCTGTTTTTTAAAGGCCTTTCTGTTTCTGCTGGATGTGCATGGAAATGTCTAAGTCCCCAAGAGGGGTGCGAGAGTTTGTTTTCCAAGCGCAAATTCAAAGTGCGGGATTTAATGTAAAGCTTAAACAGTTGCAGCCTGGGATATTTCAAGGCTCCGCTTGTCCCATGGGAAGAGGTTGATCTCCTGGGTCTTCATCTAAGGCCCTCTTGGCAGCCTGTCATTTTGCAGCTACTTAAACATAAATCATAAAATAAGAACCCGAGTCTAATGGACTCTACAGTTTTGTATTCTTGCCCAGCCTCTTTGCTTTGCACGTAAAATATTGTCCCCTGATGACAAGATATTACTCTCCCCTTTGGTTCACTAGAGTTGTTCTACCTGCCTATATTGAATCTTACCTGTTCCGGTCTGTTGATTCTAAAGCTCTAAAAGGGATTTATCTCTTATAACTACAAGCAGGTGCATTTACCTTATAGGGTCTGGAACACTCATGGAATCTTGAGCTCACCCCTCAAGTTACAAATCCAGACTGTTCTGTGTTTGTGGGTTGCCTGCCTGACCTTCTTCTGGGCTACTGAGTAAAAGGACATCTAGTTTGGCCCATTGAATGGTTTCAGATGTATACTGCTCATCACCTAGGTTTCAGAACTTCCAAGGCAGTTCACGGTGCAAATGTATGGAACAAACAAATGGATACACGGACAAAAAGTAGGCATATCTTAAGAGGAGTAAATGTTATCTCTGTCTCTGATTTGCAGTCTTGTTGTGTGTAATATGAGAAATGGCCTGAAACTCTCCTTCCACCCTACCGAATTTCCATGGAGTGAAAAGAAAGTAAACATTGTTTCATGAGGATTTGATGAGTGATATTGTTCCTGCCTGCTGTGGGTCAGTGTCTCCTGAAAAGGTCAGCCCAGATGTTGTTTGTGGAAGCTGGAGATAATAGAGAGTGCCTGGCTTTTGAGTTTGCACAGGCTGACGCTGAAGGAACGGAGCCAACAAGCGGCTGTCGCTTCAGGGTTTGGTCCAGCAAAAACACAAAATGAACCAGCTTGGAGTAGACTGGGGGACGGCAAGCAAGAGAAGAGCAATGTCCCTTAAGCTGCCAGCCCCCAATTCTGCATGCAATTCCTGCAGGTTGCATGTAGCAGTTGCAAATGGGAGTTATTACTGGGTCTGAATTATGCTTGAAGAAAGGACCCATTTGCACAAATGCACATTGGGATCCTAAACCTGTCTAGTTAGAAGGTCATCTTTATGTGGGTCACCAATTGCTCTCTTGTGCCCTCTAGAGAGCAAGAATCATTGGCTGGTCAATCCAAACTCTAGAGACATGGGTCTCCTGATTTCCAGAGTCTTTGAAAGCTGCAAAAACATGAATCACAACCAACTGAGTTCTCAGCAGTGGTGGGAGCTGGAGAAGGGCACCATTTCAGATGTCCTGGAATCTGTTCTAAAATGGATCTGAAGAAGTGAGCCTCTGAGAACCACTCTCTGAGGCCCCCTTCCATTTTAATGTTCCCTACATTTCCAGCAGTGGCCATGGAGAGAAAAAAAAAAATCTAGCCTAGAATTGGATGGGAGATCCAGGCTGGTCTCTGCTGGGACATTCTCAGGAAAGGACTAACCAAAATATAAATAATTTCAGCAATCTGGAAGCATTTTCAATCCCATGAAAAAGACAATATTTTCTTTTGGGGGGAAGGAGAGTGGGGGGAAGAGGACAATTTTATACACAGAGGAAAAACTGCTTGCTCTGTTTTCCCCAAAGTAAACGGGAGGAACAATGCTGGCCAGTGTTTCGGAGGAATTTGCGTATTTGCACAGGGAACAAATCATTTGTGGCTTTGGGGGATTTTTCTATTCTTCTCCCCATGGAATGTGTCTGGTTTCAGAGTAAGATTATTTCAAAGCCCTCTGGAGGATATATAGTTCATGAGGCTTTGAAGACAATATTAGTGTTTGGGTCCAGATATTTATAAGAAAATAAGCACTAAGAAACCCCTTTCACCCTTTTGTCTGGTAAGGAACGGGAAAACTGCCCATCTATGGAGACGCTCCCAGTTGATTCTGGGGTCAGCTCATCTTAGACGGGGGATTGGCTGAAGACACATGCCTGTCACTCATTTGAGAAAGGAAGGAGCAGAAGAGGAAATGTGGAAGAGATGAGAGTGGAGGGACTCGCGAGTCTCTTCTCCACACTTAAATAATAATAATAATAATAATACAGGTATTTCTATACTGCCTTTCTTGGTCCTCAGATTTCTCCTTAGACTTTATTCAAGGCGGTTTACATAGGCAGGCAATTTAAATCCCTGCAGGGATTTTTACAATTTCAAAGAAGGTTCTATCTTTCAAGAAACCACAACATTCAGGTGTTTCTTTCTTGATCTGGTCGCACATTCTGGCCTCCATCCTCCCACGCTCAGCAGATTGAATAGCTCGGCTTCAGCTTGTCAGCTGCTTCAAGGTCGCATGGTGCCGGTGGCCTCGAACTGGCAACCTTCGGATGTTATCTTCAGGCAAATGGAGGCTCAACCCTCTAGACCAGACCTCCTGCCCACTTCCTCTTCCACTGTGTCTTCATTTTAAATGCGGAGAGTGGGAGCGCATGTGGGGCAGGTGACAGAATACAGCCAAAGAACCAAAACTATTGGCCGTTTTCCATGAACACTTTGAGAGTGTAGATAAACGTCCTTTTGGGGTGACGCTCTGGGGCTTCCTATGAAAATGTTCATACAGACTGTCTCATTGTCCCCCACATGCCTCACTTTTGCTTGCTCTCACGTGCCCTCACTTGCCCATCATCATGTGGTTCATTCCACTTGGGATCACCCATGGAATTAATGTGGAAAAGAAGAAGGAGCAGCCACTGGGAAGGAGGAAGCTGGAGAAATGGGAAACCGTGAAAATCTCCCTCTCCCTCTCTCTCTCTGTGTATAAAATTGCCAGAACCAGGAAGATGAAATTATAGCTAGTGAAAGTTCACAGGAATAGATGTGTGTATCTGGATTTGAATGTGAAGTTAATAAAACATTCTCACAACCCCTATAAATAATTTTCCTATATTGCTTTCTTCTGAGCCCTGCCAAAATGGAGAGTGATTGAGGAACTGGAGGGACTCAGATTAGTAAAATAAAATGACGCACTTTCTGGGCTGGATTCTGAGCCTGGCTCTCTTCAGAAGCACATTGGATGGTAAACTTTGAAGCAGTGGCATAGCTGGGGGGGCAAAGCATTGCATTTTACAGGGAGCTCACCATGGCGTGCAAGCGGCCATTTCCCTTGGGAGCCATTTCAGGGAGAGGGAGCAAAACAAGGACATTCATCTCTGTTTTACTCCCCCCACCCAGAATGTCTATGAAGGGGAGGGGGGGCTGCTTGCATGCCACGGTGAGGCTCCCTGCAAAACTTAAATGCTTTACCCCCCTCTAGCTATGCCACTGCTTTGGAAGCACATCTGAATTGGCATGAAGCCTGTTTAGCAGTCATCGCTTCCTCCCCAAGGTCCTGCGAAATGAAGTTTTGTAAGGCCACTGAGAACTCTTTAGTTAGAGAGCTGCAGGCCGCTGAAGGAACAAGACAGAAAACAGCTCTGGGTTCCAGCCAACTCAGAAAGCTCATTATTGTCATTGTACCTTGGGCCTGGCTTTCACTGAGTGGGGGAACAGGGTTTGCCCTGCAGTGAAGTGGCCCCTGTTCCTGTTGCTAGTTATGTGTGTACACAGCCTGTTCAATGTGCATTTCCTTTATATCTACCTTTCTTGCTAGGACTCAAGGCAAAATGCATGGCGCTCCCAGCCCGTCTCCCTTCCTGCTTTGCTTCAATAGGTGCAGGGATGGTGGTACTGAGGCTTGAGAAAACCAGGCACCCATGGCCATCAGAGAGCCTGCCTAGGCCAACCCTTGAACCTCGGGACTGGTGGCAGAGCATCTCCCAATGCACCACCAGGGGGCAGGCGGAGCAGTCGGGTGCCATGCAGCCTGGGTCCAACAATGGCATGATGCTGCACCGGAGATCTTCCAACCACACCCTTGAAGTCTGCTTTTGTGGGTCTGCCATCTGATTTCTGAGGTTCGTTATCATGCTGCTGTTCTGCCTTGCAGACTGATCAGAGTCTGCGGCTGGATGAAAGCATCTGCCTGCACCCAAATCACCAAGATGGTTGGCTGACAACTCTACACAGATGCCATCACTTGGCAGTAGGGCCTGTGCTTTGCCCGCAGAGGATCTGTCACCTAGGCCCAGCCCAGGTGGCCTGGAATTCCTCAGGAGCAGGGCTCTCCTCAGGGGTAGGGGCCTCCTCGGGAGTAAGACCTAAGCACTGTCAGGACTGGGGTCCCAGGCAAGACACCTCCCTGGGAGTAGGACCTAGTGCCTCCTGGGAGCAGCCATGTGGGCTGAAGGGGTGGGGCTGGCCCAGCCCAAGGCTGGCTTCATAAGGAGGCTGGACAGCCTAGAGAGAGGTCGCTCCTCTCCAGCTGGGAGCAGGGTCGAAGGGAAGGCCAGAGGGGGTAGCCACCCTGGCGTTATGCAGACGATCCAGGCCCCGAAAGGAACTTTGCTTACCTCAGCTCTGGAGAGAGGGACCGGGGGCTGGGAACTCACCGATCCTAGGCCCGCCCGGGCCCCGGGGGTGAGAGCCAGAGAGGCGAGGCTGCAACTACCAGTACCAACTACCTCCATTGGAGGCCAGCTGATCGAGGGGCAAGCCCAGAGGTACCGGGGGTCCTCCTGAGGACAGCTAAGCTGACCCCAGACAACAGCTCTGCAGCCCTCGGGAACCCATACCTCTGCCCGACAGGCACCAGCCGGGGAGCTCTGCCTGAAACCTCAAGGGGTCGGGAAGGAGCGGGGAACGAGCCTATTGTGCGCCGACGACATGAGTCTGTGTAAGGCAACGGGGCCTGTGACGTAACAGGCCCCATGAATGTCAAGAGTTTGACGCGAGTAAACCGTCTGTGCAAAACAGCTGAGTCTGCCCCCCCATCCTTCTTTCCGCCGGCGACCAACTTGCCTCGACAGGGTAAGCTCCCCACGCTCGGTTGCACACCAAGGGGCGGGGTCTCCGCCCGCCATGGACATTACAGGATCCCAGGCTCGATCCCTGGCATCTTGGAAAGGGTACCCCAAACCCTGGAGAGCCACTGCCAGTTGACTGGAAAAGAAGTTGCTGCGCTTGATGGTCTGGCAGAAGCCAATGGGATGTTCTGGTGAGATGTGGGGAGAAGACAGCAACCCTGCATGTTGGTTCCACTGCACCTCCCAGCCCTTTTGCCGTTTTCTCTCTCCCTCCTTCTGTTTTGGTGAGCGATGCCTCTTGCGACCTTCAAAAAGGAAAGGAAAGGAGCAAAGGAACAGGGGCTGCTGGTGACATCAAACTCACTTTCATGTCTCGCTTCATGAAAAGAAATGCAAGAAAAAAGGAAGTCAAATGATGTAACTTCCCTATGGGAATGGAATTTAATTATAGAAAATGACTGCCAAAAAATCTTAAAATAATTAATAACATTACTTAGAGGGATTTTTTTTAAGTGCAAAGAAAGGCAGAAGCGGAGAGAATTTATCATCAAGGGGGATGGAGCACAATGAAGGGGCTGCGTCTGTGTTTTCCCCATGAAAAGGTATCGAACAAGCTGTTGAGGAGTTGTACGTATTTTACAGTTTCAATTAGCCCAGATCACTACTCCTTCCTTCCTCCTAGCGCTCCTTCTCCTTTTCTTCTTTATAAAAAAGCACACACTTCCTAACCATCAGTCAGCGAGCAATTATTGAAGAAATTTGCCCCTACACATTGGGTAGAACATAACACTAATCTGCAGCGAGATAAAGTTGGAGCGTTTAGAAAGCAAAGCTACGCGCTATGGATGGATGGTCTCCAAAACGCAAATGCTGTAAACATCACGCAAGATGAATAAATATGGCATTAAAACACCCAAGAGCACAAGGAAAGAACAACCATCACCAACTTATTAGAGGAAGGCAAAGGTTCCTGGAGCGCGGGAGGTTGCACTCGCTGATGGGAGTGGTCCACCATGGTTAGAAATACTGGACTAAATAGGTCATACCAACAACATGATCCAGCAAAACTTTGTTGTTGTTGTTGTTGTTTACTTTATAGCTCCATAAATAAATGGAGAAGCCAGATCTCTGCCCTGAGAGGTTTATAATCTACAATAGACATGACCAAAAAGGGGTAGTGGAGGAAGGAGAGAAAGGTTTTAGCGCCAGAATCAGGGAACATCCACTAAAATTGAGTGTTGGGAGAGTTAGAACAGACTAAAGGATTTGCCCAGCATGTCATTTGTCTGTGGGACTCCTTGATACAGGTTGTTGTTATGGTGCCTGGCCTAGAGGCCTTTAAAGGGAGACTGGTCAGGAGAAAAAGTTCCATCACAGGTTACACACTGTGATGGGTGCAACCTCCTGGTTTTAGAAATAGGTTACCTCAGAATGCCAGGTGCAAGGGAGGGCAACAGCATGCAGGTATCTTGTTCTCTTGTGGGTTCTCCATCTGGTGGGCCACTGTAAGACACAGGAAACTGGATTAGAGGAGTCTTTGGCCTGAGTCTTTGGCCAAGGTTCTTCTCATGAGGCTGATGCAGGGAAAGAATGGGAAGAATTTGTAGTAATATTAGTTTTACACGTGATGCTTATATCCAATTTCAGGGGCTCGGTGTGCCAGCCGAAGCCCCAGCCTGTCTCTTAATCCTGTATGCCCGTGGACTGACAGTGTAACTCATTGGTGGAACACATGCACAGAGGCACTCTTGCTGCAGTCTTATGCAAACATTCATTCCTGGCATTGAATTGAATACAATCTGTTGGATACAATGGATCTGACTTCTGAGTGGTCGTGTATAGGGTTGTGGTATAAGCATGTTTTGGTGTGACATCAATCTAGTCGGTTCAGACTCTCCAAACATTTCAACTTGAAAATAGGGACAACCTTGTAACCACCCCAATGCGCAAATCATGGAAGGCTGTTCTCACCCCTAACCCCCGTATCCTTTGCTGAAGGCTCAACTCCATTTGCTGTCTCTATGTTGTGGTCATTTCCTTTTGCAAACGTCTTTTTCACACTGTTTTAAAAGTCAAGTATATTCTTTAGGTTAAGAATAAGCTAGAAAAATGCAGGAATTGCCCGACAGTGAGTTGAAGCCTCACTGAGCATGTTTAGTGACAGCCTGTGGACTCCGTGGAATCCTATTGCACATGCATGTGTGTGTTTACTCACCTGTGCACTAGAGACAAGAAGCATTCAGTTGCTTTCAGGGAGCGATAACTTCTAGAGCTCCTGGGGAAGGACTGAAACAGTGGAGAATGACAACTCCAGCAATTCACACTAACAAAACATTGCCAAGGCTTCTGCAAAAGACAAAAATGGAGAGAGGTTTGGCACGATCATCTACCAGTGACTGTCCCTGGTCATTTATGGGCAATGCATCCTATACTATGTTGAAGCTGGTGGGGGAATCTAGGACCAAATGGAGTCTGAGATTTCTCCTGTCCTCTTGGGGAGGGGTTCAGCCATATATTAAGGCACTGAAATGGTGGCTAAAGTGGAAAAGGTTGCCAGCTTGGTGCCCTGTGAGTATTTGACAGTCCTTCTTTCCAAGTTGGAGAATATGGAAGGAATCTATTAAAGCAGCACCTGGTGACAGCTCCTAATCATGTTTGCAATGAGATGTTTACAAATTCCTGTAATCTTCCATTGCAGGTCTAAGGATTGCTTGTGAAATTGCAGCTGTAACCTTCTTTCTCTTTGTTTTCCTGCACTGCCAGGATAAAGATAGGGACTAATGGCAAAGAAGACTCAGAGGCACTCTGTGTTTGCAAACAGTCCCTGATCAGATTGCTATATAAGCAACAATTACAGATGCTTCTTGGCTTACTTATACCACCTTCTCCAACCATTCAGAAGCAGGAGGAACAGGGTAGCTGTTCTTGCAACGCTGCACTTACCGCATCTGAAATCGTCTGGGATCAGTTCAGCTTGCACAGGATTCTTTGAAGGTCACCATTTAGGACAGTTTCCATCTCTGGTCACTTCTCTCCAGTTTGCAAAAGCACAGTCCACACAGATCACCAGAGCAAGCAGTGCAAGGAGGAAGAAGGAAAAATCACAAACATATTGGACAGCATCATGTGCAAGTCAACTCCCCTGGGGACTGGGGATAAGAATAGGCCCTCAGTTTGGCTGTACTTGTCGTAAGAGGCGACTAAACAGCCACCGGGTAGATGGGACTCGTTAGCCTGGGAAGGCAGCTCATCTGAGAGAAGGAAAACTCTGATCCCAAACTTCCACTGCCTTGTGGCGACATCCAGTTATGGAAAAGGCTTCAGGAGTCAACCTCGAGGCAAAATCTGGAGCCGGAGTCCCTGAGGCAGTTCATGGCTGAACACAGTCACGTTCTGGCAACTCCTGCGACGCCGCTGGAACCAACCATATTGGCTTCTGCCTTTCCATTGGACCATTCCAGCGATGTGGAGAGGGGGGATTTGCTGCATGGGTAACAGCCTATCCTCCATATTTACTTTACCTAGGCTTCGCGCACAGGAGAGGACACTGTTCCAGAACCACCAATCAGAGCGCAATACCATAGTCTTCCAAGACTGAAGGATGCCAACAACAACATGTGCAAGTCAAACAGGCCAATTTACAATATTGCCCCCAGTGGCGTCACTAGGGTTAGCCTCACCCGGTATGGGAGGCAAGCATGTCACCCCTATGATGGACCTCCTCCCATGCAGTGGGCAGGGCAACGCCCCATGCAGTGGGTGTAGTAATGTACCATTGCCCCACCCCACTGATTTTTTGGCTATAACCTTTGACAGAACAGAGATACTACAACTTGGTTTGTTTCATTGCATTCTGCATGAAATTACACACCAATTGATACCTAACATGATACTATTTTAAAATACCAAGATTTAAAATTTTTTTTGCAAGTAGTGGTGTCACCCCCCTATGCACGCCGCTCAGTGTGGCCTCCACCCCTTCACCTTCCTAGTGATGCTTTTGATTGCCTCTCTATATTTCCTAATACAAATTCAGTAGTGTAGCTAAGGGGGCAGGGGATACATTGCTCCAGGTACCAAGCCTTGAGGGGATGCCAACCTGCAGCCCCAATGGTGGACCTGAGGTGAAAAAGTAAACTTCTGAGGCTCAGGGAGGGACAAATCAAGGCTTCACCTAACTGTGCAGGGTTTTTAAAAATTGATCTCCAGAAAGAGAATATCCCACTTTCTCTCTGTCCTCCCTCTGGAAAATGACAAGACACCTTGAAGTTCTACAAGCCCACAGTGTGGGCAAAAATGCAAGCAGAAAGCCATAAGACAACAGCCACTGCGCAGGTCTTATTCTAGGGGCTCTTCCCCCTCCCTTTTCTAAATTTAAAGGACTCTAAATGAGGGTTGTGCAGCATTTCTGTGATGGGCCTATTCCTGCCAGTTCGTCTGTAATTCTCCAGCTCCCTCACCTGTGAGGGTGAAAAAAGGGGAAATGATGAGGGCAAATTGATGGCACAGTAACTGTGCCTGCCTCCCTGGAGCTCTAATGGGCTGCTGAGAAGAGTCCGATCAGTGCAGAAAAGGGAGAGACATGGAGACAGTGAGCTTGCAGGGGGGCAAACGGCATCCAAGGAAATAGGAGAGACCCAGGACCCCAGATCGTCCATCACTCCAGTTCCGATAGATATTCCAATAAATATAGCCCAGAGACATCTTTACAGCCCTGATGGAGAACAGTTTCATCTGGGGAAGGCACAGCGTTTATGCAGCTCTCTTAACCCAACTGTTATGTTTTTACAAACTCAGATAATGTATTTCTGCTTAGAACCGAAAGCCAGGATGAAAGGTTGAGTTCTCCTGTTCCTATTTATCATCCGGATGGGCTGGCAAATCTTGAGCGGGTGTCGTTTTTATCTTCGCTTCCATTAGGAAATGTTTTCCTGACAGGTGCGGTAATACACGATAGATTTCACTTATCTGTCCCTCCTCTGCAGTGTAATTCTCCCCCCCCCCCCTTATATTCTAGTATGATGAGATTCAGAACAGGCTGGGCTCACTCAACCTCCTTCCATCCAATTGTATGGTAAAGGGCTGTTTAGTTGGTCCTGGTGCTTAGTGGATGCAAAGAACACGCTCACAAGTTGCAAAGAACACATCTGCAGGTTTCAGTGAAAGGACATGGATGTCCTCTATGGGAGCCAGATTCAGTGGGGTGTCTCCGCATAGGACTACTGCTTAGGGTGCAGGCAGAGGGAAGACAATGCTCCATTTTCCATCTTTTCTTCTAAGGCTCAGCATCTAGATGTTCCGCCAAGTCAAGGCAGTATGCCCTAGCTGAGCTGCCTCTAGCCCATAACTTCTCCCTCCCAGCCAACATCCACTTCCTGGTTCCCCCCAGCTCCCTCACGATGGCAATCTCCAGTAAATTGTGGGAATACAGTCAGTTTTTGTTATTCACTGGCTTCCGGGTTAGATTCACAGAAACCCCAGAGGAAAGTGAATCTGAGGATAGTGAACCATTGATCCAATGGGATCAGTGGGGATAGAGAGAGGGGTGGCTTACCTGCCAGCAGCAGAAACAGAATCCAGCAACCAGCATAGCAGAATCCAGCACAACAGTGGAGACCTTCAAAATGGTGCCCATGACTATCACAGGGCCATTATATATGGGCTCCACGATAGTGGCAGGCACCATTTCTCTGCTGCCTTTTGAAGGTCTCTGCTGCTTCAGGAAGCAAGCAGAGAACTTCAGAAGGCAGCAGAGACCACGGACAGCTGAGAACACCCTGTGAATGGTGCAAACTAGCAGCCCTGCTACCGTGATTAAGCGAGTCCGCAGATATAAAATCTGCAGGTAGCAGGAACTGGCTATACATTTCTGTTGCCTGGCAAAGGGATTGGTTTTTCCTCCCCAGCCTCAGTTCAAAGGCCAAAGTCTGGCACTTCACATCACTTGCTCAATAGACAGTAGTCCTATAGAAAAATAAAATGTTTTAAACCTCTCGCACTCTTCAGCAAGAATTTGAATTGGGGGGGGGGCAGAAATGGCATTCTCAGGCAGTAAGTAAAAGTAAAACTGTAAAACTGTAAAAGTTTTACTGTAAAAAGTAAAAGAGTAAAAACTGCAAAAAAATCTGAGTTTATATTTCCTTAATAGGGAACCGATACCGAGCTAAACAAACGCATCGGTAAAGCAGCTACCACGTTTTCCAGACTCACAAAGAGAATCTGGTCCAACAAGAAGCTGACGGAACATACCAAGATCCAGGTCTACAGAGCTTGCGTCCTGAGTACACTTCTGTACTGCAGCGAGTCATGGACTCTTCGCTCACAACAGGAGAGGAAACTGAACACTTTCCACATGCGCTGCCTCCGATGCATCCTCGGCATCACCTGGCAGGACAAAGTTCCAAACAACACAGTCCTGGAACGAGCTGGAATCCCTAGCATGTATGCACTGCTGAAACAGAGACGCCTGCGTTGGCTCGGTCATGTCGTGAGAATGGATGATGACCGGATCCCAAAGGATCTTCTCTATGGAGAACTCATGCAGGGAAAGCGCCCTACAGGTAGACCACAGCTGCGATACAAGGACATCTGCAAGAGGGATCTGAAGGCCTTAGGAGTGGACCTCAACAGGTGGGAAACCCTGGCCTCTGAGCGGCCCGCTTGGAGGCAGGCTGTGCAGCATGGCCTTTCCCAGTCTGAAGAGACACTTGGCCAACAGTCTGAGGCAAAGAGGCAAAGAAGGAAGGCCCGTAGCCAGGGAGACAGACCAGGGACAGACTGCACTTGCTCCCAGTGTGGAAGGGATTGTCACTCCCGGATTGGCCTTTTCAGCCACACCAGACGCTGTTCAGCTCCATTTTGGCTCTTCTTCCTGCAGGTTGGTCTACCATCTCAGCCCTCTGGCTTGCCAGAGGTGCGAGCCTCTGACGAGAGCCAAAGGACTCTGCCCGTGGCTCTTCGCCTGTGGAGTTGAGCCCGGAAGATCTGTTGCTGCTGTCACCAGCCACCCCGCCAATTCCCCCGTGGATTGATAGGCGCCAGCCTCGCTTGCTCCTCATTTCTGGAGCCTTGAGCCTGTCAACGTACCAGCACCAGCCTTTTTAACTGAGTGAGTGTTCGTGTGAATGTGAGAGTCAGGCCAGGAGGGTTGAATGGGGTACCTGCCTCTGTGAGAGGGGGGCAGGGAGGGACGGGTTAGAGAGACCTCTGCCTCAGTGAGAGAGAGGCAGAGAGGTGCAGCAGCCCAAGCCTCAGTGTGAGGGGGGTGAGGGTTGATGCATTGGTTGGTTGTGGTGTGTGTGTGTGTGTGTGTGTGTGTGTGTGTGTGTGTGTGTTTTAATTTTATATTTGTGTGGCTGTGTTGGTTTGTAGGCCAGTCCCGCCGGAACTATGTGTCTGACACCACGGGGGAGCTCAGGGGAAGGGAGGGAGGCCACCATCACTAGAGTTACGGGCCATGGAAGGTATGGCGGTGGAGGTTGGCCTGGTCGTTACAGGAGAAGGAGGGTCAGTCGTAGACAGACTGTCCCTCTTTCTGGCCCTCCTCTTATCCCTTATGCCTGGCAACAGCCCCCTGAGTCTGAAACTGCTGCTTCTGAATGCCAGGTCGGTAAATAATAAGATCTATTTAATCCATGATTTAATCCTGGAGGAAAAGGCCGACCTGGTATGTATCATGGAGACCTGGTTGGGTGAGCTGGGGGGGGGGGGTTGGTCTTTTTCAGATTTGTCCACTGGGTTTCCGGGTACTGCAGCAACCAAGGCTACAGGGGCGGGGAGGCGGGGTTGCAATGGTCTATCGGGATTCCATCCATCTTACCAGAAACCCTGTTCAGCGGTCCACTGGGTTTGAGTGTCTTCGTGTTGTGTTGGAGGGGCGAGACAGAACAGGGATTCTGTTGGTGTACCGCCCGCCTTGCTGCCCAACAGACTCCCTGCCTGAGCTGACGGAGTTGGTCTCGAGCATGGTGCTGGAGTCCCCCCGCCTATTGATGTTGGGGGACTTTAATGTCCATGCCGAGGCCCCGGGAACAGCTGCGGCTCAGGATTTCATGGCCTCCATGGCAACCATGGGTCTGTCTCAAAGAATATTTGCCCCAACGCATGATGCGGGACATACGCTGGACCTGGTGTTTACTGCTGGGCAGGCTGATGGTGATCTGGAGGTGGAGGATATTAAGATCACTCCTTTGTCATGGACAGATCACTTTCTGGTGGGATTTCGGCTTGTTGCAGCCTCTCACCTCCGCAATGGTGGGGGATCACATTTTATGATCCGCCCTCGGAGGCTGATGGATCCAAATGGATTCCTGAGGGCTCTGGGGGATTTTCCTGCTGCCAGAGCTGGAGACCCACCCGGTGCTCTGGTCGATCTCTGGAATACGGAGATGGCCAGGGCCCTGGATGAGATCGCTCCCGAGCGTCCTCTGCCCAGTCGCAGAGTCAGAGCGGCTCCTTGGTTTTCTGAGGATCTGTGGATGGTGAAGCGGCAGGGCAGACGTCTAGAGCGTCAGTGGCGAAAGACTCGTACCGAATCTGACCGTACTCGGGCTAGGGCCCAGTTGAGAGCATATTCTAAGGTGGTGGTGGCAGCTAAGAGGGCACACCTCTCTGCCACCATTGCATCTGCAGAGAACCGTCCAGCTGAGCTCTTTCGTGTGGTCCGTAGCCTTTTACATCTGGCTCCCCCTACTGATGGGAGGAGCACACGGAAGCTCGCTGTGACGAGTTTGCAAGACACTTTGCAGAGAAGGTCGCTCAGATTCGGCATGACTTGGACGCCGCTGTGGGCATGTCTAGTGATGTCCCCGGGGCACCTGTCTATCCTGCTATTTGGGATTCTTTTCAGCTTGTAGAGCCTGAGGATGTGGACAGGATTCTCTGGAGTGTGAGACCTGCTGCTTGCCCGCTCGACCCGTGCCCAGCGTGGTTAATTAGGGCTGCCTGGGAAGGGCTGGCCGAGTGGACGGGGAGGGTGGTGAACTCATCTCTGAGGGAGGGGGTGCTCCCGCCTGCCTTGAAGCAGGTGATGGTTCGCCCCCTCCTGAAGAAGCCCTCCCTGGATCCCACTAATTTAAATAACTTTCAGCCGGTCTCGAATATCCCATTCCTGGGCAAGGTGATTGAACTGGTGGTGGTGTCCCAGCTTCAGAGGGTACTGGAGGAAACAGATTATCTTGGACCCATTCCAATCTGGCTTCAGGCCGGGGTTCGGGACGGAGACTGCCTTGGTCGCCTTGGTGGATGACCTTCACCGGGGGATGGACAGGGGGAGTGCAACCCTGTTAGTCCTGCTGGACCTCTCGGCGGCATTTGACACCATCGACCATGGTGTCCTTCTGGGCCAGCTGGCCGGGTTGGGGCTTGGAGGCACTGTTTTGAAGTGGTTCCGCTCCTTCCTGGCTGACAGATCCCAGAAGGTGGTGCTGGGGGATGCCTGTTTGGCACCCCGACCTCTGAGGTTTGGGGTGCCGCAGGGTTCTATCTTATCCCCTTGCTTTTTAACATTTACATGAAGCCGCTGGGAGAGGTCATTCGGGGGTTTGGAGTGGGTTGCCACCAGTACGCTGATGACACCCAGCTTTATCTCTCCTTTCCCCCTGATTCTGAGGAGGCGGTTGGGGTCCTGGATCGCTGTCTGGAGGCGGTTAGGGACTGGATGTGGGCAAACAAGCTGAAATTAAATCCGGATAAGACAGAGATGCTCTTGGTTCGGAAATCCACAGCTCGGGTGCTGGACTATCGTCCTGCTCTGAATGGGGTTGCACTCTCTCTGAAGGAGCAGGTCCACAGCTTGGGGGTTCTCCTGGATCCACAGCTGCTCCTGGAGTCCCAGGTGGTGGCGGTGGCCAGGGGAGCCTTTGAAGTGGTACCCTGGCCAGTTTGCTGCCTAAGGCAATCACCTCAGTTGGCCACATGGATGGGCCAGTCCTGGCTTTGAGACAAACAAATGTTTGAGAACAAATGTGTGAGCCACGTTTTTTAGCAAGCCAAAAAGCCATGGCAAAAACTGAGGCACCGCCCTACTGCGTCCCACTTCTTTGCAAAGAGAACCAAGTGCTTGTTCTGTGCAGATCATGCCAGTCCACAAAGCACCATGACACCCCCACCCCTCCCACCCCACCCCTTCTTGCCCATTCTCCTGTCCTGTTCCAAATGGGCTGTTTTTGTTCAGCAGCCTTTGTCCTCCCTCCACAGAGATCCATTGAGGGCCACACAATGAGGACACATGTTCAGATTGAGAAAGCAATCACTCTGGACACCTGGTGAGGGAATTATCAGAACTTGCTTGGGGGAGAAGTAGAGGCTGGAACAATTCTATCTTTCCTCCGGTATCTCGGCACCTTAGTGTGCCACAAGATGGGCTGTCATTCTCATCCAAATTAATGTGTTTGCTCCAACCAGAGCGGCATGAACAAAGGGGCCTGCTTTGGCCATGCTGCTGCCACCTGGAAGGTATGATCGCTTCCTCTGCAGCGATTATTCCCATGGCTCAGAGCATCAAGAGCTTCCTGAGCCCAGCAAATGATTCCTGACTTGGCTTGTCGGTCGTCGTTCACAGGACTACAACAGGGCTGTTGCCTGGAAGGGGCATAAGTCAAGAAACCACTGAGCTTGTCATGAGTTCGCTTCCTGCCACCAGTAAATCCAGATTAATTCTGGACCCTGGCAAGCTTCAGAGCCCGTGATGCTGAAAAATACTGAGCTCCTCTCTGCAGTTTCGTCTCTTTGTCATGACTGCAACAATTCATGTGAAGAGTCCCTTCCAAAGGGGACAAAGTCAAAGTGGTCACAGCTACTGTTTCTCCGGCACTGGTTTTTTTAATCTTTAGTTTGGCAAAATGGAGGGCAAGAAGTGCCCTTTGGGGAGTGAATTTGATGCAAGGGCTACCAGCATCTGACCCCTGTACACTGCATAGACAGGCAAGCTGGCCTCAGGCCTGTCGTGTCTATTTTTCCCCCCCCAGAATACCAAACTGAAGCCCAGTACAAGACAGTGGCTCAGGGGGTGGAGCTAATTACAGCTCCACCCCCTGCCCCACTCCTCACTCCTGTTAACCCTAGACTGGCATAACCTGTACACATCTCCCTCTAAGTTACAACGGATATTCTGATACCCAATTCTCTTGTAAAGACAGCTGGGAGTCAGAGACTTTGCTGGCCTACTGTGAATCATTCATCAACCTACCAGCAGGTCTGGATAAGAACTTAAGAAGAGGCCTGCAGGATCAGGCCAGGCACCCATTTAGTCCAACTTCCTGGAACTCACGGTGGCCCACCAAATGCTTCTAAGAGCACACGAGACAACAAGATAACAGCATCCTAGTGCCACCCCCTTGCACATGGCATTCTGAGTAGCCTACTTTAAAACCAGGAGGTTGTGCATACTCATTGTGGCTTGTAACCTGTGATGGACTTTCCTCCATAAATCTGTCCAACCCCCTTTTAAAGGCATCTAGGCCAGGTGCCCTCACCACATCTTGTGGCAAGGAGTTTCACAGATCAGTTACATGCTGGGCAAAGAAATATTTTCTACATTTCTGAATCTACTTTCCATCACTTCGGATATTTAGCACCTGGCACATTTTTGGTGCTAAATAAATCCCAACACAAGCAACAGCAGCAGGGTAAGATCAGGCCTTGGTGCAACAATTGAGGTTCCGTAAAGGCCAAACAGCCCACTAACTGTCCTGGGGCTTGCCAGGTGCTTGACAATTTTTCCCTGTTTTAATTTGAGGCGTCTTGGAAGGTGTGCAGTTCTTACAGACCTCATGAAGGTGAGCCCCAACTGACCTGCCAGAATAGAACATGCATCTTAAGCCTAAAACTAGTCATAGAATCTTCTGCAATGTGTGAGGCAGAAAGTGCTCCTTGGAGGTAAAAAGATGACAACAGCACAGCTGTCGTGGTCTGTACATTTGTGAGTGGGGTGAGGATTGTCAGGCCCCCCTTACTTGGGAAACCAGAGTTTCATCTCAGATCTCATCCTCCAGGTTGGACATAGTTTATGAGATGTGAGCTGTCAAGAAAGCACTGACACCAACAGTTAAAAGAGACCGGGGGCAACTCCATTCAGTTTACAGTCAAAGGTTTCCCAAGGCTTGATCCAGGAAGTGATGGTTTCATGCAACATCTGATCCCTCTCCTCCCCAACCCCCAAGTGGGGCATAATCTTTTGCTTTCCTCCTTCACAGCAGCCCCATGTGCTTAATCTGGTTTCGGTTTATCTGCAAATAGGGACTGTTGGAGGATTTTGGCAGTAATCAGGTTCCAAGTGTGGTGGGGACTCTTTCCTGACACAGCCACAAGAAAAAAGGGAGGAGGCGTGAATTGGATAGGTTGGGATGATCTCTTCCATGCTCCTTTGCCAGGCTTGGGTCAGGCTGTTCTAATTTTAACCCTTCCTCTGCAATTAAGAGCGTGTTCTGAGTGATGGTTTGCTCTCATTTTCATTTCCTTGGGAGTTGATGTTTGCTTGTAGGGAGGGGAAAAAAAGAGAGATGCAGACTTAAAAGAAATGGCTTTGACTTGTTCACCCCTCCAGAATGTTCTTGAAGAAATGAAACTGCCTGATCCTGGGTCAGACCATTGGTGAGGTCCATCTATCTCAGCATCGCATGACAGCAGGGATCCCGGGGTTCAGACAAGAGTGATTTCCAGATGTACTGGGAGATGGTGTCAGGAATTGACATGCAAACCATATGCTCTACCACTGAGCTTTCGACCACTTAGCTTAACAGCCCAGAGCCTTCTGCCAAATGTAAGCCACTACATTAAAAGCTCAACTTCTGAGCTCACTGATTCCTTGTGTGTTACCTTTTGAGAGGCAGTCCTCACTCTGGTCAGAACCAAGACCTTCCTTCAACCCAGTCAGCAAGAGGGACCTGCTGTTGCTTCTCACTGTCTCTGCAAGTCAGTTTCCTCTATCTCTGTGTTCCTCCTCCCTTCTTTCACCTTCATCTTTTCCCCTCCTATTTAACAACAACATCCTCAGCAACAGCAAGGAAGAGAGGATGGTTGCGATCTTGTTTTGTCAAATTCCCATTCCAAGTTTCACCTATTGAACTTATACCTACTTTATGTTAATTAGTTCCCCCTTCCCCAATAATGGCCCTAGTTTTGCACTGCAGCACTGCTGGACCCCACCACCAGGGTGGCTCGCCTGGTCAACCTAAGAGGTCCTCCTTCCTTCCTGGAAGCTTCTCTGGCCACCACACTAACACCTCAGCTCTCAGCGGCTCTTGGGCATGACAGCCACACACTAGTCTCCAGCAGTCTGTTTGGTCCATCCATCAGTCAGTTAACCAGTCCATTCGTTCATCAGTCAGTCCTCTTTCCTCCAAGTCCCTGCTCTCTCAGTCTCTCCAACCTCCTTCATTCTACACCCACAAAACTCTCCCCCCTTCAGGCGCTGCTTTTATCCCTGAGGGCCTTGTTGCCTGTATGTGGCTGCAGCTGTGCAGCACACGCACTGCAATCTAAGGCCCTGGTGTTAACCCCATGCTTCCCAGACCTGTCAAAGCAAAGAGCCACTGTTGGCACCACACCCTGTTTCCTTGAGGGCTCTTGTGTGTTTCCACTAAAGGTTCCACTTGGGGGAGCGATGGCTCTTGTGGTTCCCTGTCTCAGCTGGCCTGGCAGGAGGTTTCCACACAGTGCAGAGGCATCACCAAGGCATGGATAAGAGCCCTGGTAAAAAGCCTTCCTGACAGTGAGGAGTGGAGAGGTGAGGACTGAGTATGAAACCAACCACAAATAAGGGTTTCCTGAACAATGGGAGGAAGCAAACAGCCTAACGGGGCTAGTTCACAGAACTCTTTGCCCAAAGAAAGTCCAATTTCGAGAAACTGATGAGGCAGAAGTTAGACAGGCAGCCCTTCAGAAGACCTAGGTCCTGGGATAGCTACTCAACTTATACCTTATAGCTAGAGGTGTGATTTGTGTGTGATAATGAAATAGAAACACATATCATTACTCTCAGCATTTCTCATAAAAAAATAAAAATAAAAAAATACCCTGAAATCTGCAAAATAAAAATAAATAATGGGCTGGAGTGGGTGTGTGCATGGGTTATTTAAGACACTGCATCTGCTGACACTATACCACCTATATCACCTACCTAATACACTTTTAAAGTCATTGTAGTTTATAATTATAATATATAAAAATGCACCTTTGGAATAAAAACACAGAACACAATTTTCAGCACTTTTCCTCCTTTGGAAAAAACAAAATCTGTGAAAAAGTACACATGTTTAAGGACACCACTACTGAGGCAATACATGTACCCACAGTTCGCACTCAGGATATAGGGTCAATTGCTGTGAACACACCCTGTACATATGACCAGAAAACTACTTCATAGTCATTCATATTTCAAGTATGCAGAGCATTTAAGCATGTACTCACTACACCTATATGTAAGATGGCCGGAAGTAGGCACTACTTTTAAGCCCTGTTCCTCAATTATCTTAACCCTTGCTAATTGGGTAAGAGGCACTTTTTCAAGTGGGCGCTCCTTTTTTTAGCAGGGGGAGAGTAACTGGCCCACCTCACCCCAGCACTGTCTGTTCTAGTGGCTGTCTGCTGGTATTCCTTGGCATATTTTTAGATTGTGAGCCCTTTTGGGACAGGGAGCCATTTAGTTATTTGATTTTTCTCTGTAAACCGCTTTGTGAACTTTTAGTTGAAAAGCGGTATATAAATACTGTTAATAATAATAATAATAATAATAATAATAATAATAATAATAATAATAATAATAATAATAATCTTGGCTGCAAAATGGACAGAATCTCCTCCAAAGTCCTTATTGGGATGGTGATTGCTTTTTGTGTATCCCCCCCATTTTGCCTCTGCTAATAATGTGTGAGCATAATTGAAAAAACCAGGTTATTAATTGCAGTGCATCAGCGACAGAGTTCTCCAGCGAAATTAGCACTTCAACTGTCGAGCAAAAACATATTTCATCTCTTCCCTTTGTGAAAGGGAGGACAGTCGCACCTTCTTAGGCATTCATCAGACCGTGCATTAATCAGGCTAACACACCATAATTGCGATTATAGTTTGGAATCAATTAATGCTCACCTTAAAAGTAAAGCTTGGAGAGGGTAGCAATTAAGGTAATAGATCCAGGGAGCAGGCAGTACGATGGAGCTATTGACAATTAGGGACTCTCTGTGTCAGACATGGGCAGCCCAGCAGCATCTGGTGCGCAAGGCCAGCAGAAGCAAGACTGCTGGCCACAGATACGAACGGTTTGTTGTGGGACTATGGCAAGGATGGCCGACTGCTTGAACCTGGCCGCAGGGCTGATGCTTCATGGACCAGCCATTCAAAGTCCAAAGCCTGCCCCATCCAGGATGTTGCTACCACATTCTCACCCCAATGAATGAACCAGGGGACATCCACTAAAATTGAGTGTTGGGAGAGTTAGAACAGACAAAAGAAAATATTTCTTTACTCAGCGTGTGGTTGGTCTGTGGAACTCCTTGCCACAGGATGTGGTGATGGCGTCTAGCCTAGACGCCTTTAAAAGGGGATTGGACAAGTTTCTGGAGGAAAAATCCATTATGGGGTACAAGCCATGATGTGTATGCGCAACCTCCTGATTTTAGGAATGGGTTATGTCAGAATGCCAGATGCAAGGGAGGGCACCAGGATACAGGTCTCTTGTTATCTGGTGTGCTCCCTGGGGCATTTGGTGGGCCGCTGTGAGATACAGGAAGCTGGACTAGATGGGCCTATGGCCTGATCCAGTGGGGCTGTTCTTATGTTCTTAATGGTTCGGCTGGGGAGAGGCTTTAGGGGTCAGTCTTTTTCAAGGCTGAAAAAGATGGCATAGAAAATATTTCAGTACCTGGCATGTCATTAGTTTGTGAAACTCCTTGCCACAGGGTGTGGTGATGGCCTAGATGCCTTGAAAAGGGGATTGGACAAATTTCTAGAAGAAAAGTCTATCACAGGTTACAAGCCTTGATGGGTATGTGCAACCCCTTGGTTTAGAAGTAGGTTGTAGAAGTAGGATGCAGATCTCTTGTTGTCTTGTGTGCCCTCTGAGGTATCTGAGGGGCCACTGTGACATATAGGAAACTGGACTGGGCAAGCCTTTGGTCTGATCCAGCAGGGCTTTTTTATGGCATCAGATCATCCCCTTGGAAAATGTGTGGTTGGACATCCCAGTGACCCCTCACTTGCTAATGGGAAGGGTGCTTATTGGGTAATATTTCTCATGTACCAAATTGGTACAGTTGATCTAAAGGGCCCACAGTGCAATCCTAGACATATCTACTCAGAAGCAAACCCCTCTGAGTTCAATGGGACTTCATGTTGGCAACCTTCAGTCTCGAAAGACTCTGGTATCGTGCTCTGAATGGTGGTTCTGGAACAGCATCTAGTGTGGCTGAAACGGCCGATTTGGGAGTAACAATCCCTTCCACACTGGGAGCAAGTGCAGTCTGTCCCTGGTCTGTCTCCCTGGCTATGGGCCTTCCTTCTTTGCCTCTTAGTCTCAGACTGTTGGCCAAGTGTCTCTTCAAACTGGGAAAGGCCATGCTGCACAGCCTGCCTCCAAACGGGCCGCTCAGAGGCCAGGGTTTCCCACCTGATGAGGTCCACTCCTAAGGCCTTCAGATCCCTCTTGCAGATGTCCTTGTATCGCAGCTGTGGTCTACCTGTAGGGCGCTTTCCTTGCACGAGTTCTCCATAGAGGAGATCCTTTGGATCCGGCCATCATCCATTCTCACGACATGACTGAGCCAATGCAGGCGTCTCTGTTTCAGCAGTGAATACATGCTAGGGATTCCAGCACTGGAATGGGACTTACTCCTAGGTAATTCAGAATAAGATTGCAGACCCAGTGAAATTGCTCGGTCTTTCTACGGTCAAAGCACGTGCAAAGGGCGCCTGCTTATCCAGCAGGCAATCATCCTTTTGGAATAGGAAAGGTCTATAAAAAAGATGAGAAGTAGCATCAAATTCATGGCTCTCACTTGGGAGTGATGTGACTCCCTCACTGTAGGATGCAGCTAGCTTGACAAGACTAGGCAAATTCACGGAGGATAGTTCTAGCTGCAGCTATTGGTCTGTGTTCAAAGCTGGCATCTCTCTGCATACCAGATGCTGAGAATAAACAACTGGGAAGGTCACCAGCTTAAAAACATGTGAGAGTTTCCCAGAATGCATCTGGCTGGAAGTGCTGCAGAGAATGCTAGACTAGGTGGATTTTTGGTCTGGTCCAACCAGGTGCGTCTTAAGATTCAAGCTTCTCTTCAGTCTCACCAGCCTGACCTGAAGGGACCATTTCTCTGCTCCTTGGAAAACATCTGATCAACATATTTAAAGGCATTGGAGTTACCACTGGAGTTACCCTGGGGGCTGGGGGACAAGAATGGGTCCTCAGTTTGACTGTACTTGTCGTAAGAGGCGACTAAACAGCCACCGAGTAGATGGGACTCGTAGGCCTGGAAAGGCAACTCATCTGAGAGAAGGAAAACTCTGATCCCAAACCTCCACTGCCTTGTGGCTACATCCAGTTATGGAAAAGGCTTCAGGAGTCAACCTTGAGGCAAAATCCGGAGCCGGGGTCCCTGAGGCAGTTCATGGCTGAACACAGTCACGTTCTGGCAACTCCTGCGACGCCGCTGGAACCAACTGTATTGGCTTCTGCCTTTCCACTGGACCATTTCAGCACCGTGGAGAGGGGGGATTTGCTGCATAGGTAACAGTCTATCCTCATACCTACTTTACCCAGGCTTCGCGCATTGGAGAGGACACTGAACCACTATTCAGAATATGATACCATAGTCTTCCGAGACTGAATGATGCCAACATTGGAGTTACCTTAAGCTTTCTGTCTTTTGATATACTGATAAGCTCTGCTTTGCATACTTTCCTTTATCTGAGACATTCATTATCAACTGGAGCTGAATAGCTATTATTTCTTTGATAATACTAAAGTCCTGGAATTTTTGTTCTGAATACCCCAGATTCTGACTACTTTCCGGGGAAAGAAAGATGTCTCCTGTTTTGTTCATTTATTGTTTTTTGGGTTCTCTGTGTTTCACTCCTACTGAATTCTCTTTCTGTAGTTGGTCTGTGGAACTCCTTGCCACAGGATGTGGCGATGGCATCTGGCCTAGATACCTTTCAAAGGGGATTGGACAAATTTCTGGAGGAAAAACCATCATGGGTTACAAGCCATGATGTGTATGTGCAACCACCTGATTTTAGAAATGGGCTGTGTCAGAATGCCAGATGCAGGGGAAGGCACTAGGATGCAGGTCTCTTGTTGTCTGGTGTGCTCCCTGGGGCATCTGGTGGGCCGCTGTGAGATACAGGAAGCTGGAAGAGATGGGCCTGTGGCCTGATCCAGCGGGGCTGTTATGTTCTTAGGTTTAATGAGGAGATTTTGTAAAATTAATTCCAAAACAGGAACACGCACGGATTGCTGAAGCTTGTAATTCTTTCCGTTAATTTGGCCCCTCCCCGTCCACCCCTTCCCTGTGTTACTAACACACATTGAGAAAACACTGCACAAAAGCAATTTTGCTGTGATTCTGCATGTGGTTTAGCAAGTGTCTTTCTTGTGAAGTGTTTTGCTGAGGTGCACGTCTTCTTCTGCATTGGTAAAGCATCATTCACAAAAAACATGGATATAAATCTCATTAAGATGGCTTCTTTTTAGCACTGTGTGCTTTTTGAAAACACTGGCAAAGAAGCACAAGCAAATTAAAGGGACTGAAACGACACCGGCACACTGCAGTTGCAACAACAGGGAACGCCTCCTGCATCCATCATGCCTGGCCCAAGGGGAGATGATGCCTCAGGCACCACTGGGATTCTGCTGCCGCCCCTCTGCCACCTGTGTGCCCCCAGCCTCTGCTCCAGTTTGGAGGCAGCAGAGTTGACAATGACCTGTGCCAAAAGTGCTGCGACTCCTTTCCCATGTCCTGACTTCCTTTGCCCACAGCTGTGAGGTTAATGGCACCACTCCCTCTAGTCCGTCCCCCCCATCAGCAGGGTGGTGGCTGGTCCCACCACCTCTGCCTCCTTCCCCACCTCGGAGTTCTCACACAGCTTCTGCGCCCCTCCTCCTCACCTTTCCGCTCGCTTTTAAACTAGCGCAGCAAAGTGGAGCCAGGAGAAGTGAGAGGGAGGCTGCGTTGCTTCTGCCTTCCTTGTTCCAACCCTTGCAGAAGAGCTAAGCGGCAAGCGGAGACTGGGCAAGGCTGCTGAAGAGGCGCACACCTCCACCGCCGGAGGCAGCTGATCTTGCCTGGCCTCACTGCAGGACCGGCCCTGGCTACTGTTCCACTTTGGAAGTACGACCAGTTTAGTTGAACCTCAGATGAGGAGACTCTCAGCAGCACCTTTTGGGTACTCAGTAAGGTTCATTTGGCAATCCATTCTGGATTTCCTGTTTATTACCTGAAAAGCCAAAGGGACATCTAGAGAGGAAAATGACCTGGGCATGGGTGAGAGTGACCAGTGGCGATGGCAGGGGCAAGCCAGGGCTGCCTAGCTGTTCGGGGCAGCCCTGCTAAATGCTTTCTCCTGACCACACAGGGAAGGGAGGACCGTGGAGCTTGCAGAGGAGGAGAAAGAGCTGGAGCAAGAAGGGTTTGCAAGTGGATGCTCTGAGGAGGGCAGGTTGCACCTCCCTAGGACAGAGCTGCCAGCAGGTAAGAACATAAGAACATAAGAACAGCCCCACTGGATCAGGCCATAGGCCCATCTAGTCCAGCTTCCTGTATCTCACAGCGGCCCACCAAATGCCCCAGGGAGCACACCAGATAACAAGAGACCTCGTCCTGGTGCTCTCCCCTACATCTGGCATTCTGACTTAACCCATTCCTAAAATCAGGAGGTTGCGCATACACATCATGGCTTGTACCCCATAATGGATTTTTCCTCCAGAAACTCGTCCAATCCCCTTTTAAAGGCGTCTAGGCTAGACGCCAGCACCACATCCTGTGGCAAGGAGTTCCACAGACCGACCACGCGCTGAGTAAAGAAATATTTTCTTTTGTCTGTCCTAACCCGCCCAACACTCAATTTTAGTGGATGTCCCCTGGTTCTGGTATTATGTGAGAGTGTAAAGAGCATCTCCCTATCCACTCTGTCCATCCCCTGCATAATTTTGTATGTCTCAATCATGTCCCCCCTCAAGCGTCTCTTTTCTAGGCTGAAGAGGCCCAAACGCCGTAGCCTTTCCTCATAAGGAAGGTGCCCCAGCTCCGTAATCATCTTAGTCGCTCTCTTTTGCACCTTTTCCATTTCCACTATGTCTTTTTTGAGATGCGGCGACCAGAACTGGACACAATACTCCAGGTGTGGCCTTACCATCGATTTGTACAACGGCATTATAATATTAGCCGTTTTGTTCTCAATACCCTTCCTAATGATCCCAAGCATAGAATTGGCCTTCTTCACTGCTGCCGCACATTGGGTCGACACTTTCATCGACCTGTCCACCACCACCCCAAGATCTCTCTCCTGATCTGTCACAGACAGCTCAGAACCCATCAGCCTATATCTAAAGTTTTGATTTTTTGCCCCAATGTGCATGACTTTACACTTACTGACATTGAAGCGCATCTGCCATTTTGCTGCCCATTCTGCCAGTCTGGAGAGATCCTTCTGGAGCTCCTCACAATCACTTCTGGTCTTTACCACTCGGAAAAGTTTGGTGTCGTCTGCAAACTTAGCCACTTCACTGCTCAACCCTGTCTCCAGGTCATTTATGAAGAGGTTGAAAAGCACCGGTCCCAAGACAGATCCTTGGGGCACACCGCTTTTCACCTCTCTCCATTGTGAAAATTGCCCATTGACACCCACTCTCTGCTTCCTGGCCTCCAACCAGTTCTCAATCCACGAGAGGACCTGTCCTCTAATTCCCTGACTGTGGAGTTTTTTCAGTAGCCTTTGGTGAGGGACCGTGTCAAACGCCTTCTGAAAGTCCAGATATATAATGTCCACGGGTTCTCCGGCATCCACATGCCTGTTGACCTTTTCAAAGAATTCTATAAGGTTTGTGAGGCAAGACTTACCCTTACAGAAGCCATGCTGACTCTCCCTCAGTAAGGCCTGTTCGTCTATGTGTTTTGAGATCCTATCTTTGATGAGGCATTCCACCATCTTACCCGGTATGGATGTTAGGCTGACCGGCCTATAGTTTCCCGGGTCCCCCCTCTTTCCCTTTTTAAAAATAGGCGTGACATTTGCTATCCTCCAATCTTCTGGTACTGTGGCTGTTTTGAGGGACAAGTTGCATACCTTAGTCAAGAGATCTGCAACTTCATTCTTCAATTCCTTAATAACCCTTGGGTGTATGCCATCAGGGCCCGGTGACTTATTGATCTTTAATTTATCAATGAGGTCTGAAACATCTTCTCTTTTAACCTCTATCTGACTTAACTCCTCGGTTAGGAGGGGCCGTTCGGGCAGCGGTATCTGCCCGAGGTCTTCTGCCGTGAAGACAGATGCAAAGAACTCATTTAATTTCTCTGCCATCTCTAAGTCTCCTTTTATCTCCCCTTTCCCTCCCTCACCATCCAGAGGGCCAACCGCTTCTCTGGCGGGTTTCCTGCTTCTAACATATTTGAAGAAGCTTTTATTATTCCCCTTAATGTTGCTGGCCATGCGTTCCTCATAGTCTCGCTTGGCCTCCCCTATCACCTTCTTACATTTCTTTTGCCACAGTTTATGTTCCTTTTTATTCTCTTCATTAGGGCAAGACTTCCATTTACGGAAGGAAGCTTCCTTGCCCTTCACAGCCTCTCTAACTTGGCTGGTTAGCCATGCGGGCACTCTCCTGGATTTAGTGGAACCCTTCTTTCTTTGCGGTATACACCTCTGCTGGGCCTCTATTACTGTTGTTTTAAGCAGCCTCCATGCACTCTGGAGAGACTGGACTCTTTTTACCCTCCCTTTCAACCTCCTTCTAACCAGCCTCCTCATTTGAGGGAAGTCCGCCCGTCGGAAGTCAAGGGTTTTTGTTAGAGATTTGCCTGGTATTCTTCCCCCAACGTGCACGTCAAAACGGATCGCAGCATGATCACTGTTCCCCAATGGCTCAGTAACGTTTACATCTCTAACCAGGTCCTGCGTACCGCACAAAATTAAATCCAGAGTCACCTGTCCTCTGGTGGGCTCCTTGACTAGCTGATCTAAGCCACAGTCATTTAGCACGTCAAGAAATCCGGTTTCCTTATCGTGACCAGAACACAAATTGACCCAGTCAATATGAGGATAATTGAAGTCCCCCATGATTACAACCCTGTCCTTCCTTGTCACCTCCCTGATCTGTTTCCTCATTTCAAGGTCCCCATCAGATTTCTGGTCTGGAGGACGATAGCACGCCCCCAGTATTACATCGCTGCACAAGCCTGGTAATTTAACCCACAGAGATTCTACGGTGGAGTCGGACCCACCTTCAATCTCTACTTTGCTGGATTCTATCCCTTCCTTAACATAAAGGGCCACCCCACCTCCAACACGCCCCTGCCTGTCCCTCCTGTAGAGTTTATAGCCCGGGATTGCGGTATCCCACTGATTCTCCGCATTCCACCAGGTTTCCGTTATGCCCACTATGTCAATATTTTCCCTTGTCACCAGACATTCCAGTTCTCCCACCTTTGCTCGTAGACTTCGGGCATTCGCATAAAAGCATTTATACACGGAATGCCCCAGGATGGGCTGCTTATTTGCTCCTTTGTCCCCGCATCCTCTCATTGTGCCAAACCGTCTATCACATCCCATCACGCTACCTTTCCCAATTTCTTCTCCTACCCTGCCTTTGTCTTGTTGTTCTCTAACCTCCCCATCCTCATCCCATAGGGATGAGGAGTCCCGAACCGGATGCCCCTCGGCTCCTGTCGGCCTTCCCCCAGGGATCAGTTTAAAAGCTGCTCTGCCACCTTTTTACAGGTGGCACTGTAACCCCCACACCTTCTGGGTCCTCCAGCATCAGTGTTCCTCTTCCCCGATACCTGGCCGTTCCCCTTGCCCTGCCATCTTCAGTGCTCCTGACAGTAATGGTGGGGGGGGGGGGGTTGGAAGGAGGAAGCAGCTTCCGTAGCATCCGGGCTGTTTTTGCACCTCCTCCTCTGGCTCCAGCCTCCTCCCTTCCCAAAACGTTCTCCCTGCTACTGCTGAGAGAGTTTTTCATTTTGAGGTTCATTTCCCTTCTGAAAATGCTTTGGCACCATTTCCCAGCACAGGCTTTTCGGTAATGCGGCGAAATAAACATTTGTCCGCTGCAACTGTGATTAGTCTCCCCAACCATTAGAAGGAAATGGTGGGGAAAAAAATGAAGGATTTGTATCCCCTGTAATTTCTGGAAGTAATTCTTTCTCTGGCATGCGGCATCCCTTTTTACTCCGGTGGCTGCTTTCATCCCTCTGCAGCCTGGCTAATACTTGGATTGGCCGGGGCCCATGTTTTCTGCAGAAGCTGGGAGTCAATCTAAACAACCACAGTAGTACAAAGGCCGGGGGGTTGGCTCTGCGCCATCACAAACATGAGTTCGGCTCACTCTGGCTTGTGCGTGTGTGCGTACACGCATGGGGGGGACATTCCTTCGTATCAGGAATCTGGCAGTTGGTTATCTCTGTTTGGAAAAGGCCCCAGAGGCCTTGTGCAAGTGCTAACATTGCAGCATGGACTGGAAAGGCACAGGAACGTAGGCTTAGCATGGAGATAGGGGAAGGTCCTTCAGCAGGCCACCTCTGGGTGACGGCAAGCTGATGGGAAGCAGTCCAACTTGTGCACTGGCTCCCTACCAGACTTCTGACACAAGGTCCCAAGGCTCCCTGGAGAAGGGGGTGACTCTTAAATCCACTGACACTGTGGGGTAGATAGTTACATTCTTGGATTTTGCTTGCCCGATGGCTGTATACATTCATACCTCAGAGAAACTGAAGGTTGTTTGAAAGAAAAGAATGATGATCCCGTTTGTGTGATGGGCAGCCCAATCCAATTTAGGTTTATAGTGATGAATCTTGCAAAAAGGGGGGATAGATTCATGCCAAGATCCTATTCCTCTTTTCCTGGCCTGACTCTCCTCAGGCTTCCGCCAGCTGAAGAGCTGGCATAGGTCCAAGGAGACCCATTATGGACCAGAAGGTCTATTTTTACTTACCTCTCCTGGGCTTTCTGGTTGTCCCCTCACCACCACCACCACAGCATGCAGTGTGTACTCCACCAGCAGTGCTGAATGCAGTGGGCAACAGAGGATAGGATTAGGCTATTAGAAATTGGATGGACACCCTGAGCTAATGACCAGTCCATCTCTTAGTACCTGTAGGATGTGTAGGGCAAGCTGTGCATAGGGAAAGCTGAACAAAGAGGAACTAAAAAAAAATAGAAGTCAGAATGCTGTTTGCCAGCAGGTGACCAAAGTGCACCAACATGTTCTAGAATGTTCCCAAGAGCATGAGGCCTTGCAGCCTTTCTGCCTGTTTCCTTGTCACTTCAGTACATCGAACATGGCGGCCCCTGTGCTACCAAGACGAACTTGCTCTTCCTGGTGTGTGACTCCAGCAAATGAAGTGAAAATGGGTTGAAACGGTTTTGTCAGGAAGAGCTGGGGTGTGAATGAACTTCCCTCCCTTCCTCCTTCTTGCTCTTGGCCTCTGTTTTATCATCAGTGAAGGCTATTGAATGAGTTCTTTGGTACTTAATGATTCTCACACCTTCTGACAAAATCAGCTCAAGTGGACGGGCTCTCCTTTCATTAAACTTCTCTGACAGGCAAAGGGAAAAAAAAAATCTCACCATTTGGAGGGGAAAAAATGGCCATAGCAGATGGATGAAATGCAAGGTTGATTGCATTTTCTGAAAGAAGAGATATACTGTATTAACTCAACAGTTGCCCAGTGAAAGCAAGTCCATGTGTCTGACTGCCCTGAAGGTCAGGGCTGGTCCCAAACCTGCAGACCTCTGAGGCAGTATGTCAGAAGCTGCCCTCTTTACTTGGTGATGTGTCAGCCTCTCTTCCACCTCCCTAGATTGGATAGGGGGGAAAGTGGTGGAGTAGAAGTGGAAGCAAACAGGGTGGTGGGTTATGGTGGTTACAGTTCCACTGCGTCTCCTTCTTCCTTTTCCAGTCCAGGGAGACAGAGAAGGAGCAGTGGGCAGACAGAAGTGAGCACTGCCCCTGCACTGTGACAAATGCCACAACTGGCCTCATAGCCCTGCTTGCTATTGTCCCCTTTTGGCTCTTCTATGGACAATGGTTGTCTCCAACCCTACAAAATTGCCCCCTGTTGGTGCCATAGCTCCGAAAAACACGCCCCCAAATTGCTCTTCTAGTTCTTTCTTTTAATATGAGAGTTACTTTAAATGTCTCCTTCTAGTACCAAACCTCAGCATTTCTAGGGCTGTAAATTCTTCTCTCTCCAGTCTGCTGTGCCTGACATATCAATTCTTTCTACTTCTCTGAACACTAAAATTGCCAGAAAACATGGCTGAGGCTTTATGCATTTTTAATTTAATGACATTCAGCTGAGAGCTGCAGAAAATAAAACAAGACCACCCGGTGCAGAATGTCACAGCCCCTTGCAAAGTCTGGACGATGGCAGAATGAATTGTGCCCTCTCTCTCCCCCCCTCTCAGAGTGGCACCCTTCCGGATGCCAAACTATCCTCCCACCTGTTCATTTCTGACTCCTTGAGCAACCCATCCCTTGAGCCAAGACAGAGCAGGTGTCGTGCCGCCTGGGAAGAGATGTCGGATGTCTGGTGTGCAGTGCTTCATTTAAGAATGGAAGCATGTTAGAACCCAAACCTGCTGCCAGGTGGGTGTTATTGTGGCTTCAGGACAGCACAGAGTTGCCAAATAGTCAGTGAAAACCCCTTCGGCCAGGAACCAGGGGTCTGAAAAGCCAGTAAGCCTCAGATTCCACCAGGCACACCAGATGTTTGCCCTGGCTCTACCTCTGACCTGACCAGGTCTTGCAATTTTGAAAAGCACCAGTTGGTAAGCAGCTCCTGTTCAAGTTAAATGGTAGACACTGGCTCACAATTGGCTGGCACAACAGGAAGTCCACCCAGCAACCCTTAGCAAGGGTGGGGAGACTTCAGGTGTGCAAGGACTACATGTTGTTTACTAGAACTCTGAGATCCATCACTGAGAACAGGTACGTCAGGGGCAGAGTCAGGTGCACAAGGATGCCTCAGTGGAGTCAGTTACTTGAGCCAGGTACTGGGATGACTTGCACATGCAGGTACAAAGCTTGTGCTTTGGGAGAGAGCCAAGATGAGCCTCAGAACTCAGGAGCCATGGGACTTTTAAAGGAGGGGAAACCCAGAGGGTGGCATCTGAACATGGGCTGAAGGTCTCTGAAGGCTGCCATCTTATTAAGAGGCTTCATTTGTCAGGGGTAAGATCAGAAACTTTTCCAGGGAGTTGGAACCAACAGGGTCAAGCCAGGGAACAAGCCAAGAGTCAGTTACAAGCCAAACTCAGGCAAGACTTCCACTGATCAGGTAAAGTCCCAACCAAGACTTTTAGCGCTTCCCGGTGAGAACAACCAATGGCCAGACTGCATGGCTGATGCCTCTGAACAGGATGGGTGATGTTACCTCCTTCTGCCCAGGGAGATGTTCTGGCCTGCAGCCCTGGTGTCTCACCTCATAGGTCAGCCAGCTCTAGCCCGACAGCTCCTGACATCACTCAGGAGTTGTTTACTTGAGAGCAGCCTGCTCCAGAGAGGAGCCATGGGTTGTTGCCATGTGAAGAAAATATTTCTTTACTCAACGTGTGGTTGGTCTGTGGAACTCCTTGCCACAGGGTGTGGTGATGGCGTCTGGCCTGGATGCCTTTAAAAGGGAATTGGACAAGTTTCTGGAGGAAAAATCCATTATGGGGTACAGGGCTTTTTTTGTAATGGAACGCACTGGAACAGCATTCAGGCACCTTTTTTTTTCCCCTCCTCTCTGCCCTCACCTTTTTTCCCCCCTGCCTGCACCGCCCCACCCCCTTTTTTCCCTCCTCCTTGCCCCCACCTTTTTTCCCCTGCCTGCACCACCCCGCTCGGCACTGCTGGCTAGGGAGGGATTCAAACCTCCAACCTTGTGCTCCACAGCCCAGCACTCTCTTCATTGGGCTATAGGAAAGCCTATTGTTAAAGTGTTCAGAACTAATATATAAGGTCTTCAGCCCAGCTGGTGGCTATCAGTGCCTCAAGTATTAGTTCCAAACACTTTGACCCTAAGAGCTCTGGTGGCTCAGTGGCTAAACTGCAGGTCTGTGGAGCCAGAGGCTAGGGGTTCAAATCCCAGTGAGGAATAATTTTTTTTTTTTTTTAAGGTGGGAAGGTGCTCCATGGCTGCAAAATATAAAGGTTGGTTGCTAGTTGCCAAAAGGGGGGCCAGTTGAGGCTGCAAAACTCCTCAAAGTTCAGTCCCAGGCAGGCTCTTTTTTGAACTTTTTTTTTTTTAAGTGCCAGGTAGAACTTAACCCACAGCCTCCAGCAGGGGGTTCACTCCAGGAGCTTAACTGGAGTGAACTGGATATATATATAATCCCTCACTGGGATTTGAACCCCACAGACCTGCAGTTTAGCCACTGAGCCACCAGAGCTCTTAGGCTTAAAGTGTTTGGAACTAACACTTGAGGCACTGATGGCCACCAGCTGGGTTCAAGACCTTATATATTTGTTCTGAACACTTTAACTACTGTATAGGCTTTCCTATAGCCCAATGGAGAGAGTTTCCTATAGCCCAATGGAGCACCTCCCCACCTAAAAAAAATTGGGGTGTTTCATGTGGCAGGAGTGCTTTTGCTATCAGGGAGCTCACACGGGATGGACGTGTGTGTGTGTGTGTGTGTGTGTGCGCGCGCGCGCGCGCACACGCGTGCGTGCGTGTATAAAAAATGGTTTAAAAATAAATAAATAAATAAATAAATAAAAAGTTGTGAGTTCCTGCACCTATTTTTTTTTTACAAAAAAAGCACTGACAGGGTACAAGCCATGATGTGTATGTGCAACCTCCTGATTTTAGAAATGGGCTATGTCAGAAAGCCAGATGCAAGGGAGGGCACCAGGATGAGGTCTCTTGTTATCTGGTGTGCTCCCTGGGGCATTTGGTGGGCCACTGTGAGATACAGGAAGCTGGACTAGATGGGCCTATGGCCTGATCCAGTGGGGCTGTTCTTATGTTCTTTCACATATTTGCCACATCCACGTATACTTTGGTCCTTGGTTGGTGTACTAATGTATGGAGGAACTTGCAATCCCAATCGGGTTGCAAAGCTGAGCCAGACTTGGCCTCTCTTTGATGAAACAAACTGGCTCCTCTTGCAATGGTCTCATTGGTGATTTGCAGATGAAGAAGACAGGGACTTCCTGCACCAGGCAGCAAGAAGCAAAAAACAGACCAGGCTTTGTGTGGTTAGTTACTTTGAAGTTCCTGCGTATGACAGCACTTTCAATTAAAACAAATTCCATTTATTAGTTTCAATAAAGAAACAAACTAAAAGAATAGCAGAACAATTCTGTTTACATATTTTAACCCTCCATGTTTGTTCAGTTGGTCTCCCCAGCTGTGGAGTATTACGCTTTGTGCAGGGCCAGCAAGAAGAGAAATGTGTATTGGCAAGCAGAAGAAGGACAAGCCATTGGTTTCCTTTTGCTGTCCCCCAAATCTCCAAATGAATCCCTGTTTTGCCCACCCAGAAGTGTCCCCTGATCTCTAAGACATTTCCTAAAGTCCCTGCTCTGCCTCTCAGACTATCCCAGCTGGTGCGGCTAAATTTTCCTTCTTTCAATAAATTTCTCCTCTAACTGTAGCCTGTTCGGCAGAGATCACTTTAGTGGACAGCCGTTTTTGCCATTTTCATCAGGAATTGTGATTTCCTTCCTTTCACACAATTGTTCTAAAGCAGAGGTTTCCAACTGCTGTGCCATGGCACACTGGTGTGCTGCGAGGCTGGCTCAGGTGTGCCACGGGGCCAAGGAGTCAGGCAGCAGCAGCTGTGCGTGCACGGGAGAAGCGGCGGCTTGCAACCTTGCGTGGCAGCAGGAGAAAAAGGGGCAGCCGCACAGGGACTTGGACGCCCCTGCTGTTGCTAGTGCCTGCCCTGCGCACTGATTGGGCAGCCAGCCAGGCAGCTCTGGAAGCCTGGAAGAGCGGGCGGAACGTGGAGGGAGTGAGAGTGAGCCTGAAGGTGGAAGCAGGTAGGAGCCAGAGGCAGCTGCCTGGAAAGGATACCGGAGAGACCCTTTTCCTTGTCAGCAGTGCCCCAAAGTGACCCTGCCTGCGTTGCCTCCCCTGGCAAGGCTTTGGCAGGAAAGGCCACAATCCAATCCACACTTACCTAGGAGTAAGCCCCATTGACTATAATGGGGCTTACTTCTGAGTAGACGTACAGAGGCTTGGTCGCACTCTTTCTTGAATAAATGAGCAGGCAAGTGATGCTTTTCTTCCCCCACCCACCTCCTCCCCTCCTGCACACACACCCCCATCATAATTGCAGTTAACCCCTCTGACTGCCCCTCCCCAGCCCTCCCTCTTCCCCACCTTCCAAAGACCAGAGTCAGTTGTCTCCAATTCTCTCTCTCTCTCTCCCCCCCCCACCCCAGTGAATCCTGCACTTGTTTCAGCCACATCTCCTCACTGTCCCTCATCTCTCTTTGCCAGCACCTCCTGGCATCTCAGAGCATATCAATTGATAATAGTTGGAACAGACCTGCTTCAAAACATTGCTCTTCCTTTCCAGAAACCACATACACCTCCCTCTCCAAGCTTCTTGGGAATTTCTTTCATTGTCATGATCTAAGGCTGCAATCCTAACCACACTTTCCTGAGAGTAAGCCCCATTGAACAAAATAAGACTTACTTCTGAGTAGACCTGGTTAGGCTTGTGCCCTTACTATTAATTAAATCAATTGTACGTAAATCAATTAATTAAATCAATTGATTTACGAATTGTAAATCAATTAATTAAATCAATCTTGTAACATCATAATGTAATTAAAAACTAGTAGTGTGCCTTGACAACTTTAGTGCCTTGTCAGTGTGCCGTGAGCTGCAAAAGGTTGAAAATGGCTGTTCTAAAGTGACCTCCAGTTTAGTGTTGAGGTGAATGTCCTTGATGGAGTTCTCTTAAACTGGGAACTGTCACTTGGAAATGGGGAAGGAAGAGGTTGAAATGGGGGGTGGGGGCAAACCCACATCAGCTCACAGAGGTAAGGGACGTGGTATGGTTGGGGTTGGTGAAACTCGGCCCTGAAAGGTTCTCCTCTGATGGCTGGGTTCTGTGTCTCGAGCTCACTACAGTGAGAAAGCACATTGGGGACTGGTCTCAGTAGACAGAAGGAGGGGATGGTGGTGGTGGTGGCCCTGAACATGAGGTTCAGCCCCTTCTCAAAGGCATCAGAGTACTTTCAGCTCCATCACTAGCCTACCTACGGCATGGTAAGAACTGCAGGTGCTGCAACACACCCTCCCACTGGCCACCGAACCAATCAGCATCTCTGGCACATTGCCATCGCCATCTGGAATGGCTCAGCCAGTGAGTGGGAGGAACCACTTACACAGCACCATGTGGCGCCCAGTGGTGTCACTGGGGTTTGTATCACCCGGTACAGGAGGCCAGCATGTCACCCCGATGATGGACTGTAGCAGTGCAATGCTACTTGGGAAGCACCCAGGGCTCAGAACCTTGGTGCCTGAGGGAGAGCACTAAAAGCAGAAGCACTCTGAGGGTTTGAAAGTTAGAACCCGAGCAGCAGGGAGTCAGAGCAATGGATGAGACACAGCAGACATTCAGAGGGTTGATGCAGGGAGAGCTGAGCCGGAAGTAGGACGGTATGAGATCGAGAGAGAAGTCCGTCCTCCCGGCTAGCTTCTTCAGACTTTTATTCATTCTCAAAACACATGATGCAAAACTGTGCAATAGGGAAAATTACTGAAGGTTGCTGAAATCTGCACTGCTATGCAACCTGCTGGCTCTGGCTTGACCACAATACACATTCCTGAGATATGCGCTTCTTCATAACATCCTCTGTTTACTGGCTACTGGGCTTCAACCTTCGCAACTGGCCCACTCTGGTGTGCCTGAGTGGGGGGGGGCAGCAGATTTGCCTGCCTGCCAGTTGCCATGTTACTAAGGCTAAGCTCAGTGCCTGTGCACATAAACACTACATCGGACCTCCTCCCATGCAGTGGGAAGGGCAGCATTCAGGTGATGAGTGTGGTGATGCTCCTTCTCCACTGGTTTTTTTTTTTTTTTGTTATACCTTTAGATAGAATAGAGATAATTAAACGTGATTTGTTTCATTGCATTCTGCATGACATTGCACATCGAAAGATATATAACATTATGTTGTTATTTGAAAATACCAAGATTTTAACCATTTTGGCCAGTAGAGGTGTCACCCCCCCCCAGTGTGTGTTACCCAGTGCAGCCTGCAGCCCCCCACATGGCTATGCCCCTGAACTCCATCACTACAAGGAGAACCTGGTCGACCGTTCCTGTCTTGTTGGCATTTTCCCCATTTGTGTTCTGGGCCTCGATTTTGAACATCCTCATCTTCTCCATCGTTCCACCTTGGTCAAGGTCCTCCACCGCTTCTAGACTTGGACAGGCTGCTATTCATAATTTGTTTCCTCAGCACTCTCATATCGAGCCCACTATATATGATCAGATTTTATGATATTACAAATCGATAAAAGCTTTATGGTTTTTTACGTAACTCTCTGTTGCATTAATCTCCTCCACGAACGAGTAACAAGCTCCTTAACAAGCCCAAAGATGTTTTTGGGAGGACTCCACATCTAAAGGCCATTAATCTTGCTCTTTCTCCCTCTCTTTCTTTGTAAAATGCTCCAGCATTTTATCCTGTAAAACATTCTGGGTATAATGATAATGGAGCAGCCACCCAGCTATATTTAGTGACTTCTAAACACCAAAGGAGGATGGTTGTCTTCTCATATAAACAAGTCCACTTTAAAACTGCCTAGTTTGCCAACAATCAAGACTTTCTCCAAGCCTCTTGTTTTATTTTGTTCATCTTGTGTATCCACCCCTACCCTATTGTTCAATAAACTCTCTTTTGACATTTTAATTCTCTGCCGGCTGTGGTTGGGCTGGACTCGGTCAGAGCTTTGCCCTAGTGATCATCCTGGCTGCACAATATTGGATGGACTCTTTTGGGGACTCTCCCTGAAACTGGGAGGAAGGCTTCCATAGATGACCTCTCTCTGCCTGACTTTGTCCTCATGGTGGCAGCAGAGTCTGCCTATCTTGGCCTGGGCATAGGGCAAATCAGGGGGAAGGAATCTGCAGGGCTACCAGCCCAACCAGCGCAAAAAGGTTGCCTGTATTTGAACACTGGGAAATTTCATCACAGGTGCAAAGATTCCCCATCATCATCAGATCTGTGCAATTGGAGCTACAGTTGGGAAGAAGAATTCCAGAGACTGCTTCAAGCGAGAGCACTGAGCCAAGGTCCATAAGAACATAAGAACATAAGAACAGCCCCACTGGATCAGGCCATAGGCCCATCTAGTCCAGCTTCCTGTATCTCACAGCGGCCAATAACAAGAAGACCTGCAAGGCATTCTGGAAATTGTAGTTAAGAACATCAGAACAGCCCCACTGGGTCAGGCCATAGGCCCATCTAGTCCAGCTTCCTGTATCTCACAGCAGCCCACCAAATGCCCCAGGGAGCACACCAGATAACAAGAGACCTGCAAGGCCTCCTGGGAATTGTAGTTTAAGAACATAAGAACAGCCCCACTGGATCAGGCCATAGGCCCATCTAGTCCAGCTTCCTGTATCTCCAAAACAATGTATTGTATTGTCCAAAACAATGTTAACCCAGTGTGCTTGAACATCTGTTGTTTGGAGGTATGTGCCTTGTCTGAAGTTTGTCATATTCACTAGAAAAAAGACAGTCTGCAATCAAAATAAGTGGGGCATAAAGCTCACTGCAGTCATACCCAGGGCTGGCCTGAGGGCAATTTGGCCAAAATTTGGGCTCTGTGCCTGGAGGGGCTCTGCACTGGGGAGGCGAGCAAAGCACCCACTGCCACAGCTGGCAGCTCACTCGGTAGCTGATGCTCCAGCATGGAACCCCCCATGCCAAGGCATCACGAAGAGAGCATGGCGAGCAGAGCATTGCCACTGCCTCCCTCCCACCTGCCACTGGGTCAGATTGGCTTGAAATCACCCCCCTCCCCCTGTAGCAGTTGGTGGTGAAACTGCAGGTGCCTTGCTACTGCTACTCATCAGTGGTAGTAGGAGTGTCCCATGGGCCTGGGGAATCCACGAAAATCTTTTGCATTGGGCCCTGCAGCTCCAAGGACCGCCCATACCAACTGTTTTCATGGTTTGTGGCAATTCCAGGGTCCAGCCTCTGCTGATCCCCCTTTTTCTCAAATTGAGCCCAGAACCAGAGCAGCAGGAAGGGGTCAGCTTCAACATTTGTGTGGGATGAGCGCTCATTTGCTCCATGGGTTGTTTTCTCCTACCTTGCCAGCAAATGTTGAAGGGGATACGGTAGGGAGAAGAGATTGTGGAGTGGCTTGGGGGTCTGAAAATCCACCAGCTTAATTTTGTTATTTTTTTTTTTGCATAAAAAAGGATGCTAAATGGCTCCCTCCTGGAAGCAAATTGGGATTAAGTGCCCTGCAGCACATAATTAAAAGATCAGAACATGCATGCCTACTTCAAAGAAAACAATACCGCAATCTACTCAGCCGTTGCCAGTCTCCGTGTGTTCATGTAGTGTTAAGCGCTCCAGTAATAAATACCAATAAACAGAAATGCCACAGCCAACAAACAAAAGAGAAAGTCGCGCAGAAAGCAGTGGCGGCAGCACCGCTAAGAACGTGTGTGTCGCTTTCTGTCAAGCCCGTCTTCCACATCGCCAGCTCAGCAATTTATTAGCATCCTGTTGGTTTTCATTTAGGTGTACATACAACACTAAATGTGGCCTTCAATCACAGGTGTCAGCAGGGGCGGAACTAACTCTTGCACTGGGTTTTCCTGATGCTGCATTCATTAGAGGCTCTCCATTAGGGAACAGTTCCATGGGACCAAGAGGGAAAACGCCGAAGGACCCAGAGGGTTGGAACACAGAGCAGTTTGAAACCAGCATTCACAAAAGCTGCCAGGCTGGCGGAAGGTCTCATTCTGCGCAATTGAACAAAACGTATTCCTTATTTTGTTAATTTCTTTAATCTAGGGGTGCCAGAGAAGCTCACCAAGCTCTGGTCCAGAAATAAGTCTAGAGCATTGTTTTTTCAAACTATGGGTCGCAAGCCACTTTCAGGTGGGTCCCCATTCATTTCAATACTTTATTTTTAATATTTTAGACTTGATGCAGCCATGGTATGTGACTGCATTTGGGGAAATGTGACAGACCTGTACTGTTAACAAGCTACTCTGTATATTCTTTTGACAATGATAGTCAATGGGACTTATTCCTGGGTAAGTGTGGGTAGGATTGCAGCTTAGGATTGTTAAAAATGTTCCTGCTTGACGATGTCACGTCCAGTCATGACATCACTTCCGGTGGGTCCTGACAGATTCTCATTCTAAAAAGTGGGTCCCGATGCTAAATGTGTGAGAACCATTGGTCTAGAGGGTTTCCAGTACTCACTTCAAAGACAAGGTGAGCATTATGAGCCCCCAAAATCTTCTCTGGATCAGGTTCAAATCTGAGAATTACAGAATTCTGTAAGTGCCCAAATCTGCTCCCTTCTAACAACAACAACAACAACAACAACAACACAGGCATTTATATACCACCTTTCTTGGTCGTCAGATTTCTCCACAGACTTTAATTCAAGGCGGTTTACATGGGCAGGCTGTTCTAAATCCCCGTAGGGATTTTTACAATTGAAGAAGGTTTTGTCTTTCAAGAACCACAACATTTCAGATGGATCTTTTATGGTCTGTTATCACTTTCTGGCCTCCAGATTCCTCCCACGCAAGCTGACAAGCAGCTCCTCCATCTCTCCAAGAGCAGGTGGAATAACTTGGCTGGGCTTGTCAGCTGCTTCAAGGTCTCACCATTCAGGTGCCGGTGGCCTCGAACTGGCGACCTTCGGATGTTATCTTCAGGCAAGTGGAGGCTCAACCCTCTAGACCAGACCTCCTGCCCCTTCTAGCCCCGATCCCCCAAGTTCCTTCCCATCTTCCCTTTCAACACAACTTACTTGTCTGAAGAGACAGCACTCCAACTGTGGCAAGATGGAGGGAGGGAGGTCAGACCTCTCTCCCCCTGCCCTCTTTGCCATGCTGATAATGTGCTGGGGGGAGCCTTTGGGAAATGTAGAGCCATGGGCTTCTTGGATCACCCTGATCAGTCAGAGGAATGCTGGTTCTTGACACCAAAAGCTTTTCTACGACTTGGCAGCTTTTTACAGGATGAATCGAGGCACAACCAATTCCAAGCTTTTGCTCTCATTTTGCTCTCAGGAAGCCGAGAGCTGAAACATGCTCTGGCAGGTGGCAACATCTCTCGGTGCTCCAGGTGGGGTGTCAGAACTTGTGTTGCCTCCTCTCCCCAAGTCTCCGAGCATCAATATTTAATGCTGTCGGAGTTGCTGGCTTGAGAATGCCACTAATGAGCTCGCAAGCAGTTGTGCAGAGAGATGTTCAGACAGTGGGTGTGGTGGCAAAAAATGCGGAGACAGACTGAGCTTCACAAGATATAGGAGGGCTCTGGCTTTGTGGATCCTTGAATAGATTTGCATTTTGGGGCAAAAATACCTTAAGAGATCTCCAGTATGCTTCAGCGCTCTGGAATGGCTTTAAAGAAAGAACCTGAGACTTAATATGCTGCCTTTCTGACTCCAAAGAGGTCCCCCAATGCAGCTTAGAGCATTCAAAAGTACATTCAAACACAAAAATAACATCAGAAAAATGTATAAACCAGTCCCCAAAATCCAGAAGATCACCAATGAAACTGAGAAACCAACCAGAGGCGTAACTTAGGTGGAGCCTGAAGGGCACATGCCGTGGGCACTATGCCAGGAAGGGTGTATCACTGCCCCCAGGCTCTGTCCTGTCACCTCTGGGTTCTACCTGCAAGGTACTACTGGCTTTGCATGCCCAATTCTGTTTTCTGGGAGCTTTCACCAAAGGGGCACAGAAAGCCAGCAGTGCCTTGCCTTCCACAGAGAACCCAGAAAGTGGAGTAGCTAGAGGGGGTGCGAAGCACTACATTTTGCAGGGAGCCTCGCCACGGCATGCAAGCAGCCCCTCCCCCTTGCATCCATTCCAGGAGGTGTTGCCTCCATTTTCCTCTCGCAGTCCAGAATGGCTCCGAAGGGAAGGAGGAGGGAACACGTGCACCCTACAGTGAGGCTCCCTGCAAAACTTAGTGCTTTGCACCCCCTCTAGCTACACCAACTGCCAAAAGTTAGATCATGACATCACATGACATCATGACATAACTGCCCTGGGGGCCAAGGTGAAACACTATGCCTCTAAATTCAGCTAACAAACAGAGGGTTAACCGGTGGGGGAATTGCCTACTTGAATAAAATGCCTTCACAAGAATTCCAAAGCGTGGGGGCTGTGACTGAAAAGGCCCTATCATGCCCCCCGCCCCACGATGAACCTTGGAAAGACAGGAAACCTAAAATAGTGTGGGCAGATTCCTATAAGGAGAAGTACTTTAACTATCCTGGTCCCAGACCATTGAACCAGGTCAGGCAGCTCACTGGTAAACTATGAAAAATGATACAGAATGGGGAGTGATTTGCTCCCATGCATGGGGGCCTGCCCTGCCCCAATGTTCAAGGGCCCATCGATATACACTCCAATGCACATTCTGCACAGGTGATCCCCCCCTCAACTTTTCAGGGTCCAGGCTATTGCACCTTTGTGTGTATAATCTCTGTGGAGTCCAACCTGGAGTGAAATCAGGGCATTATACATCTCCAGGCGGAATTGGAAAAAAGACCCTTCTGAAACCCTGGAGATTGCGTGTCATTATAGACACCACTGAGCCGAATGGATCAAAGGTCTGGCAGCTTCCTATCTTCATCTAAATAAAGTGCTGAGTGGCACTGAAAGTGCCACTCAGAGCAGCCCAAACATATACACTCAAAACACCCTTTGGAACAGCCAACAGCCTTCTTTGCCTCCGGTGTGGCGGAGGTCTTTGGTCTCTGCTGCTGTCCATTGGCTCAGACCGGGCTCAGTCTCGAGAAACAGAGCTGGTTGTTGCCATCACATTAAAGGCCCTGGATTTCTTCATTCAGCCTCCTCTTGTTCCTATGGCAACTGGATCACTACATCACTACAGCCACTCGCTTTCACTGATTTAAAAACACACCTTTATAGCATCACGAGAAGCGATGATCATTGTCTTGGAGGCGAGCCAAGGCGGGCTCCAAATCTCATGAATAAAGTTGCCACTCCACAAACTGGCAACCCTTTGGGGTGAGGGTCCACACCAGCGACTGCTCCAATTGATTCAAGCTCATTTGTCTCTCGCTGTCTGGGTGCATCTCTCATAAATGTGCATTTCCTCCTGTCAGTGGTGCAAAACTGGGTGGGGGGTGTTCCTGTTTGTTTTCCTGCGAATCTCTGGGTCTCTCAGACATTTCAACCCGAGCTTTGCGCAGAGAGGCTGTGGCGGGGATGCTGGCGTGAGCACCAGCCTCTTTGACAACACAAGCCAATTCCCCGCCGAGTCAAATTGACTCTTTCCATCACAGTGTAATTAAGGAATGATACTGTAGCTAAATATTGCATCCATCACTTTTATGCTAGGTTTTGGGAAATCGAAGAGGAGCCCAGGTTTTTATTGGCCTTCGACATAATGCGAAAGAACAAAACAATAGAGCCCTTACAAAGGGAGAGACGCTCCTCTTGAAGATGAGGAATGGCATGCCATAAAATCTACAGCAGCCAGGGCCATGTGATAATGAATATGGGTTCATTATGAATAGAGCAGGTTCTGTAGGTGGTGATTTGAGAAGAGAAGGCAGTTCAGCTCCGAGTCTGAAGCACAGAGTCTGAGAGCCTCTTTCACAGATTGCTCTCAGCGGAAGCAAATAGTCATAAGAACGACATAATATTAGAAAAGGCCTGTGCTGGCCCTCTCCCACTATTGCTTCCCAGCATCTGTTATTTCGAGGTACACTGCCACTGTGCATGGAGGTTCCTTATATCTATGCCAGTGAATAAGCAGCCTGTTTCCCACAATGGCCAAGCACATGTCTCCAGGATGTTCCCAAGCAGGGCCTGAAGGCACCAGCCCTCTCCGTCTGATACTTCCCAGCAGCTCATTTTCTGTGGCAGTCTGTCGATGATCATGGAAGGCGCATGTGGGACTATTAGCCAGTGACAGACCCACCTTCTCCTCCATTGCCTTGAAACCAAGTAATCCCACAAATCTGTCAAACTCCTGTTGAAGCCACCTGTTCTGCATGAACAGCATTCACACAAGGCACATGGTAAGGCCATACCTGGAGTATTGTGTCCAGTTCTGGTCGCCGCATCTCAAAAAAGACATAGTGGAAATGGTAAAGGTGCAAAAGACAGACTAAGATGATTCCTGGGCTGCGGCACCTTCCTTATGAGGAAAGGCTACGGCGTTTGGGCCTCTTCAGCCCAGAAAAGAGACACCTGAGGGGGGGCATGATTGAGACATACAAAATTATGCATGGGAAATATAAGGTGGATAGAAAGATGCTCTTTACACTCTCACATAACACCAGAACCAGGGAACATCCACTCAAATTGAGTGTTGGGAGAGTTAGAACGACAAAAGAAAATATTTCTTTACTCAGCGTGTGGTTGGTCTGTGGAACTCCTTGCCACAGGATGTGGTGACACCATCTGGCCTGGACACATTTAAAAGGGGATTGGACAAGTTTCTGGAGGAAAAATCCATTACGGGGTGCGAGCCATGATGTGTATGCGCAACCTCCTGATTTTAGAAGTGGGCTATGTCAGAAGGCCAGATGCAAGGGAGGGCACCAGGATGAGGTCTCTTGTTATCTGGTGTGCTCCCTGGGGCATTTGGTGGGCCGCTGTGAGATACAGGAAGCGGGACTAGATGGGCCTATGGCCTGATCCAGTGGGGCTGTTCTTATGTTCTTATGTTCTTATGGCACAAGTTTGCTGTGCTAGTTCTGAGCTTGTGCTGCGCCTGATTGCTGTTCACACAGAACATGGGAAATAAATTCAGCGTTCGATGCAGCCAAGATAAGGGTTGCTTGGACTGCTCAAGAGAAAAGCTGGTCTGAATCTCACGTGTGAGGACACCCTGAGGCTTCCCCCTCCCTTGCCACCTGAAATATCACAGCCATTGGGGCAGGGCAGGCAGTGACTTCAGACCCAACCTGCAGCAAAGGGACTGTATTTTGTTGACAGTAATCTCACTGGCTTCTTTCTTCATGGGCTTTCTGTAGGATCAGGGTGGGTTTGGGTAGCAGCTGTGATAAGCCTGAGAAGCCAGTGGTGTGGAACAAAACTTGTCCAGAGGAAGATTGCAGGAGAGGGGGAGAGTACCCAGTTTGGATCAGATACCTGCCGGCTGAGCGACTGACGTGCGGCATCCTTGCTGGCTTCTTACTGCTAGCAGTGCAAAAAAACGAGTGATAAGGTGGATTACAAATGAGATGGATTTGTGCTTGTATATATAGTGCTCTCTTTCCATCAAATCCCTGGAGTGTGTGCTAGAAAGTGTGATGGGGGGAGGGGGAGCTGCATCCAGAGACCTCAACTTTCTTTTACTCTGGATTTCACTTTGCAAGCTGGGAAATAGATTTAGTGAAAACACAGGCCCTGGTGGGGCTGGATCACCAAAGGGACTTGCTTGCAGATAGACTTGGGGTCTTGCTGAGCCAAGCAGAAAACTATCAGCCTCCCTCCCTGCCTCTGCAGCTGGTGTTGGCCTAGAGGAATTCTGGGCAATACGGCTTACTGCGGAAAGCCTTATGGCAGTGGGACTCAAACTTTTCCGGCCAGTGGCTCCCTTGACCCCAGTGGCTGTTGGCCATGACTCCCCATCATGTTCCTGAGGGCTGGAAGGGACATCATTAAACAGGAAGTGGCCAGAAATATTAACTATATTAAATATAATATTATAATATTATATTTATTATAATATTATATTAAATATTATATATATATATATTTTGTTGGCAGCCTTCAGTCTCAAAAGACTATGGTATCGCGCTCTGAATGGTGGTTCTGGAACAGCGTCTAGTGTGGCTGAAAAGGCCAATCCGGGAGTGACAATCCCTTCCACACTGGGAGCAAGTGCAGTCTGTCCCTGGCCTGTCTCCCTGGCTATGGGCCTTCCTTCTTTGCCTCTTTGCCTCAGACTGTTGGCCAAGTGTCTCTTCCAACTGGGAAAGGCCATGCTGCACAGCCTGCCTCCAAGTGGGCCGCTCAGAGGCCAGGGTTTCCCACCTGTTGAGGTCCACTCCTAAGGCCTTCAGATCCCTCTTGCAGATGTCCTTCTATCGCAGCTGTGGTCTACCTGTAGGGCGCTTTCCTTGCACGAATTCTCCATAGAGGAGATCCTTTGGGATCCGGCCATCATCCAATCTCACGACATGACCGAGCCAACGCAGGTGTCTCTGTTTCAGCAGTGCATACATGCTAGGGATTCCAGCACGTTCCAGGACTGTGTTGTTTGGAACTTTGTCCTGCCAGGTGATGCCGAGAATGCGTCGGAGGCAGCGCATGTGGAAAGCGTTCAGTTTCCTCTCCTGTTGTGAGCGAAGAGTCCATGACTTGCTGCAGTACAGAAGTGTACTCAGGATGCAAGCTCTGTAGACCTGGATCTTGGTATGTTCCATCAGCTTCTTGTTGGACCAGTCTCTCTTTGTGAGTCTAGAAAACATGGTAGCTGCTTTACCGATGCATAAAGTGACTGCAACAACTACCGTGGCATCTCTCTCCTTAGCATTGTAGGAAAGTTGTTTGCCCGAGTTGCACTAAAGAGGCTCCAGGTACTTGCAGAGAGCATTTATCCAGAATCACAGTGTGGATTCCGAGGCAACAGGTCCACCACTGATATGGTATTCTCCCTTAGACAACTGCAGGAAAAATGCAGGGAACAATGACAGCCACTCTTTATAGCCTTCATAGATCTCACGAAAGCCTTCGACCTGGTCAGCAGGGATGGCCTCTTCAAGATTCTCCCCAAGATTGGATGTCCACCCAGGCTCCTCAGCATCATCAGATCCTTCCACAAGGACATGAAGGGCACTGTTGTCTTCGATGGCTCCACATCAGACCCCTTTGACATCCGAAGCGGCATGAAGCAGGGCTGTGTTCTTGCACCAACCTTGTTTGGGATTTTCTTCGCTGTCCTGCTGAAGCATGTCTTTGGAACTGCAACAGAAGGCATCTATCTCAGGACCAGATCGGATGGAAAGCTCTTCAACCTCTCCAGACTGAGAGCAAAGTCCAAAGTCCAGCTGAAATGTCTGCGTGACTTCCTCTTTGCCGATGATGCAACTGTCACTACCCACTCTGCCAAAGATCTCCAGCAGCTCATGGATCGTTTTAGCAAGGCCTGCCAAGATTTTGGACTGACGATCAGCCTGAAGAAAACACAGGTCATGGTTCAGGATGTGGACTCACCTCCCTGCATTACAATCTCTGCGCATGAACTGGAGGTTGTCCATGACTTTGTGTACCTTGGCTCAACGATCTCTGAAATATATATTAACTATATTAATATTAATTATATTTGTCTGTGGATGCAATATTGATGCTGAGCTGTATTCAGATGCTGCCCTATTGGGGAGGGCCTCATGATTGGGTGCTGATTTATAAGATGAAGAAACAAAGAAGGGCCTTCCTCAGACTCTTCTCCCATTCAGGAGGGCTTGGTGCACCAGCTTCCTTGATGAAGCAGAAGCTCCTCTATGGTGTCTGGTCCCATACAAGGTGGAGTGTTTGGAATGACCAGGACTGGATGCTAAAGCTGAATTTGAAGGCACCTCCCTGGGTAGTGAAGGGTTCCCAAGGCCTGGAGTGGCTTCCTCCAGCCAGGCTGGTCATTGGCTCACCTTCTTATGGAGTGTGATGAGCTTTCCTCTTTGGGCTGGGCTTTTCCCTGGGCCATGGCTCTGGTTTTGACTCTTGGCTTGCTCCTTAGCATTGCTTTGCTTTGCCTCTTGGGTCCTCCTGCCTCTCGCCTGATGGCTGCCTGGGGCTCAGCTTTGACAGGGAAGGAGTCTGCCTCCCTCATTGTTTAATGCACTTGTATTAAGTGGTGGGGGAGAGAACGGCACTGCGAGCAGCTCATTCACTATGATGAATGGGGAATGTGCGCAAGCACTGCAATGCAATGCTGTATGTCTCTGCACAGGGTCACATGATATCCCCTCTCACGCGATCCTGGACTGTGAGGGCTGAACCACCATTCAGCTGTTGAGGAGCAATCTTTCCCTACCCCAGCAGTGTCCCCTACACCCCTACCCCTGTACACGTATCCATAGGTGTGAGTAGCAGCATTTTACTTATACACAGACACAAGCAGGAGCAAAAGCCTTCCTCCACCTGATTCAATCTGCAGTAACCTTCCTTTAATGACAGGCATCAGTTATTATGTGCCAAATGCAATTGCTGAACTCTTGTTCCCCTTGCGCAAGGCATTTCGATTCCTACTTTTTGGTTGATTGTGTTTGGGAAATTAAATGGCCTGAACCAGCCCAACAGGAGGTAAGGTGCTGCGTGTGGAAGCAAACAATGCAGCCTCTTTGAGCAGAGAGAAGTGCTTCTGCTATGGAAAAATTGGAAGCAATTATGTGCACGTTTTTGCAAGGAGATGAAGGAGGGAGATTGCTCGTCAGACCTGAAGTGTTCACCTCATCACTTCAACAGGCAGCTGATGATGGGGTGAGATTACAATTCACAGGCAAGGCTTGGAACTGGAACTAACTAGGTTCGTGTTGGCTTTGGAATCAGTGGAGACTGTCAGCGGCCTGGAGGTGGGTGCCTGATTCCTCAGCAAACAGAGAAGTGACGTCACCTGCATTCGGATAAGGAGTTGCTCCAACAGGGAAATGATCCCATAGTCAGGGGCTCCTCCCCTTTAGAGGGCCAGATTGGTTGCTTGCGTCACCTGATCTCTGCTTGCTTGGAAGCTGCAATTCTATCCCTTATCACCTGCAGTGGTGGAGCTGCAGCACAGATGAAATCAGGATTGGCGCCTTCTTCCTCTTGCTATCACAGTGGTCACCAGGAATTCCAAATGAAAGACAAGTGGAGTTTTGCAAGGTTTTGGAAGAGGAGGCCACAACTCAGCAGTGGAGCATGTCTTTTGCACACAGAAAATCCCAGGCTCAATTCCTGACAGCTCTGTGATCTCAGGCAGTGCTGCCAATGCTCACGTTACTTTTTGCAAGACCGTACACAGCACTTAGCAAAATGGGCAAATAGTCTGACTTGGGATAAGGCAAGTGCCCAGAAGGAGAAGAGGTGACTAAGGGCCCAAGCCTATTGCTGGGCAATGCTGGTCATCCATGCAGTGCCCTGGCACATTGCGGCAGCTGCAAAAGAATGGTTCCAGTGGGGAGGTCAGCACTCGTTGGCTGACTGGTGAGACAACCAGTGGGACAACCAGTCAACCAGAGTTGGTTGACTGATGAGACAACCAGTAGGGTGACCACTGGGAGCCATCAGCAATAGTATCCCTTCTAACAGTGGGGAGGCGCACTCGGGAGGAGGAAAAGTGGGGAGGGGCAAACCTGGGTAGGGGAGTGGTGGCCCAGGGGGTGGTTCAAGTCCAGGAGGGCAGCGGAGACAACAGCAGAGGCTGCTACCAAATCCTATCACCCCTCCCGGGCCTCAGAGCCTTGCATGGGTCTCCTTGGTTTTGTGCCAGCTCAAGGGGCTGCTGGGGCCAGGCATGGAGTAAGGCACCCATGTTCTGTTACCCTGAGGAGACCTCCGGCTGCCTCCTTGGCCATGCAGGATACAACAGCAGCCATGTCAGTGCTGCCAGTAGCGTAGCTTAGAGGGGGTGCAAAGCACTAAGTTTTGCAGGCGCCTGAACACTCTGTGCAAGGAGCTCTTCCCCCTTGCATGGCACATTCAGGTGCCTGCAAAACTTGGCACTTTGCACCGCTCTAGCTACACCACTGGGCACTGCTCTACAGAGGCACAGGCAGGCAGCAGAGGATTGGGCTGTAAGGTGCTCTTCCAGCCTGGCCTCCAACAGTTCAGCCTGCGCCTGGTTGTTGCTGGCGCACCAGCTTTGCTTCCCAGCTCTGTGGGCCTCTGTTCTCAGCACCTGTGCTGGACCTGGAGCGGACAGCTGCCTGTAGGCCTTCATTAGCTGTCCTGGCATCTGAAGAGCAAGGCAGCAAGCCTTCCTGCTCGTGCTCCAGCCACTCCTGGAACCAGCTGGACTTGATTTCTGCAGTCAGGGGAGCAGCCAAGGGTGCAGGCAGCCAAGGAGATGAGAGGTGCTGAACGACGCATGGATTGGAATGGATCCAGCAAATCTCGGCCAATGCGATTGAATGTCTCGCGGGGCTCATTTTTCTTCCTCGTTTTTCGCAATAAACAACTTCTGAACTAAACTAAAGTGACATCCTTCTTTCCGATGTCTAAAGCTTCCTGAATTACTGCAGCTCTGCAGGGGAGACTATAATCGGAAAGAGCCCTTGCTGGCTGAACCCGCACAGCTAAAATAGAATCTTAAGAAATTAAAATAGATATATTCACTTGCTTAATATAAATGACTTAAAAATACGAATTCGACTGGAGGCTCAATTGTATCCAGAATGAGTTACTGAAAAGCTCTTTTTAAGGAGAGCTTAATACTTGTCTCCAGCAAATGTGCTTTCTGAGAAACCCTGCAGCGCCTCCTTTTCTGAAATACCTTAATTTCTTTGCCTCACTCCGGGCTCAGAGCTTCTCTTTGCTCATTTAGCAAACTCTCTGTCTGATTATTCATTTCCCGACCTGCACGCCGCATCTTGGTCTGACAGAGACAGAATCTGCACATGTGCTGGTGATACATGGATGAGTCAGCGGCTAGAGAGTTAGGAAGGCGGATTTTCAAGCAAAACGCTTGGTGTTCACATGCAGTCTGAGAAGCTCGTGTGGCCCTTTGATTGCAGCATTTGTTGGCGAAAGAAAATGGGTGAAGTGCTTCCCCCTTCCCTTAAAAGGTGCGTTGGCTGCAGCCATACTGGAGCCAGTGACTTAGAGGCATCATGCACACTGATGTAGCTGGCTGCTCTGGCACCCGGGGCCATTACTCAATATGTTTCCACTTGGGAAGAAAGTAAAAGAGGCAGGCAGCTGCTCAGAGTGACTCACGGCCACTCCTTGTGCCACGAGAGGGTGCAGGAAAAGGTACTGTGGTGGCAAGGAGGTCACTTTGCTGCTACAGTTCCTTCACCCGCACCCCCTTTGCTTTGCCTCACCCCCTTGTGGACCTGCAGTTGGCTGTGGATATCCCTGACACCCTCTCAGGTGTGGTACTCAGAGCCATGTACCCCCTGGTCTCCTTTAGCTTTTCTATTAATAATGCAAGATTTTCAGTTTCATTAGCTATGTTCATATTGGGGCTAGCACATGGACCTCCTCTTGGAGAGAACATTCCTCAGTGGCAGAGCATATACTTTGCAGGCAAAAGGGCCCAGATTCAATCTCCAGTAGGGTCTAGGAGTTTCAGGTGTCCTTGGAGAGCAGATGCTAGGTCTGGTGTCCTTTTTGGGTGGGCCAATAACTCAGTGTACTTTGCAGGCAAAAGGTCTCAGGTTCAATACTCCAGCATCTCCAGTGAAAAGGATTTCAGGTGGCAGCTGATAGGTGAAGTCGTCTGTCCAAGTAGACAATACCAGACTAGATGAATGACTTTAAATGCACCTCATGCAAACTTCCCTCAGTCTCCTTCACCTGGGTTTGTGACAACAGTTCCTAGCCCAAGAGCATATGTCAATGGTAGATAGGCTAAGTGATGTGTCTTAGATGTGTTCTGATGTGGGGTGAGGAGAGAGACACAAAAGTTGACCAGCACTGTGACTCGTGCAGTTTGGTGGCTCACGCCTAGAGTTGGACCCTATTTTCCACTACTGTTCCTTTCGTCTTACCCTGTCATTTGCACCTCTATTGTCAGCCCATTATATTATTTTTCTGTTGCATTTTCTGCAACTGAAGCTAAGCGCACTCTCTCCAGTAAACCCAGGCTAATCCTGCTATTAAACATTATGCTCCTAATAGCAAAGTCATCCTTATAAACAGATTAGCAGGCATATTGAATACATTTCAATAAAGCGAAGTTGAACACACAGCTAATCCAGTCCTGAAGAAATATACATTTGATCAGGGTCTGTGCATGTGTGTCTGCATAAGGGGAAATAAAATAATTTGGGAAAAGCTTAAGAGAAAATAAAAAGAAAACCAAATGAGAGCCTCTTTCATCAAAGTTGGGAGGCACGCTGGTTGTTGCTTTGGGTTGTTAGCACCATAACTCACGCTCGGCAACTGGTAAATTGCTAGTCATTATTCATGATTAAGGTTGAGAAGCGGGAGGGGTGAGGGGTGTGCATGTTTCCAGAGGTGGCCCTCCTCACAGCTTGAAAAGTAGGCCGAGTCGATAGCCATTATGACAACAATCCTGTTTGGAAGAAGATGGCAGAGTAGGTAAAGGGGAAACTGAGGCCCACAGTAAAATCTGAGGCAAGAAATTAAGCAAGCTGGATGGCAACAAGGGGGCAAAGGAGGGGGGGCACAGGAGGATGGTGGTTGGCCAGTCCAGAATAGAGAACTGAATGGGATGTCAGCACCCAGCCTGTGTGGTTGTCCCAGAATCACACACACTGCGTCATGCTTTGAGTCTGGAGACAAATTTGTCTGCCTTAGAATTCCTGGGAGGATGCAACTTTCAGTTGTCCCATTTCACAGTTCCTTGACTTCTGAAGGCAAATGTCAGAGTCTTGTACTTGGCCTGGAGGTTGACTTTTCACTCTGCAGTGGTTTGGTAGAGCAGTGCTGGCCCATCTCCAGGACCAGTATACCAGTATTGGCAACCTTCAGTCTCGAAAGACTATAGTATCGCGCTCTGAAAGGTGGTTCTGGAACAGCGTCTAGTGTGGCTGAAAAGGCCAATCCGGAAGTGACAATCCCTTCCACACCGGGAGCAAGCGCAGTCTGTCCCTGGTCTGACTCCCTGGCTATGGGCCTTCCTTCTTTGTCTCTTTGCCTCGGTCTGTTGGCCAAGTGTCTCTTCAAACTGGGAAAGGCCATGCTGCACAGCCTGCCTCCAAGCGGGCCGCTCAGAGGCCAGGGTTTCCCACCTGTTGAGGTCCACTCCTAAGGCCTTCAGATCCCTCTTGCAGATGTCCTTGTATCGCAGCTGTGGTCTACCTGTAGGGCGCTTTCCTTGCACGAGTTCTCCATAGAGGAGATCCTTTGGGATCCGGCCATCATCCATTCTCACGACATGACCAAGCCAACGCAGGCGTCTCTGCGGACCAGTGGACCATCTCCAGGACCAGTGGTTTCCAAACTTATCAGTGGTCATGGAACCCCCAGAGCCTCTTCTTCCCAGCTCAGCTGGGTGCCACCATTTGGGTCTTGAAACATTGAGATCCAAGATTATGGTTGGTTGGCAACCTTCAGTCTCAAAAGACTATGGTATAAGCCTACAGCGCCCGGTATTCCCAGGCGGTCTCCCATCCAAATACTAACCAGTCCTGACCCTGCTTAGCTTCCGAGGTCAGATGAGATCAGGCATGTGGTTGCGCCCAAATCCTGCAAGATTTCTCAAGAGCCGAGATGCCAGTGCTCAAGTCTTGCACCCTGGAGAACAGTTAGGAGGTGCCACCGGGGACACCCCTCTGTGCTCGTGTGAGTGTGCCACAACACCTTAAGGCATTGCAGCACACATTTTGGGAACCCCTGCCTGAGGCAATTGGCGATGGGGGGGGGGACTCATCTCTTTCCACCTTCCTATCTTCACCACTCCTCCTCCTCCTCACACTCCCTCAATTAGAAAATGAAGAGAAGAACAAGCAGAGGAGGTATGGGGGAAATGAGAGTAGCAATGTGAGCCTCCTGGTGCTCTAGCCCTCCCTCCTCTCCTCCACACTCCTTCCACTCCCCCCCCCATTCCTCTTCAGATAGGGGGGGAGGAGCTGCTGTGGCAGCCAACACATTGCCAGGTAAAGGGGCAGCATCTGACACCCCCCCTGGGAGGTCTTGTGCTGGACCTGGGCAGAGGAAAATAGCCACCTCTTATCCAGCTGTACAAGCAGGACTAACAGCCTGTCCTCTGGCCGGGGGGCGGCAATTCAGCAGATTTCAGACTTGAGTCACGCCTCACAGTTTCGTCGTCTGTTTTTCTTTGTATGCCGCAACGTCAGCCTGCAATTATGAATTTTCGCGTCTGAAATTATGAAGCGACCCCCCACCCCCCCAATGAAATGATGATCTTTCGGGTGTTCTGAAAGGCAAAGCTGCATTTTAAATTGACTTAAACGCTGGAAATTACTAGGTTGGTTCCAAACCCGCCTCTTTCGTTCTGTGTTAGAATACATTGCTGTGACCCTTGTGGCTTTCCATGGGACGCAAAGATGCTGCTCGCCGTTGCCAGGGAAACGAAGGGGGAAATGATCCCAGCCAGTCTTCGCTGCTAGGAGAGGATGCCTTATCCCCTCCCCCTTGGTCTGTGTTGTCTTGTAAATTGTAAACACCCAGGGATTTGGCTTAATGGATCTTGATACGAATCTTTATTGAACATGACCAAAGTCTTGGTGTTCCTTTCTGAAAAGGAAGCTTTTGGTGTGAGCTTTATCTCGCTCCCCTAATGGGGTGCTTTCCACTCGGCGTGTTGTCAGCAGCCACAGCTGTGGCGGAAATGAACACGCCACCCTCCCACCTTCCCCAGCCCTCATCTGCGAGACACATTGGAGGTTGCCTCTCCCCTAATGCAAAGGCCTAATGAAAAGGCCGAAAATGAATGCAAATGACTTCCACTCCAAGAGAATTAGGATATCATTAATGCCAGCGTTAAATATCGAAACAATGTGGCCACAAACGAATTGAGGAAGGCTTGTTATGACCACATCCAGCCACTTCGGAATTGTGGCGGAATTCTGGGATACTGGTGGGTGGCAGGCAGCTGGGCCTTGGGTGGTGCTGGGGTCAAGTCATGGCTGAGGATTCTCTGATTGTGTGCTCATTGCCTGGGAACTGGACAGCTTGTCAAATGCTTGGATGGCCTGCTTGTCAGGCCACTTTTTGTGTGCTGCAGTTTTTACCCACCCTTGGGTGCAGTTGAACCACCCAAGGAAAGGGTCGCGGCTGATGGGGCAAACCTCCTAAAGGATGGGGGGGGGTGCTGGGAGAAGCCGTGGCTCATTGGCAAAGCACACAAGCGGCCAATTCTCCGCATCTGTAGTTGGAAACACTTGGGCGATAGGTAGGAAAGACTCCCAGCTGAGACCCCAGAGAGCTGGCCACCAATCACTGGGCTCAATGGACACTGAAGACCAACCCCAGAATATGGCAGCCTCATTTAGGTTGTCTGCGTGCAGGCAGTGGCGTCACTAGGCTTAATGTGCAGCAATGTTGTCACCCACATGGCCCTGCCCTTTCAAGTCTCACTCTGACTCCATCCTCTTGTGAGAACAGGGCCGGCTTTGCAGATCAGCCTCTTGCCGTGGTGCTCCCAAGCCAGCCTCCTGCAGTGGTACCTTTGGATCAGCTGGCCTACCGTGAACCAGCTGCTTGCCGCTGCGCTCCCAGGTCAGCCGCCCACCGCAGCACTACTGGTGTCACACCTCCCGATAGGTGCTCCCCACCCCCTGCATCTGGCTAGTGATGACAGTTACAGAGGTACCAATCTCACACACTTGTGTATATGCTGTCACGGTATAGCATAGTACAAGTATAGTACTATGTGTATATGCTATCACAGTATAGACAGTACAAGGCCGTGCTGTCTAAGGATTTTATGTTAATTAACAATCAAAGACCTTAGTTTGACCCAAGCTGCCCTTCTGGCAATAGTGCACCAGTTCGGGAACCACAGGCCCACTTCAGAAAGGAGTTCTCAGGATGGGAGAATTATGAGAATTTGCTGAAGCCTGAGCTTTCAAGTCTCAGGGGTCCGGGGGGGGGGGGGTCTTGCAAAGCTGGTGGAGGAGGTGGGTGGGGGGAGACGGAGCTGCACATACTGATTTAAGCAACCCAGCCAAGTTTCTGACGGCAGGCCTGCAGGATATTATGAGTTGTCTGTCAGTATGTGGCAGAGCCTATCATTATTGAAAGGCCTTTATAGGAAGCACACAATTAGCCCAGAAAGTTGATAGAAAAAACCACAGGGGAGGCAGAAACTCATTTACATGGGCCAGCTTATGCCATATTAGTAATTTGTTATAGTAAATGAAGCTGTTTCCAAATTTCCTTTCAACCACAATTAATTTCAGAGCTGCCTGTGAAGATGAGTGTATTGTGCTCCTAAAGTATATCTATATACATGTAACTCTATATCTAGATATAGATATCCCTAACTGGTCTTTTTTTGGGAGTGTTTTATCAATGTGCACATTTGTATTGTCGATGGGGGGCAGGTACAAAGGAACTGAAGATTTATAAAGCTGTAGCTGCACACGGACAGCGCTCTGTGCAAAATTTGGGAACACAAACAGATTTTTTTTTTCTGCCACCAAACATTTGTAAAATACACAACGTGGCCCTCATACTGAAAAGTTTGGAGACTGTCTAAGGACTCAGTGAGCGGCAGAACAAGGAGGAGCGCTGGTCGGATTACAACTGGGAGGCCAGTGGATGAGCATGCTGGTGGGGAAGGCTTGCCTTCGGCAGGCTGCTGATGGGGCAGGTAACTGCCTTGCACTAAGGAGATGCTGAAGGGAATATCTGCAGGCACAGAGCCTTCTTGGGTGACCTTCTATGGAAGCATCTCCTTGGCGCAAGGCTCTGCGGTTATCCGGCATGTCAGCAGGTTCCTGTGGGCCAGAATGTCAAGGCTTCCCCACCACCACTGTGTTGGGCAGGTAGAATCTTCTGATGGGCCAGAGGTGGCCCTCAGGCTGTAGTTTGGAGACACTTAGTTTACTGTAAAGGAGCTGACGCTGTTTACCTTGGTGTTGGTCGTGTCCTCAGGAGGCTCCAGAGGCCTCCTCCTGCTTGTGGTGGCCTCCACAGGCCTCAGGATGGCCCACAGAAGCCTCCATAAGCTCCTTCAGCTTTTTGGATAATTACACAGGAGAGAGAGATCTTGGGGGGGTGGGGTGGACAGGTCGATGAAAGTGTCGACCCAATGTGCGGCGGCAGTGAAGAAGGCCAATTCTATGCTTGGGATCATTAGGAAGGGTACTGAGAACAAAACGGCTAATATTATAATGCCGTTGTACAAATCGATGGTAAGGTCACACCTGGAGTATTGTGTCCAGTTCTGGTCACCGCATCTCAAAAAAGACATAGTGGAAATGGAAAAGGTGCAAAAGAGAGCGACGAAGATGATTACTGGGCTGGGGCACCTTCCTTATGAGGAAAGGCTACGGAGTTTGGGCCTCTTCAGCCTAGAAAAGAGGCACCTGAGGAGGGACATGATTGAGACATACAAAATTATGCATGGGAAGGATAAAATGGATAGAGAGATGCTCTTTACACTCTCACATAACACCAGAACCAGGGGACATCCACTCAAATTGAGTGTTGGGAGAGTTAGAACAGACAAAAGAAAATATTTCTTTACTCAGCATATGGTTGGTCTGTGGAACTCCTTGCCACAGGATGTGGTGATGGCGTCTGGCCTAGACGCCTTTAAAAGGGGATTGGACAAGTTTCTGGAGGAAAAATCCATTACCAGTTACAAGCCATGATGTGTATGTGCAACCTCCTGATTTTAGAAATGGGTTATGTCAGAATGTCAGATGCAAGGGAGGGCACCAGGATGCAGGTCTCTTGTTATCAGGTGTGCTCCCTGGGGCATTTGGTGGGCCGCTGTGAGATACAGGAAGCTGGACTTGATGGGCCTATGGCCTGATCCAGTGGGGCTGTTCTTATGTTCTTACTTCCTATTTGCTTCTGAAAACCAGAAGTAGCTTCCAGAGGCTTCTGCAATGAGGCCTCTGGGGCCTCCTAAGGACAACACCAATGCCACCAAGGTAAGTTTCTATGCTTTTTTTTGTTTAATGATGACATCATTTAACGATGGAATTACTAGAATGCAACCCCCTTATTAAGTGACACATACCTTTATTGGAAACACTCACATGTGCACACGCAGAGTTTTCAGGTGCTGTTTTTATTGCAATCAGCAATCAATATATCCAGGAACAAACACAAAACTACCGTTGCAAAAGAAATGCTGTACATATGTGAGCCAACTGGGTGGGCTTCTGTGCCAAAGTGGAATGGGGCTGCCCCAAGCACGTACGGCAAGATGCTTCACATCACACCGCAATGTGGGCAGATCAACAGCTAGGCTGCAAAAGAGTATTCTCAGCTGTAGGTTTTGCAAAATCCCACCCCCAGTCTTTTTAAAAATGATATGCTGTCGGAGGAAGCCTGAAAGGGTTACATCTGGTTTGCAGAGATGGGCTCCTCAGATCAGTCCCCAAAACAGCTGGAGTCGAGCTGGTTATTTAAAATAGGACATGCACAATTAAACATGAGCTTTGAAGATTTTTCTTCTCCTTTCTTTTTAGCCCGAGAAATTCATTTCAACTCCCTCCCCCTCATCGCCAGTAGAGCTCAGGGAACCAAATCAAGTGAGCTTTTTACTCAATTTTAAAAATCATTAATTAGTTTTAGGAGGAGAAAAGGTGGAGAGAGAGAGAGAGAGAGAGAGAGAGAGAGAGTCTGATCAAAATGTGTCCTATTCCTGAGAGCTCAACTGCCAGTCATGGAACAGATTTTACAAAATAAACTTCCTGGAGCAGCTCTGAGAGCTGAGGAGCAGAAGATGAGCTGCTAAGAAGTTGATGTTGAAGAACTGGGGCTCCTGAAGAAGAACAGACATGAGAAGAAACCAGGAGCTGTATCCAGCTGATGGCGGGTCCTAGACCCATCCATCACCTAGACTTCCATCCATCACCCATCCATCACCTAGACTTAAACAGTCTGGCATGAAGGCAGGTCAGGTGGATCAATTTAGCACCCATTTCCCCTGGAGCAGTGGTTCCCAAACTATGTACTAAGGTACCTTGGGGTGTTATGACAAACTCACAGAGGTGCAGTGTGATGTCCCTGGTTGTCTCTTCTTTCCAGGGGTCCCAGGCACCACCATCTTGGCTGAGCCATTTCCAAGCTATTTTTGCTCGATCACACACTATTCTTGCTCAAGATCTTGGGGGAGTACTAGTGGCCAGCACATACTCCTGTGGCCCAACGCTACCATGACAAGATGTCATGAAAGAGGGTTGCCAGTAAGTTTGGGAACTGCTGCCCTAGAACACTCTATTACAAAGAGGCTCAAACTTTGATAGGCTGCTTTGAATGTCCATCAGGGAGATAAAGCAATGTATGTATGCATGCATGTATCAATCCATCAATCAATACTGGATGGACCAGCAGTGCTATTTATTGATTGATTTAAAGAAATTTACACCTGTGTGTCTCTTCAAACAGGAAGGTCAAGGCAGCTTACAATAAAAACATGAAATGTAACAAAATGACCCAGATATAGATGTATCACTCTTTCCACCAGTGGTGTAGCACGAGGGGGTGCAAAGCACTAAGTTTTGCAGGGAGCCTCACTGCAGCATGCAAGCAGCCCCTCCCTATGGAGCCATTTGGTAGAGCAAAACAGAAGCGAATGCCAGAGAAGACCCAGAGAAGAGGTGAACACCTCTGTTTTGCTCCCCCCCCCCCCCGCCTGGAATGGCTTCATACGGGAGGAGGAGGAGCTGCTTGCATGCTGCTGTGAGGCTCCCTGCAAAACTTAGTGCTTTGCACCCCCCCCCCTAGTCATGCCACTGCTTTCCAGTTCCTTTTCGCTGGCAGCTGCTATTTTTCACTAGAATGTCCTTCAGAACAATATGGTCAAGGGGAAAACTCACCTGTGCTCCTCCCCATTCTTTTGACTGGTGGCCACTATTTTGTTTCGAGGTATTATGGGGGGGGAAGGGGGGCTGCCAGCCAAAAAGGGCTGAAAGGAGCATTGGTGAGTTCTGCCTCACCACTCCTGAAAATCATGCTCCCTGGAAACAGGAAAGAGATAAGATGGTTTCACAGCCCCTACCCCCCAGCTCCCCAAATTTGACTGAACATTCACAATGGAGAACTGTTGGCCCTGCCCTAGTCTGGATTGAAACGAGGAGTGTGATCAACTAGTAACACGATACTGAATTGTAAGCTGAAGCCATCAGTTCTAAGACAACTTCAGGCGTACGCTGGATGCTTTGGGATCCACTAGATCCTTCTTCCCAACAAGCTGCTTCAGTCCTGTGAACTGGCCCCAAATATCAAGCAGAGGGAAGATGCAGAGACAGATGGAATCACTGGCCTCCACCCTGTAAAATTTGAGGCGGAATTGGATTTCCTTGTAACAAGAGTCCTTCTGAATTGGATTTCAGAATTGAAAATGGCTCCTATATGAAGCCCAGGATGTTGTCAGTCCTTGATGTGCGCTTGGCAAACACAACACGAACAGGTGTCCTTCCTTTCACAGCAAACAAATAACAGGTTAGTTTTCAAGGCTCGATCTTTATCAGACGACTCCCTGTAGAGGTAATACTGATAGCTGGGTTAATAAGACTTCCCCCGAGATCTGCTAATGTAGTTCCCCCCCCCCCAAAAAATGAGGCAACATGGCTACAAATTAGCAGATGTTGCATCATCCCACATCCCCTGCTTTTGAAGAAGGGTCTCTTGCTCTACTTAGCAACGGCGCACAAAGGGAGCGTTTGTGAGCACCTGCTGGGCCACGGCTGAGATGAAAAATCTTTCAAAGATTGGGATGTTCTGTTGCTGCACATCGGTAGGCTCCCATGGAGGCAAATAGAGCCACACTGGTTTCGTTCCAGCTGTGGTGCTGGCTTAAAAGTGAAGGTGGTTTTTCTTTCTTTTCCCAATCCATTTTTCAGAGCCATATCTACTGTCAGCAGAGCCTGATGGAGTGAGTCTAAGTTGCCTGATGCCTTGCACAGCTGCTTAATTAAGCTCAAACTGTACTTGGGTAATTGCATCCTGGACAATTGTATCCCGGTCAAATGCATCCCAATCATTGGTGTCATTTGTGTCTGTTTTTTTTTGTGTCCTAGTTATTTGTGTCCCACTATAACTGGGCAACAAACTACAACTGGACAACAAACCTCATGCTATATATGCTAAACCTTCATATGCAAGGGAGGGCACCAGGATGCAGGTCTCTTGTTATCTGGTGTGCTCCCTGGGGCATTTGGTGGGCAGCTGTGAGATACAGGAAGCTAGACTAGATGGGCCTATGGCCTGATCCAGTGGGGCTGTTCTTATGTTCTTAACTACAATTCCCAGGAAGCCTTGCAGGTCTCTTGTTATCTGGTGTGCTCCCTGGGACATTTGGTGGGCTGCTGTGAGATTCAGGAAGCTGAACTAGATGGGCCTATGGCCTGATCCAGTGGGGCTGTTCTTATGTTCTTAACTACAATTCCCAGGAAGCCTTGCAGGTCTTCTTGTTATCTGGTGTGCTCCCTGGGGCATTTGGTGGGCCGCTGTGAGATACAGGAAGCTGGACTAGATGGGCCTGTGGCCTGATCCAGTGGGGCTGTTCTTATGTTCTTAACTACAATTCCCAGGAAGCCTTGCAGGTCTCTTGTTATCTGGTGTGCTCCCTGGGACATTTGGTGGGCTGCTGTGAGATTCAGGAAGCTGAACTAGATGGGCCTATGGCCTGATCCAGTGGGGCTGTTCTTATGTTCTTAACTACAATTCCCAGGAAGCCTTGCAGGTCTTCTTGTTATCTGGTGTGCTCCCTGGGGCATTTGGTGGGCCGCTGTGAGATACAGGAAGCTGGACTAGATGGGCCTGTGGCCTGATCCAGTGGGGCTGTTCTTATGTTCTTAAGCCTCTTATCCCAACCCTAACCCTACCTTTGTGTTCTAAAAATAAAAAAGACATTTAATATAAATATACATATATTGGGACACAAATGTTCAGGATACCAAAAAAAAAAAAAAAAAAAAAAAAGGGGGGGGGTGCAAATGTCCAGGTGCACAAATGACCAGGGCCAATGACCAGGACACACCTTTGGCCAAGACACAGTTGTCCAGGATGCAATGGTCCTGTCACCAACTCATACTATGTAGATAAAATTCTTTGATAAAATTGCTTCTGTCATGTATATAAAAAAAATAGGGATGAATTTTTCTGGTTTGCTCTATTATTGCTTAACTCTGGTTTAATTAAGAGACTGTCAAAGATCAGTTCTGGAATTGGAACTGGTCCATTTGCCATAGGTCCAGTTCCCTCAGTTCTTTTTGCACCTTTTTGCTGACCCTGTATGGTCAGTGAGTATTGCACATTGGTCATGCCTTCCACAACAGCAATATCATCATGAGTGTACTGTATGACTGAGTGTACACGAGTGTACTTTTTGTGCAGTGTTTTACCAAGGCTTGCTTGAGCTTCTGAGCACCAGCAAAACAGTGTTGATTGGGTGCCCTTCTGCACATTAGGAGATTGTGTTGAGCGTCACCTCCTAGCACTCAGCGGGGCCTGCAAAATGGGACCTTGTGTACAGAGGCAGCGTGGCAGGCCAGTGAATGTCAGACACCGGGGGACAGTAGCAAGGGAGGGCGACTCCTTCATGCCCTTCCCAGAATCATATGGCTGAGCATTATGGGAAGACAGATGAACCTTTGGCCCAATCCAGCAGGTCTCTTCTTCCACCTGTTCAAAACCAGACAAAATGCCAGGTCCAACTGTTTCAAGCTGCAGTTCTGAGCATGCCAAGTCCTGGATAGCTTCCTATTTTTCTTTTAGGGAATGGAGAAAGCACTGAGAGCAATCTGCTACAGAAATCAATTAATTGCTAATTTCAACACAGTTTTTTTTTTTTAATAGAAAGGTTATTTCAATCAGTTTCCTGTAATTTGGGGAGCTATTAGCTGACCAGGGCATGATATAATTATATATACAACAGATTAACCACCCAGCACATAAATCTGTGCTCTCCTAATGAGCAGCGAAGCTGGATCGCAGGTTGGAAAAAGTGAGCGGGGAATGATTGCCATGGCTTCATTGCCTAATTGATTAATGAGGAGTTAGCCTTGAAGAGCCTGTGTTACATCCTAATAAAAGCTGCTGGGATTTCTTGAGAGCATGACGGAGCCGCCTGCACAGAGTTGTGTAAAGGGATGCCACTGCCTGCCAGCTCGCAAGCGCGGAGGATGGGGGCATCGCGTTCCAACTCACTGCTGAAGGGCGGCCAGGAGGGAAGGAAGTAGAAGGAGGATAAAATGAACACAAGCACCAGGCCAAGGTGTTGCAAAAGCAGAGGCCAAGTCTGGCCTGGAAGTGTTTCTGTCCAGGCAGAAGCATCACCAGGGTTTCCGTCACTCGGTGCAAGAGCTCATTGCACCACTTCCATGATGGACCTCCTGCAGTTCCAGACCATACAGAATAAATTACAATATCATACATGCAGCCTCAATGTAGTGGTGTCACTAGGGTTGGGTCACCCCCATTAACTTTATTTTAAGAGGTAACAGACAGGTTACCTTACGAATCTGTCACCAACATAACACCAATGGCCAACTTGATGGCACTCTCCCAACTGAATAGGAGTCCTCATGTTAGCTCTGAGACATGGAAAGCTGACTCATTGGTTCTGTTGTGTCATAACAACACCTCATTGGCTCTTGGAACAGTCAGTCTCACTGGTCAGTTTGGAGTTAAGGGTTAAGAGTCAATCCCCTTTTGGGGACATAAGGCAGTTGGATTTTGCTTTTCTGCTATTTGACCATAACTTTTGTCAGAATGCAGATATTTCAGCGTGGTTTGTTTCATTGCATTCTACATTAAATTACCCCTCAAATGATGTATAACATGATGGTAAGATTTGAAAATACCAAGATTTTCACAGTTTTGGCCAGTAGTGAGAGCATCACTTGGCAAGTTTTTCACAATTTTGGCCAGTAGTGGTGTCACAGACCCCTGAGGGCATCACCTGGTGGAGTTCGCACCCCCTAGTGACACCACTGAAAAGATGCACACTGGAGTGTGCACTCACTGCCCTGAAGTGGTCAGCTGATTGGTACTCTCAGTGCATAGTTAGAAAGCAATTTGGGAAGGTTAACAGGAAAGAAAAGGGCTTTATTAACCCAGCCTGTCTCTGCCTCTGCTCAGGTGTAACCTGTTCCCCAGGCTGCTTTGGGTTAAACGCTGAAAGGAGGAAAGAATCACAAACTTCTGCTCAGCCTGTCATTTGACCCTGAAAACAAGGCCTTGATGAATGGAGCCAGCTGGAAATGAATGCAATGCAGGTTGGGGATATCAATAGGGTGGCTCCATCAGTGAAAAGCACCCTTTGTGTGTATTTTTTTAAAAGTGAATTGCAAGATAAATGTCTCCCATGTTCTCTCCTCTATAGATGGAGTGGTCTCCCAGACAGCGACATTTCCCTTCTTTCAGGCTGATGATCCACTGAGCTCTGTTTCCACATGTTCCTGTCTAGAGACAGAAGATGGAGAGATAATGGTATCAATGTTAATCTCCAGGCATGTGCCTGAGCTCTTATGCAGAGTCTGCCTGGATGATCCACCAGAACCCTCTGTGCCTTTTACTCCCTAGGACCTTGTTGCCTCCTGCTGTGCTGTTGCCCTTGAACATCTCTTTCAGTGAGCAACAAAACCTGCTATAGATCTTGATTTTTCCTTTGCAAGAGGTTACCTTCCCCCCCCCCCCAAGTGGCTTGTTCTTTGATCCGGGAGAAAAATAATTGCTTAGGTGGGACCACTTGAGGCCTCTTTGTTTGCTTAAGTATCCTTCAGCTCCCCAGGGAAAAACAGTTGCTTAGCTATGAACAAATTTACCTGAGGACTCCAAGCTCTTAGAAGGGGGGGGGGGGGACTTCTCTATTAAAGAGGAGGTGAGACCATTGAAGAAGAAAGACCACTTCCAATATGCAAATATCACATTTATTATAGATTCAGACCCGACTTTTCCTATCAAAATAATTGGGGGACGACGACTTACCAGTAGCAATACAAAACAAGCCAAGAGCCCCTAACTCTCCTGACTGATGCCTCCACTCACTTCTCCAGTTCCATAAGAAGAGCCCTGCTGGATCAGGCCAAGAGCCCATCTAGTCCAGCTTCCTGTATCTCACAGGGGCCCACCAGAAGCCTCGGGGAGCACACAAGACAAGAGACTTGCATCCTGTTGCCACTCCCCTGTTTCTGGCATTCTAAGTTCGTCTATTTCTAAAACCAGAAGGTTGCACATACCTATCATGGCTTGTAACTTGTGACGAACTTTTCCTCCATCAATCCCCTTTTAAAGGCATTTAGGCCAGACACCACCATCACATCAGGTGGCAAGGAGTTCCACAGATTAACCACGTGCTGGGTAAAGAAGTGTTGTCTTTGTTCTTAGAGGAACAATGTGGCAGTTGGGGCAAAGTTTTTTTTCCGTGGAATGTTTGTACCCTGCAGCAGCGCCAAGGGTGGGGGGCAGGCTGAGATTCTCCTTGCTGTGGCGCAACTTCCCAGGGGCCGTCTTGTACACCACATTAAAACACATCTGCCGACGAGTCGCATCAAAACACAAATATATGAAGTTACCTCTACTGACTTTGGCATTGAAACTGGACCTTCTGTATACAGAGCTGGGGCTCCAACACCAAGCAATGCCCTCTATCCTAAGAGGAAGCACCTGATGCGTGAGTTTCAGGCCGTTGTAAGTACACAGATTTTGTGCTGCACAAGTTAAGCATGTGTTTAAGAAGAAGCTCTTTAGATGCCTGCACTTCATAACATGCTGATGATGGTAATACATTGGTCTGGCCTGTTGGATATGGGCTGATGGGTTCTGAGCTGCCTGTGACAGATCAGCAGAGAGATCTTGGGGTGGTGGTGGACAGGTCGATGAAAGTGTCGACCAAATGTGTGGCAGCAGTAAAGAAGGCCAATTCTATGCTTGGGATCATTAGGAAGGGTATTGAGAACAAAATAGCTAATGTTATAATGCCGTTGTACAAATCGATGGTAAGGCCATACCTGAGTACTGCATCTAGTTCTGGTTGCCACATCTCAAAAAAGACATAGTGGAAATGGAAAAGGTGCAAAAGAGAGCGACTAAGATGATTACGGGGCTGGGGCACCTTCCTTATGAGGAAAGGCTACGGCATTTGGGCCTCTTCAGCCTAGAAAAGAGACGCCTGAGGGGGGACATGATTGAGACATACAAAATTATGCATGGGAAGGATAAAGTGGATTGAGAGATGCTCTTTACACTCTCACACAACACCAGCACCAGGGGACATCCACTAAAATTGAGTGTTGGGAGGGATAGAACAGATAAGAGAAAATATTTCTTTACTCAGCATGTGGTTGGCCTGTGGAACTCCTTGCCACAGGATATGGTGATGGCGTCTGGCCTGGACGCCTTTAATAGGGGATTGGACAAGTTTTTGGAGGAAAAATCCATTACGGGGTTGTCACGTCCATGGCGGGCGGTGGACCCTTCCCTGGGATGGTAGGTGAGCGCGAGGGGCTTACCCGGTCCTTGGACGACAGTCGGCAGCGCACTAACAGACAGGAGGCAGGAGCAGATGTTTGATACAGCCGGTTTAATAGGGTCAGCCGCTTTACATTCATCAGGGCTGTTCCTTCACAGCCTTACACGTATTATGCCGACTGGTGCCGTCGGCACCGAATGGTCCCTGGAACAGACCCTTCCCGTCCCTGGAGGTTCTCTGTACAAGCCTTCAGTTCTGGTTCCTGTGGCCCTAGGCCTGGGCTCTTGGGGAATACCCCCCTGCTGGCCTGGGTCAGGTTGTCTGACCTTGGGAGGGCCCCAGCTGGCTCTAGGCTGGTTCCCCAGCCAGCTGGTCCCCACTGATTGTGGTCCGCCTCAATCCCCCCTTTCCACGGTCCTGTTTCTCCAGAGGTCGCTTGCGGGGTCCAAGAGGGCCCTGGGCCTGGGAGGCCTTCCCTCCAACTTCCTCTGGTCAGGGTAGACCCCCGTCCCCTGCCTCTGGAGGTCTCCAGCATTTCCCCTAGACTGGGAGGCTGTTTGCCCTCTAGTTGTCCATGGGCCTTGCTCCCCTCTGGAGAGGAACCACCCCTCTCCTTCCCTTCCAGGCTCCTTATGAGGCCTTTTCCCTCTTGGGCTGGCCCCACCCTTCCGGCCCACGTGCCTGCCAGGTGTTCCCAGCGGGCCCTCATTCCCTCTCCTGGGTAGGTGCTCTGTGCTGGACCCCCGTCCTGCGCGCACTCAGGTTTTACTCTCGAGGAGGTCTCTACCCCAGAGGAGACCCCTACTCCTGGGAAGTTCCCAGCCACCTGGGCTGGATCCAGGTGACAGGGGTACAAGCCATGATGTGTATCTGCAACCTCCTGATTTTAGAAATGGGCTATGTCAGAATGCCAGATGCAAGGGAGGGCACCAGGATGAGGTCTCTTGTTGTCTTGTGTGCTCCCTGGGGCATTTGGTGGGCCGCTGTGAGATCCAGGAAGCTGGACTAGATGGGCCTGTGGCCTGATCCAGCGGGGCTGTTCTTATGTTCTTATCACAGAGTAGTGGCAAGAAGCTCTTGCCTGCGGTCATACTTGTGGGCAAACCATTTGAACTTTATAGGCTATTAGTCCTAGGCTGACTTTCTCATTGCTGCCTTCTGAGCTAAACTTTTAATTCATAATTACAACCACTCTGTCCGCTTCTGGACTTGCACCACTGTCCCAGAGATTCCAGCTGTCCCATCATGGTGGGGCAGCAGCAGTTGGCAGCGCACAGCAAATGCAAGGCTGTAGCTCCAGTCCTCCCACTGTTCCCCAGGTCATCAAAGCACAACATTACTGCTCCACACAGGATGAAGGCCTCCTGCTCTAGGGTGGTGCTTGTTCTTTAACTCCAAAGCTAGTCCAGGTGGAACTGACAATGGGGATGGGAGACAGGAAGGGGATTGCATAGGGCTTCATAAGGCACTCCGGGTCAGTGATTAGAAGTCTCTGGACAGGCTACCTGAGGTCTGCTCTGTGTCTGCTTTCCTGACACTGGGGCAAGCCCAGGAAAGCAGCCATGGTGAGGGTGAAGCAACCCTCCCTCCACAGCTGAACTCTGAGGCTTGGGGGGAGGGGTCCTGGTTGTTGAGCCAGCAACCCCCCTGTGCTTCTGCCCTCTTTCCCTGGGGTCAGGAAGGACTTGGATACCATGTGCAGCACACCCCTCTAGTGGTAACCCTGCTGGGGTGGAGGATGGAGAAACTTACATCCACACGTAATAATACGCATTTATACAGTGTGTTGGCATTTTTGAAGCCATTCACATGCATTGTCGGTGATGAGTGTTAGATGAATCAGGAGAAGAGCTTCTAGAGCTGCTTTGACTCTCTGTAACCTTTGAAAATCTTGGTCTGTCTCAGAAAAAGCAAAGCCACTTAAGTCCACAGAATCGTCCTTGCTGCAAATGCTGTGTAATCAGCTGGTGTCTCGGCGCCAAGTGCTTCTTCTGCTGCCTGCCTATAATGCCGGCTACACTTGGAGCCCCCGTTTCCTGCTGAAACAGCCTCTCACTGGCCTCTCCACCAGCCAAGCACTCTTCAGCAGAGCCGGCTAGAGAGGACACTCCAATATTTGAGCAGGGTATTTTGCCACCTTTACAGAAGTGCCGCATTGTGAATTATTTGATAGACTGAAAATGGAGGTGGTGGGAGGAGAGCGCGAATGAGAGAGATGGGAAAAGAGAGCCCTTTTGGTGGCATTTTATCAGGGTGGAAGGAGAATGCAGCCCAAAGACCCACGAGAGAAGAGTGAATCCCTCTAGAAACAAGGAGGCCTTACTATAATCATCACAGATCTTGATAGGTCGAAAGACCTCCTGGGCTGTTATGACCCAGGAACATCAACCTCATTGCTCCTTACGGAGGAACCTGAGCAGTAAAGACCAAAGCAGAGAGCTGGGAAGATATGAGGCAGAGCAAAAGACATTCATGCTCTGGTCCCTACCTGGCTGGATTACTGCAGTGCACTGCACATGGGGCTGCCTTTGTTGATGGTTGGGAACCTTCACTGGTCTTGAATGTGGAAGCCAGAAATCTCACTGAATCTGGCACACAGTGCTGTTCTGGCTTCTGGCTCATCGCTGGGCTTAATTTAGAGAACAGTCTCTGATCCGAATAGCCCTAAATGACCTGGGACCATAATGCCTCCACCCATGTGAATACGCCTGACTTTGGAGATGGTCTGCACAGGTCCTGCACAGCTGCGATACAAGGACATCTGCAAGAGGGATCTGAAGGCCTTAGGAGTGGACCTTGACAGGTGGGAAACCCTGGCCTCTGAGCGGCCCGCTTGGAGGCAGGCTGTGCAGCATGGCCTTTCCCAGTTTGAAGAGACACTTGGCCAACAGTCTGAGGCAAAGAGGCAAAGAAGGAAGGCCCATAGCCAAGGAGACAGACCAGGGACAGACTGCACTTGCTCCCGGTGTGGAAGGGATTGCCACTCCCGAATTGGCCTCTTCAGCCACACTAGACGCTGTTCCAGAACCACTTTTCAGAGTGTGATACCATAGTCCTCTGAGACTGAAAGATGCCAATGATGCACAGGCCCTGCTCCATCTCCCCTCTATATCTGAACTATGTCAGGTAGCACTGAGACAAAGGAATGTTCTACCAAAGGAAGGTGGACTGGCAACACTACTGCTTGAAAATGCTGAGGGCAGAGCTTCCAGCCGTGCCTGAGCTTCTGAAGTGCATGTAGCAAGGAGTACCCATGTCCTTACCCATGACATACAGAGTGGCTGCTGGCATGGAGAACCTACACAAAGGCAGCTGTGGACCTCTAGGCAGTCCTTGCTGACACTCTGTTGACTATGTAGAACAGGGGTTCCCCAACTGTGTGCTGGGGTGCCTGAAGGCACTGCAGGATTCCCTAGCATTCTCTTCTTCCTGGCTCTCCTGGGTGCTGCCATCTTGGATTGCATGAACTCTCGTGTGATCCAACATGACGGCACCTGGGAGAGCCAGGAAGAAGAGGCCACCATGAAAGGGGTGCTGTGACCACTGTAAGTTTGGGAACCACTGTGAAGTGCCACATATACTGAAGGCACAATAACATCCTCATCATCACAGTTGTGTAGTTTGGGGGATTCCTTGGTGTAGAGAGCTTTGTCCTTTACTTTTTCAATGCTGCGTTTCCTTGGCTATGTGCAAAATCATTTCTTTAACCTGCGAACTGGGGGATGGTACAACATGTTGTTGGTAATTTTGTACTATATTTCCATGTCTAATAATAAGATGGAGAGGCATTCCGGTCCCTCCTGGCTTTGACTTTTTTCAGTCATGCTTTATTGCACTGATGCAAATTAGTTTTTGCCTTGAATTAAAAGCAAAACAAAGGAAAACCAGCACCCTGATGTTCCCCATCTGACTTCTGTTCCTTCCCTTTGATCAATGGGTTCCATCCACCCAGCACAGCTGTTGTGCAACCTCTATTCAAGAAGAGCATTGATGAATTGAAAAGGGCTTGTAGCTGATTTGTTAAAGCTCATGTAGGCACTTAGAAAAAAAGGGGGGGGCGACAAGAACATCAGAAAATCCAATTTTGCTTTCAGACTGACAAAAGCAGGCAAAAATCTAAGTTTAGCGCAAATGTCATTACCAGGCCGCCAAAGAGGGTTGTTGCGTTTCTGCCACCTTCCATTCTTTTACAGAGCTCCAGATTACAAGGCTGCCCAGGCTCACATCTTTCTGACATGGTACCAGGAACATGTGAGTACCAACAGGTAACATGTACCTGGTATCATGTCAGAAAAATGTGGCCCTGGGCAACCTTGTGCTGTTTTGTTTAGGCTGATGGTAAAGAAAGCCCCTGGTCCCCCTGGTCTCTTGCTACGCCAACCGAGGCATATCTCCTAAGCCGCTGAGAAGTCCTCCACCAAGCCCTTCCAAGGGTGCTGCGCACTGGGGGAACAGCCATCAGGGATGAACAAACAAGGGCCATGATGACGCAAACAATTGGTCCAGGGTGGGCTCACTCTACAGTAGCCCCCGCATTGCCTTGTGGGGCATTTGTCTATAAAGTTCTGCTCACCATGCATTCAGTTCAGAAGCTAACTTGTAATCCATGCGGATAGTACAAAATAGAATTTCCTCTATCTCACAGTGGCCCACCGGATGCTGCAGGGAGCACCCAAGACCACAAGGTCCCTGCATCCTGTTGCCTCTTCCTTTCATCTGGCATTCTGAGGTAGACTACTTCTAGAACCAGGTAGTACACCCCATCATGGCTTGTAACCTGTGATGGGCTTTTCCTCCAATGATCTGTCCAATCCCCTTTCAGGCCAGATGCCATCACCACATCCTGTGGCAAGGCGTTCCACAGATTAATCACACACTGGATAAAGAAGTATCCAGACACCATCGTCACATCCTGTGGCACGGAGTTCCACAGATTAATTATCTGGGGCTACCTGCTTCCATCTATTTGTCCCCACCAATATCCTGGCAGCGGCATTATGGACCAGTTGTAGCTTCCAAACCAATTTCAAAAGCAGCCCCAGGCACAGCACAATACAATAGTCTAAACTCACCACATGTAGTGCTCTCCCTCTTCCCCATTGTGTGACGAGGAATTCTTCTTTCCTGTTCCCAGAATCCTCTGTAACATGCTGGAATTCTTCAGCATGTGGACAGTCAAACTGAATGCACATGGATTGTGGGTAGGGCCTGGTGCTGTGATTGTGAGGTCCCCTCTCTATGCACATTCACCCACCATGGAGACGTTGAGAGAAAAGAAGCGCCCTCATAAAGAAGGAGGCTTGGGTGCGATGCTTAGTCCAAGACCTGGAGTGTTGCACGTCCGTCCCTATTTTTGGCTGTGAAACATGGAGGGTAAGTGAGGTTCAGGGTTGCATGAGTCTTGCCTTGCTTCTGCTGCTTCCCAGCATCTCTGACTCACAGGTCTACCACTTCAAAGTTGGAGACCCCATTTAGCTGTCATGGCTAATAGCTATGATTCATGGAGTTGATTCTCCATGAATTTGTTCGATCCTTTTTAAAAGCCATCCACAGAATGAGACTGAAGGAAAACACCATCACAGGTTACAAGCCATGATGGATATGTACAGTCTGAGATTAGCTGGTTGTTCATCATGAGGTCTAGGTAGGAATTTTTTTTTTTTTAATTTGACTTGGCCATGGATGGCATTTTTTTTCACCCACCCCAAATTGGCGAGGGTGGATGATGTGTCAGTAGGTTTCATAAGTTAAACATTGGTCACTTGTGTTTAATGAAGTGGCCCAAGTTATACCCAAGTGCAGCCTGGTGTCTTCTTTGGGGGGGGGGGGGGGGGGCTGCAAGGCTAAACAGAATGCCAGTCGCAGGGGAGTGGCAGCGAGATGCAAGTATCTTGTTATCAGGTGTGCTCCCTGGGGCATTTGGTGGGCCGCTGTGAGATGCAGGCAGCTGGACTAGATGGGCCTGTGGCCTGATCCAGTGGGGCTGTTCTTATGTTCTTAACTACAATTCCCAGGAAGCCTTGCAGGTCTCTTGTTATCTGGTGTGCTCCCTGGGGCATTTGGTGGGCCGCTGTGAGATGCAGGCAGCTGGACTAGATGGGCCTGTGGCCTGATCCAGTGGGGCTGTTCTTATGTTCTTAACTACAATTCCCAGGAAGCCTTGCAGGTCTCTTGTTATCTGGTGTGCTCCCTGGGCATTTGGTGGGCCACTGTGAGATACAGGAAGCTGGACTAGATGGGCCTATGGCCTGATCCAGCGGGGCTCTTCTTGTGTTCTTATCCCCATAACTTGTGGCAGGGAAGTCTGTGGGTTAATTATCTTTAAGTTAATTATTGCAAAGATCTTGGGCAGGTAGCCTTTATGGGCCCAGCTGAGGCATCAGAATAACAAATACACCCAAACTCATCTTTGAGGCTTTCTCCAGCTCTGCTTTATGACTGAAATTGAAATTGGACTGACTCTGTCCAGTATGCTTTGCAAATTAATCTCAGGTTTACCTAATATAATGTAAGTGTGTGATTTCCCCCCCCCCGCTGCCTTATCTGTTTCTCTGCCTCACTCAAACGCTGTGACGCCCAAATGGAATTGGAGCCAGAGACCAGATAAGCTAAAGTGCATATTGTGCATTTGACACCCCCAGTCCTAAAAAGCCTCAACATTTTGATTCTCTCCTCCCGGCCTGACTCTCCAGCCAGAGCCCAATGAACTCCAATGGAATCGGTTTCAGGCTCTCTAGGTGCAGCACAAACATAATGTACTTCTGGCTCCCAGCTGAAAGATGAGGGGAGACATTAGATGCATATGGAAGTCTGCAAATTGCTTGGGAGACACTCTCCTGCACAACTCAGATGGAGGAAGTAAGACTCCTTGAAATCATTGGGCCATTCACAATTGCTTCTTTATGGTAAGATATGGGCAGCCCAATCATGAATGCCTCAGCGCCCAGGACTGCAGTGGTGTCAAAATGGCTACTGCTGCATCCTGTGGGCACCAAGGCTACCCCTGGGGTCTCCTCAGGTTAAGGGAGCATTGCCAGTCACTCCCCTCGTCCCATCCTCCCACTGCCCTGGAACGCCTCCTCCCTGGTGTGACTTACCCCCAGGTTCTCTCCCACAGTGTCCTTCCAGCACTGAGGCTCAGCGCCAACTGGTATTGACCCAGTGCCAGTGCTTCCTCCTCTTCCGGTGCCACAAATGTGCTTTACAGCACGTTTGTGACACCCAGTGCTGGCAGTATGTTTGTACTGCGGGCAATGAAGCCCATAGGATTGGGCTGAAGTCAAGCCAGCTCACAGGTGTTTTCTTACTAGGCTGAAGGGTTTCCTGCACCACATGGACAAAGGTTTATGAGAAGTCTTCAGAGGCACCCCATGTATAGTGCATTTCGATAGTTTGATCTGGAGGTTACCAGAGCATGGATTACCATGATAAGCATCTCTGCTCAAGTTATACACAAGTTCTACTAGAGGGTTGGATCTGGGATGGCCCATTTGCACACATGCAATGTGAGTCATTGCTAGATGTCACGGGCACAAGGTGGTGAGCAAGCAGCTCCATGTGCAGCTCCTCTGAAGCTGTTGCCAAGCAGTTGAAGTTCCTGGGAGATTCTGAAAGCTGGGATAAGTGATAACATGAGGGGGGAAAAAGCCAGGGAGGCATAATCTCTCCAACAGCTGTCCCAAGAGCCCCTTGACTGTTCCTATTAATAGCTTCCTACAGCTGCCCAAGATGAAGAAAACAACTCTCGCCCCTCAGAGGTTTTCATATTGTAAACGTGAGATGATGCTTGTTCCTCTGAAGTTTATGTGAAACTCAACCACCCAAAACCACATACTTTTTTGTTGTTTTTACGCTCAGCTTGAAGCTTTAAATATCTCTTCCGTGGCAACCATCCAGCCTTTTCTTTCGCAATCTGGTTCGGAGAGAGGTTGTGCGGTCCGGCAGCCTGAGGCCACCGAAGGTCCAGTCAAGGGGGCAGCAGCTGGCAGATTTTTGTGGTTGCATTTTTTTGGTGCTGTGACTCAAATTAAAATACCATCCCTGCTCCAAGATGTACTTCACGGCACTGTCCCTAATCGCTGGTTTTGCCTGAGCTTGGAAGCAAGTCTGGGCTGAAGAACCAAAAGTTTCAGAGCTGGCTGCCTGCATAAAATGTGTGTGTGTGGGGGGGGGGGGGTGTTATGGGGTGCAGCTTGCCCTTAACAATCACCATCAGTTGTTCCAGGCACAACAATGTTCTGTCTCGTTCTCTGGCCTGTGAAAGTATCTTTCTCCTCCAAATCCACCATGTTCATGTAACCTTTTGGTTTGCTGGCTTCCTCATTATATATTATCAGACAATGTCCACATACCTTTCAAACACGTCAGTTCAGTAGTAGTCACCAACACAAATGAAGCAAAAACAAACAACCACAACATTATTAGCTGAAGACTAAAACAAAGAAATATTCAAAATGAAAGGCATACCACAGAAAATATACATTTTAATCATTTTAGAACATCAACTTATTAAAAGCCCATAAAGGAAAGTCAGTAACTGCTGAGTCCGGCTTATGTTTTGTAAAAATATCAGTTAAAAGTAGAATCGAAACCCAACAGTTATTAGACAACAATAAGGAAAGAAATGGCAACAAGTCACAGAGCCAGAGATGACAAAAGTCACATGGAATCACACAATAAAGCCGTGGTATTCAAACTGGGGCATTGCAATGCCCCAGCCTGTGGGTCCTGGCCTCTGCCCCTTAAGGGCCTTCCCCCTAAGGCGGATCACGCCGCTCAGGGGGGCTGCAGGGGCTTGGGTGCACTTGCCCAAGCCTCCTGCAGCCTCCCAGGGGTGTTGGGAGCCCTGCACAACCTTGGGCAGGGCTCCCCAGGTCAGGAAAAGTGAAAGCGGAGCAATTGTGCCCCGCTCCGCAAAACTGGAAGTGGAGCACGATCGCTCCGCTTTCCCTTCTGACGGGGCTGTAGGGACTGGAGTGCACCCTCCGGTCCCTGCAGCAGCCGTCCCTGTGTGTGGGGAGCCCTGTGCAATAATAATAATAATAATAATAATAATAATAATAATAATAATAATACAGGTATTTATATACTGCCTTTCTTGGTCTTTATTCAAGATTTTATTCAAGGCGGTTTACATAGGCAGGCAAATTAAATCCCGTAGGGATTTTTACAATTTCAAAGAGGTTCTTTCTTTCAAGAACCACTACATTCAGGTGTTTCATTCCGATCTGGCTTCACATTCTGGCCTCCATCCTCCCAGGCTCAGAGCAGATGGAATTGCTCGGCTTCAGCTTGTCAGCTGCTCCAAGGTCGCACGGTGCCGGTGGCCTCGAACTGGCGACCTTGTGGATGTTATCTTCAGGCAGACGGAGGCGCTACCCTTTAGACCAGACCTCCTGTGCAAGCGCCTGCAGGGCACCCCAGGTCAGGGAAAGGGAGAGTGGGGCGATCGCACTCCGCTTCAGCTTTTGCGGAGGCAGAGCAGATCTCTCCATTCTCCCTTTCCCTGACCTGGGGCACCCTGCAGGCGCTCGCGCAGGGCTCCTCGCACACAGGGATGCTGCTGCAGGGACTGGAGGGTGCACCCCAGTCCTTGCAGCCCCCTAAGCGACGTGATCCTGGGGATTGCGTCGCTGCCTTCCCCCTCCGCCTCCCCCTGCCCCCGCAAAGACCTACTGTGGTTTTCAAACTCCAGGAGAGTTTGAAAACCGCAGCAATAAAGATATTAAATAACCACATTATATCCTTGGCAGAAGAGGAAAGTCTTTAGTTGGGGGCAGAACAGTGATGAAGGGGGACCTAAATGAACCCCCTGGGCAGAGACATCCACATGAAGGCTGCCCCCGCATGAATCCCGATCAACCCATTAAAGAGGTGATCGGAGTTTGTTTGGCCCTGTCCAGGACACTCTGAGAGTCCAGCCCCTCCCCAAGGGGGAGGTGAAGGGGGCTGGGTCTAGCAGCCATGGCGGACCTTTAAAAGGGCACGAGGCCCCAGCCCTCTTCCTCCTTGTGCACGTGGGCACCGTGGGAATACCCGCCCGCCCGCCCGCCCTAGAGGCAGTCTGAGTTTAACTGGTCGCCGTTTGGGCCGGGTAGGAATTTTTTGCTGCCTGCCAAGATTGGCCGAGGGGCAGGCAGTTTTTTTGCCTACCCCAGACTGTTATGGGCCTGGGGGTTACACACACACACACACACACCCCCGTTTGCAAGCTGTCATTGGTCACTTTAAGAGGACTGGTGGTGCGGGTTAGGAGGCGTGAATGGGACTTTGGCATGCACCTTCAGGCGGCATAGGCAGGGCAGAACCCTATTTCAGTCCTCAGGGGCTTGGCGGCACGAGGAAGTGGACGGGGCCCTGGCTGGGACCGCGGGGCACACCTCAGAGGCTCAGCGGCTCGAGGTGGCACAGTCTGCGGTCCAGCTGCCTTCTCCTTAAGGGATAGACATGGATGAGACGCGCCGTCCCAGCAGTGGGGCGCGACTCGGAGTCGGGTGCATGCCCACCTGGGGGCAGAGGTTTCTGGTACCGCCCAGAGGTCCCTCCCCGCACCACAGGGGCTTTCGCTGCCTCGGATGCTGCAGGTCTCAGCCTCTGCTCCTCTTGTTAATGTACAATAAGTGGCCCTTTCTCCCATATCTGTTGTCTCGAGTGTTCATTGGACAGTGCGGAAACAAAGCCAGGTCACAAATCCCATCCAACTGCACAGGTAGCTCAGAACTTATTCCCTTAGTTCTCACTCCAGTGGAAACAAAAACTGAAGGACATGCAGTTCCTATTTGTTCCCCTGGCTCTGTCCTCTCCTCATGTCTTTTGTTGTCTCCCTGACTCTTGAAATGTTAATAGGATCTCCTGACCTGGAGATGGCAGCTCTTGCATTCTTGGCTCTGGTCCAGCAGGAGAACTTTCAGGAAGATGGGCTAGAAAAGTCATGGCCTTCCCCACCTTGCTGAGGCAAGCAGGAAGCCAGCTTTGCCATTCCTGCTGCAGGTTGTGTGTGTGTGTGTGTGTGGGGGGGGGTGTGTTATAGGTGGAATCCAGATCCATATGGCTGGGGATTGTAAACACCACCACCCCCGGAGGGAGATCTGCAGATCAGTTTTGGAATGCGTACCATTCAAAGGCCATTGCATGAGACCATGCTGAAGAGGAGTCACAGCCCTCCCCCTCCCTCTGGGAGAAAGGTGAATAAAAATACTGTTAATAAATTTTCAAAGGTGGGGAATGAGTGAGAGTGAGCTGAACTCACCTCAATTCAATCTTTATTGAAAACTTTGCAAATTCATCCAGTATTAGGCACAGAGCCCTGCAGGTTTCCTGATTCCAGGTTTCCATCTTTTCTCTCATGCAGGCCTCGTGCAGGACTTTCACCATCAAGTGATCCAAGACATTTAGAGGATGCAGAAGAAATGCAAGTGGCACCAGAAATCCTATCTCCACTCGGAGATGCCAAAAATATCCACATATCTCCTTCCCTGTCTGGTGGCCAGCAAGACAGCAGCGCAGAGACAGCAATCTGGATGGCAGCCATCTTCCATGGCCACACTCCAACTGATAAGGAAGGGCCAGAAAACCTGCAAGTACAATCCAAACATTGGCATTGGATGCTTTCCCAGAAGGAGAAAAAAACCACACCAGTCATATAATTGAGCAGGTCGCAATTTGTCAATAAGTGTAAGGGCTGCTGTGAAAACAAGGTTTCGATCTTGCCAGTGCGCTCGTCTTAGGGGAGAGTCTGGCTTCTGGCACTGGCTGGTTGAGCTGCTCTAATGTCATAGAAGAGCAGGCAGGCAGGTGTCTCAGTCTGAGCTATTCTGCTCCAATGGAGGGGCAGGAAGGCAGAGAATAGATGGGCCGAGGAGTGCAGGGGTCTGAGTAGGCAGCAAGCCAGGGAAAGTTTGCATATGATCCTGTGCATGTCTGCTCAGAAGCAAGTTTCATTTAATTCAATGGGACTTACTCCCAAGAAAAATGCATGTAGGATGGCAGTTTGAGTTCAGTGCTCAGTGAACTCCCCTGGGAAGGAATAAGGGCCAGTGTGACATACTGTTCTGGTTGTCCCACCTCAAAACAGACCTAGGCAGAAGAGCCCATTTCCTCCTTTCCTGTTGTTTGTGGTAACAATTGCAGATATGATATACAAAACTAGACCTCATGGGGCGGGATGTGCTTCTTAGGGAGCGAATTCCACAGCTTGGCTGGCACCACTGAGACAGCCTTGTCTCTGGTCCTTGCCAAAATATGCTAATGTCAAAGTCTTGCAGAGGCATCCAAAGCCAACTTCGCAGGATCCCTGCCTCTGTCCATCTGCAGCCAGGTCATGACTTTAGATGGTGGTCTTGGCTCATGGAACCTGTCATCCATTACCTCCAGGAGCAGGAGGTCTGGGGGCAGGAGGACTGGTCTAGAGGGTTGAGCCTCCATTTGCCTGAAGATAACATCCGAAGGTCGCCAGTTCGAAGCCACCGGCACCGTGCGACCTTGAAGCAGCTGACAAGCTGAGTCGAGTTATTCCATCTGCTCTGAGCGTGGGAGGATGGAGGCCAGAATGTGCGGCCAGATCAAGAAAGAAACATCTGATTGTTGTGGTTTCTTGAAAGATAGAACCTTTCAAAATTGTAAAAATCCCTATGGGGATTTAAATTGTCTGCCCATGTAAACCGCCTTGAATAAAGTCTGAGGAGAAATCTGAGGACATCGAAAGGTGATATAGAAATACCTGTATTGTATTTTTCAAGTCTGTTTTCAAGTGTGCTGTTCTTTGCAATTGCAAGACTTGGTACACAACTCACAGGCCAGTTGCGAATGGTCATGGCGACCTTCCCAGTCAGTCTGCGACGCATCTGTTGAAGATCGCCTGCCATATAATTTTTCCCCAACTGGTGTGCAGCCAACTATTAGACAATTACTGAGATGGTCAGTGGGGGATACTTTGTTGAATAAAAACACTTTGCTTCACCTGACACTGTAACCAAATAAGCACCCTTCAGGAATCACTTCAAACAGGAGATGTATAAATTGCACATGCAAAGCTTACCCCCCATAAGCCTTACACTGATACTAATCACACCATTCAAGGCAGGTAATTACAGTATTTGTGTTTATCTGGTGTTTTACACTTTCAAGTAGCAAAGTGTTAAGGCCTGAGGCTGGGAGCAGGAGGTGTTCCTGGAGGGAGAGAGGCTTCATGGTGAATTAATTCAACCTGCTTCTTTGTACGTGTGGCTGACACAGCAACCCCAGGACAGGACGGTCAAAGCAGGCTTCCAAGGGAGGTGTCTAGAGCAGCAGTGCCAGGCTTGTTTCATGCAGCAGACTGAAATAGCATGCACGACATCTGCTGAGGGCTGGAAGTGATGTCATTAAGCAGGTGATGACCAAAAATACTGTAAGCACTTTCCCCCCTCTCATTTAGGAACTCATTAGCTGCAAATGACAGAGAGGGATCTGTTTTGATCGTATTTTACACAAATACACAAATCTTGATCGTATATTCAAGATATGGGACAGCCCAATTATCATGTGGCTGCCCTTTCAGCAGTGAGCTCAGCAGTTGAGCATAGTTGATGGTGGTGCTGGGAGAGCCTGAATTGTGCCCATGTTATGCAGAGCTCTCATGATATAGGGTGTCTTCACCAGCAACGAGGGAAAAAATTGCAGGTTCTTTGTATCTGTTTCATCATACATGGCTCTGCTGGCTGGCTCCTGTTGTGCTTGTACAGAAGTGGCACACAAACCCTTCCAATGGTAGCCATGTCCCCTTGTGAAAATTACCAGGGATACCATTAATGCCCTCAGCGTAAATCAGGGGTGTCCAAACATTTTGGCAGGAGGGCCACGTCATCTCTCTGACACTGGGTCGGGGGCTGGGGAAAAAAGAATTAATTTACAATTTAAAATTTGAATAAATTTACATACATGAATATATCAGAGATGGAATTTATATGAATGAATGAAGGTCTTGCAGTAGCTCAAGGCCTATAAAAGGCCTTGCACAAAGCAAGGCCAGCCTTTCCTTCGCTGCCACTGCTGCATCACAGACATGAAACAGCGAGCAGTGGAGGGAATCTTCGTCCCACAGCTCAGGTGAGAGTTGAACAGTTGTCCTCTTGCTGAGAGTAGTTGCGTCGGGCCAGCACAGGCTCCAGCGAGTCTCTGGAGGGCCGGAAGCTCACTGGAGACTGGGGACTTCCCAAGGGCCTGAATGGGAGCCCCCAAAGGTCACAAGTGGCCCCTGGGCCGGGGTTTGGGCACCCCTGGTGTAAATGGATTCTATCTTGACCAGAAGGCATTATTCATATCCAACTAGACGTGCTGTGAGGATTCCATGCCTGATAAAAGTTTTAAATTCTATTCCACAATCTGGTAAGATGAGAGAGAAGAAAAAGCTCCCTCTAGCCCAGCAATTTTCAACGTTTTGCTTCTCACGGCACAATGACCGATATGGCCTTCACAGAGCCAGAGGAGGAAGAGGGACAGACAAGTCATGACTACAGATAGTTGCCCTAGAAACAGAATCACAGAACTCGGAAGAATTTGTCATCTGTTTTCAAGTGCTATGCTCTAAATTCCCATGGCACACCAGAAGAACTTTCACGGCACACCAGTGCGCAGCCACACACTGTTTGAAGATTGCTGCTCTAACAACTTGCTCCACACCATACATATTTCATAAGACTCCATGTTTCTTCTCTCTGTTCTTGGTCATCTCTAACCAAATAGCCCCAAACAGCTAGCCCCAAACAGCTAGGGAAGGTGCTCCCAACCTGGTCTGTGTGATCAAACCATTTATCAAACAATTTCTTGTTCTACCTTTTTTTAAAAAAACAAACCCCTTTCCTGAGTAAACCATGTCCTGGCACGGAATTTGCTTTCTTCATAGCAGCCACACACTGAGCTGACATTTTCGCTGAGCTCTCTACCATGACCCCGAGATCTCTGTTCTCATTAGTCATTACCTGTTCAAAACAGATCCCATTTTACACGTTGGAAGAGTCCATGACTAAAGAGCTATGTCGAGATTAGTCACTCCTGCTGGCTCCCGGCCAGGCTTCCAGTCCATTCCCCCATCGGTTTCGAATGCCAGCAAATAAGGAACGCGCTTGATATAAGGGAGTCTTATCAGTAATAGGCTCTTATCTGCTGACTGATTACCACAACGGCAGACTATTTTGGATCCAGATTTAATAACAGCCTCACTGTTTGAAACGGAGTGGATTTTAATGCCGAATAGAAAATGTGTACAAGGGGTGCTATCTTTAATATTTCAAGGATATCTGGAATACCACATGAGGAAATAATTATACCAGATGAAAAAATAGCTAAGAGAAAGGGCTTTTTGCAGTGTGATGAGTACATTTGTCTAGTGCTATAAAAGAATCTCTCTCTCTCCCCCCAGAGAGAGTTCAGAAGTTCGGTTTAGTGTTAACCAGCCATGACAGGTCCATCACCATACACCTTGACTCCCATTCTGAAATGATGTTTTGTCAGAAGAGTATTTTATTTCAGAAACACTAATGGCTGACAACCCTTTAGTCTAACCAGAATGAAAAGTTTTAGAGCATCACCGAAAGGAGCGACAAGATGTGATCCACCTGCAGCTCTTTCAGAAGAATGGCTTCACACAGAGCGTTGGAAAGCTGGTGGAACTCAACTGCTAAAAAGAGTCCTGTGCGTTTCAGAGGCATCGTGCTGTGGCTTAAGGCATGGACGTCTAGCAAGCTGAAGCCACTGCAACAAAAGCATATCAGATTATTCACTTCTCCGTTGCAGAATATAATTCCACTGGATTTTCACCACTAAAAACAACTAACTTCCTTTAAAGCAAAATGGTTTTCTGAACTTGTTCCTATCATCTCAAAGGGTGATGTCAACAGGTCAACAGCCACTTGCTGACACTGGACCACAAAACACAGTTGACCTCAGATGCCAGCAGCCAGATTTCACTCCATGAAATGCAACAGGCATAGCCAAGTGGACACAAATAGAGTTTAGTGGATCTGGGAGATCCAGCTGCACGCTTCACTGGGTGTGTTCAGGTGGCAAGTCCGATCTCATCTGATCTCGGAAGCTAAGCAAGGTCCTGCCTGGTTAGTACTTGGATGGGAGACTGCCTGGGAATACCGGGTGCTGTAGGCTTATACCATAGTCTTTCGAGACTGAAGGTTGCCAACCATCAAGCCCTAGAGAGGTCACACCTAGGGTCAGTCATACATGTCCTTGTCACCTTCAGGCACAGCTGCCATGAAGGACACCCAACACTAGAACCCACTGAATCCAGGAACATATACGGTGGACTTTCCTTATCTGCAGTTTCAGCACCCATGAATTTGAGCATCTGCAGATGCCAGGCCCCAGTTCAGAGGGTCTCAGAGGGCCTGCCGTATGTGACTGGAAGTGGATTCTGGTCACATCTGGAAGGTGTTCTGAGGTTGGGGAAAGTCCATGGAGTGGGCTGCAGACCCTCCCCGGCCCCAAAAGGCCTCCCGGAAACAACTGGAAGCCATTTTCTCTTCACGTCTGTGACTTCCTGTTGCATCTGGGAGGTGTTCTGAGGCTGGGGAAGCCCTGTTGCCCACTCCTTGGGTGTGGCCTGAAGTCGCAGGTACGAACTGGAATTGGCTTCTGGTCATGTCTGAGGAGGTCTTCTGAAGAGGTGCAACCTCCAGAGGGCCTGGTGCACCCCCCCCCCGGCCAGGTGAGTCCTTGAGGTGCTGTGACCCTGACCCCCATATATCTCATTATCTGTGGATTTTGGTATCCACGAGTGGTCGTGGAACTGATCCCCTGCAGATACCGAGAACCCTCTGTACTGCTTTCCTTGCTGAGGGGGCCCAGACATATATACACATTTGCCATGTAAAAGCTCATCAGAATGCATAGAAAGAATGCATGTCATTTATTTGTTCAGTTTCATAACAAAGATCCACGAAGAGAGACAATCCAAGGGGGAGCTGCCGTGGAGAGAGGAGAGTCACATAATTTGTATGCGAAGAGCATCCATTTATTGCCGGCTGCTGCTATTAAACATTATTAAAAGCTTCTCGTAATGGCCACGGTAACGGTTAGAACCTCGCAGACCCCAGATCTGCTGACCTCTCATGAGGTGGATTTGTTGAGCAGGGTACGGAGCCAGCCTGGAAATTCTTTGTTTGGTTTTGTTATGAAAGCATTTGCGCCCCACAGCTTCTGCTCCCCATGGAGTCTTGGGGCCGGCACACAATCCAAACATCATAAAAGAGCACTGAGAAAGGTCCATCAGAACTAGCAGCAGCCACGGAAGCCGAGAATCGGTGGTAAAAAGGCAGCTTTAGACCAACCTGCCTCATTTTATCATCCCTGTTTATTTCTGAACTTGTCGGCAGGGAGGGCTGAAGCTGTTGGGCTGCCTGAGGCAACCCATCTCTCTGCCGCCGCCTCCCTTGCCCGGCTCCTCCTCCTGTGCAGACTCTGGAATCAAAGCAGGAGATGTGAAGCACACCAAAATCGCTCCCAGGACACTCTACATTTCCTGCTTGGTTTAAAGAGCCTGTGTGGAGGACAGAGTGGTCTTGTTCCTTCCCCCGCTGGGCTCTTGCACACCGGTTCCCCCGCACCGGAGCAAGCCCCGGGACAAGTGGGCAGGAGGTCTGGTCTAGAGGGTAGAGCCTCCGTTTGCCTGAAGATAACTTCCGAAGGTCGCCAGTTCGAGGCCACCGGCACCGTGAACGGCGAGACCTTGAAGCAGCTGACAAGCCTAGCCGAGTTATGCTGAGTTATTCCACCTGCTCTTTGGCTGCTGTTAGCCTGTGTGGGAGGAAAGTGGAGGCCAGAATGTGATACCAGATCATAAAAGATCCATCTGAAATGTTGTGGTTCTTGAAAGACAGAACCTTCTTCAATTGTAAAAATCCCTGTTGGGATTTAGTATAGCCAGCCTATGTAAACCGCCTTGAATTAAAGTCTGAGGAGAAATCTGACGACCAAGAAAGGCGGTATATATATACCCGTATTATTATTATTATTATTATTATTATTATTATTATTATTATTATTATTATTATTATTATTATTATTATTATTATTATTATTATTATTGTGCCAGCAATGGGCCGCCAGTGTAGGGTCTGGGGAGGGGAGGGTAAGGGCAGAACTGGGGCATTCCCAGGTGGGGGAGGGCAGGCAGAGGGCAGGCCTGTGTGCAGACTAGGTCTGGGATGGGGGTGGTGCCAGGATCCAGTACAATGCTCCACATTGGGGCAGCGAGCAGAGAATTCACACACTCAGCCAGTAGCTGATGCTCCAGCATGTGATCCTCCAGGCCAAGGCGTCGCAAGAAGAGTACAGGAAACGGAGCGTTGCTACTGGAGGGCCCTCCTGCCCACCCCTTGGTCTGACTGGCTCAAAGTTGGCCCGCCTTGAAGCAGTTAGTGGTGATGTTATCATATCACCACCACCTATTTACGGGTGTCACATTTTGCACAGGGCACCATTGGTCCCAAGCTCACTGCTGCCATTCATTCTGGTGAGTACGGGCCCCTTGCAAGGGTGGAGCCCCCACAAAAAATGTTTTGCATTGGGCCCCACAGCTCCTCAGGGTGGCCCTGCCAAACAGATCCCCAATCCCCAAGAGCATGAACCAAGGTCAGGACTGAGCCCTCCAAGTTGTCAGCTGCATCCTCCCATTCAGACAGAGGGGGAGGTGGGCAGATAGGAAAAGCAGGAGTCCCAGTTCAGCCAGACACCTTTTCTGTGGATCGCATGAAGCTGTCTTCTGCTGAACCAGACCACTGGTCAGTCTAGCCAAGCGCCCAGCTAGGGATCCCCTCTCCAGGTCTCAGGCAAAAAGGGTGCATGCGTTGGTCCAACTAACCCAAACAATATTGCCCACCTTGCTGGGCCTCAACTCCCATCTCATAAGAACATAAGAACAGCCCCACTGGATCAGGCCAAAGGCCCATCTAGTCCCACTTCCTGTATCTCACAGCGGCCCACCAAATGCCCCAGGGAGCACACCAGATAACAAGAGACCTCATCCTGGTGCCCTCCCTTGCATCTGGCATTCTGACATAGCCCATTTCTAAAATCAGGAGGTTGCACATACACATCATGGCTTGTAACCCATAATGGATTTTTCCTCCAGAAACTTGTCCAATCCCCTTTTAAAGGCATCCAGGCCAGACACTGTCACCACATCCTGTGGCAAGGAGTTCCACAGACCGACCACACGCTGAGTAAAGAAATATTTTCTTTTGTCTGTCCTAACTCTCCCAACACTCAATTTGAGTGGATGTCCCCTGGTTCTGGGGTTACGTGAGAGTGTAAAGAGCATCTCTCTATCCACTCTGTCCATCCCCTGCATAATTTTGTAGGTCTCAATTTTGTATCTCCTGCTGCCTGACCTGGATAGGACCCCCTGCATTCAAAACAAGTGCTCTGCAGCACTTCTCTAAGCCTGGTGGAATGCTGGGGTGAGTTCCCGCCCACCCTGCATGAGCCTGAGATGCTGCAGGGAATTTCAAAGGTTCCGCAGAAGGTGTTTCCACACTGAATTCCCACATGTCAAGGTCTAAGTGTAACAACAGCTGTGTACATGTTGTTGCTTCTTTCAAAATGTGCACTGAAAACTGCAATTCTGCCGTAGATTATGAGTTCCTACACGCAGCTTGAAAATTCCATTCTGGCAGCTACTGAAAGAGGCTTCCACCCCCCAAAACCTCCACCTGATGCAAGCAGTTCCTTTCTCAGATCAAACTGGGAGTCTGTGGCAACTGCCTCTGAGAAGCAGAGTGATGGTTCTCAGCTGCTTCCTTCCAGGAGTAGAATCGTGGGGTGAAGAACTCAACTCCTCCTTTCAAGTGCTTCTTCTTTTTTCCCCCTTTCCAAAAGCAAAGGAGGCTGGAGAGATGTGGAGAGAAGCAGCCTGACTTTCATGTACAGCAACTGAGACACAGAAGTGTAGGCAACAGCGCCCATGACTGCGCAGCTGTGCAGAAGAGCAGACTCCGAAGCCGTCTGCCCTGGGATTGGCAGTAGCTCGGTGGAGGGGGGGGCTTGCTTTGAAACGCAGAAGGACCCACATTTGGTCCCTGGTGGCACCTTCAGGAGGGGCTGGGAAAGAGTGGTGTCTGAAGACTCGGGGAGCTTCTGTCAGTCATCTGCACAATACAGTGGGCCCTCAGTATCCCTGAGGGGTCCATTCCAGGAGCCCCTGCAGAGACCACAATCTGGAATCTACAGGGGGAGTTGGTGCCGCGCCACAAAAACTACCTGGAGCTCAGGTACAGCCTCCTCAGAAGCCTCCTGGATGTGATCAGAAGTCCCTTCCCTATCGTGCTGTATCAGGGAGGCTTTCTGAGGCACAGAGGAGTTCCTCTGAGGCCTTCCAGCTGTGGGCTTGGCATCCGCGTATACGAAAATCCACCAGTGCCAAGCCCATTATGATAAGGATAAGGAGGGCCTTATGCTGAATTGGATGAACCAGATCTCTCACTCAGTAGACGGAAGCCTCATTTGTTGAACCACGAGATTCAGTGCTTGGTCCCAACACTGAGACAAGGGGGAAAACAGCCGAGAAGAAGGGCTGCTTTTTTCTGTCTAGTGCTTGTTAATTAGTGTTTCAGCCACTCAAGGCTGGTGGCCATTCCATTAACGCCGGGAGCGTTTGGAATAAAATGGATACTGAAATGGTTGGAAAGAACCTCCTTGAAGTCATTAATCTCACTTTCCTTTGTGGGCCAGAGGCAATTTCATCCTCACTGGCAAAAAGGGCGGGGGGGGGGGAGAGAGAAATTGAGTTACAAGAGCCTCTTAAGAGCTGATCGTCTTGCTGGAAAGAGGCTGAGGGAGGGTCAGAGGGTGAGTTCATCACCTTTTTGAAAAAACAAAATTAATCACCCTGGGCAGGAGGCGCAGAGATTGAAACATGCTGCCTTCAGAACACAGCTGAGTCAAGGGCTCCGTATGCAAAGCAGTGGGGTGGAAGGCCCAGTTTTCTGGTCCATTTCTAAAACAGCCCTTGGGGAAAAGGGGTCAGCAAAGGTCTTCTTCTTCATTGTGGAGCTTAATGATGTGAATTTTCAAGGCCAGGGGCATCCAAATGGTTCCAACATTCATCCTAGTCTGGTTGGGCAGAGGGAACTCACATCCTGCAGGAGCAGAGAAATGGGGGCAGCAATTATAAAACCGAAAGCACAATCAAGCCTTGACACAAGTGGAGGGGCCCAGGTGTCCTTTTCTCCAAAGAAGCGAACAGGGAATGCTTAAGGCTCTGCTGCAGTTGAGGACTCAGTCATGGTTGCCCCCCCTGGGAGGGGGGGCAGAAGGTGCTCTACACTGCTGGGCTTGTGGACAGGCAGGTGTCTAAGCTGTGACCGACCCAATCTGCTGCCACAGACTTCCCTACTAACGATGCTGATCTTGAAAGCCCTACATGCTTGGGGATCTTGGGCCTGAAGAAAAACTTGCTTCCGTGTCAGCTTGCCTGCCTCTCTACCAAAGACACCCCCAAGGCTCTCTCTGCTCCAGGTATCCCTGTTGTTTAAGGTGTAGCTGGTACCAACTTGGAGAGGGTCATCTTGGTGGGGGCCACCTATTTGTGGAATCCTCTCTTTAGGGTGTGTGTTCCTAACAACACAGTCCTGGAACGTGCTGGAATCCCTAGCATGTATGCACTGCTGAAACAGAGACGCCTGCGTTGGCTCGGTCATGTCGGACTGCACTTGCTCCCGATGTGGAAGGGATTGTCACTCCCGTATTGGCCTTTTCAGCCACACTAGACGCTGTGCCAGAACCACCTTTCAGAGCGCGATACCATAGTCTTTCGAGACTGAAGGTTGCCAGTACTAATACTCTTTAGGGAGATTCATCTGGCACCAGTCAAACTCCTTTTGAATTTTTCCGAGGCTAAATAAGGTTCTGCAGAATATCTCAACAAGTGAGCAGGTTTGTATGGGAGTAGGTAATCCTTCAGGTATCCAGGCCCCGTGCTGTGTAGAGTTTTAACAATCAGAGCACTTAGCATTCTGACCCATGCTCCGAAATGGACCAGAGGAAGAGGCCAGCCAGCTTGTTTTCATTGTGATGTGTCTCAGTCAACCAGGCCAGGCCAGGCTAGCCACCAAACTGCCATATTCTGGACCAGTTTTAGCATCCAAAATAGTCTTCAAAGGCAGTTCTGTTACGTGAAAATCTCCTTTTCCCTTCCAAGTTGTGATTTTGTATGTATTATGGACTAAAACTCATGCAGGTCAAACCTCAGAATACAGGACACCCTTCCCCCAGTACACTTTTCCAAGGCCCTGGTAGAAGTCACAAGTTTGCACAACCTCTAGCAATGCAGGGATGCCTCCTGATCTAATCACTGTTATGCAAAACAAGCATGCACCTCCAGAGGAAGAAGTCTATTGTTCTATTGTTGTAGCTTTATCACTCTTAAGCTCCTTATGCAAACTGCCTCCCTCCCCCAGTCATGGCTGATACCCAGCCATCATGTTCTAGCATGCTCCACGTGTCCTACTGTGTGTAGTGAGCATGCGCATCCAGGAGGCCACATCCAGGTCATTCACATCCAGCTTCCAGGTCAGCCATAACCCTTTAAGAGGAAGCTCCGGCCACATGTGCTCTCTCTCTCTGGCTGCCCCCCTCCAAGGCAAAGGTCCTCCCCTCCCCAACTGCTCCCCAGGACAGGTAACTATCCTGTGTTTCTGAAACTCTTTCCCTTCTTCCCCATCTGTTCCTCCCTTCTTCCCCCATCTTTAGTTAGCAAACTGGGTTTAGCAGATTAAGAGACCCCTAAAATCCTTCCCTACAACCTATCCGTTTCTGATTCCTTCTCGGATGCACCAAATACATAGCACATGCAACCACCATAAAAGCTAGGTACATTTTTCAAGTACTAGAACCAAGAAATGTATTATGTTTACCTTTGTGTGTTTTGTAATAAAAATATAATCTTTGATTGAACGTTATCTTTCTCCCAGTCTCCTCTTTAAGCTACAAGGGAATTTCTTTGCATTACGCTGTTTTGTTATCCAGCCCGCGATCCTGAGGCTTCCAAAAGGGTAAATAAATAATTCCCCTTAAAACATAACAGCCCTTTTTGGTAACAGTTCCACAGGTTACATCCTGCAGCTGCTTCACCTGGACACTAGTAGCTGAGACGTGAAAACATAAGAACAGCCCCACTGGATCAGGCCATAGGCCCATCTAGTCCAGCTTCCTGTATCTCACAGCGGCCCACCAAATGCCCCAGGGAGCACACCAGATAACAAGAGACCTCATCCTGGTGCCTTCCCTTGCATCTGACATAACCCATTTCTAAAATCAGGAGGTTGCGCATACACATCATGGCTTGTACCCTGTAATGGATTTTTCCTCCAGAAACTTGTCCAATCCCCTTTTAAAGGCATCCAGGCCAGTCGCCATCACCACATCCTGTGGCAAAGAGTTCCACAGACCAACCACACGCTGAGTAAAGAAATATTTTCTTTTGTCTGTCCTAACCCGCCCAACACTCAATTTTAGTGGATGTCCCCTGGTTCTGGTATTATGTGAGAGTGTAAAAAGCATCTCCCTATCCACTCTGTCCATCCCCTGCATAAGAAGAAGGAATCTTGCTAGCAGCAGCTCCCAGATTCAATCCCAGACACCAATAAGGGAACCAGTAAGAATTGGGCATGGGTTGACATTAAGATGCGAAAACCAGGGAACAAACCAAGGGAGTGTGTTATGAGAGAAATGTTCATCTTTCCATTCCAACCCTTTGTTAGCCTATTAACAACATAACACAAGGCCCAGTCATGTCAAGGGTGGAACAGCATCTCTCATTCAGTTAGAACAAAGTCACTAGATTGTCCGCGCCACAAAGATGTACTTCAGTCCTGGACGACACCATCACAGCACAGATCTTTGCTCTCTGCCACTCCAGGCATGCTCAGGTTTCCCCCACCCCCCTTTTTATTTTTTAAAGCACAGCATAATAGCAAAATCTTCCCCATAGTGCTATCTATTACCTGTAGTTAATGGATTCTTTTGATAAAGTGGAAGATGGGAAGAGGGAAAAAAGTCTGCTCCAGGGCGTGTCAATTCATTAATTTACAGAGAACTGATTTCAAAGAGTTGTGGAGATCTTTTGCCAGGTTTCTCATCTACAGAGCAGAAAGACCAGAACAGAAAGCAAGAGCTTTTTGTGTTAGAATTCCCCTTTGAACAAGAAAGCCATTTTGAAGTGGATTATTTTCTTGTCTTTTGGTGGTTTTGAACAACAAAAAACTCACAACAAAAGTGAGGGTCCTGTTTACATTCCATAAAAACCGGTTGTTGATCTTTGTTTTGAGCTCCAAGAGGAACGACAGAGGGCAAACATGGCTGTGTGCAGGTCTACCAGGTGACTGCAAACAGCTGAGATGGGAACATCAGATTTGACTCTACCCCGAGAGAGAGACAGACATGCAAGCTGTTGAAGTGAGGAATGTTTAATGCTTCTGTTATGACATCCTTGTTGTGTGTTTCAGAGATGTGTCAAAAGCTTACAAGCACAGAGCCAGAGACAGATCGCCTTTCAACAAGAAAATTGTCTGGGAAGGTTTATCAGTGTCTGCAGGTGGGATTTTGTCTGCACTGCGGTGCAAAAGTCATACAATGGACAGGTGAGCATCTTGCAGCATCCAAGCAAGAGGAGGGATTCTGGGTTACATGACCCAGTGTGAGAGGACAGCAAAAAGAATTGCCAACATTGTTTTTTCCTGGCAGAGCTCCTGTGCTTTTAACTAGTGCAGTGCTGGATACTATGAAGCACTATGAAATGAAGGGCGTGTCATAGCAGTGGTGTAGCTAGAGGGCATGCAAAGCACGAAGTTTTGCAGGAAGCCTCACCACAGCATGCAAGCAGCCCCCCTCCCTTTCAGAGCCATTCCAGGTGGGGGGAGCAAAACGAAGGTGAGGGGGAGGGGGAGAGGCTGCTTGCATGGTGCGGTGAGGCTCTTGGCAAAACTTCGTGCTTTGCACCCCCTCCAGCTACGCTTCTGTGTCACATGCTTTTGCACATTTGGTGTTGGTCTGGACCAGTTGGTGGTGTTGGTCTCCAGTTGCAGTTGCAGGCATGCAGGCTCAAGGTTCCAAACTGCATATTATTATTATTATTATTAACAGTATTTATATACCGCTTTTCAACAAAAAGTTCACAAAGCGGTTTACAGAGAAAAATCAAATAACTAAATGGCTCCCTGTCCCAAAAGGGCTCACAATCTAAAAAGATGCAAGTGAATACCAGCAGACAGCCACTAGAACAGACACTGCTGGGGTGAGGTGGGCCAGTTACTCTCCCCCTGCTAACAAAAGGAGCACCCACTTGAAAGTGTGCCTCTTATCCAATTAGCAGGGGTTACCCAATTAGCAGAGCCCCCTCTGCATTCAGACCAATGTCAAATGCACAAGCAGCGGCGTGCACACGCAATGGGCCTGTGAGCAGCGTGGAGCATGGCTAGGAATTGCATTCTCATTTCTATCCCATGCTTTAAATGGGTATGTAAGTTTGTGCGAAGCACTTCCAAACCAGGCTAAGGAGAGGACAGTTTGTGACACGGTATCAGTTCAGTGAGGTTCATGTCGCTGTGAGAACTGGGTGTAGGTCGAGGGAACTGTGACCAGGTTCTCTCTACATTCCACAGAGGACACCCCTGCATTGCCAGACGCCCCATACTGAAGCAATTAAACTCATTCTGGCTACATTAGATCCATCCAAGAACCATTATCGCAAATATCTGTTGTGCTTTCCTACCTCCTCTCGCCACATTAAAGCTAATAATATTTCTTGAAGCAAGGAGAAGGGTGTTCTTAATAGGACGTGCTCAACAGATGGGATTTGAATGGCTCTACCTGATCTAATTACGCTCCATCTTCGGCTGCAGTGCTGCGGCATACCTCATAGCCCCAGATATTTCTTGTAAATTTTGTGCTTTTTACGGCCCTCAGAAATGAAACAATAACATTAATTGGTTTGGAAAGCTGCCCACCCGACCAAGCTGCACTTCTAAAGGTGGTGAGAGCCCTGGTTTCTGGGCCTGCAAATGCACGGCTGCTATGAAAGGCACTCATTAACCCTTGTAATGTTGGCCAGCATTTGGGAAAGCAAGTCTGATGCAGGGCAGCTTCACAGTGGCAGTGCCTGCATTCATACGTGTGAACACACCCACACAAGCATCAGAAGAACCACAAGGCAACACCAAGGCGGCCAGCTTCTGCATTTCTGTGCCTGGATCCCAGTACACACCCATCCAGGCGGACGGTCTCTGAACATGGAGTCCTCCATATCTGCCATGGCCCGTAGCTGTGAAGAATAATAATAATAATGATGATGATGATGATGATGATGATGATGATGATGATGAACTTTATTTCTATCTCACCCTTCTCCCTAAAGGGACCCAGGGCGGCTTACAACATATAAAAACAGATTAAAACCATAATTTAACAAACAGATAAAAACATATTAAAAACACATTAACAGAGACCATAAAAACAGTAGTCAGATAAAAGTCAGAATAAAAAAGAGCATAAAACAGCAGTTCTTAGAGGAATCAGGCCTGTAAAAAAACAACTAAAAGATGTATAAAAGATGTTAAAAAGGCCATGAAGTCAGAAGGCTTGTTTAAACAGCAAGGTCTTCAGACCTTGCCGAAAAGTCTCAAGAGAGGGAGCCATTCTCAAGTCAAGGGGAAGGGAGTTCCATAACATTGGTGCCACTACTGAGAAGGCCCTGTTTCTTGCCGCCGCCCCACATACCTCCTTAGGCGGCGGCACTTGTAAAAAGGCCTTCTCTGATGACCTGAGAGGACGAGCCGGATTGTACAGGAAAGAACTCCTTTCTCCTCCACAAATTGGTCTCATCCCCTGTTAAAGACGCCTGAGCTGGCAGTCAGCATCACCACATCTCATGCAGCAACTTCCATAAATGAATGATGAGCATCTCACTGCACTCAGTGCACAAGCGCAGGGAGCATTGTGAACTGCTGTCGCCTAGTGCTTAAGAGCCTGTGGGCCCAATCCTGTTCAATTTCCTGGTGCTGATGCAGCCATGCGCTGCATCCTGCAGTCACGGAGGCCTCCTCAAGGTAAAGGAACACTTGTTCCCTTACCTTGGGGCTGTGTTGCAGCTGCATCAGTGCTGGAAAGTTGGATAGGATTGGGCCCTAAGCTGCAAACCCAGACATCCTTGGCTGAGATCTCATCTCTGCCACAAACTCACTAGAGGCCGTGGGCAAGGAACTCCCCCATTCGCCTCCAGGCTTTCTAACGGCAATATATGAGGATGATAATCATCATGTGTTGGCAACCTTCAGTCTCGAAAGACTCTGGTATCGCGCTCTGAATGGTGGTTCTGGAACAGCGTCTAGTGTGGCTGAAAAGGGCGATTCAGGAGTGACAATCCCTCCCGCACTGGGAGCAAGTGCAGTCTGTTCCTGGGCTGTCTCCCTGGCTATGGGCCTTCCTTCTTTGCCTCTTTGCCTCAGACTGTTGGCCAAGTGTCTCTTCAAACTGGGAAAGGCCATGCTGCACAGCCTGCCTCCAAGCGGGCCGCTCAGAGGCCAGGGTTTCCCACCTGTTGAGGTCCACTCCTAAGGCCTTCAGATCCCTCTTGCAGATGTCCTTGTATCGCAGCTGTGGTCTACCTGTAGGGCGCTTTCCTTGCACGAATTCTCCATAGAGGAGATCCTTTGGGATCCGGCCATCATCCATTCTCACAACATGACCGAGCCAACGCAGGCTGATGAGGATGATAATAAGACTACTAAATGACTGCCAAAGAAGCAGCTTGGTTGGAGAAGAGTTCTCTTCTGCAAGTGACTTTTTATGCCCTGCAGGGATTGTTTCATTTCACCTGACAGGGCTGTTGTGAAGGTAATACATGTGAACACTCTGCATAATCAACAATGCTGTATAAATGCTAAGTTCTGGAGAGGGTGCTGGAGATCTGCTGCTCCAGGGCCCTGGTCTGAGCTGCAAGGCCATTGCCACTGACCACTTGAGCTCCATAGATGCAGTGGGGGTGCCTCGATTCTTCTGTAAGTGCCAGCATGTGAGTGTGCCTCCACCCAGGCCACCCAGTAGTCAAGCTCTGATGCCGGTGGGAGACTTTGCTCTTGGCTCCAAGGGCTGCAAGAGCAGCTTGCCTAAGCTAAGCTCAGATGATCCCCGAGGGTCAAATCCCTGTCCAATGGACGGACTTGAGGGTCCATAAGAATCCACGGCCGGCAGCCTGCTTTGGCTTGGTGCATCGCAAGTCGTGCAGGGATGATGCAGCCCATTCCAAGATCCTGAAAAGAGTCCAAGGGTCCGGTCCCTCAGACTCAGAAGCTGCTCGATGATGACTGTTGCATACAGAGCAGATCAACTCTAAACGACTTCCTCAAATTGGCTCCCCGAAGCAGAGTGTATTACCGGGGTCAGTGACCCTGCTTTAGACAACTTCGTTCCATCAAGTGCAGCCTAAGCATTTTCATTAGGCTCCTGCTAAGATGCTGCCTATTTAGAAGGGCAAGCACGGCATGGCAGGGGAGAGGAGGAGCCTGTCACCGTGGCAATAGCAGAATGGGCTCCTTTGGGTTGATGACCCAATTACCTTTCCTAAGCATAAGCCTGGGAGGATTTCATCAATGCCACTTTCCCCTGCTGGACCTGGGGACTTTCTCATCTATCTTTTAGCTGCCTTCGAAAGTTGCTCGGAGAGAGGGCAAAGCTTTGTGGCTCTAAGGTGGGGTGAGGAATGGGTCTAGACCCTGACTCAGAAAGCAGCATCTTACTTTGCAGGAACAAAGTTAGCCTTGCAGAGGTGAACACCCCTTTTCCAAGCCTTTGCTCCTTGCAGCCAGCTTTCACAAACCACATTTTGTGAGCTTAATTATGCACCGCTGCCTTTATCATGCTGGAAGGCACCAGCAATCAACAGTTAACTCCCCTCCAAGTATTACTGAGTCATAATTTAGAGACGCAATTGCATCGTCAATAATCATTAGTCGCAGGTACCAACACAGCAGCCAATAACACAATCTAATTTGCCTATGCAACGCTTATGTGCGTAGCTCTTGCCTGATCAGCTCCAGCAGGACACTTTTCCAGAGGCTTTCAATCTCTGGCTCCATTTATCAGAATGTCAGTGGCCAAGGATGGCCAAGTCACTGCAGCCTGGGAATATGCTCCTGGAATCAGGAAGTGGTATTTCCTTGCGTGAAGCCGTGCAGAAAAATTTGAACCTCAGGACCTCCCATTTTACAAATTAAGCAATGAGTTTACATAACCAAAACAACTTTATAAGGAAATCCCACCACAAGGTGAGAACTCCATGTAATTCTTCCCAGATCACATGTTTTCATAAGCAAGTGTCCCCCAGTGGTTAAACAAAAGTACACCCGTGTTACTTCTACTGAGGAATTCCCACTTCTCTGGTTGTACTTCACTTTTGTCACATGGAAGTGCATTGATCAGAAGAAAAAATCACGGGAAAGATGAATAAGGATTCCTCATATTGTGGGGAAGGGATTGCTTTGGACAGCACACAGGTCTCTGGCCACCAAATGCTTGCTCAGTAGCACCAACAAAGAGTCCTCATTGGTGTTGCTATTTGGTGAACCGTGGTACTGCCCAACATGGGAAACTATGCACCATCATCACAAGCTTCAGCTGCACATCCACGCATTACTGAAGCACTCTGATGATGCAGAAGCAAAACGCTAATGGTGCATCTTAATCGCCCCTCGTTACACCGTCAAGCCTCTCTGGTCCCTCTTGGCTCATTTGGCATCTCTTCTGATTGATCTGGAGCCCACTAACTACCTTTCCCAAAAAGAGGACTCTGTCCCTTCCCTCCCGATTGATTTTTTTTTCTCCTTCTCCGCATTTGACAGGGACGTGCTGTGAAGTCGCATCTTCTGAAGAGGAGGCTGCTGTTCCCCCTGACAACTGACATGATGGAGAAAATGGCCGTGTCGCCTCTCATCAGCGGAAATTGCTTTCAACCACACGAGAAAAGGGGACAGAGATGGAATCTGTTCTGGGTGGTCCCCAGCAGGCAGGATTCACCTGGCGTTTAGGTACCGGAGGGGATGTGACCGATGCTTGTTGTGTCAGCTCCAATATGTGCTTGGAGGAGGCTTGCGGGCTTAGTGGGGTTTTATATGGGGGATCGGATCTGCCCGTACGCTCGCTTCTCCTTTGGTCTTAACAAAGAGACTGCTGGGAGCAAAGATGCTTCTTCCAGTCTGGCTGGGCTAATACATATGAATCATTGAGTCAGAGCTTTGGAGGGGGTCAGAGTCCCTTCAAGAACAAGTTGTTGTTCGAGAAGCACAATCTGCAGTGCACTTGCTTGCTGCTTGTGGCACGCTACGACTCTGACCTGGCATGGGGCTGGGTGGGGTACAATGTTTTCAGGATTTTTATGGGAAAGGCTTTAGCTCACTATGACATCTCCAGATCACAGAGGTGTCACTAGGGTTTGTGTCACCTGGTGCAAAAGCTCATGGCATCATGATGGACTTCCTCCTGTACCAGACCATACAGAATAAATTACAATATCATGCACAGAGCCTAAATGCAGTGACATCATGAGGGTTGGTGTCACTCCCATTAACTTTTTTTATTTTAATATATAACAGTACAGGTCACCCAACGAATCAGTAATCCACAAAAACCAGTGACCAACTTGATGAAATTCACGCAACTGAATAAGAGAGCTCTAGTATTAGCTCTGATACATAGAAATGAGAGCTCACTCATGCTAACACCCGATTGGTTCCCTGCTGTGACGTAATACCTCATTGGCTCTCAGAACAATCAGTCTCATTGGTCAGTTGCATTAAAGAAATCCACTTTTTGTTACATAAAGCAGTTTTGTTTTTCTGGTTAATTGGCCATAACATTTGATACAATACAGATATTTCAACATGGTTTGTTTCATTGCATTCTGCATTAATTTTCCCATCAAATGATATATAACATGATGGTGTTATTTGAAAATACCAAGATTTTCACAGTTTTGGTTGGTAGTGGTGTCGTCTTCCATGTGGTCTGCACCCCCTAGTGATGCCATTGACAGATTCGGCTGAGAAAAGACCCCTTGCTGAAACACTGGAGAGTCCATCAGTGTAGACACCTGAACTAGATGGACCAGTGATCTGTCTTAGGACAAAGCAGCTTCTTATTTAATATACATGGGACCCAGGGAGACAGTAGCGTATAAGTGGGAACAGGCATGTCTTTCAGGTTCTAGAGAGGTGCTGACAGCACTGGGCTACGTCAAAGATTTGTTGCGTCTTGTTACAACTTGGAACTCTTGCATTTCTTAATGAGGCAATGTGTGGAAGATACTCAAAACCAGTTCCTATTATTCCAAACTTATTCTCTTCCCATGTTTGACTGAAGGAAGCCCAAATTCCCTTGAAAACCCTTTGGCAATATCCTTGTAGTTGGAGCAGTGAACAAAGACTCACAGCCTGGGGTCCAGCTGCCACAGATTCCTGGTTTGGAGAAACTGCACATATCCACATTACCAGATGCTTTGAATGACTTTCAGAGAGGCACCTTGGATGAGTCATATTTAGTTGGAAAAGCAATCTCTTCTTAAAGCAACTTTTAAGACATTCACCAAATCCCCTGTTGGGAGTGCTTAATTTCAACTAGTCCCACCCTCCATTCCCACTCCTGGGTTCCTTGAAACAAATCAAATTGATGCTCGATTGTGAAATTGTTGAGTTGGAATTTGTTTCATTTTCAAGTGACATATGATGTCAAAACAGCATATTTCATTCCAAAATGTTGATTAGGAAACAACTCTTTCCCCCTTTGTGCCAAAAGGCTGACAAGTCTCATTTAGGAAAGGAAAGGTGCAATTTTCTTTTCGGCATGGAGGCTGCTCATTTTGCTTGGTTATTTTGAGTATCTCCAATAATATTTCACGTTAAAAGTGCTGATTCAGGGTGGTGTCTTTTTGTTCACGTGAAACAATGTCTGCTGTTTGGTTCGGCACTCCCTGATTTGAAATGTTGACCAGATTTGTTTAGTACAACACCATGCCAATATATGTCAACATGAGATTCCAGTTCCGTGTGTGTTTGTGTGTGCTGTGCCCTGTTAACTCTTAAAGACAGAATCAGATGAGGCCTTCCAATTATAAGGAGAGCTTATCATGGATCCCAGAGGACCAAATGGAGACAGAGAACCCAGAAGGAATTCTTGGGAACATATTCTGGGATGATCAACCAGAAAACCAATGGAAGTCAGGGACCCAATATGTCCAACATCTGCAGTCACCACTGGAACCTCAAGAACAAAGATGACAACAAGCCTAAACTGAAACATAGACCTGATCTTGCAACAGATATATGGCAGCATAAGGAATCACATTTCACAGCCCTACTCAGGAGGAAGAGCCCTTATGGTCAGAGGTCAGCCAGGCAGACTTCAGAGGAAGCCTCAGATGCTACCTAGAAGCTGCTGATGCAACAGCGCTATGGATCAGCTCCCAATTCTAGCAGTCTTCTCGGCAATTCCTCAAGACTCTGACTGGAGCTGACATGATGAAGATGAATATTGCTGTGCTTTTCAACAAAAAAGTTCAAAAAGCAGTTTGCAAAGCAAAACAAATGAAACATCTCTGGTTCCCTGCCCAGAGATATCCAATAGAAGAAGAAGAAAAAGACACCAGCAAACAGCCACTGGAAAAGATGCTGCTCTGGGATGAATAAGGATTGCTCTCTCCACGCTTGATATCTGAAAGGCATCCCTTAAAAGGCACCTGTTTGCCCAGTTTAGCAGCAGACATTCCTGGGCAGACCCCCTTCTTGGCCAGTACTTCTGGTCCAACATGGAGGTTCTTTCGTCTGTGCTATCAAAATAGCTGGGCACAGACTTGAGAAGCAGCAACTGTTACCCTGCACATGCCAAATCTCGTCTGATCTTGGAAGCTAACCAGGGTCAGGCCTGGTTAGTACTTGGATGGGAGACCGCTTGGGAATACCGGGTGCTGTAGGCTTATACCATAGTCTTTCGAGACTGAAGGTTGCCAACCACCAGACTTGAGAATCTCCACTGCAGTGCTTGGGGTTTCCCCAGGAAGGGGATGAAAGTCACCTTCCCCTGAAGAGATCTCCAGCTGCTTCAGCTGTGTCTGCTGGATACAGCGGTAGCTGCTTTGGTGCTACTCCAGCGGGTGTTGGGAAGCTCAGAATTGCGCTGTAAGCTTTTGCACAGGTAAAAGCCACATTAAACAGACCAAGTGAAGACAGAGCCCAAGCCTAGCCCAGAAGCTTTTACAGCCCCACTGAAGTCACCTGGGAGCTTGGAAAGACATCACAGCCTTTCGATCTTTTGATTTGCACACTTCCATGTGATCCTCACAAGGGCTGCAGAGTACAAATCTGCTCTCATGAATTCTCCATCCTCTCAGCTCTCTTAGTCCAACCAAAGGAACCTCCTTCTTTGCTGAGTCACCCTTCACACGCACCAGATTTTGTACTCTCTGGTTTGTGCCCAACAGTGAGCCAGAGAGCCTGTATCCCACATCGTCTCACCTCCTATCCCTCTCTTATTTGCTTTAAGGTGAAAAATAAACTGGAAACACTTGGGAAGACCAAGGTTTCGTTTCCTGACCATAAAAGGAACTTTCCTGTTCTTAACAGCAGTTTGAAAATCAACAACTGAGAACTGATTCCTGCACTGAAAGAAGGCTGCATCGCACAAACCGTATATGGTTGTGTGGGTTTAGATAACTCTTACTCACTGTTGTGACTGCTGAAACTGTTGTCACTGCTGAAGCAGAGACGCCTGCATTGGCTCGGTCATGTCGTGAGAATGGATGATGGCCGGATCCCAAAGGATCTCCTCTATGGAGAACTCGTGCAAGGAAAGCGCCCTACAGGTAGACCACAGCTGCGATACAAGGACATCTGCAAGAGGGATCTGAAGGCCTTAGGAGTGGACCTCAACAGGTGGGAAACCCTGGCCTCTGAGCGGCCCGCTTGGAGGCAGGCTGTGCAGCATGGCCTTTCCCAGTTTGAAGAGACACTTGGCCAACAGTCTGAGGCTAAGAGGCAAAGAAGGAAGGCCCATAACCAGGGAGACAGACCAGGGACAGACTGCACTTGCTCCCGATGCGGAAGGGATTGTCACTCCCGAATCGGCCTTTTCAGCCACACTAGACGCTGTTCCAGAACCACCATTCAGAGCGCGATACCAGAGTCTTTCGAGACTGAAGGTTGCCAACTATAAATACTCACTGTTGTATGTCAGGGCTGGGCCATGGGCAGCAACCAGGGAGATGTCAGGAGGCCAGACAGAAATGAAACTGGAAGTTGGGACCAAGAACTCAAGCCATGAATCAGGAACAGAGCCAGAAGTCACAGGCAGGACAACATCAGAGCCACGAAGGCTTCACTGCTGGGACAAAGTTCCAGCCCTTTACGGCCCGCCCTGTTCTCAAAGCACCCAAATGGCCAATGTGTATATACACAATATGCATTCACTGGATTTGAATTAAGCCACTTTTCAGCTACTTTTTCCCTCGTTGAGTATCACTGTGATTGTGCCTTCCTGTAATCCGTGAGATAATCTACATCTTTGTTTGTTTGGATTTTAAAGACTCCTATCCCTGAAGATGCAGGGTGGATAGAAACATTAAGAAGTGAACAAACAGCATTTTAATTAAGATCATCATCTCCTCAATGAACCTACCCAGTTCTCTTTGACTATGTGAGGTTCCAGGGTTGTGCAAGCGTTGTGCAAGTCTATTCGTGTTACTCAGAAATAAGCCCTCTAATCACTGATTCCCTGGCAAGTGGGTTTAGGATTACACCTTGGATATCTTCTGAAAACTTCTCAACTTCGGGGGGAAGTTCCAGGGCTGCACATTCACCACCAAAAATTCTTTTCCTTGTCCTCTTGTTATTGGAGGCATACAGGACACTGTTATGCAAACATGACATTGAGTCTGAGCTTTGGTCTCTCTAAGGGCGCAATCCTAACCCCTTATGTCAGTGCTTTCCAGTTGCCAATGGGACATGTGCTGCATCCTGCAGTTGGGTGTCACTCACGGAGGCCTCCTCAAAGTCAGGGAATGTTTGTTTCCTTACCTCAGAGCTGCATTGCCCTTAAGTCAGTGCTGGAAAGCACTGACACAAGGGGTTAGGATTGCGCCCTAAGCCACTCAAGTCTAACCTCAGACCCTCTTCTATTACGCTAACAGCCCAATCCTAACTAATGCAGCCATGCCAATGGGGTGTGTGCTGCATCCTGTAGCGTGGAGGGCAGGTACAGATGCCTCCTCAAGGTAAAGGAACATTTGTTCCCTTCCTTTGGCCACATTCTGGCTACATCAGCACGGGAAAGTTGGTAAGGCCTGCAAGGCTGCAATCATATCCACACTTATCTGGGAGTAATTAACTACAGTGAGACTTACTTCTGAGTAGACATGCATAGATGTTGGGTCTGAGCTTGGGTTCTCATTACCTGCTGGAGTCATAAGAACATAAGAACAGCCCCACTGGATCAGGCCATAGGCCCATCTAGTCCAGCTTCCTGTATCTCACAGCGGCCCACCAAATGCCCCAGGGAGCACACCAGATGACAAGAGACCTCATCCTGGTGCCCTCCCTTGCATCTGACATAGCCCATTTCTAAAATCAGGAGGTTGCGCATACACATCATGGCTTGTAACCCGTAATGGATTTTTCCTCCAGAAACTTGTCCAATTCCCTTTTAAAGGCGTCCAGGCTAGATGCCAGCACCACATCCTATGGCAAGGAGTTCCACAGACGCTGAGTAAAGAAATATTTTCTTTTGTCTGTTCTAACTCTCCCAACACTAAATTTTAGTGGATGTCCCCTGGGAGTCGGCTTTGATGTTGGCCCACATCACATGCAAAGGTTACATTCTGAAGTTGGACTGTAAAGCTCAAATCGTGCCTCGTCAAAACTGCCTTGAAAATCCCTGACATCTGCAAAATGTCTGCTCTCTGAGAGCACGAGACAGGCCAGGAAAAGAAGCTTCATTCTCCAATCTCAGTCTCCCTCCAGGGCATACATTTAGTCAGTAGAAACCAGTGGAATTGCCTGCAGTATTTAAATTGCTGGCTTGTTTTCAATTCTTTCCTTGTTTTGTTTTGGTTTGCAGCAGTGGTGTAGCCAGACAGGGTGCAAAGCACTAAGTTGTGCAGGGAGCCTCACTGTGGCACGCAAGTGACCCCTCCCCTTTGGAGCCTTTCCAGGCCACAAGAGCAAAACAGGTGTTCCACCTCCATTTTGCTCTCACTGCCCGGAATGGCTCCAAAGGGCAGGGTGAGGGGCCCCTTGCGCGGTCCATTCAGGCACCTGCGAAACTTATTGCTTTGCACCCCCTCCAGCTACACCACTGGTTTGCAGACCGCATAAAGTTGAATTTGTGCACCACACGCAAGATGCGGGCTGATTGTGCTTCTTGTGCCAACATGGCGTCCGTGTTTACCTCTTGCAGGGAAACGCTCTTTCTCTTTCCTGCAATTTCAAGGAGAAAAAGCAGCTCAGAAAACAGTGTAATATATTGTACGAGTCCCTTAGGGGAGGAGAACTGGAAGAGCTGGTGTGTTCTTATCTGTAGTGGGAAACACACACACACACACACACACACACACACACACACACACACTCACTCACTCACTCACTTTCTCTCTCTAATCGCTGGAGAGAACCAGGCCCCATAGGCAGAGTTGCTGAAGGAGCATACAGGGAAATCAGTGATGGGGGTCCCGAGATGGCAGGAGCAGCTCAGTGGGGGACGACTGCAAGCTAAGCTGAAAGTGTTTGCAACGTGCAGAGTTATCGCTTGGATTCCAGCTCTCGCCTTCTGTGCCCTTAATTTTCTCTCTCATTTTGCTGAACCTTCAAGGATAATGCCACAATGATCACAAGCAATTTCCCTGCTCCTGGGGATCTGGCTTGCTAAACAAACTCACACACACACACTAAACTGGGAAAAATTAAAGGGCCGTTAGCACTCTTCATTGACAAGTTAGGATCTCACCCTGTTGTAGAGTGGATATTGCTCCTCCAAGTAGGCCAAGCGGAGACCGATAAGTGCTGGACACCCAGCTGTCGGCGGCGGCAGCGAAATGAGCTCCTTAGAAATTCAAATTGCACAGCCGAGCCATTATTTGCCTGGAAAATGTTCTAATTCTAGGTGGGAAATTGCGAAGTCCTCTGAATAAAGACCCATTTGGCAAACCAATTCTGGGAGGTTTTAATTGGTGTGCATTGACTAGTAGTTCGCTTTGCATGGCCTGGATGTGGGAAGGCGACAGAATCGGTTGCGAGATATTTTTGAAACTCAGATCCTAATGCTGGCCCAGTCCATTATTCAAGGCTTTAAATCCAGCAGTTGTTGACCAGCATCACAGGTCAAGAACTCCACCTCCATCTAAAGTACAGGGGTGGGTGGGTAGAGGGAATGTGTGGACAAGAAAGCCTGAATTTCACAGGGAGAAGATTCATCGTGAAGTCTGCAATGGAATCCTGTGGATGTGTCAGGACTAAGCTGTAGGCAGTCATCCAGTGACAGCTGGGAACTAGGAGCCAAAATCAACCTAGGCAGTTAGACACAGAGAAAGCCCATTGTTTTGGAAGCCTTACTAGTACTTCCTGTTAAGGTAAACCGGTGGGCGGAGCTACTCCAGGACCTGGGCATCCTTTGCTGACCAGAGTGATATACCATCATGTAGTGCTGGTGACTCAGTAACTGTGTATGGAGCTGTTTGGGTTCTTTTATCTAGCCCAGTCATCTCCCCACAGTGGATTAGACGCACACCCTTCCAGAATTGGACAGGTCATGCCCCAGGCCTGGAAGAACTCGGAGGTGCCTTTCTCCAATGTCAAGTCAAGGAAGGTTGGAGAAGGTGAATCATAAGGAAAAAGGCTGAAAGGGTTGGCTGGAAGAAAGAAGGAAAGGAAAGAATGAAGAGATGTTGACTCGCTTCATATATGCACTAGAATGATTGGAAGAAGGTTTCCCTGAAGCAACATGGTGCCATTCAGACCATAGCAAATATCAGCAGATCAAGGAATGTCCCATCATTGTGGTTCTCCAAGCTAGACCATCAACATCAGCATCTTCCTGTGTACCAAACTCTTTCTCCTTCATTGCCCCATAATTCAGGAGGGCTTGATTACAGTGGCAGCTCAGTGACATGGTTAAGGTTAATAATTACAAAACAATCCCCTTAATTGTAATAATTGCTTCACCAAACCAGACGAATAACACTTAGGGCATCGTCTGGACACCCCTATCATCTTGTGACTCCTTCCTGCACTGCTCCAGTAGTTTTGGGAGTCCAAGCTGGCAGGAACTGGCACTGTGGCTACTTCTAATGCAAGTGTCACCCTGCATGGAGCCGGGGCAGTGCTGGCTTAAGAGATAACTGACGCTTCCATGCAACCTCAGACATTACCAAGGACCTGTGGTACTGAATAGCTCCATAAGACACCCTTGTAAGGTTAGAGTTCCTTGATATCAAAGAGCCAATCAAATTAGTCTGACCACCAAATGAAGAGCAAGGGTCTTTTTGCTCTCTGAAGCTTACCTGCAACTGGTCTAACCAAACTTCACAACAGAGGCTGTGGGCGGGTGGACCAGCTCTGGCCATCGCTGTGTTTTATGATAAGATTAGAGCTGAGCCAGAAGTCCTTACAAATATCTTTCTGCTCCAAAATGTTGGGGTAAGGGGGACAGTGGCGTCGCTAGGGAGTGCGGGGGGTGCGGACCACACCGGGTGACACGCTAAAATCACAGTGGTTAGGAGTAACCCCATCATATTATATACCGTTGGATGTGGAATTTCGAGAGGAATGCAATGCAATAAACCACAGTGAAAAATCACCTTTCTATCAAAAGTTATGGCAAAAAAACTGGAGAACAAAAAATGCATGGATCCCTATGGAAAGTGAAAGTGAGCTGTATTGCATGTTTACCTGAGAGTAGGCAAACATGCCTTAGACCATTGGAAAGGGTCTAAGGCATGTCTAAGGCATGAGAGGAATCCAACAACACCAGAATGGTCCTGATCCAAAGAATGCAGCCCTCAAAAACACCTGAGAAGGAAGTTCCTTCCTCCAAGCAGATGAATATATTGAGCCCTATGGAAAGCGAAACTAAGCCTCATGGTCAGGTTTAGTTGACTCACGGTCAAGTAGGCAAACATGCCTTGGCTGGTGTGGAAGATCAGGTGAAGGAGAATGCAAGGCTACCAGAATGGTCCTGATCCTATGCACCTGGAGCTAAACAAGTGCTCCAGAAGGCAGCCTCCCCCCCCCCCACACTAAAAAAGGATCAAAACAGAGGCTGCAGCTAAAAAGGTGAACATTTTTGAGACTTGCAGAGCAGGTGGATCCTGACAGTGATCTGGTTTAAACAGAAGTACTTAAATTGAACTGGGCACTGGGTAGGGCTGAAAATCTTACTGATTTTTGGAGGGGGGAGGGTCTTATTGCAGGCAGGCTACAGAGGAGATTCACTTGGTGGACCAGGGCTAGCTTCTTCTTATTTAATTATTTGTTTTACTTTAATTATTTATACTTATTTATTTTAATTTCCCTGATGATGTTACTTCCACCATGACATCACTTCTGGTGGGTCTTGGACAGATTTTCATTCTAAAAAGTGGGTTCCAGTGCTAAAAGTTTGAGAACTGCTGCAATAAGGCGTTAGTAAATTGACACCCTTGGGCTGGTGACACCACTAGTGACCAAAATCACTAAAATCATAATTAGGAAGTATAATACCATCATGTTATATATCAGTCAATGTGTAATTTCATGCAGAATGTATTCTATCTTTGTCCTATCAAAAGGTACAGCCAAAAAACAAGTGGGGGCAGAGCAATGGTACATCACTATGCCCACCACCTGGGGTATTGCCCCGCCCACTGCATGGGGGGTGACACACTGGCATCCCGCACCGGGGGACACAAACCCTAGTGACACCACTGGATGAAATGTTCTCCCACACTGCCACCTGTTCACTTTTTTTTTTTGCTGGTACCTGTTTCAAGACAGTGGTGTTGATCTTCCCAGAGGGGTCTGTTGTCCGCCTTTTTTTCCCATAAGTCTCTTCACCATGATGCTACATCTTCACATAATGGTGAATGGTGGTGAAGGGACTTCTGGAGGAAAAAAGGGTATCCTCCAGAAGCCAGTGGGGCTGTCCTGCCACCAATAAGGGTGCCTTGCTTTGCACCCCACCACCCAAAATCCCCAGAATGACTCCCTAAATTCCAAGATTGCAAATGGTGCAGCAAAATAGGGACAGACAGTTCAGCACAGCAGGTTCCTTCCAAGATAGACTATCATGCGTGTCTCTGGCAATCCTGCAGATTGAGAATAGCTCTGCATTTGTTGTAGCTTGCTAGCTCACTCCTCGAACAGGGAGAGGAACTCTTGGCATTCCGTCTCAGAAAACGAGGCCTTCAATATCAGATTTGGGTCAAACAATAAATTTGGCATTAGCGCACATAAAATAAAACTGGCTCCAATGTTCCCTAAAGAATTTACCTCATGCCAGACCGGATGGAAAGGTAATTTATCCTAGAAATAACGACTTCGCGGAGAGCCATTTGGTCAAGATCCAATTCAGGGTAGAGTACATTTGGACTGGGAACAAACGCAGGAAAGAACATTGAGGCATTTTAAACAGGGGCAAAAGATTTGAAAGAGCAGAGAAAGTATTCTTCGGAACGTTCAATGTCGCCCTAAATTAGGCCATAAAAAAGTAAGTGCTTTTAAAAAGCCATTTTGCACGGCAGAGGCTGAATTGTCAAAGCTTACCTTTGATTTAGGGCCTGGCGCTGGCCTTGAGGATCCAGAACAGAGAACAGTACTGGAGCGTGGCTGAGACAGAGTGTGTCACACACCCACATTTCACAGGCGAGAACAGGGACATGCTTGAAAGAGAAGCGAGTGGGTGTCCCCCATTCCACTCCTTTGTTGTGTCAACATTTGACTCTGCCCTGAATTTTGCTCTGACAAGGAACTGTTCTGGAATTGGGACACCACAACTGGCCACATCCATTCCACATTTTTGCATAATTCCCCCTCAGTCGGTTTGCTACTGGCACATGTGCACATTGCTAAGACATCACCGAAAGCACATCGACACACACACACCCCGCACCCACACACATGCTATCTGTAAAGCAGATATCTGTAAAGCCGACATACAAAAACACGAGGCCACATTTTGCATTCAGCATACCATGCAGTTTTGCCCTTAGGGTCCTGTGTTCAAATCCCACTCATCCTATTTTTATCCCACTCTTCCACCTGGTCATTACAGGAGGTTTTGGGAGCCAAATGGATGTGCTTCTGTCTTCCCTCCCCTTCCCTTCCCTTCCACCTTTTGTATCATGTCTATGAGATTGGGGGGCTTCCGGCAAGACTCGTGACATTTTTTAAATCAACATACAGTGTTTAGAAAACTTGAGGTGCTTTGTAAACAAACAGGTCTGAACAGGAACAGAAGTGACACAGCAGACCAAAGACAATCTGCAGAGGAGAGGGAAAGAAAGTGTCTCCCAACAGGCCAAGGCTCACCACCCGCCCGGTTCAGGGCCACACTGTCAAACAGATGAGTTTCTATCCTTTCCCAAACCGTGTGTATTAGTGTTTATGATGATAGCTCAGGATGTTTCTTGTTATCCTCAGAAATGTCTAATCCTTTATTGAATCCCTCTAAGCTCCTTGGCTGCAGCGCTATCTCGGTGCCAAAGAGCAGCTCATGGCTGGCCATTACTAAAGCCGTTCGCCGACCCGGCAGCGAAGCCGCAGCGATATCCCCAAAGGACTTTTGACACCATGTGGAGGATCAGATGTAACATCCCTTGTTTTGTCCCCAGAAAATCCAAAGCTTCCAAACTTCAATGGCTCCGTTCCCCTCTTCCTCTAAAATCTGAGGCGCCGTGGAGGTGGTGGCTGGCAAGGAGGGCAGCATTTATTGCTTGGCACAGCTCTGCTTACTAGGATCTGATTGATCATGTTTGTTTGGCTCATATTTCATAGGGATCTGCACAACCCTGGGAGAAATTGCACATGTTTTCTAGAAGCTAATTTGGCTCCCCTTGAACATTCAGGTGTTCAGATGTTCCTTGAGAGGAACCCTGGAAGTCACTTGGAATGTCACTTTTTAAAAAAATTTCAGTGCCGACTAACCCTAGTGTTTAGCAAACAAAATTAAACATATTCATCATATTAATTTTACATGCTGTAGATTTCCCAGTAGTCCGGTCGAAATGAAATTTTGACTAGGAAAAAATGCCAATAAAGCATATAATAAAGTGATCTGAATGTTAGATTCAAATGCATTCAAAGTTTTGCCTAGAAATTGTATTGCTTGGAAATTAAATATATGCATATTTTAAGGCATAACAATTCAATAACATGTGCTTCCCTTGTAATTAAATTTTTGGAATAAAATGAAAGCACTTTAAAGTGTTACAATACTAATTTTAGAATGCTTGAAGAGTTGCCACATTCTTATCTATCTATCTATCTATCTATCTATCTATCTATCTATCTATCTATCTATCTATTCCTTCCTTCCTTCCTTCCTTCCTTCCTTCCTTCCTTCCTTCCTTCCTTCCTTCCTTCCTTCCTTCCTTCCTTCCTTGTCTGTCTGTCTGTCTGTCTGTCTGTCTGTCTGTCTGTCTGTCTGTCTGTCTGTCTGTTCCTTCCTTCCTTCCTTCCTTCCTTCCTTCCTTCCTTCCTTCCCTATCTATCTATCTATCTCTCTATCTCTCTATCTCTCTATCTCTCTATCTATCTATCTATCTATCTATCTGGTGGCCTGTGGACAGTCTTCTTAGGTGTGTCCACGCATTTTATCAATACATGGAGGAAGAGTGAGATGGTGACTGCCAACCATTTTTCACCCCACATTACCGGATGATCCACCCTATGCAAGCTGTATTCCTCTCTCCTTATAAACAGGTCAGGGCTTGGCAGCTGTGGTGATGCAGTACCGGTTTCCGCAGGGGGGTCCTCCCTCCCCATAGCCCCCCATTTACCCAACTGAGCAGAAGCCACGCCCAGAAGGCACCTGCCGCAAAGTGCTGCATGGTGCTGTCTGGAAGCTGTCTGATGACGTCACTGCCAACTGCTTCCAGGAGGTTGTGCTGGTCTCCTGACGAGCGAGGTGCTGGCTGTGACAGTGGGAGATCTGCTTACTGCCCCAGCACAAGGCCCCCTGAGGTGCAGGGCACAATTTGGTTCAATAGGGGAAATCGACTTAAAGTTGACTCCATTTATAAATTTTGTGCTTTTCAATAGAGGAGGACTAGATGAGTTTTTGGTTTGATCCTGACCCTCTGATCCAAAGGGCTCTTCTTATGTTCTTAAATGTCTGAAGCAGGATCCCTGTGACATCTTCCTCCTACTACAATGTTAAATACATGCAATAAATGCAGGTTCCAAGTTTTGTCTCATGAGAGCATTTGTCAGTGCGGAACAATAGGGAATCCTGGAATGAGAGCCAGAAACCAGCAGTCGGAAGCCAGAAAATGCATGGTGGAAGCCCAACATTCTGGAGATGGAGGGCTTGATCCTGTTCAACTGTCCGGCACTGATGCAGCCATGCATGTACCAGATGCGCACTGCATCATGCAACGGAGGGGGGCAGACATGGAGGCCTCCTCAAGTTAGGGGAATGTTTGTTTCCTTACCTCAGGGCTGCATTTCAGGTGCATCGGTGCTGAGTTTGCCCAGGCAAGGTTCCAGTCTAGCCTGGAAATCCTTCCAAGTCAGGGTGAGCCAACAGCTGGACTGAGCATGCGGAGTCACCCAAGGGCTGTTTCACCTCCCAAGGAACAATCCTCATTTCATGGGGCATCAGCAAACACATTTGTGAGTTCCTCATTGGGTGTCGCTGGACAACATTTCACAGAAATCCAGGCGTTCGCTTCACAAGATTGTTCGCCACCGCCCTCCCTGTTCATGAAGCATGATCCTCTCCTGTGCAGCCAATCTATCGGAGCCAGCAAACTGTGGGCCGTGCGCATCAAAGCCACAGCTGCGAGGAACTGGTCATCCGATGATGAGGCATCTATCTCTGCAGCGCCTGCCATGCGGCCATCTCAGCCTGCACCGTGCCAAGGAAGAGAGAAAATGGGATGACTAAGTGGACTTGATGGAAGTCCATAAAACGCAATGAAGTGACAGCCATCCAACTGCAATATTGTTTTTGCTCCATAAACTCCACATAAGCTATGATCACTTCCTCCATCCTTTTGCATAGTTAGTCGGAAAAGGATATTTTCGAAAGGGAGACTTGCACTCAGCACACCACGGGTGGCACATCGATTCTGGCTTCTGCAGAGGGGTGTAGACCTGATGGAGTGCACAGTGGGTTCCAGTGGGGCTGGGGGGCTGATGTCGTCAGGGGGGGCGCTCCAGTTAGGGAGGGCCCAGTTCAGTGTGCCCATGTGCTGCCAACCAGCTGAGGCGGAGCAGGAGCTAAGGATAGGTGGTGGCAAGGGCAGCAATTCTAGATTAGAGCGTGTAGCAGAGAGCCCAACAGCTTCAGGACTCTGAGGAAAACCCACACCCACGGGTTGGGTACCCCAACGTCACCAAAGGAGGCACACGATGGCTGATTGGGTGTAGGACAGACTTTGAGCCAAATGGATCAATTGCTCCCAGTTCGGCCCAGTGCCTAAGGGGGTGCCTAGGGTGATCTACCCTAGTCTTGTAGGCAATTTTATACGAAAATCTACTGAGATCCATTTGGTCCATTAACTCACATGAACTTTAAAATGCACATTTTGATTCCTTTCCATTCTGCCCCAGAGATATAAAGTAAATAATAAGTTTTATCGATCTCTCGAAGATTCTACAGACCTTGACTGTGAGCCCAGGGTCCCACAAAAAACATTGCCAGTTGGGCCCCACGGCTCCTCAGACTGGCCCTTATTGGGTGCTCCCAGTTTTTCTCTTGCCCAGATATAGGAGCTTCCTCCCCCAAGTCAGAGCCCCAGCATCCCCAAATCCCTGGTGCTGTGGTCGACAATCATCTCCAGTGCTTAGAGATTCTATTGCAGACATGAAGTCTCCTGACTACAAGAGTCTCAGGGCAGAGCAGTCAAGCACAGGGAGGGTTTGCTGAGGGTGGAAAGTTTGGCCAACTCTGATTCAGGAGGAAAATATGCTCTTCGAACCAGCCAGCCTTGTCCAGACAGGAACGTGTGTGGGGGGGGCGAGGCAGGTGAGGCAGAGCCTCCGCACCTAAGTCCTTCAGAAAGCACTGGTGCTGTGTGGTACCATGGTAGCGTGTGGGTTGTGAGTGCTTGGGCTTTTTCGAAAGACTCTGGAGGGGAGGCCCTGCCTCACCTGCCTCCCCACCCACTGCACATCCCTGTTCCAGAGGTATTATTCCAGTGTTGGAAATCTTATTCTGATTTCAATCCTACATTCCCTAATAGCTGTTTTGCTTTCATAGATCTCCATAGCTTTTTGTCATTTGAATGCTGGCTCTCTAGAGGAAACATTAGATGTCTTCTGGCTGCACTGGGGGCTCCACCAGTGTCATTTAATTGACTCCGATGTGGTTTTTGTCCTTTGCGGAAGTCTCCCCTGCTCTGCCCAGGACCCCCACACACACCATGCTGTCACCCACCCCCAATCCCAGCAGGATACAACAAGCAGGGCCTGTTCCACAATGTTTTGTGCTTGCAATCTCGCCACAAAGGTTCTGATGGGTTAAGAAAACAATGTAGCGAGGAATTAGCAGGGAGCAGAAAGGTTCTGGCATTTCCCATCACCACAATGAAAGGCTCTTTTCATGACCATTTAATTTTCTCAGCTGGTGGGGAAGGCTGGTTGATCTAGGAACCAGAGATGGCTTTGTGAAGCCTCAAGCCCCCCTTGCAAGTCCAATTGCTTCAGGTCAGTTTGTGATTTCAAAACAAAAAAAAAATGTTTGACAAACAACTCCCATGAACTTGGAGACAGAGAAAACCAGTCAAGCATGTCGTGTGGGGTGCTGTATGAAGAGAAAAGCAGCCCCAAACCGCCATCAGACAGCACCTTCTCTGTTCCAAGTTCCCAAGCGTACTGAGGTTGTGGATTCCATGGGCAAGTTGCCTTAATGCTTACATAAGGGGCAGATAAAAATATGTGCAGAATCTGCCGGCAACACAATGCATTCATCAAGAAAGGGTTAAATTAAAACACATCAAGGTTCTCCGGTGACTCAGGAGATCTGGCCAAACAGATCTTCCCACAGTTCACAGACAGAAACAGGGACACTGCTGCAATGTCTCAACTTGTTCACCAAAGATCCCTACTCAAGATGTTTCCGCCTATCCCATCTACTCCTGAAGGCTCTCCTCTGCCTTCTGACCTGTCTTGATCTGAGGGCACCTGTTTCAAGATGCCTTCGCCTTCACAGGTGTAGGGTAGCTCAGTGCTTGGATGGATGACTACCTGAGATTCCTTATGGATATGCCTTGAGACCCTTCCTGGCAAAAGGTGAGATATAGATGGAATAGAGAAATCACCTTGTAGTAGCCTGCCTCTGCTCATTTAAATGCCACAAAAGTAGTATATTTTCTTTGGCATGAAGGTGCATTAGCAAAATATAAGTGTGCTACAATAGATCAGTTCAGAATCTATGTTTGCAGCTGCCCTGTGGGATAGGGTCTCTTTATATGCATGGATACCAGAGGCAATGCATCCATGTTCCACTTTGTTCAATGGAATCCATGTTCAGACTTTGCCTCCAGAGATTCTGGGGACAGAACTCAACCCAACTCCAGTGCCACTGCAATTTTAACACCACCACCCCCAAGAGACAAATTAGGGACCAAACAGGGGAAGTGATTTGATGAAGAACATATATCAGGACAACATAGGGTTTGTCCTTAGTAAGTGTGGACCATTGCAACACATGGAACTGCAGGACACTGGAGCTTCTGGAGTGGAGCAGCCTCAAAGAATATTCTTGCCCCACAAATCAAGGTCTGCTTTGGCATTTCGGCCCAATTGACTCTGGATAGATTGTTTCACACCCTCCTCCTTCTCCTCCTCCATCTTAAATTTGATTGTACACCTTTCTCAAACTGGGAGACAACCCAGAGAAGATACTCACTTTTTTGTGTCTTCAACCACTTTTTCAGCATTTCAACTGGAGCGGCAGCTACTAAAGATTAATATGGGACCTTCTTGGAGTTGCAAAGGAGCAGACGTGATCCTGGGAGAGATCCCAAGTTAACATTCATCTTTGTTCTGGGTAGGACAGAGTGGGCCTCTTTGGCTGGAAACAGACAACTGTGAGATGAAAGCAGTACGTTAAGAGACACCTTCTTCCAAGCTGCACACACCAATTTCTTTTGCTCAGGCACTGCAGCTGGTCTCACAGGTGATCTGCAGGTTTACAACACAATGCAAAAACTCTGCTCAGCCTGTTTGACCAGAGGAGCGGAGTCAGGTGAGCCTGAGGACTATGGCAGACGTGACTCCTCCATGTCATCCCCAGCTCACTGAAGACAGAATGAGCACCTACAACTCTAGTCTGGAACGTGAGTCGCTGAACTCACTTTCGTGCATTCATTTTTGTTAGATTTTGTGAATTTGAAGTGAGTTTGATGGCCCAAAATTCTGAATCAATACAAGGCGATTGTGTCTACCATGAATTCTCACTAGGTAGCCTTAGGCAAGCCTCTCCCTCTTCAGCTTTGGTCTTCCTCATCTGCAATGAGGATGATATGTCTACCTTACAGGGTTGTTGTAAGAATTACATCAAGCTGATCCAAGAGAAGCACTTTGCACACTCAGAAAGCTGCATAAATGCCAAGTACGGTGAACCCTCCTTAACAGTGTGATCGGCACCTGTGATTTTGACTCAGCGCATGTGCCAACCACACATCTGGAGGGCATCAAGAACGGGAAGGGACTTCCAGTTGCATCCAGGAGGTATTTTGAGGAACAGGGAGGCTGTGGTCTTTGGCAAAAAGATCCTTTTGGACAGGTCCAGAAGGTCCTTGAGGTCCTCCCTGCAATTCTGTGGAAACCATAATCCTCAGGGGGACCAGGAACGGATCCCTCAGAGATACTAAGAGCTCACTGTATACGTACTATGAATATTGGTGTCCTGTAGGGCTTATTGGGCTAGTCTTTTAGCTGAATCCAGAGCGAAATTTTTCCTCCAAATTTCTCTCTCTTTCCTTGTACTCATGGAAGCCACAATATCATCTCTTTCTTCGTCTGTTTTCACCCATTTGCCCGCTGCCAAAGAAATTTTTAAAAAGGAAAGCTTTATCAAGGCAATATTTCCTGCCTGTGAATGAGATCATCCACTTTCTACAGATGCCCTTTTTCCAAATGGAAAGAGACCAAACTTGTAAAAGGTTAAATGTTTGCCCACTAGCAAAAAGATGGGTCAGCTCGGAAAAAATGGCCCCCATAAACCACCCCGGACGGAAGTTCGATAAGAACTATCTGCTAGTACAAGGAGCTGGGGACTGCAAGAAGGCGTGGAGGAGATAACATGTTGCTCTGGAAGGCAAGAGGGTTCAAAACCAATTAAACAATGACATCCTAAGGAGAGGCTTTTCTAAAGAGATCAGCTCCCATGGCAATCCTGTAATTAAGTCCACTCAATTTGGAGAAGAGGTCAGCCTGTTGGTGGTGGTGCGGGGACTGTGGAATATGAAGCAATATCTCACAGAGCGCGCAGAAAGCAGCAGCATTTCAAGTTTAGGGTGCCTGATGCTGGGGCATGGGGCTTTTTGGAAGACAGGCTTGGGACCTATTGCCTGGTGTCCTAACTAAAGGTGTGCGTCTGAGTGGGTAGGAGAGTTGGTGACGCACATGCTTAGATGCACAATCAATCATTCATTATTGTTCTGCGTCTTTGGAGCTGGTTTGTGCCACACGTAACAGGTTCCAGGGCATGAGTCTTGTTTCTCTGCGGCTCTGTCTGAACATGGCTGAGTATTGATCAAGTGTTTTGATCTTGGAAGGGGAATTATTTTTGGAAAAGCCCAACAATTGGAGTGCTGCACCTCTGGAAATGCAGCTTAAGCTCTTGGACAGAGAGGGAAGGTTTTCAACTGTTAGAATAAAGGAACAAGATGCAAGGGCGGGCACCAGGATGCAGGTCTCTTACATAAGAACATAAGAACATAAGAACAGCCCCACTGGATCAGGCCATAGGCCCATCTAGTCCAGCTTCCTGTATCTCACAGCGGCCCACCAAATGCCCCAGGGAGCACCAGATAACGAGACCTCATCCTGGTGCTCTCCCCTACATCTGGCATTCTGACTTAACCCATTCCTAAAATCAGGAGGTTGCGCATACACATCATGGCTTGTACCCCATAATGGATTTTTCTTCCAGAAACTCATCCAATCCCCTTTTAAAGGCGTCTAGGCTAGACGCCAGCACCACATCCTGTGGCAAGGAGTTCCACAGACCGACCACGCACTGAGTAAAGAAATATTTTCTTTTGTCTGTCCTAACCCGCCCAACACTCAATTTTAGTGGATGTCCCCTGGTTCTGGTATTATGTGAGAGTGTAAAGAGCATCTCCCTATCCACTCTGTCCATCCCCTGCATAATTTTGTATGTCTCAATCATGTCCCCCCTCAAGCGTCTCTTTTCTAGGCTGAAGAGGCCCAAACGCCGTAGCCTTTCCTCATAAGGAAGGTGCCCCAGCCCAGGAATCATCTTAGTCGCTCTCTTTTGCACCTTTTCCATTTCCACTATGTCTTTTTTGAGATGCGGCGACCAGAACTGGACACAATACTCCAGGTGTGGCCTTACCATCGATTTGTACAACGGCATTATAATACTAACCGTTTTGTTCTCAATACCCTTCCTAATGATCCCAAGCATAGAATTGGCCTTCTTCACTGCCGCCGCACATTGGGTCGACACTTTCATCGACCTGTCCACCACCACCCCAAGATCTCTCTCCTGATCTGTCACAGACAGCTCAGACCCCATCAGCCTATATCTAAAGTTTTGATTTTTTTGCCCCAATGTGCATGACTTTACACTTACTGACATTGAAGCGCATCTGCCATTTTGCTGCCCATTCTGCCAGTCTGGAGAGATCCTTCTGGAGCTCCTCACAATCATTTCTGGTCTTTACCACTCGGAAAAGTTTGGTGTCGTCTGCAAACTTTGCTACTTCACTGCTCAACCCTGTCTCCAGGTCATTTATGAAGAGGTTGAAAAGCACTGGTCCCAGGACAGATCCTTGGGGCACACCGCTTTTCACCTCTCTCCATTGTGAAAATTGCCCATTGACACCCACTCTCTGCTTCCTGGCCTCCAACCAGTTCTCAATCCACGAGAGGACCTGTCCTCTAATTCCCTGACTGTGGAGTTTTTTCAGTAGCCTTTGGTGAGGGACCGTGTCAAACGCCTTCTGAAAGTCCAGATATATAATGTCCACGGGTTCTCCCGCATCCACATGCCTGTTGACCTTTTCAAAGAATTCTATAAGGTTCGTGAGGCAAGACTTACCCTTACAGAAGCCATGCTGACTCTCCCTCAGCAAGGCCTGTTCGTCTATGTGTTTTGAGATCCTATCTTTGATGAGGCATTCCACCATCTTACCCGGTATGGATGTTAGGCTGACCGGCCTATAGTTTCCCGGGTCCCCCCTCTTTCCCTTTTTAAAAATAGGCGTGACATTTGCTATCCTCCAATCTTCTGGTACCGTGGCCGTTTTGAGGGACAAGTTGCATACCTTAGTCAAGAGATCTGCAACTTCATTCTTCAATTCCTTAATAACCCTTGGGTGTATGCCATCAGGGCCCGGTGACTTATTGATCTTTAATTGTTGTCTTGTGTGCTCCCTGAGGCATTTGGTGGGCTACTGTGAGATATAGGAAGCTGGACTAGATGGGCCTGTGGCCTGATCCAGTGGGGCTGTTTTTATGTTCTAACAGGGTGTCTTGGAACACATGCTCAGGCAAGGAACTCGTCGTAGTTTCCAGAATGAGCTCCCAGGCCTCACCCACAAAAACCCAGTCTTAGTTTTCCCCAAAGAGTTCTTAGTTTGAATGAATGAATAAACCTTTATTAGGAACTAAGATGAGTTTTTAGTTTTGGCAGCCTAATTTAGGAAAAAAAAACAAAACACCTTGTTTTTGTTGTTGGCAAATAACTAGGAGTTAGAAACACTCGATGTAAATCACCAAAAGTACTACAAGTTGATATCAGATGTGTCTTTTTTGTCCACTGCAGCATATGCATGAAGAACAATCACAGTCTCTGCACAAGTCAGTGACACTTCATCTGTTTCGAAGTGTCACTCATGAGTTCCTTTCCTCTTCCCCTTGCAAATATCACCTGACAGCTTCCTTGTGGAGTTTCCTTTCCTACGGCAAAGTGTCACACAGGTATTGCTGAGAGGCATGAAGCTGTCTGACAACCCCCAGTTGTCCCCAAAAAGGGGAGTGGTGGCAGAGTGCGTGCACCTTCTGGGGGGGGAGGCTCCAGGCTGAGCTGACACTTCCCGAAATGCCTCTGTTCTCTGTTCCAGTGGATTCAGGCAGTGATGACACAGAATCATGTCCCTTCCTGTCCTCGCAAATGATGGACAGTGCAGTGTCTCTTATTTCTGATGCAAAAGCTGCAGGGACACACTGAGACAGAATGATAAAGGACAGAGGGGGGAGGATGCTCAGTGGGAACATAAGAACATAAGAACAGCCCCACTGGATCAGGCCATAGGCCCATCTAGTCCAGCTTCCTGTATCTCACAGCGGCCCACCAAATGCCCCAGGGAGCACACCAGACAACAAGAGACCTCATCCTGGTGCCCATCCTGGGAGACTGAGGGTTCTTTCTGGGCCGCTCTGGTCCTGGTGAAATCACCTGCCAGGTGAGTGGAAAAGGTCTGCCGCTCCTTTCCCCGTGAGTGCAGAGTTTGGCTTCCTTGGTTTTTAAAGATATGGAGTGGTTTGCTCTGTCCATCCTCACCTGATGATGCACGTTAATCCACAGAGAAGGAATGTGGTTGGTGGTCCCGTTTTGAGACTGGAGGCTCATCCAGGTGGCCTTTGATACCTTCTCCTTCTGTGATGGGGTCATCCTGCTTTACATTTCCACTGGGCGCACTAAGCCAATGTTGTAAACAGTGAGTTTGGTCCACGTGGACAGAGACCTCTGCCAATCACAGACAAAGAACCACTAAAGGATGATGGCAGACCCCTTGGCCAACCAAACCAGATGGGTTCACAGTGCTAACTGGCAATCTGGCAGCCCTCTTAGAGGTTCAGCTACCAGCAGAGATATTTTTCTGCTTTCAAAGTGATTCTGTTTCCAAGTTTAATTGGGTGGCCATTTTTGTTCAAAGTATGGAAACTGCTTTCATTGCCAAGGGCCCGCCTCTTAATTGTGCCCTTGTTCTATTTCAATTTCCGGGTGACCTTGACATTCCGAGCGACACTGTGCTTCCCCTGGTGTTCTGAGCATGTGCTGTTCAACAGTGGCCAATGTGTTCCCAGAATCCAGCTTTCCTGTCCAGCAAGTTGTGTGCAGTTCCTTATTCCCCTTTCCTCCTTCCTTGGATGTGTGTGTTCCATTTTACTCAGCTCAACAGAGGAGACAAGAGGTGAGAGCAGTGGCATAGCTAGAGGGGGTGCAAAGCACTATGTTTTGCAGGGAGCCTCACAGCAGTGTGCAAGTGGCTCCTCCCCCTCCCCTTCAGAGCCATTCCAGGCATTCACCTCCTTCCCTCCCTGCGTTCGCCTCCATTTTGTTCCCTAAGCCCAGAATGGCTCCAAAGGGAAGGGGCCGCTTGCACACTGCGGAGAAGCTCCCTACAAGACTTAGTGCTTTGCACCCCCTCTGGCAACACCACTGGATGAGAGAAGGCTTTTCTTGTTTCAACCAAATCTGTGGACATGATTCCACCGTTCTTATCCTGTGTTTGAAATAACTGAGCTGGGAAAAGCGCACATGGAGCTCTGCCACCCTGCAGCTTGATCAGCCATTCTTGCCATGCAGTCGTGGGTGCAGAATTGCAGAAGTCTCCATGCTTAAATGGGGGAGATATAAACTGTGTGCATTTCATCTCTGGTGCTGTTTGAACACGGAGGCCATTCTGGCAAAGTCAAGGATGCGCTCCTGGTTTCCTGGAGATAACATTGGTTTCCTTTTGAGAGAAAGTCATTTGGGAATGACACAGATCATTTAATTTTCCCTTTCTTGATGTCTGGTCCGACATCTGCTTCCCTGATGCCTCCCTCCCCCTCATTCCACATTCCCGGCATAATGGACCCAATACAAGAAAGGAGAATATTAAACTTCTCAAAAATCCTCCAGGGGAAATTGCTTGGCTTTAACTGCAGAGTCTCTGCCAGAAATAAAAATTGTAAATCATTTATTGTTCCCCGCCTTTCTTTTCTTTCAATGCCTTTATATATATATATATATAAATAAAATCCTTTCAATGTAATTAGATCAGCATGTTCCTTGTTTTTTGATTTTATTTTTAATTGGGAGTCTGGGACTGCATTGTTAAGGTCATCTGATGTCAGTTCCTGGATGGAAAACTCTGAAGTTATTTATTGTATGGGGAGGCTCTGTGCCATTTTCTGCTCTTTCAGCTTATAGGAATTGCTTTCCAATCCGGATGGTTAATGCAATATTTTTCTCCCTCAAATCAAGTTGTGATTAAACTCCTAGATATATTATTTGTAAATAACTGAGGGGAGAAAATCTGGTCATTGGGATCTGTTAGGCTGCCAACAGGAAAACCATTTAAAGGGGGGGGGGGGATGCTAGAGAAACAGATTCCTGCAGAGACACTAATACATATAAATGATGCTTGAATTACTTCCATATCTGGGTATTTTAAAGGCTTCAAAGGTCATTGCTCTACATGCAAGTTGCCAAGCAATTCAAGGAAAGTAACTCCGGGCAACTCCATTACACAGCATGACTCGCCAATTTAAATTGACTGGAGCAACATCCAAGTCAGTTCACACCTCCCTGGCTGGAAATACATGATTATGATGTGAAGGATGAGCTGTGGGTGCCAGCTTAACTACACTACTCACCCGACAGCTGAGAGTTTATGACTCGGTTGCTCACCCACGGAAGGGTAGCCGTCTGTCCGTCAGCAATGGTGGAAGCCAAATTTGCTCTGAGGTAGACACGGGGGCACAACTCACGTCACCTCCACTGTACACCTGATCGTGTGGTTTTCTTTGACGCAGCCAACCTCAATGCGTAGCTTTGAGCTTGTTGCAGGAGGCATCTGAGCAAGAAGAGTGAATTTTGTCCCTGGCAGCAGCAGGGCTGGGCAGCAACCCTGGGAGAACTGGAACTCAGGACCAGGAGGCAAACCAGTTACCAGGACCAAGGAGTCTGGAATAAAACTGAATACATATTCTTAAGTAGGGGAGACTCTTATGTCTTGTCTTTTTAGTGTATTTATTCACCTCTGTCTGTCTGTCTGTCTCTCTCCGTGTGTGTGTGTGTGTGTGTGTGTGTGTGTGTGTGTTTTGTTCCCTTGCTTCTCCTTCTTCTTCCTGAAACTATCATTCTTGCTACGTTGGCTCCAACTGAACCCCATGCAAGAACGACAACAAGCAAGGAAGTGACTCCTTCAATCTAGAAGGATTCTCCCCAGACATGCTTTCTGCCGCTGTCCAAGAGAGGCCCTTTGTGAGTCCGCGCAACATCCCAGAATGTGCTTTGCTTGTTTTATACCCCCTTGTGGAGTTCAATCCAGGTCAGCGACGACACCCACCATTAAATGCAACACTCTCTATGCCACTGCTGGGAGCTCTAATTCTTTGTGCAATGATGTTTCTGCATGGACAAGGCCCAGTGTGGAGCGGCCATCCGCTTTTGCTTCCCGGCCATCTGGCTCGCCATTGTCCACTCCTGACGAATGATAAACATCCCTTTGCACATTTCTGGTCATGAAAAGATTCTCACACAAAACCACAGAAAGCCCTGCCCTGGGCTAGGTTGTGCCTCTCAGGGAAGAGAAAGGGAATGGAGGGAGGCTGAGGTTTGAATTACAACTGTTGGGTCAGAGCCATCCCAGGCAAGAGCCAGTTAGGCCTCAGTGCTAGTCACACATGCATTGTTCTCACACACAATTTGTGTACATTATTAAACTGTGCAGGTGCGCTTGATGCGAGTGCAGCAGTATGCACAGCCTGTACCCCACATTTGAGAGGCCCCATCCCTGGGTTCACTTTTAGAGTGAATGCGTGTACAGCCATTCACACAAAAACACGTGCACTTGTATGTGTGTACAAAGTAACGTGTGAATAACTCTCTACTGTCAAGTGACAGGGATTCCTCTCTACAGTGTGAGGTACAGCAGCTGTTTCTGGCCTCTGGAAGGAGAGGGCATATTGTTCAGGGCTCAGGCCCCCTTTTCCAACCAGTGAGACATTCCGGGATCCGTGGCAGAAACCTGTTCAGGCTGTCTTGGGAGAAGAGAGCGCTGGAAGCTTGTGGTGCCCTCGTCTCACTTGCAAATGTATAGACAGAATGGAGTTGGCTCTCCTGCAGACCACACCCACAATGGGTGCTTCCTAAGAATGTCTGCAGTGACCAGCTACCAGTTCTTCCTCTGGCTTCCTCTTGGCTTCAGTCACAGATTGAATCCCAACCTCTTCACCTCTTCCAGCTCACATGCAACACTGGTCTTTGGTGGCGTAGCTGGCAGGGGGTGGAGCAGCCAGCCTGGCAGGGAATGGCTCCAAAGGGAGGGGCCACTTGCCCGCCGCGTTGAGGCTCCCCACCAGCCTGGATGCTCTGCCCCCCTCCAGCTATGCCACCGCTGATCTTTACTCAGTCCCAAGAGAGGAAGGGGGGGAAGCACTATATACCTTGACCCATCCTCTCAAGTAGACAGACTTACATTAGGATCTGGATAGAGCTCCTTTCCAGGACCATCAAGAACTATTTACTCATCTCCAGACTTGCTAGCTTAACAGAAGCACTGACCTTCTTGACAGTTGAACAGTTATGTTCTTTTGTCTCCATTTAGCAATTATTATTATTATTATTATTAACAGTATTTATATACCGCTTTTCAACTAAAAGTTCACAAAGCGGTTTACAGAGAAAAATCAAATAACTAAATGGCTCCCTGTCCCAAAAGGGCTCACAATCTAAAAGGATGCAAATGAATACCAGCAGACAGCCACTAGAACAGACACTGCTGGGGTGAGGTGGGCCAGTTACTCTCCCCCTGCTAAAAAAAGGAGCACCCACTTGAAAAAGTGCCTCTTACCCAATTAGCAGGGGTAACTTCCTGGAAAGGTTCTTCCCTTTCCAACACAAATCCCAAATATAGGGAGGGGAAAATGGGATCGTACTCACTGGTGTATCAGGCCGTGCCTCTGCACCCTGAATGGAACATGCATACACACATACATACACACACAGGGGGTTTCCCTGCAAACAGAACCCCGTTTGATTGGTGTTTCCAATCACATAGAAGCCCCTTCCACACTTTCAGCTGAAGGATTCGACCTCTACAAATAGTCAGAGGGTGGGTCATGGCCCACTCCCTTTCATGTGTTTACTGGATGCATGGAGGAGAGTGACTCAGGCAGATTAGTCCACATGGAACTTGCACGCATGGCTAGTACCAGGCTCGTCCCCTCAGTGCATGGCTCCTAATGATCTGATGGATGCACTTTTAAAACACAGACAGGCATTATCCATCACCATTTACTGCTTGTTGCCATAGGGAATCGTAACATCTGGGCTGCCCTCCTAGGTGTGTGCCGTCCAAATAAATCTCATGAGTTGCCACATTAGACATGGCAAATGGTTCATAGTATGGGGCCTTTGTTTTTGTGAGCATGTATTGATTGTCCAAAGAGAATCTGGTCCAACAAGAAGCTGATGGAACATACCAAGATCCAGGTCTACAGAGCTTGCGTCCTGAGTACACTTCTGTACTGCAGTGAGTCATGGACTCTTCGCTCACAACAGGAGAGGAAACTGAACGCTTTCCACATGCGCTGCCTCCGACGCATTCTCGGCATCACCTGGCAGGGCAAAGTTCCAAACAACACAGTCCTGGAACGAGCTGGAATCCCCAGCATGTATGCACTGCTCAAACAGAGATGCCTGCGTTGGCTCAGTCATGTCGTGAGAATGGATGATGGCCAGATCCCAAAGGATCTCCTCTATGGAGAACTCGTGCAAGGAAAGCGCCCTACAGGTAGACCACAGCTGCGATACAAGGACATCTGCAAGAGGGATCTGAAGGCCTTAGGAGTGGACCTCAACAAGTGGGAAACCCTGGCCTCTGAGCAGCCCGCTTGGAGGCAGGCTGTGCAGCATGGCCTTTCCTAGTTTGAAGAAACACTTGGCCAACAGACCGAGGCAAAGAGGCAAAGAAGGAAGGCCCATAGCCAAGGAGACAGACCAGGGACAGACTGCACTTGCTCCTGGTGCGGAAGGGATTGTCACTCCCGAATCGGCCTTTTCAGCCACACTAGACACTGTTCCAGAACCACCATTCAGAGCGCGATACCACAGTCTTTCGAGACTGAAGGTTGCCAACACACATTGACTGTCAAACCGCGTGGAACAATAAAAACTGAAGGATGCGACAAATAATAGGCCCATTGAAACAAAAACATTTTTAACCTCATGATGGAAGAAGGGAGAGTGGGAGGGACTTCTATAGTCTGGGGGCAGCCACTGAAAAGGCTCTGCCTTATAACTGCCTGGACTGGGAAAGGAAGGAGGAGTGGAATGGAAGAGGAAGTACGGAAGAGAAGAGAGTTGTGGGGTTGACTGAGAAACACTCTCGCCCACCACTCCTCCCCTCCAGATTTCTTCCAATCTAGGGAGTGGGAGGAAGGCGAGCAGCAGTGGGAGCAAGTAGGGGGACAGATAGAGGTGGATGCCTCCTACAAATCACCTGCCTCAGTTGGCCTTGCAGATGGGGCAGCCTGGCTCTTCCCATGTTCCCATATTCCCTGTACTTTTTTTTTAAACAGGAAAAAAAAAGGAGCCCAAACATCTTCATGGATGAACACATCTCCATCGTTCCCTCCGGGTGACCCAGATGCTCTTGCAAATCTTCTCTCCCCGTGAGAATGAGCTGGATCCAAGCGCTTTGCTTAATCCTCGCAATGCTTAGAGCTTTCCACGCTTTCTGGATTTAGCCTTTAATCTGCAGGTTATCAAATGAGCGCACGTCTTTCTGTCTTTCCTTCCTTCCCAGGCAAAAGAAAGGAAGGAAGACATGAGAAACAAAAATGATAATATCTGGGGGGGGGGAGGGAACGATGCTTTTATTGGGTTGAAATAAACTCAGTGAAGAAATAGACATTGGCCATGGGACTTGCTTGGCTGCACTGAGCTGTATGCGGAGGTGGAGAAGCCGTGGTGGGGAGGGGCAGCGGAGCATCCCTCCCAGGCATCTCTCCACCTGGGGCCTCAGTTTCACTGAATGGCTCCCAAAGTCAGCACCAGGACTGGGATGCCCTCCTAGAATCGAGGGAGGAGGGGTCAGACTCTCCTATACTCGGATGTACACATCATTTTTTTTCTCTTTAAGTTGTTTCCACCCTGCCTGGTTGGCCATAGGAGACAGGAAGGACGGATTAGCCAAATCTATGCTTTGCAGGGCACCTGTCTTCGCACCCAATATATATCCCTAAGCCTTGGTCTCCTGGGACCCAGGCGGGAGATGGAGCATGGCCTAAAAGCTCCTGGCCAATAACAGGCTTCCTTTAAAGCAACTCACATATTTTGCAGATTACAGAAAGCCTCTTTCAAATCACGTAGGTGAAGTGCTGAAGGCAAGCATCGTCTTGTCATCCATTTCCCCTCAAATGCTCCTTTTCCCCACCCCACCCTAATCTTTTAGCTACAGGGCTGTAACGCTGATGCCAAGTCCCACCTCAGAGACTCATCAGATCATTCATTCTTTGAAAGGAAAAAAAAAAGGAGAAATTCTACATTTTACCCTTTCAGAAGCAGTGACTGAGTTACCCTTCTCTACAGGTTTTGCAGGGGTGGGTGGGCTGTTCACATCTGTCACTCACGGCTCCTCATTCAGCTATTCAAGCTTTGGCAATTTATAACTGAGAAGGAAACATCCTGAGGACAGAGAAAAGGAAGGAAGGAATGAGATGATTTCACATTAAAGTCCAAGGGCTGATCTGGGGAAGGAGGAGCTCAACTCTGCTTGCATCTCCATCATCTTCTGCAAAATGAAGCAAAACAAACATGCAGTCAGAGGCTGAGGAGGCCCCGGCTTCCCAGGGCTTGGCTGAGAATGGGTAGCTTTGTGCGGCTCTGTCATGCTGCATGAGAAGCTACCCTGAGCCTACATCAAGCGTCAATTAGGGAAGAGGCTTGTTCGCTGTCCTCACGCCTGCATGAAGCCTGCGCCTCCCAGCTCCTCCCTTCCTCTCTCTTGTAATACAGCAGCGGCTGAATAATTTATCATGTTCTCTGTGAAAGGTAATTCCATGGGGCTTTGTTCCATCCCCCCTCCCCCCGCTCATTTCTTTGCCTACCAGAATTCTGATCCCATTCTCAGAAACAAAGCCAGGAGGACTCAAGAATTCCAAGATCTCCAGGGCACACGTGAATGAGGGAAATGTCCATCCCAAGGCTCAGGGGAAAAGTCAGAGGTATACACAGCTGCCTTGTATGGAGTCAGAGCAAGGATTCATCTAGTCTCCTCTGACTGGCAGTGGCTTTCGAAGTGATGCAGATCCTTTCCTAGATCTGCCGGCTGAGAAGGTGGTGCATATGTAGTGTCAGCTGGAGGTGTCAGTGATAGGACTTGGATACCCCTCCCTGTAAACTGTGCCATTGCCCAAGACTCTATGGGAGTCAGATTGTGTCCACATATGCATGAGTGTGAAATTGCTAACAGGACTCAAAGACCACAGCATTGCCCTCACTCTAGATAAGCTTCATTTGATGTTGGCATACAGCCACATCTGATTGGCTACTTAGCACCATAACATAGTCACATTCACGATGTGATCCCTGATTGGCTAGTATCACTAGCCCTGATTGGCTAGTATCACTCCAGGAAGAAGAAAGAAAAAGCCTCTTCAAACAAAGGACAAATCATAACAAAGGAGCAAATCACAGGAGCAACAAAGGAGCTCATAACAAAGGAGCAAAGGAGCAAAGGACAAATCATTACAAAGAAGCAAATCATACCCCAGTAGCAGCAGAAATACTGAGAGTGAATAGGCCAAAAAGAATCTGAATAGTATCACTGCCGCACAAACTCTATTTCTGCCCTCCAATCAAAGCAGGTAGAAGATTTGGTGGAGCCCTGATTAAGGTGTTTTGTTTTTTTAAAATGAGACATTTATGGTATATGGAGAGGTTAGCAGCAGCAGAATGAATGAGCTTTAGGCAGTGGCATAGCTGAGGGGGTGGAGCAGCCAGCCCGGCAGGGATGCTCAACACGGCAGGCAAGTGGCCCCTCCCTTCGGAGCCATTCCCAGTGGGGGGGGCAAAACGGAGCCGTATCTCCGCCCCCCCTCAGCGATGCCACCGGCTGTAGGAATAGGCCAGCCTTCACCTTCCCTCTTCCTTCTAATCATATTAGTATGCTGAATATTTCATCAGCCATCACTACAGATGCACTTGCTTTTATCCCACTTCTGGAAAGAGTCCGGCACTCCCCTGAAGCTTCAAGATTTCTGCCACAGTCTCTCTCCTCCAGCTGTCAGACTGCTGTGACAGCTCAAGCTGGCCTAGTGCTGCTCCTGGTTCCTTCCCCTGCAGAATGCTGATGGGGCTGCAGCCTGAGCCCTGTGTGGCCACCCGGGGCTTGTTTACACAATCAGCGATTCAGAGAAGACAACACCTTAAACGAGTTTCAGTCTCTGATTTGTTTTTCTTTACATGATCAAGTGGGTTAAACAGAGACTGAACTTCTTTGCATAATTGGTTATGTCAGAACAGAGAAGACTCTGGAATGCGGCATTCGTTGGTCTTGGGCTTTTTGCTTCTGGCTTTTAGCAGTGGCATAACCAGAGAGGGTGCAAAGCACTAAGTTTTGCAGGGAGCCTCACCATGGCGTGCAAGCCACCCCTCCCCTTCAGAGCCATTCCAGGCAGTGGATGCAAAACAGAGGTGTATACTCTGAAGGGGAGGGGGCTGGCTGGCTTGCACACCACGGTGAGGCTCCCTGAAAAACTTCGTGCTTTGCACCCCCTCTAGCTACGCCACTGGGTTTTAGGATGAATTACGTACACTGAAAGCGGGAACAGAAGACTGGGGGGGGGGTGACTTATAGAGGAAAAAACAAGCTTTTTTTCACCTCCAGTTTTGTTCTGATTCATTTTGTTTTCCACCTGGTGGAATGTGGCTCTGTAGCCAGTTCAGATGATGAGGGGAAACATCACATGTTTGAGTGTTCCTCCAACAAAAAAATGTCCTTTCACTCAGAAAGGAACTGCCTTATTCCTGCCCACCCTTCTTCCCAGAGTGCTGGTTTCCTGCAGGTGTGAGAAGAAGCATCTAAAGGCTGAAGCACAGTGTCTCCTCCTCCTCTGCTGCTTGTGAGAACAAGGCCTACAATTCCAAGGATTCTTAGGTGGGACCTGGGAGGATTATGCTGGAATAAAACTGAAGTTAAATGTAGAGGGGAGATGCGTCCTTGTTGCCACATGTGAGGCTGAGTACAAGCACTTACCCACAGGAGCAAGCCTGGGGCAGGATTCAGCTTGCTGGATCAGGAGTCACCAGGGCCATCTCAAGACTTCTCAGTGGTCCATTGAATGCTGTCCCCCTTACCCAGCAGTGAGCCATCCGATGCTCTAGCCCACCCCTCTACTCTCCTCCCTCTCTATCCCTGCTTCCTTTACAAATTCAGGGAGTTGGAGGAGAAGGTGGAGATGAGTGGATGGAATCATGAGCTCCCTACCAATCCACCATCTGAAATAGGATGAGCCAGTCCTGTAAGTCCCAGAGGGCCATTGACCAGGCATTGCAGAACTGACTGCTGCTACTGCCAAGGGAAGCAGGTGTAACTGAAATGTGCAATATCCCTTGAGGAGATAGAGTGTGGTGTCAACAGTGGCCCCTGCTCTGGCAGGCAAGCATGGGGTTAACACCAGGGCCTTAGATGGCAATAAGGGTGCTGCACAGCTGCATCCACTTGGAGGCAGAAATTCACTCGGGGATAAAAGCAGCATCTGCAGGAAGGAAAAGAGTGGTGGGTAGTAAAAGGAGGAAAGCGGGAGACTGGATTAATGGACTGAGAAACTAGTGGCTGATGGACCTACTGACTAAAGGACAGATGGGTGAATGGACTTTGGAGACACTGGAGATTGGTGAGTGGCTGCCATACCCAAGACCTGGTGAGGACCAAGGTGTTGCTGTAGTGGTGGGAGGAGCTCTGCAGTTGAACAGGTGAGCTACCCTGGTGGTGGGGTCCAGCAGTGCTGCAGGGCAGAAATAGGGGCATTGTTGGGGAACACAGGGGAGCTAATTAGCTGGAAGTGGGCATAGGTTCTCTAGGCAGAGCTTGGCCACGGAATCTGGCAAAACAGCAGGAAGTTATGCCTCCTTTTTTTACAGGTGAAAACTGTAGCAGATCAGGGGGACAAGGATGCAGGTTAAGCAAGAATAGAGGGAGGGATCTTTGTCAGCAGGGTGACTGCTGTTGGCTTCTGAATCTGCAGGCTTGGTTTATGAATGCACAGTATTGCTTATGGGTGCTGGCTTATTGGACTCATCTCTAGCTCGAAGGAGGAGAGCAGGAGGCTTCCTCACTCCATTTTGCAAACATCTCTTATTTCTAATTTACATGCCAGGCAGTGTGACAAACTCAATTTGTAGAACACAGTAAACAAAAGCACTCCCAATTCCAGCTCAGTGTAATGGAATAATGTGGTTGGAAACACCCATTAAGTGGAACAGGAGAACCTGGAGGGAACATGTCCACTTACACTGATTTAATTCATCTCTGCCTTATGAGCATCATTCAGTGGCAGAACATCACAACCATTAATTACTGACCCTTTGTGGAACTGCCCTGCTGATGGTGAGGAATGCTTCTGAAAATGCCCTCATCCAGGTTTCGGAGTTCTGAATTCCCTGCTTTGGTTTCCACAGTGAATCTAATACATTGGTCTACTGTAGTTGGTCTGTGGAACTCCTTGCAACAGGATGTGGTGATAGCATCTGGCCTAGATGCCTTTAAAAGGCATCTACATTATGTAGACCATGTGGATAAAACACTGTAAAAGAAGTAATCACAGCAAGATTCCTTTTGTATAGTGTTTTATCAAGAACAAACCTTGAAGCAATCAAGCAAAACCTTGCTTGCAAGCTTGAATCAAGCAAGATTGATTTTCAAGCTTGCTTGAAAAAATCAAGCAATGAAGCAAAACCTGTAACCGGTTAGCAGTCAGGAATCTTGCCCACCTATTGCTTTTGTTAAGCACAGAAGCCAGGAGGCTAGTTAATGATTAGACTTTGGGCCTTCTATAAGGGGATACTCTTGTTTATGCATAATAAAGAACAAAATGCACTGGAGGAGCACATGTTGGCAGGTGTGCACTTTTGACCATTCTCCAGCCCTCTCTTTCTCTTAAAGCATTTTGCTCCTGCCTCTCCCTCCCCTCAGAATTCTTTGTTGCAACCATTCCCTCTCTCCAGCATATGTCAGAAAAAGGGGAAAAAACACTGGCCTTTTTTTCTCATTTTTCAATTGTAAAATCCATAGAGTGGAAGTCTAAAATTAGAGTACGCGTAAGACAGTGGCACAGGAGTAAATTAATTTAATGTCACTCTGGCAGGGTCCCCCCTGGGGAGGATGCAGATAGACCTTGTAAAGACTGATAATAATAAAAGGAGCTCCAGGCGCAAGCAAACAGAAATCATTAAATAAGACGGCGCCAACATTTTCTCCTCTCTGTGGCTGCAGCTTCTAGAGTCTCTTGTGCATTCTGCTGAGGGGGAAGAGGAAAACCACCTTCAAGTTGACTGGGATCACTGGTTGGTACTGCTGGTCACTCAGAATTTCCCCCCAGCAGACTCAGAAATACATGCTGCATTATGACCTAGCACAGGGTGTCAAACCTATTGCATACAGTGGGCTGAAGAGTATTCATGATGTCACCAGAAGTGACATCATTAAGTAGGAAGTGACATCATTAAGCAGATGGTGGCTGGAAATGAGCATTTTTTTCTCACATAGAAACTCATTAGCTGCAAATGACAGAAAAGAAAACTTGCAAATCCTGTTCATATTTTCAAGATATGGGAGAGCCCAATTATCACACGGGTCGCCCTTTCAGCAGTGCCACTTCTGCTGCAGCTGAGCGGTGGTCTGCAGAGTGATGCCTCAATAAACGTGGTGCTGCTGAAAAGGCAGCCTGTATGATAATTGGGTTCTCCCAGTATCTCCCCTCTCAGTCTGCCTCTTACCCTGTAGTCTTCCTTGCCTTAAGAACATAAGAACAGCCCCGCTGGATCAGGCCATAGGCCCATCTAGTCCAGCTTCCTGGATCTCACAGCGGCCCACCAAATGCCCCAGGGAGCACACCAGATAACAAGAGACCTGCAAACTGGTGCCCTCCCTTGCATCTGGCATTCTGACATAACCCATTTCTAAAATCAGGAGGTTGTGGATACACATCATGGCTTGTACCCCATAATGGATTTTTCCTCCAGAAACGTGTCCAATCCCCTTTTAAAGGCGTCTAGGGTAGACACCAGCACCACATCCTGTGGCAAGGATTTCCACAGACCAACCACACACTGAGTAAAGAAATATTTTCTTTTGTCTGTCCTAACCTGCCCAACACTCAATTTTAGTGGACGTCCCCTGGTTCTGGTGTTATGTGAGAGTGTAAAGAGCATCTCCCTATCCACCCTGTCCATCCCCTGCATAATTTTGTATGTCTCAATCATGTCCCCCCCAGGCGTCTCTTTTCTAGTCTGAAGAGGCCCAAACTCTGTAGCCTTTCCTCATAAGGAAGGTGCCCCAGCCCTGTAATCATCTTAGTCGCTCTCTTTTGCAACTTTTCCATTTCCACTATGTCTTTTTTGAGATGCGGCGACCAGAACTGGGCACAATACTCCAGGTGTGGCCTTACCATCGATTTGTACAACGGCATTATAATACTAACCGTTTTGTTCTCAATACCCTTCCTAATGATCCCAAGCATAGAATTGGCCTTCATCACTGCCACCGCACATTGGGTCGACACTTTCATCGACCTGTCCACCACCACCCCAAGATCTCTCTCCTGTTCTGTCACAGACAGCTCAGAACCCATCAGCCTACATCTAAAGTTTTGATTTTTTGCCCCAATGTGCATGACTTTACACTTACTGACACTGAAGCGCATCTGCCATTTTGCTGCCCATTCTGCCAGTCTGGAGAGATCCTTCTGGAGCTCCTCACAATCACTTCTGGTCTTCACCACTCGGAAAAGTTTGGTGTCGTCTGCAGACTTTGCAACCTCACTGCTCACCCCTGTCTCCAGGTCATTTATGAAGAGGTTGAAAAGCACGGGTCCCAGGACAGATCCTTGGGGCACACCGCTTTTCACCTCTCTCCATTGTGAAAATTGCCCATTGACACCCACTCTCTGTTTCCTGGTCTTCAACCAGATCTCAATCCAGGAGAGGACCTGCCCTCTAATTCCCTGACTGTGGAGTTTTTTCCATAGCCTGAAAGTGATCTAGTGATCTAGCAGCATTCCAAGGGGTGTTTGAGTGGAGAGGGGCAATTTCTGCTGAGGGCCACTATTCTTTCTCTTAGAAATACTCTCAGAATGACTTTATATCATGACTCAATGAAACACTCTCCGAATGAATCTAAATCATGACGCAATGTTGTTCTGGGGAAGGGGAGCTTCTGGGGATGGGGAATGGCAGCCACTTAGTAGAATGTTGCAACTGTGCAAAGTCTGTTTTGTTCCCCCCTTTGCTCCCCCCCACCTCTCAAAGTTCATATGAAGTGGAATGTTCTCATGACAGAATATTGGGCTCAGCACAGTTTTTCTCCACCCCCCCTCTTTTGGGTATCAGGTGTACATGAAGTCAGACAAGATCTCAGGCAACATCATTTTCCAGCTCATAAAATGCCAACCAATTTTCAAGGCCATTTGGAAGTTTTTGCTTTTGTGTGGCTTTTGTAAAAATTGAACGTTGGCAACGAGGGAGGCCGGGAGAGCAGGCCAGGGGAACAGAAAGCCAACTGTTTGGAAGAAAAGGAAGCCACGGGAGGCACATCATTAAGGTCTTTCTGAAGCACTGTCCAATTGATTAAAAAAAGTCACAATGGAGCAGTTGTGTTAGAGGCAGCCGTTCCAGAGGACCCTTCCAGCCTGGGAAGCTGCTGGCTCCTTTCTTTCACCCAGTGTCTGGAGAGCAATGGCCGGAAGGCGCAGAAAAAAGCCGCAGGCCGGGAGCACGCTGGAGATATTGGCTTAGGATTGCTTAACTCAACATGATTTCTAGACATGGAATGAATTTCACCCAGGCATCCCGTGGACAGGCAAGCATGCTTCACTGGTCAGCCCTCACAGGCAGTTCATGCCACAGCTGCTGTATGACAGAGTCAGATCTGAATCCTGTGCTTGGAAGCAACCAAAAGATTATGAAGAATCCTGCAAGGTAATGCCCCCACCCAACATGCTCGCCGCCGCCCCCCCCCCGCCAGAATAAACTAACACACACAGTCAAATTCTATCCAACTTTCCAGGGCTGATGCAGCCACAGTGCAGCCCCGAGGGAAGGGGGAAAAAGTTCCCATACCTTGAGGAGGCCTCCGTGACTGTCCCTCCCCACTGCAGGATGCAGCACATGCCCCATTGGCATGGCTGCATCAGCACTGGAAAACTGGATAGGATTGGAGCCTCTATCACGTTTACTCACATTACCTCTTGGGTTCATTGCCTCTTTTCCCTCTGCATTCCTGGTTGGTTGCAATTCCCTTGTCTGCTTCCTCCATCCCATCTTGTTGATCCTACTGATGAATTTAAGATTATCAGTCCTTTGGGGGAAAAGAATCTATGTCTTTTTTTTTTCTTTTTGCCAGTGTTATTCTGCAAAGAGTTATGCACAATGATAGGGCTGTGAAGGAAGGAATGGTCATCCAGGTAACAGAACATCCCACTGTCCTAATCTAATTCTGCTTCCTTCAGCAAGTTCAACTGAAGCACAGGTGATGCTCTTGGTTTCTCCCTCTCTATCCTTGGAGAGTGAAAAGACCTGAAGTCCTGGAGGGTGTGTGTGTGTGAAATGTGTAGCTGGGCAATGGACCATGCAATCGACAATTGTTGGAAGAACGTGATGGGATAAAACTCACGGGGAAGAGCCCCAAAAAGAATCAGGCTCTAGAGCAATGGGGTATGTCAGAGGGCATTAAAGGAATCCCAATGTAAATTGTATTCTTTATCATTTGGTGTGAGCTCCCTTATCTTAAGGCCCAATTCTGTCCAGCTTTCCTGCACCAATACAGCTGCAGTATAGCCCCAAGATAGGGGAACAAACATTCCCTTACCTTGAGGAGGCCTCTGTGAATGCCCCACCACCACCACAGGATGAACCGCACGCCCCATTGGCATGGCATGCGACCTTGAAGCAGCTGACAAGCTGAAGCCGAGCTATTCCATCTGCTCTGAGCGTGGGAGGATGGAGGCCAGAATGTGAAGCCAGATCGGAATGAAACACCTGAATGTAGTGGTTCTTGAAAGAAAGAACCTTCTTTCAATTGTAAAAATTCCTATTTAATAAGGGATTTAAATAAAGCCTGCCTATGTAAACCACCTTGAATAAAGTCTTGAATAAAGACCAAGAAAGGCAGTATATAAATACCTGTTGTTGTTGCTGTTGTTATGGCTGCATTGACCTGGGAAGCTGGACACAGTTGGCTCTTTAAGGGAGTCTTCTGGATTGAAAGGCAGGTAAGAAACCAAATAAACAGAAAACAAATAAAAAATATTGCTATTACTCTGGTAGTACATGGATATTGACGTGGGGCGGCCTTTGAAGACTGGCAATGTCAAGCTTCAATCAATTCTAAATGCATTTAGGGTCTTCACTGGGCCTCAGATATTCCTCTGATCTTACATCATCTTCACTCACTGTTTACCTACAAGGTTGCTCCTTTAGCACTGCCAAGGCATTTTTTACATTAGCTGAACACAGAACATAAACAGAATTTCCATGCAACATTTCATATAGTGCCACATTATCCAGGCACACTATTCTCTGTGTCTAAGATCCTTGTAAAATGTCTACTCACAAGTGTGTCCTAGAAGTTAAAGTTCCTTTTCAGTGCTGATTGAAAATTCCTGATTATAGTTTCAGCCCATTTTATTGCTTACAACATTGGTGGATGATGGATTTGTGATGAATTTCCCCTTATTCAGTCATTTTTGTTCCCCACAGTGTGTGTATTACAGTTTTAGTTTCCTTCCTTTTTTTTTCTTTTTTCTTCTTCTTTATTTTATGGCAAAATAAGCACGATCCTGAGTGCAAGTTCCCAGTCTAGAGCAATCGTTTTCAATTTCACGTGGGTCAAACCCTGCAGACAGGGTTTAAAAAAAATACAAAATGTGCAATAAGCATTGACTTCTGCTATCCGCACATCATGAATAAATAAGCTCAAGTGAAGTAGGCTTGCAGACTCCATTAAGTGGCTTCTGTGCAAGCAGCTTTGAGGAACATCAGGCCACCTTCCAGTCAGAAACATTCAGCTCCTGCATCCTTAATGCCCCATTTCCGATCGCTTTCTAAGTCAGATCTGTCTCCTTATTCTCTGAAGAGGAAAGCTCTGCTCTTTGCAGCTGTGACAATAGCAACAGCTATGACAGCTATGAAATATGTTTAGAGTACTAATTTCTGTGAGAATTCTGAAGTGGGGCATGGTGGATGTGGGGGGAGGAGGAAGCAGTTCTTTTGAATGGACATTTTTCTGTACAAGACTGTGGCAACACAACGGTTGCCAGAACCTCCCAGAAACTGTTTTGCAATGCACCGCCTGTCTGTACATTTCATTGCATGACTGCCTAGAGCTGTCGCTCTGTAGGATTCAGCTTTCTCCATAAAGCCCTCAGCAGTTAAATCTCTGGCAGCATCTTCTCTCTCTCACACCACCATGTCAATGAGCATCCATGACTGCTAAAGCTCCGTGCAAGGGCAGCTTACACTCCCTCTATTCCTGTCCCAGAACATGTTCCTGCTCTCTCATGTCCCTGCCATCCAGAAACCACCTCTCCTCCTCACATTCCCTATTTTAAAAAGCAATAAGAACTTAGCATAAGAACATGAGAAGAACTCCGCTGGACCAGGCCAGAGGCCCATCTAGTCCAGCTTCCTCTCATAGTTTACCTTTATTCTAAAAAAAAAAATGCAGCTTTGTTTTAACACAGTGCAGGGCAAGCCATTGGAAAGTAAACAAACACGGTGGACAGCAGATGGAGTGGAGCCTTCCACAATGAGTAATGGGGGTTCACAACAGCAGTGAACCTTGATATGAAGTGAGGGGGCTTACAAGTCAGTCTTTGTTTTCACCTGCAAACTGTTGGAGGGTGTGCAGGAAGCAGTGTGAGTCCTTTGGAAACGGCCTGGGGGGGGGGCGCAACAACTTCAGTTGTAACCTTGAATCAGGAAAGGTCATCCAGTCCAGCTCAGCCAGAGATGTTTTGGGTGCCTGGGCTGGTAAATTCAAAGACAACATGACAGTGCTATAAAGCATAACACATTCACTGGCGGTTCAACCCTATGTGTGCATTCCTGGGTGTAAGCCCCATTGAAAGCAATGGGACTTGCTTCTGAGTAAGCATGCACAGGGCTGCAGTGTGAATGTGTTGTGAACACTGTGAGGCCTCCCTGTGGGGGGAGGGGAGGGCCCGCCCGGCCTTTCCGAGGGGGACCCCCTTGTGGAGGCCTCAGAACGGTTCACCAGAAGAAGGGGGTGTCACCCGGTTCCTCCTCTTTGGGTTGGCAGCATTTGCCAGTCAGGAGCAGGGGCTGCTGTCAGCAGATCCTCCTGCCTGCTCTTCTGACTCCCGACTCCCAACTCCCTTGTCATCCCTGGCCTCCAGGTTTATTTAGGGCAGACCCCTCCCCTTTGGCCCCTCCCCTTCCCTCACAGGGAGGGTACAAATAGGGCCTGTCTCTGGGACTGCCCTCCCCTGGGATCACCAAAGCTCCTCCCCTTCCTCTCTGTTTCCCTCCCACCTCCTCTCACCTGGAGCTGCCAGGGTTGCTCCTGAGATGGCTGGGAAGGCTGCTGCTTCTGCTCCGGTCACTGTCTTTGGGGGGGTGGGCTGGCGCTGCCCACCTGGGTTCTGGAGCTCTGCAGACAGCTCGGGGAGGTCCAGCTGTAGGCTCCTGATGTCACAGCCAGGCAAGGCAAGGTTGGGCGAGGGAGTGCTCCCCTTCCCCCCAAGGCGGGGGAGGGGCGGTTGCCCAGCAGCCGAATGGCCTGCGTCCTGTCTCCCCCCTCCCTCCTCCAAGGCGGGGGGCAAAGCGGGTGGTTTGGCACACAGTGTTCCTCTGCTGTGCCTTGCCGCCCACATGAGTGTCCAGGCAGCCTATGGGGAGGTGGCCCCATGTTCCACTGGCTTCCTCCCTGATCCTCTGGCCCAGAAGCCTCCTCCCTGGGTAAGTTGGGGACTTGTGGGAGGAGGGGAACCCCGACAAACACTAAACCAGACTGGTTCCAGCTTTCATGATTCTTAATTTCTTCCCTATTTTTGGCAGGGGTTTGGATTCCCCACTTGCTGACCTGAGATTAGGAGTGGTGTAAGCTGTTGATGTAGGAGTGCTCGACGCGAGTTCAAATTGCGTGTGGGTTGTAGGTGCCTGGGTGCCTCACAGGGCGGTGGCACTTTGCAAAGGACTCCCGAGGGGAGGCTCTGCCTCACCTGCCTCCCTACCCACCACACATCCCTGGTAGGCCACCTTTAACAACCCCATGTCAATTTTGCTTGCACTCCTGCCCTCTGCCAGCTGCTAAAACTCAGAAGGAGGATAGGTGCAGTTGCAGGTGACAGTGGAAAGCTCCAAAAGGCTTCTCCCCAAAACAAAATGTCTCTGACATGGGGGGGGCGGGGTCAACACACAGCGGCTCACCCACTGGAATCCAGTCACTGCTGTTGACTGAAATCTGGAGGGCTTTTGCATTTGCTTTTTTCCCACTGGTGTGTCTTGTCGTGCTTTCTTTTTGCATCTGACCGCTGCTTTGCTAATACCAAGCATCCATGTGAAACAGGATTATCTGAACATTATGAACCCAAAGCCCAGCCTGGTTTTATGGGCCCTCTCAGAATGTGTGGGCACAAATATCATTTAGCAAACACCCAGCTTGCAAGGCTCTGGGGAGTCTGCTTCCTGCTTCTGTTTATGAAGACTTTTTGTGGGGTAATTAAGTGAGAGGGACCAGGAAAGAATATTGAGAAATAGCCTTTAAATAACATCCAGTGAAAGCTGCCTGGATGGCTTCCCCTGTAATTGCCTTCCTTTATAAATCCTCGCACTACAGCCTATTGAGAGCAGTATCGTGTTCAGGCAGTGCTTACGAAATGATGTGGGTTATGGACATAAAACTTCCAAAGGCATCTTTGGCCATTTGGGGAAATTAAAATGGGAAGACTCTGCGTGATGCTTCTGCGGGATGTGTCAAAATTATCAACGCGTCCTGTTAATCTGCAGGTATTCTCAGCAAAGCAAGACCAGCTGAAAATTGTCCAATGTGTGATGTGCTGAATTCTGCCTTCAATTATACTGCAACACGCTAGTTAGCATCTGCACCGCTTCCTGCTCCCTGGATTGGAAAAGGAAGGGGGGAGCTGAAGACAAAGAGTGCAGGAGGGAAGAGTGGTTGACTAGAGCGTTGGAGACATTCTAGCCCAGCACTCTCCTCCCCTCCCCTTTCCCTGCCCTTCTGCCTGCTCAAATCCAGGGAATGGGAAGCAGGACAGGAATCATGTATCTAGTCTCCAGGCATAAGCTCTTCTATCTCTGATTACCTTTTCTTCAGCTTATTATTATTATCAATACCAACAACAGCAACAATGGCATTTATATACGACTTTTCAACCAAAAAGTTCACAAAGGTTATAGACAAATGTTACTGCAAGATCATCCACAGTGGCATAACTAAGGCATCGGGCATCGGGAAGCCCATAAGTTTTTACACACACCCCAACATATGACAAAATCTGGAAGTAATTGTGTTGAGGGAAAAAATGGAAAACAAAAAATAAAAATAAAAGCACAGGTTCCCACGGAAAAGCCAGTGGTCAATTTGATGACACTCACACAGTCAACACTCACACGACTGCTTCTAGTATTAGCTCCGATTATTACTATTAAGAATATTTCTGTACCGTTTTTCAACACCAGCAAAAAGTTCGCAAAGAGGATACAGACAAAATCAGATGACTAAATGGCTCCCTGACCCAAAAGGGCTCACAATATGGAAAGATGCAGAAGAACACTAGCAAGAGCCACTAGAAAAGACATGGTGCTGAGGTGAGGAAGGAGAGTTATTCTCCCCCTGCTTAATATAAGAAGAGCACCACTTCCAAAAGTGCCTCTTGCCCCAGTTGGTTTGCATACTAGCTCTGGGAAGTCTTGTGCACATCCTTGGAGGCTCAGGTCCTCGGCTTTGCTTTTTGTCACAGTCTCACAAAAGCCTCCATCCTGATTCATGACACTCCTATGGAGATGTGGTGACGACGCAACAGTTCAGGGCAAAAGGAAGATCCCTGCTTGTGCCCGAAACAGAATCCAGTCTTGCAGGTGGAAGGAGTATGTCTTTAAGACCTAAAGAAGACATTATGGCCAACTCTGTTTTATGCTTTTCATATGTCATTAATTTTCCATTACATGGCTAAATGAATTATATACACAAAATTTCATAGCTGCAGTGGGAAAACAGTCGCTGAGTTTTTGACTTCTCATTAATCTGGTGTCGCTGGTGTACAAAACGGGGAGATGTTTTAACGCCAGGCATTGGCAGATTAACAAATTGGCTTAGCTAATATTATACAGAGAATCATTAAACTGTCAGGAAAGTGCTAAAACAATAGCTTAGAATGGAAGCTGGGAGCAAGCAGAGGCCCAGCACTCCTGGACTCAAGCTATTAAAAAACCACGCAGGATGGAGATTTCTCCTTTTATGTCACCTGATAAACATTTTTATTTAAAGAGGCAGTGGAGAGAAGAGCTCAGGCACAGATTTGTGGGCTACTGCAAGAGAGCAGGCGTTGTCGTTTACTCACACTGCGAAAGGAGCTTAGATTGGCTCACGGAAGAGGAGAAGCCTTATCAATGGCTATTAGTCATGACGGCTAAGTGGAACCTCCATGTTTAGGGGCAGTATACCATGGACAGCCCAATCCTAACTAGCACTGATGCAGCCCTGCCAACAGGGCATGTGCCGCATCCTGCAGTGGGCGGGGGTAGTCATGGAGTCCTCCTCAAGGTAAGGGAGGACTCTTACGTTTGTTCCCTTACGTTGAGGCTGCATTGTGACTGCATCAGTGCTAGAAAGTTGGTTAGGTTGGGCTGTGAATGCCTTTCAGTATACCACAGAGCACCACTGTTGGTGGGGGGGGGGGGAAAGCAACCATGCAAGCAGGCTGTTGCTTTTACTATTATTTATTATCATTTATTTAATTTCATAAATGTGTACTCCACCTTTCTGGCTCAAGAGTGCTCAGAGCACCTTACAAGGATTTGTGTGTGAGTGTGTGTGTGTGTGTGTGTGTGAGAGAGAGAGAGAGAGAGAGAGAGAGCACACTCAGACGCATGCATGCAATAAAAACACCCATGGGAGAGCAAGAGAATCCACCTTTTGGTACACAAGGCAGTTTTTTCCCTCTTGTTTTTTGTTTTGTTTTGTTGTAACGATTGATAATATATAGATATTTCAGTGTGATTTGTTTCATTGCATTTTGCATTAAATTACACATCGGATGATATATAACATGATTGTATTGTTCAAAAACACAAAGATTTTCACAATTTTGGCCACCAGTGGTGTCACACAAGCCTCCTGAGTGCATCAGCTGGTGCAGCCCACACCCCTCTAGCGGTGTGTCCTCTGTGTCCACATGAAACATTAAACATTGGAACTGGACTTTTAAAGATTTCTGTATTGAAAATCATTGAAAATGTATTGAAAATATTGTATTAAGAGGATTGTATAAGTAAAAGTTTGAAGCCTTTTTATGATTGGATAGATAATTTTAGAGGAAAAGTATGGAATGTTTAGTTAAATTATTAATTAGTAGATCAATGTATGTTGTAATCAATGGCCAATATCCTCATGTGTAACCTGTGTAGTCCCAGCCCTAAGTTTATCCAATCTTCCTTACCTGTTTCTGTAATAAATAAATAGAGTATTGCAAAAAAAAAAAAAAAAAAAGATTTCTGTATTGAATAATGGGGCCTGTGGAGGTGAAAACACAATCAGGAGTTTATAGACTATTCATTTATCAGGGCAGTTAGCAATTTAAAGAGCCTGAGAACACAAAAATGCCAGTTAAAATGCATAAAAAGGCCAAGCAAAAGCATCAAACAGAAATTCAGAAGTCAGGGTCACAAGAAGATAGGCTTGTCACAAGGCTTGTCACAAGAAGATAGGCTTGCTATCTCCCCTCCCTTGCAATATTTGCAAGCTACTCGGGGCAGAGTCCTGTCTTTTTTTATTACTTATTATGTTCCACTAATTTTGCTTCTGGCATTCTGCATCTTGAGCTATCTGATGTCAGCCCCACTTGGGAACCCAGTTGCTCAGTGCTACGGCAGAAGCTCTTCCTCTTTGCACTTCAAGTCCCATCTGCTCCTTCTAGAAGCTGTTACCTATGAGGCAGCCCTCTGAGCTGGAAGCAGGAGGTCCCAGAAGCCGTCTCCGGCTGCCACCTGGCTGAACTCTAATCACAGGGGCCTGGGAAGGGACACTGAAGCAGTGGCTGCCAAGATGAGATGCAAACAGTGACTGCAGCCAAGCCTAGTCTGAGCCCTGCTGCACAGGTGGTCTGGAGATTCCAAACTGCACCCCAGCCTTGCATGGCTCCTGCCAAAGAGACTGAGGTCACCTTGCTAATCTAATCCCCCTGCAATGCAGTCTGTTCCCCCCTCCCAGTCAGCCAAGGTCCTAATTGAGTTACATTTAAAAGCTACATGCTGTAATGCTGAAAATAACACCATGTTGGCAACCCAGAGGGAGAGAGAGAGAGTGAGTTGTTTTTCCCCTTCTCGGTTTGCAAGAGACAAATTGCCTTTGATGAAACATGTCTGCACCATCTGAGATCAAGTTGCACAGAAGAGGATGCTTCCCATCCATCAGTTCTTTCTGTACGCCTGATGGAATCGCATCACATGAGAAGCAAAGGTGGACTCAGATGCTGGAGATGTACCAGGGCTTGGCTTATTCAGAGGCTCCTCCTGAGCTGGAATCTTGAGGGGGAAAAAAGTGTTTCTATAGGGTGGGCAACATTTCTTGTGGAGCAGAGAGTGTCACATATTGCACAGCCTTGGAATTTGCTCTACATATAAAACACAGCACAGAATATTCACCCTTGGACATTTTTGAGGTAAAAATGGGGTTGTAAGGAATGCTGAAAACTCCCTGGAATAATTTATCCCTCTGTGTTATTTATTTTTTTAAAATATGCTGCTGCTTTAGCACCATTTTGAGGACATCTTTCTTCTCTGCAAGATCCCAGCTGTGACATCACCAGTCAGACCTGACCCCCTGATGACATCACTGAGGACAACCGAGAGCTCCCTTTGCTCTCACTCTGAATAGCAACATGACCTGGCTGACAAAGCAACCAAGACGATGTACTGTCCCTTGTTTGTCTATTAAAATATCCCTACTTGGGCAGACTCTCAAGGTGGTTACCAGCATTTTAAAACACTAATATCATAACAATCTTAAATTAAATAACAACGAAGCAGTTTAAGTAAAACAGACTCAGTCAGCACCAACATAAATCAGATTCTATGAAACCCTCGAGAGAATAACAGCAAAGCTCAGCTGAAAATTCCCAGGATAAAGGTTAAATAGGTTAACGGGGAGAGGGGCTGGATCCAACACCTTCCTGGTGGCCGTTTTCTCCTGCCTCTCACTTGGCCTGGGGTTGTGTCAACAATTAGGCCAGTGGCCCCAACTTGCTTGGAGGGGTTCCTGCCTAGGAAGGGCTTTGTCTAAACAAAACTGGTCGGTCAAGCAAAGCCTCTTACGGTTTGAATTATGAAAGGTATACACAAAGCAGTCCATAATTTCTCTTTTATTCCCTGACTCGGGTTTTCTTTGGCAGAGCTGATAGCTGTGGTTTATGGAGGCCAGTGGAGCAATGACAGATTTCAGGAGCTGAGGGAACACCGTCAGTGAACTTCTTGGCTGTACTCTGTGGCAATCGCTGCAAGTGCCAGTTTTGAAGAATCGCCGGCTTGTGAAGCTTGGTTGTTACAGAATCCAATGTCAACCCCAAAGTGAAATGGCCTCTGGTCTGAAAGGAATTAAATCTCCTACCCTTTTGTCCTTTTCTCCACAGCACTGACAAACTTTTATTCTGTTGCAGTTTCTACCTTGGGACCCAGCTTAGATGCCAGGCGTTGGCACCCAATTTAAGAACTGCATGCCTCATTGCCACCATCAACCCCTTGGCTGAATCAAAATCCATGCTTGCTGCCATCTCAGGGATGGTCAAGTCCTCTGCCAGCTGACTGCCAACCTGTTCAGGTCACCTCAATGTATTCTTGGCAGAGACCAAATATGGAACAGGCCAGTCCTGAAGTGAGGATTTTTTTTTTTTTTTTTTTTGGGGGGGGGGGAGGTGATGCAATAAGATTCAAATCATATGAAATTTCAACTCCCCCTGCCCTTCTATTGCAGCCTTTCACATATTTGGAGAAAGTTTTCACATATCTGTGCCATCAGGGTGCCAGGTCAGATGTGCCTCAAAAATTCTGAGACAGAGCCAGGTGATGCCACAAGGTGGGGCCTGATAGTGAAAATCTGGTCTGCAAAATGGGCAATTGCTGGAGCCTGACAATTAAGAGGTGAGGCCCAGTGGCAGCCCAAATATGGTTCGAGGCTAACCTTTGCCACCTGTCTGCTTGAGAAAAAGGTAGCCTACCAGAGAAAGAGGGCCCTGTTTGCAAAGTGACAACCCTCTCCATCCCACAGTGTCTTTCCAGTGGCTGTTGCAGTTGATTCCTCTGCATCTTTGTAAAGAAGGTGAACCCTTTGGGGACAGCAACCATTTATTGATTTATTTTACTACAGTGGGTCCTCCTTAAGGCCCAGCACTAGTGGATTTGAATATCAATGGATGCCAACCCCACAGCTTGAGGGAACATAAAGTTCTCCCAGATGCGACCAGAAGGCACTTTCTGTTCACGCCACCTACTTCCAGTTGCATTTTGAGGTGCGGGGAGGCTTTGCGCTACCTTTGGAGGGTAGGGTGCAGCCCCCAGGTAAGTAACTGCAGTGTCTCATGCAGTTCCCCCTCCCCATGTGTGGATTTCTTTATCCACATAATTTAGTATCTACAGTGGTTCTGGAACGGATGTCTCACGGATACCAAGGGTCCACTGTACGCAAACTGCTTTGTGAACTATTAATAAGTATTATTGATGATAATAATATTATGCGCTGCCTCCGACACATGAGCTGCCTCCGACGCATCCTCGGCATCACCTGGTAGGACAAAGTTCCAAACAACACAGTCCTGGAACGTGCTGGAATCCCCAGCGTGTATGCACTGCTCAAACAGAGACACCTGCGTTGGCTCGGTCATGTCGTGAGAATGGATGATGGCCGGACCCCAAAGGATCTCCTCTATGGAGAACTCGTGCAAGGAAAGCACCCTACAGGTAGACCACAGCTGCAATAGAAGGACATCTGCAAGAGGGATCTGAAGGCCTTAGGAGTGGACCTCAACAAGTGGGAAACCCTGGCCTCTGAGCGGCCCGCTTGGAGACAGGCTGTGCAGCATGGCCTTTCCCAGTTTGAAGAGACACTTGGCCAACAGTCTGAGGCAAAGAGGCAAAGAAGGAAGGCCCATAGCCAGGGAGACAGACCAGGGACAGACTGCAGTTGCTCCCAGTGTGGAAGGGATTGTCACTCCCGAATCAGCCTTTTCAGCCACACTAGACGCTGTGCTAGAACCACCTTTCAGAGCGCGATACCAGAGTCTTTCGAGACTGAAGGTTGCCAACTACTAATAATATTATCATGTGACATCCCATAGGAGGAAAAATAGTGATTTCAAAAGTCTCCCCTGTGCACAGGGGAAGCCACACCCTCATTCATTTTAATTGCACTAGTGAAATGACCATTTGAAAGGTTCATCTCCTCCAGCACATGTTGCAACAGACATTCAGGAAATTGTCAGAATCTGGCTTGAACATGCAGAAGCGTTTATTCTTGTCACTTTGATATTGTGGGTCACTTTGAAATAGTTGAACCTTGTTGCCCGATCTCAAGGCAAAAGGCTTCCCAATATCAGCACCTACACGCCTGCAGTATCCATAGCACGTATTTGTCAATCTGTTAAAAATCCTGCAAACAAACTTGAATTTGGAGATCCCTGCTTGGTTTCAGCCACAGGGAAGTATCTCATTTCAGAAGAAAAGAGTCTTCTGCTCGCAACAGTCGGGGCAGGCAAAGAAGAGACCAGCATCCTGCTTAGCTCAGCCTCCCCGCTCTGGCTAGAGCGAGAGGCTGAGACATTTTATTAAGCCCTCTGGAACACACTTTATTATTGTTGTCAGTTGTTCATGGAAACTCTTCAGCGTTAATAACTTCCTGCTCACCGCAGGCCCCAAGTGCCCTCTCCGTGGGGGTTCCTGGATCTAAATATTGTTTGCTCTGCAAGTACAGGCGGCCAAGGTCCGATTCGGCACTCATTTCAGGCTCCCTCAGCTGTCGCTCGGTGCTGACAACTCCTGGTGCAAAGATCAATCCACATGCGTGCAAGGCTGGAAGGAAACAGGCTGGACCAAGTCTGGGCCTCTGGAGCTCCTCTCCAGGGGGTGGGAAACCTGTGAAGATGGGCCAAGGGCATTGTGCATTTATTTCAGGTAAGCATTTACATCCCAACCTTTCCCCACCCATTTGGGTGGTTCTCAAGGGGATTAACAACATAAAAATTAAAAACAACCCTAACATTGCAGAAACAGAGCAGAACATTGTCTGATGTTGCCTCCCTTTCTCTCTGCTTCTTCTCCCTCACAGGATAGCTGATGTTAAATGCACTTCCCTGCTGTAACATCCAACAGCACCTGGCACTCAGGGTCTGCTAGCAAATCACGGATAGACCCTGCAGTATTGCTGGGCTGGACGGCACCCAGTGTGGAGCTTGCAGAGGTTCAGCTTTCCAGAATTTTGGGGGGTGATGTGATGATGTTTTCACATCATTGCATCACCACCAACTGCTTCCAGAGTGACCCAATTGGAGCCAATTGGGCAGGAGGTCTGGTCTAGAGGGTAGAAGCCTCCGTTTGCCTGAAGATAGCATCCGCAGGTCGCCAGTTCAAGGCCACCGGCACCGTGAACGGCGAGACCTTGAAGCAGCTGACAAGCTGAGCCGAGCTATTCCATCTGCTCTGAGCATGGGAGGATGGAGGCCAGAATGTGAAGCCAGATCAAGAAAGTAACATCTGAATGTTGTGGTTCTTGTAAGATAGAACCTTCTTTCAAATTGTAAAAATCCCTACGGGGATTTAATAAGCCTGCCTATGTAAACTGCCTTGAATAAAGTCTTGAATAAAGACCAAGAAAGGCGGTATATAAATATCTGTATTATTATTATTATTATTATTATTATTATTATTATTAGTAATGGCAACCTTCAGTCTAGAAAGACTATGGTATCGCGCTCTGAAAGGTGGTTCTGGCACAGCGTCTAGTGTGGCTGAAAAGGCCAATCCGGGAGTGACAATCCCTTCCACACCGGGAGCAAGTGCAGTCTGTCCCTGGTCTGTCTCCCTGGCTATGGGCCTTCCTTCTTTGCCTCTTAGCCTCAGACTGTTGGCAAAGTGTCTCTTCAAACTGGGAAAGGCCATGCTGCACAGCCTGCCTCCAAGCGGGCCGCTCAGAGGCCAGGGTTTCCCACTTGTTGAGGTCCATCCCTAAGGCCTTCAGATCCCTCTTGCAGATGTCCTTGTATCGCAGCTGTGGTCTACCTGTAGGGCGCTTTCCTTGCACGAGTTCTCCATAGAGGAGATCCTTTGGGATCCGGCCATCATCCATTCTCACGACATGACCAAGCCAACGCAGGCGTCTCTGTTTCAGCAGTGAATACATGCTAGGGATTCCAGCACGTTCCAGGACTGTGTTGTTTGGAACTTTGTCCTGCCAGGTGATGCCGAGGATGCGTCGGAGGCAGCGCATGTGGAAAGCGCTCAGTTTCCTCTCCTGTTGTGAGCGAAGAGTCCATGACTCGCTGCAGTACAGAAGTGTACTCAGGACGCAAGCTCTGTAGACCTGGATCTTGGTATGTTCCGTCAGCTTCTTGTTGGACCAGACTCTCTTTGTGAGTCTGGAAAACGTGGTAGCTGCTTTACCGATGCGCTTGTTTAGCTCGGTATCGAGAGAATGTGTGTCGGAGATCGTTGAGCCAAGGTACACAAAGTCATGGACAACCTCCAGTTCATGTTCAGAGATTGTAATGCAGGGAGGTGAGGCCACATCCTGAACCATGACCTGTGTTTTCTTCAGGCTGATTGTCAGTCCAAAATCTTGGCAGGCCTTGCTAAAACGATCCATGAGCTGCTGGAGATCTTTGGCAGAGTGGGTAGTGACAGCTGCATAAAAAAAAAAAAAAAAAAAAGGAAGGAAGACCTCGCATTGATACCAGCAAGACCCGGGATCAGAGAAAAGTGGAGGAATTTGCACAAGCGCTTGAGGAATCTCTTCCAGGCCCGGCCGAGGCAAACGCATCCAACAGATGGGAACATTATTATTATTATTATTATTATTATTATTATTATTAATTGGAGCAACGACAGGAGGCAGGACCCTTCTAGGACGTGGAGAAACTTCCGAGCTCTGCTCGCCATTCATTGCCAATAATTCAGCAAGGACTGAAGATCTGGGCGTCATGTTCTCCCCAGGCCTTGTCATGTGTCTTCCTCCCCCGCCCCCGCCTGGAGTACTGTACCCAGACTGCCCCACACCTGCCACACCAGTCTCGCAATGCCTCTCTCCAGATCTCTCATTTTACATGAAGTTGTCCAATCCCCTTTTAAAGCTACCTTTAAAAGGGGGACATTTAAAGTTCCCATTACAGCTATCTGTGGCTCTCACCACGTTTTGTGGCAATGAGTTCCCTAAGTGAATTTCAGGTTGTGTGAAAGACTTTCTCTTGCCTGCCTTGAATCTTCTGTTTCTGTTTTTTTAAGATGTGTTCAAGTTTGTTTATCAAGATAATTCAGAGGAACCCCAACAAGCCTCCAGCTCCGGGATGGTGATCGATGCAGTACAATCCTCAATTCTAATTTCAGGTGGCACACTTGAAATCTTGTGTTCAGTATTTGAAAGGCAGAACTGAAAAAAAGCAGAGCAGATATTTTGAATTTTCACATAACTTAACTTCTGTTCTAAACTGAAAGATGTATATACAGAACAAAAGTGGTGGTCCCAGAGTTGACCCAAAACCATGTGACACCACCACTGTGGTGAAGGTAAGCAGGTTGAGGCCTGATTTGTACCAGGATGGGAGACCACTTTTTGACCACCAAGGTATAGCATCTTGAGTTCCATTCTTGGAGAAAATGGAGCTGAAACCATTTTTTAAAATTCTACTTCAGAAGCATATTTTGCAAAAGATGCTCTGTTTTCCAGCTGCAAGTTCTAGTCCCACATTACTCTCAATCTCTTTCTCTCCCCCCCCCCCCCGCAATATTCCTCTTCAGCGTGCTAAGTGATAACCACTTTGGAAATCACCTAATGGATGCGGCTGCCATGAGGATCCAACTCACTATCAAGGAAAATAAAGAGATTGGGAGCTTCATCACAAAGGCCAACGCTTGACTACATCACTGGCACTTTTGAATATACTATAGGCACATTTGATTTTTCATTATCTGGAGTTGCAGAGAAGGCAGCATTAGGAAGCCGACCCCTGCCAGAAGAAGCTTTCCCTCCCTCTCCAGATCTCTCTTCACAAACGCAAACCAGAGGTAAAAACAGTGATTGGGGGCCTTGCAGCCTGAGAGAGCTGTCTCAGGTGGGTTTGTTCCACAATGTGGATAGTCAACATGAACCTGATCTCTGCAGCCTCTTAACTGCCACCTAAACCCACTGATATAGCAACCCAAGGTCAATTATTTCATTCAGTTACTCAATAGATGTTCATTCTGTTTTTCTATAAGACCAGCATTTCTCATCCAGTGGTATTTGTACCACTAATGGTTCTTGAAGTGGTGTCTGGTGGTACACACAGGTCACCACCGCCTGGCAGTAAGATCAGCAATGCAACTAGCAGCGATAGGAGGCTCAGCTCAGTGGGCAGAGCTCCAGTGTGTGCTTTTTACACACTCAGAAAAAACCCTCTTATCCTCCCAGAGCCTCTTACTGGTGTTTGTCGTGTTGTATCTGGCCTCCCAATGCAGAAGTAACTGCAATGACATCATCACCAGTTAATTCCAGTGGTACTTCCAGTAGGTAGGCTGTGCAAAGTGGTACAGAGGTACAGTGGTACACCGTGACAAAGCTTGAGAAATACTCTATAAGACCATATTCACTTGAATATTCACAAATTCTTTCAGCTCAAACCTTTGCCTCAAAATTTGTGGGAGGTGGAAGTGGCCCCCAGACCACATCCAGCTCACTTTATCCCTGACCATCACCCCCAGATTCAATGGCAGCTGGTGGCCACCATTTCTCATTTCCCATGGGTCCTCCAGAAATGATGTGCTTTTTCATTGCGCTTTGAGAAATAAAGAAGAGAAAGGCACCAGATAGGAGATGGAGAGGAAGAGTGGGGTCTCACCAAAGGTATGTTGCCCAAGGCTTTCCAAACCAGAGAGTTGGCCCTCAGCTGATCTCTTTTTGTCTTTGGCTTGACATGTTCTCCGTTCATTAAAGCTTAGAGATAGTGGTTAACTCCCTTCTTCCCCTCCCTCAGTGTGTGTGTGTGGGGGGGGGGATCCACAATATCTAATAAAGTGGGGACCCTTTTGGTTATTTGTCCACAATTTGACAGATCTGATCCTACACTCTCATCCAGTTGATATGAACTGTTCAGGCAAGAGCAGACAGGTCTCCCACAGAAAGCGAAGCAACATGAAAACCAGTAAAATATTGGCAGAAATGAATGCACTTTGAACAAATGAAGTCAAGTTTTAAATAACAAGTGAAAGGAATCACTAAGCATTTGTATTCCTTGCACACACCTATTTTTCTCACCCTCTCATGAACGTCCAGATTAGAGAAAGTGGTTTGGCTTGGGTTCCTCATCAAAGGAGGCTGCCTCCACTCAGTGGTTTCAAGGAACTTCTGTGGGGTTTTTGTACCAGCCTGGCCATCAAGCCAATGTTTTGTACCTTGCTTTTGTCTGGCAGGGGAGGGGACAAAAGGTTACCAGCTCTATATGTAATTGCAATTGTTCGAGGGGTGTGATTACAATTTGCTGCTATTGTTCAAGCTCAAGTTTGCGGATAATCACATTGTTGAAACTTCTCCCCTCTCCTGTGCATTCTCAGTGGGTTTTATCTGAAAAAAAGAGAATAAAAAAAACTCCTTTTCAAGCTGCAGTTTGTATTAATAATGGACAAAATTGTTCCTTTTAAGATTGGTACAAAGCAGGAATTTTATACGCTGGAACTGTCCTGCCTCTTTTGTTATTCATCTGCAATTTCATAAATCATGGAAGGTGGTGGGGGGGGGCTTGTACAACAGGAACTGTTTTGGTCTCGAGAAAGGAAGGAGAAAAACAGGAGAAGTGAGGGCACAGGATGGGGAGGAGGGTGGGAAGGTCCATGATGTTCCATTTCCCAAACCACAAAGAGGCTATTGTGGATAAGCATCTCAAATAGACAGCACGTTGGTGAAGCTTTCTGCCCTATCCATTTTCTAGTCTGTTGTCCTTCCTGTATCAGCTTAGGGCTGAGACAGATATATAGCTAAGGACACAATCCTAACCCACTTTCCAGCAGCAGGGCAAGGGCAACACAGCTTTAAGGGAACAAACCTTCCCTTACCTTGAGGTGGCCTCTGAGTGCCACCCAACTACAGGATGCAGCACATGCCCTTTGGCACAGCTGTGCCAGTGCTGGAAAGTGGGTTAGGATTTGGGCCTGAAGTGAAGATACGTATCTGCAGAGATACTGTGGCTGTCCACAGTGGCTTATCTAAGGTATGGCAGGTAAGGTACATGTCTTGGGTACCACTTGAAGGGGACACCACTTAGCAAAATCAAGTAAATGGAGCCTCAAAAGGAGGAAGAAGAGGGTGGCAACCAGGCCATAAGGCTGCCAAGGAGGTGATCCAGAGAAGGGATGCCAGATCACAAGGATTGCAAGGCTGGATTGCAAGGCCACCTCCTTGGGAGAGGAGAACCCAGAAGTGATGTTGACATCATGCAGTGCACGATATCACAGTGTCACCGCCCCGGGTGTTGCAGTCTCTAGTTATGCTGCTGGCTGTCCCTGATGGTGATTGTGGTGGTCACCTCAAGCAGTTGTTTGGCCAGTGCCCATTTCCAGTGCTCCTCCTCCTGCACCCATTCCACGGACTACAAAAGGAAGCAGGGAGTGGTGTAGAAGAGGAAGTGTGGCTGAGAGGAGAGTGGTGCCATCCTTCCCTGAGTCCCCTTCAAGCACAGGGAATTTCTGCCTTCTCCTCCTCCTCCTGGGAAAGAAACTACCCTGCAGTTGCTACTTCTTCCCATCTCAGGCAAACAGCTATAGGGTCCTCATTCCTAATGAGGAAGAGGAGGCAGCGATGGTGCAGCCAGTCAAGTCATCCAGCTCAGCAGCTTTTGAGTCCCTGCTTTGCCAATCACATGCATGCTAAAAAGCGATCTCAACCTGCATTGCTTGGAGTCTCTTTCTGATATGTCTGAAGGCCCCTAACAGCACAGATTATCCTCATTGCCTGTGCAGTGTAAAGGAACTGTTTGGTCTATATTGCAGTGCTTTAAAAAGCTGTCCTCTTAAATGGAGAACAATGCTCCTTGAAGCTGGATGCGCATGCCATGAGCAGCGCGAATGAAGTTTGAACCCTGCACACACTGCAACCTTGTAAAAACAGAACATTCACTGACAAGTATCCCAAGTGTGCAACACACAGTTGGGAAGAGCAGGAAGAGCCTCCAGCTAAAAGAAAGGGTTGGCAGAGCCCTGTTGATTGGGCAGGCTTCAGTCACAAGTCTGTGTTTCAAGCTCTGCTTTGAAAATCTCCTTTGAACTTTCTCTCTGGCACCCTGCTTGATGAAACCTTGCAAGCACCTGGGAGCCCTGCTGACAGCACCCAGTTCCCCTGCCTTCTCCTGTCACTGTGCGGCCAGCTCTCGTCACGATAATTTGCAGTCTGTCAACATGTTCACATGTCTTGGGTCCTTAAATCTTTCCCCAGCTGGTTACCTTCCATTCTGTCACACCATTCCAATTTAGGGCCCAGAAGCTGGGTCCAACTCCACCGTAGAATCTCTGTGGGTTAAATTACCAGGCTTGTGTAGCGATGTAATACTGGGGGCGTGCTATTGTCCTCCAGACCAGAAATCGGATGGGGACCTTGAAATGAGGAAACAGATCAGGGAGGTGACAAGGAGGGACAGGGTTGTAATCATGGGGGACTTCAATTATCCTCATATTGACTGGGTCAATTTGTGTTCTGGTCACGATAAGGAAACCGAATTTCTTGACGTGCTAAATGACTGTGGCTTAGAGCAGCTAGTCACAGAGCCCACCAGAGGACAGGTGACTCTGGATTTAATATTGTGCGGTACGCAGGACCTGGTTAGAGATGTAAACGTTACTGAGCCATTGGGGAACAGTGATCATGCTGCAATCCGTTTTGACATGCACGTTGGGAGAATACCAGGCAAATCTCTAACAAAAACCCTTGACTTCCGACGGGCAGACTTCCCCCAAATGAGGAGGCTGGTTAGAAGGAGGTTGAAAGGGAGGGTAAAAAGAGTCCAATCTCTCCAGAGTGCATGGAGGCTGCTCAAAACAACAGTAATAGAGGCCCACCAGAGGTGTATACCGCAAAGAAAGAAGGGTTCCACTAAATCCAGGAGGGTGCGCACATGGCTAACCAGCCAAGTTAGAGAGGCTGTGAAGGGCAAGGAAGCTTCCTTCCGTAAATGGAAGTCTTGCCCTAATGAAGAGAATAAAAAGGAACATAAACTGTGGCAAAAGAAATGTAGGGTGATACGGGAGGCCAAGCGAGACTATGAGGAACGCATGGCCAGCAACATTAAGGGGAATAATAAAAGCTTCTTCAAATATGTTAGAAGCAGGAAACCTGCCAGAGAAGTGGTTGGCCCTCTGGATGGTGAGGAAGGGAAAGGGGAGATAAAAGGAGACTTAGAGATGGCAGAGAAATTAAATGAGTTCTTTGCATCTGTCTTCACAGCAGAAGACCTCTGGCAGATACCGCTGCCCGAACGGCCCCTCCTGGCCGAGGAGTTAAGTCAGATAGAGGTTGAAAGAGAAGATGTTTCAGACCTCATTGATAAATTAAAGATCAATAAGTCACCGGGCCCTGATGGCATCCACCCAAGAGTTATTAAGGAATTGAAGAATGAAGTTGCAGATCTCTTGACTAAGGTATGCAACTTGTCCCTCAAAACGGCCACGGTGCCAGAAGATTGGAGTATAGCAAATGTCACGCCTATCTTTAAAAAGGGAAAGAGGGGGGACCCGGGAAACTATAGGCCGGTCAGCCTAACATCCATACCGGGTAAGATGGTGGAATGCCTCATCAAAGATAGGATCTCAAAACACATAGATGAACAGGCCTTGCTGAGGGAGAGTCAGCATGGCTTCTGTAAGGGTAAGTCTTGTCTCACGAACCTTATAGAATTCTTTAAAAAGGTCAACAGGCATGTGGATTTGGGAGAACCTGTGGACATTATATATCTGGACTTTCAGAAGGCGTTTGACACGGTCCCTCACCAAAGGCTACTGAAAAAACTCCACAGTCAGGGAATTAGAGGACAGGTCCTCTCATGGATTGAGAACTGGTTGGAGGCCAGGAAGCAGAGAGTGGGTGTCAATGGGCAATTTTCACAATGGAGAGGTGAAAAGCGGTGTGCCCCAAGGATCTGTCCTGGGATCGGTGCTTTTCAACCTCTTCATAAATGACCTGGAGACAGGGTTGAGCAGTGAAGTGGCTAAGTTTGCAGATGACACCAAACTTTTCCGAGTGGTGAAGACCAGAAGTGATTATGAGGAGCTCCAGAAGGATCTCTCCAGACTGGCAGAATGGGCAGCAAAATGGCAGATGCGCTTCAATGTCAGTAAGTGTCAAGTCATGCACATTGGGGCAAAAAATCAAAACTTTAGATATAGGCTGATGGGTTCTGAGCTGTCTGTGACAGATCAGGAGAGAGATCTTGGGGTGGTGGTGGACAGGTCGATGAAAGTGTCGACCCAATGCGCGGCGGCAGTGAAGAAGGCCAATTCTATGCTTGGGATCATTAGGAAGGGTATTGAGAACAAAACGGCTAGTATTATAATGCTGTTGTACAAATCGATGGTAAGGCCACACCTGGAGTATTGTGTCCAGTTCTGGTCGCTGCATCTCAAAAAAGACATAGTGGAAATGGAACAGGTGCAAAAGAGAGCGACTAAGATGATTCCTGTGCTGGGGCACCTTCCTTATGAGGAAAGGCTACGGCGTTTGGGCCTCTTCAGCCTAGAAAAGAGACGCCTGAGGGGGGACATGATTGAGACATACAAAATTATGCAGGGAATGGACAGAGTGGATAGGGAGATGCTCTTTACACTCTCACATAATACCAAAACCAGAGGACATCCACTAAAATTGAGTATTGGGCGGGTTAGGACAGACAAAAGAAAATATTTCTTTACTCAGTGTGTGGTCGGTCTGTGGAACTCCTTGCCACAGGATGTGGTGCTGGCGTCTAGCCTAGACGCCTTTAAAAGGGGATTGGACAAGTTTCTGGAGGAAAAATCCATTATGGGTTACAAGCCATGATGTGTATGTGCAACCTCCTGATTTTAGAAATGGGCTAAGTCAGAATGCCAGATGCAGGGGAGGGCACCAGGATGAGGTCTCTTGTTATCTAGTGTGCTCCCTGGGGCATTTGGTGGGTCGCTGTGAGATCCAGGAAGCTGGACTAGATGGGCCTCTGGCCTGATCCAGTGGGGCTGTTCTTACGTTCTTATGTTCTTAAGCTCAGTAGTGCTAATATTGACTACTACCCCAGCTGGCTTTTGCGGCAGTCTCTGTATCTCCTTAACTGATGGTGTCATGAAACTGTTCTTTCATGTAGGCCTTTGCTTTTCTTCCATTGGTGTTAGAGTAGTTTGGGTTCCTCAGGTGTAAAAGATCCAGGTGAGAAGGGTTGGGTTCATTAGTAAAGAGAATAGAAAGGGGACTTTGTTGCCTCCTTGGTGAATGAGATCTGAAGGAGATTTTGCTTTATTCTGGTATTGAACCAGAGAAATTGAACCAGTTCTGGCTAGTCAGAAAAAAAGGGTTAGATTGTATTAGTGTTTTCATCTTTTCTTTGTAGTTGTTTTCTTTAGCAAGTTCATAAAAGGGTTTTGCCTGGGGTGGGGGGAGTCCTACAGGTTTGGGAGCCTCTGCGTATTATAGTACTTTAGCCAACTGCATATTTGGATTTATATTAAAGCCTCTTATTTGTTAATGGATCTTAATAAATTCTGTGTTCCTCATTCCTTTTTGTTTGGACTTTATTGAGAGACCTGGGACCATTACTCCCTTCCTCTAGAGAGTAAGTGAGAGGAACTAAAGAGAAGAACTAAAGAGTTCTAAAGAGTTAGACAGAGTGGATAGAGAGAAGCTCTTTTCCCTCTCACATAACACCAGAACCAGGGGACATCCATGAAAGTTGAGTGTTAGGAGAGTTAGGACAGACAGAAGAAAATATTTCTTTAACCAGCATGTAATTAGTTTGTGGAACTCCTTGCCACCGGATGTAGTGATGGCATCTTGCCTGGATGCCTTTAAGAGGGGATTGGAGGAAAAGTTCATTACAGGTTACAAGTCATAGTAGGTATGTGCAAGCTCAAGAGTCTTAGAAGCAGGCTGCCTCTGTTTGCCAGATGCAGGGGAGGGCACCTGGACACAGATTGTGTCTGTTGTCTTGTGTGCTCCCTGGGGCATTTGGTGGGCCACTGTGAGATACAGGAAGTTGGACTAGATGGGCCTTTGGCCTGATCCAGTGGGGCTGTTCTTATGTTCTTATGTTCATATGAGTTCCTAAAGGAACTAAAGAGAGACCCACTAAAGAGTTACTTTATAAGGAAGGGGGATTCAGCCTAGGGAATCCTTCTAGCGATAGAATCCCTCTGTTTCTCCCAGAATGCCATGAATTCTACATGACAATTGCCACAAGCATGAATCATCATCATCTGTCTGCTACCACCCCAATGACATTCCAGATTTTTTGTAGTGATTTCACAGCTTCCTGAAATTACAACCATTTGTCCCATCCCCAAATTGTCTTCCTTCTACTTCCTGCATTGCACAGTTGTGTCTCCTGTTCAGAGCTTGTATGGCTGGAGTTTGGAGTTGTGTGGTGTCTGGCCCAGATGCCTTTAAAAGGGGATTGGACAGATTTCTAGAAGAAAAGTTCATCACTGGTTACAAGCCTTGATGGGTATGTGCAGCCTCCTGGTTCTGGATGTTGGCTAGCTCAGAATGCCAGTTGCAAGGGAGTGAAAACTGGATGCAAGGATCTTGATGTCCTATGTGCTCCCTGAGACATCTAGTGAGTCATCTCTAGTGATATACAGGAAGCTGGACTGGAGGGGCCTTTGTCCTGATCCAGCCAGGCTCTTCTGATGTTCTTATGAGCTTTTCTCCATACTCTGTCCTGTTGAAAGTCAAGTGCCCCTGGAACTTTTGGGTGTCTATCCTTGTGAAGCGATGCTTTTGTCACCGCTTGGACCTGGGGGGCTGCACGAGTACAGAGTGGTGCTGGAGCAATTCACTGACTCCCAGAGCAGGCTCAGCAACTCACAGCCTCCCTCTCTGCTCCTTGTGGCAACCTTCAGCATGTAAGAATAATGACTAAGAGCGTAGAATTGTCATGAGAGAAATAAAATCAGGAATATAAAGAACTGCACATTTAAAAGGGACTCCGTAAATGACAATAAAGCTCTCAGAAGCAAACAAACAATTTAGACAAAACAGCAGAGGCAGGTATGGAAACCCGAACTGCATACTGATGTCCTAACTGAGTTATGGGACAGGAGCCTGAGCCTGAACCCCCTGACAAAAATATTCTTGAACCAGAATTATTTAGATACAGACCGAGGGGTTAATGCAGAGAGACTCTTTTGTGAGAGGGGGAGGGAAAGACCACCTCTGTGGAATTTTTCTACTGATGATCGTTTTTAACTGAGATTTTATGGCGAGGCATTTTATGCATGCTGGAAGGTGGGGGGAGGGAATATATATTCCTCAAGTCAACATCATTAAAGTAAAAAATGGGTTTCGATAAAGCATGATATAAAAACAAGAAGTAACTGTAAATGGAATTGAAAGTAAACGGCATAAAATCCCCCAGTTGGGGCTGCCTGGCTGCGACTCTCTTCTCGTGGCAATGACGTGCTCTCAATCTGGACTTTGCTTCCCAGGAAGTTATAGCTTTTGGTAAATACAAAATGCTTCTCCGAGCACATACATTAGAATGTTCCTGTTCTGCCTGAAAAATTAAGTGGGAGCGGCTATTTGCATCACCCCCGTCTTGCTGTTCTCCGGTTCACTTATGCTGTAAAAAGTGGAGGGAGGCTGAGTGCTTTTCGCACAAGCGATGAAGCCGTAGAGAGAAGTCACGAAACTTAGGCTGCAATCCTAACCTCACTTTCCTGGGAGTAAGTCCCATTGAACACAATAGGACTTACTTCTGAGTAGACCTGGTTAGGATTGTGTCCTTAGTGCTTTGCACCCCCTCTAGCTGCACCACTGCTCATGACCCTCTCTCTCTCCCATGCTCTTTCTCACACACAGAACAACAGCAGCAACAAACAACAACAAAGCCATCTCCTAGTGGGAAATGTATTTTGTGTTCCTGAGCAACTTAGCATAAGTGTGTCTTCTCTCCTGCAGCATTTCACTACTTTTGTTCCACTGCAAAATCCCTTTTAACGAGACACAGGCTGTTCTGGATCCAAAGATTGAACAGCTTCTTAATTTCTTAACTTAAAATGAAGCCTCATTCCACACGACGACCTTGCGTAAAGGACCGCAAATCAAATGATTGCCTAATTCCAAAGGTAATAGTGGGGAAAGGCCATACAGGAAAGGCCTGGGTTGGGGCTGGCATGCAGGATGGAAGGGTTTGACATGCAAAGAAGAATGGGTTTCCTTTCCCCAACAAGAAGGTATCAGTTGAACATTCCAGGGTACTGCGATATGTTGCTTAAAAAACGGCACAGTTTGGTTCCTCCCTTACCCATGCCACATGGCCGTCTTCCAAGTTGTGATAGATGCAAGCAAATCTCTGTTGCTCTGACCCAATTGCTGCCAGGGAAGCTGATTGACAAGTGGTAATAATCAGGGGAAATGAGTTTGCATTTCATACCTTTTCATTTCTGCAAGGGCAAACACGCGGGAAGCTTCGTGCTGTGTATAAACACCCTGTCTACAATAAGCACACTGAAGAAGGCCACAGAACTTTGGAGGTTATTAAAAAAAAAATCCAGGAGCATGGCCTAGGACTTGCTATAAGAGGATGCTTAATATGGACGTAGAAGACCAATGAATTGCTTTTACATTGCCCTAGTAAATCTCCCATAAGTCTGGTTCTCACATCCATGTGATATCACTTGATTTCTCAACACGGGACGTGTGTGATCTGACTCCACTAATAAGAGCATACCTTGGAGGTGGTAGGCAATGAGGAAGTGGAATCTTGCTTGACCCAATATCAACAGTCAGGAGACCTCCCAGGCAAAGCCTGAGATCACCCCCGGTTTGTGGTCTGCAGTCAGGTAGGCATAGGTAGGGCCCATTTCAGTCCCGTCTGGTTCTTGGCCGACCGTTCCAAGGTTCTTTAACCATTGAACCACCGTACCTTGATGTTGCGCCAGTTCAGCAGAGTCATCTTTGGGGCGGCACTTTGCGTATTAATTTCCGTTCGCACTGTGCCCTATTAATCACTTTAACAATCAAACTAAGACAATTATTTTAATGAGCTAATGGATAGTAAAGAGCAGAAGACACACATTTATGACCACTTAGAGCCAGAAGACTTTGATAAAAGTCAGCTTTGTCAATAATATATTAGACCATAAATGTCCTCTGCCAGGGGTAGGAAGCAGGGATGGGATGGGAATGCCTGATGGATTTAGATACAGCAGTGCCTCCGTTGTCGCCTTGATGTTTATGGCCTCAGGGACTCTGACAGCCAAACGCCAGTTATGGGGAAATGTGGGATTCAGTTCTTCCCTCCAGGAGATTTCAGAGTGCTTTGTTTCTATTCTGACCCCATCTCTTGTGGGTCCATTTGTGAGCCGCCTGTCACTACATCTACATATCAGCAGGATTGGATGAACCCAGTGGCTGGGGAGGGGTGCCAGCCCCAGGTGGCAGACTGTCGGGGGTGTTGAAGAAGCTGCCAGAGCATGGGTGGGTGGGTGGACCCAGTGTTCATCGCCCAAGGTGGCGAATGCTGCTCGCCACCCGTTCTCCTTCGATTCCAAATAGCTCCAAAATGGAGCCATTCTTGAAGTGGGGGTGTAGCATGCAGGCATGGCGTGATGCAGTGACATGGGGGTGACATTTCACAACATTGTGTTGCCTGGCCTTGGGTGCCAGGAGGCTCCAGGATGCCATTGCATATCGAAGTTTAGAAAACTGTTCTCCTTGGGGGATCTATGACCAAAAAAAACAAAACAACAACAACCACCTAGCAGGATCTGGCAAGCTTCTGAGCCAGCATGACCGATAATGCATTCCCCAGAGGATATACGTGTCAGGGCATGCAACTTTGATGGCGTGATCCAATACCAAATCAGCCTGATGAACCGATGAATTCTACAGATCACTCAGGAAAGAGCAGAGGTTAAGAATGAAAACACCAAATAGAGTCAGAAAAGCTTGGAGCAGGATAAAGAGTCAAGCAGGAGCAATGGGATATTCCTGAAATGTGAAGTTCATTCACAGCATTGGTGGGGACTCTACTTAGGGAGAGGGAGAGAGGGGGGGGGTTGGGGTCAGGAGTGTACATAGCCCCCACATCTGGTTGCTGAGTCAAGTCAGTATTGTCTCCTGGTGACTCTGCTTTACACAAGTTGGGAGGATGAGATTGCCAATGGCTGCGCTCTCAAGCAACAGAAAGACTCATGCTATATGTTTGCTCAGAGATCACATTACTGCTGGGCAGAAATAAAAGGGGAGTAGAATAGGGCTGAGAAGGAGACATGATTAAGACTGGCTTAAGAAGAGAGGCTGGAATAACTCAAGTTCTATAGTTGCTATTATGCCCCTTCAACAGCTAGATTACACTAGTGCAGAAGAGAGCAGCCTGGCCCAGGGCACTATCTCTTCTTTGCCCTATGAATCTCTGGCCTTCTTCTTTGGTCCTTCCTTTGCCAATTCAGTCAGCAAGTTGTTAACATTTCAGGCCAGCTTGACGGACTCATCTGAGCAGTCATGCAAGGGAGGAATGAGTGGCAGCAGAAAAGGGAGGTGGACATTCCCACCCAGATCAGAAGGAGAAAAGCAGATATTAGAACCCCAAAGGAGCTTGACCCAGAAAGCATGGAGTGACGCTTCACGCACCAAGAGTCAGGAGAAGAACCTGCCGTCCATGGAGAAGACAATGATTTCAGGAGCCGAGTGAGAAGCCAAGCGCATTGATGCTGCTCCTGGCACCTCCTTCAGGAACTCTGCAGCATTTCACACAATGATGAATTAAAACCTGTCGCACCATTTAAAGGAGGGATGCATCTAATTGTGACTTTCTTCCCCCTTTCAGGTGTAGTAACTGGGACAGAGTTGATAAATGCTTTCCCCGGGGAACACAGCTTACCAGTACGCTGAGCTAAATATGCAAGTCCAGAGTTGCAAATCTGTAGCTGGTGGCTCTGCCACAAGAACCTCAGGTTTCCACCTGGCATCTGGATGCCCATAGTGGGCACAACAGGCCCACTGTTTGCTCCAGCAAAGCAGAACTAATGGGCCCAATGTGCTCCTTGCACAAACAGGAGCCCACACAGCCGATACACCTCCTGACGCTTCCTCTCTCGTTGGCTTTCTGATGCTTATTGTTGCTTTGTGATCCATTTTCCCAGGAGATTTATTAACTCAAAATGGAGGTGAATGGCTCCAAAGGAGAGGGACAGGGACCGCTTGCACGGTGTGGTGAGGCTTCTTGAAAAACTTAGCACTTTGCACCCCCTCTAGCTACACCACTCCAGGGGGGATGAATCTGGAGCAGATCTACTTTAAAAACTAAAAACCAGGCATTTTGGTTGGGAGGAACACAAAGGGAGCAAACCTACTAGACACCCCCAGCTAAAAATTTAATATGGAAATGATCAAGATCCAGGTGGTTTACAGCAGCTTGGTGATTATCAGCTTCACGTGCCCCTCATCCAAGGCTCACCAAACGCAAATGATTGCATCCAGTTTTGCTTCCTTGCCTGGAATGCTGTTGCAGGAGGCAGCGCTCACTTCGTAGTCAGTACAGAATAATTGAAGCTCTGTGTTGAGAAACACGATTACAATTTCAAGCTTTTTTTCTGTGCGTTGTTTGCCCCTTAGGGGAGAAAGGCCGTCAAATTGCTACTTCAAGTTTCACTAATGCAGTCTTCATTCTGCGTCTGACACCATTAGCTACTTGTGAGGATGGCACTTTTTTGACTACCGCACCTGGGCTTTTACATAAACCGCACACATAGCCACTGGCAAAAGGAAGCTATTTTCAATTCTGTCACTCTCTCCATACAAGGGGCTCTGCTATCTTCTCCTCCTTCCTCATTTCTCTCTGATAAAATCCTAATTTGGGGACCAGTTAATTACTACGAGCTCTTGGCTTGCTGGCCTTATTTTTAGTGTCCCTGAACGAATCATTGAATTAAAATCTGAAAATTGGTGATTTTCTTTATTAACAAATGAGCTGAGGTCGGATGAAACAAATTGCCCAGTACTGAGTCACTGATTTCAATATATACTGAGGCCCTGTTCAGGCATTCAGAAACAGTAGCATCTCTATAGGTTCAGAATCCCACTGGAGTGTTCCACACATTGCTAAACCCGCCCTGACTGAGTCCAAACTGGAGCATCCTAAGGAAGTAGATTATCCACTTTCTGCTTTCGAAAAATGCACAGGACCTGGATTAATGTGGCTAGCATTTGCAGCAGGATGGAGGAAAGGTGGCAGACTTGTAGCAGACCCCAAATCCACAGCTTGTCCTGCCTCCCAGCCTGATGCAAATCGCTTCATTTGATTCACGGCTGGGCCAGCCCTGCCACAGACCATCCTAGAACTCTCTGAACCCTGAATAACTCCAGCTGCGGCAACCTTCACACCACTACAGAACAGCATCACCTATGCCATATTTCTGATTTTTGGGTGTTGGTTTTTTTAAATCAGGCAGCCCTCTAGCAAATATAAGTGGATGTCTGTCTCTGTGTCTCATTTGATTTCTCAAATGTTTTATTAATGCCATTTCTTCATAAACTCCCTGAATCCAATGCGACTCACAGCAGGCGAGAATGTATGATTTAAACACTTTGGAGAATATAATTAAAGGAGGGGAAGGGAAAAAGAGATGAAAGAAAAATACCCCTTTTGGGGAGGCACAGAATTTTTACACAATGGAGCTTGGGGCTCTACTGCCTTCTTACCCGATATTCCCCGATCACAATGACAATCAAAATATTCTACCCTTGCATTATGTACTTGCATTCCTAGGCAGGACATTCAGTAGACATTAGACCATGAAGACCCTTAGATGTTTGCAGGAAGTCTGGGTTCTTGGGGGCTTATTCAATCAATAGATCAGTCATGGAGTACAAGCTTTCCTAGAAAACCATTTGTTCACCACTGTTGATTTTTCCCTGCCATCCTAAGTTGCAGGAGAGTGCTGAGTGGGTTCAAGGGCTCCTTCACCTAAGGTAAGGCTGAAGCCCACAAGCTCTGGCTAGCGTTCTACCTGAACGGAGACCTGCTCCACACTGCAACAGAACAGAAACTGCAAAGATAGTAGACTGCTCTATATCACTATATTCAGACTACAGGTGAGGGTGGCCTTTCTGTGAATTCTTCCCCTTCTGAAAAAAAACACCTTGACAGCCAGAATGGTGTATGGTTCTTAAGCTGGACTTAGACCGGGAAGATCCAGGTTCAAATCCCCGCTCAGCCATGAAGCTTCCTGGGTGACCTTGGACCACTCATTGTCTCTCAGCCTCACCTACTTCACAGGGTTGTTGTGAAGGCAAAAGGAGGGGAGGAACCAAGTACACCACCCTGAGCTTCTTGAAAGAAGCGTGGGATAGACACATGAAAAACAGTGGAAAGGAGTCCCAAACCAAGCAAGTATCCTTGGCGGTGGGCAAAAGACAGATGACTGAAAAGCAAATGAAAACTTTGTGCATGGAAAGAACACTGAACACAGCTCTCCCAGACACATTGTTTAGTTGACACCGCCAGACACCCTCAAATAAAACTTGGATGACTCCAATAAATTATTAGCCAGCTCTCACACTCCCCTCTGAAATGCTCCATTAAGCAAATGAAATAGCAGCATTTGGCTTTGCTGCCCTTTAAAAAAAAAAAAATCTTCTTGGAGATTAACTGCACAATAAAAATTAAATTAAGAGGGTATAAATTTCATGCCAGGCCTCCAAGTGACAGACCGTTATAATGACAACAATAAACACAGGTCATATTTTTGTGCTCTGTTCCAAGACAGCTTATTACTGAGGTGCCACTTCAATTGCTTTCCCCAGGGAAACACCTCTTGCTTCCACATCCACACAAAATTCCCAAGACACTGGCAGACTTCCACACTGACAGGCTTGTTAGTTTCCTCTGCAGATGACAACACAGTTTTTTTTTGGTGGCACTCAACAATTAATTTGCAGGGAGAGGGAAGCATCAAAAGAGTGGCATCTTTGCTACAAATACGGTTGTCAACTCTTTTTTCAGGGTGGGCTCCTCTGCCTTGGACAGCTGGCAATACTTTCCCCATCACTTTATCTTCATGGCGCTTCGCTGAGTGTAGGCAACCCTTTTGAGTGCAAAACTGTATGCCAGTTATCCTGCTGTTCAAACCATTCAATGGAAAGTTGGAGATTTTTTCTCCCAACAAAGTGAAGCATCTTATCCGTTTGGCAAATGAGCTTGCACACTTAATGGAATCGGAGGAATAATCTACAGTGTCATTCCATTAGAACTGCGCAGGGAAGCTTCACTTCTCTCTCTCTCTCCCCCCTCCCCGCCTTGCACAACTTCTCTCCATTTCCCTGGGCTTTCTGATAAAACGGGGGGGGGGAGGGATGTTCTGCTCTGTTTGTGGCTTGTTGGGAGGCAATTAAAGAAATTCCCACACTCTCACACCAGACCTAGAAATGCACTCTTCATTCTAGGGATTATTAAACCTGGTTGGCACAAGAACCATGTTGAGAGCACAACTTTGATAGGGCTGCAAACTCTAATCAATTAGTTGGCTGGGTGAATCAATTAAAAGGCTTTTTAAATCAACCAAAAAGGCATCCCTGATTAACTGGGCCACTTTGTGAAAGAAAAAAAAAAAGTTAGTTATTTTTAATACAATTGCTTGTAAAACTACTAATGGTACTAAAGGAGAGGCATCCCCCCATCATCCTTCATGAACTCAAAACAAAGTGTGCTTTTTTCTTTAAAATGATTATTTTAGTCATGCATGTGTCTGCAATCTATTAATTAATCAATTTAAACCAGTTTGATTAATCAACTAGACTGTAACCATGTCTACAGCCTACAACAGACTGTAACCAAATACCTGGCTTATTGTTGGTCATTAGAGAGCATGTAATTTAGGTACAGGTTGAGCCTCATTAAGAACATAAGAACATAAGAACAGCTCCACTGGATCAGGCCATAGGCCCATCTAGTCCAGCTTCCTGTATCTCACAGCGGCTCACCAAATGCCCCAGGGAGCACACCAGATTACAAGAGACCTCATCCTGGTGCCCTCCCTTGCATCTGGCATTCTGACATAACCCATTTCTAAAATCAGGAGGTTGCGCATACACATCATGGCTTGTACCCCATAATGGATTTTTCCTCCAGAAACATGTCCAATCCCCTTTTAAAGGCGTCTAGGCTAGACGCCAGCACCACATCCTGTGGCAAGGAGTTCCACAGACCAACCACACACTGAGTAAAGAAATATTTTCTTTTGTCTGTCCTAACCCGCCCAACACTCAACTTTAGTGGACGTCCTCTGGTTCTGGTATTATGTGAGAGTGTAAAGAGCATCTCCCTATCCACTCTGTCCATTCCCTGCATAATTTTGTATGTCTCAATCATGTCCCCCCCAGGCGTCTCTTTTCTAGGCTGAAGAGGCCCAAACTCCGTAGCCTTTCCTCATAAGGAAGGTGCCCCAGCCCAGGAATCATCTTAGTCGCTCTCTTTTGCACCTTTTCCATTTCCACTATGTCTTTTTTGAGATGCAGCCACCAGAACTGGACACAATACTCCAGGTGTGGCCTTACCATCGATTTGTACAACGGCATTATAATACTAGCCATTTTGTTCTCAATACCCTTCCTAATGATCCCAAGCATAGAATTGGCCTTCTTCACTGCTGCCGCACATTGGGTCAATACTTTCATCGACCTGTCCACCACCACCCCAAGATCTCTCTCCTGATCTGTCACAGACAGCTCAGAACCCATTAGCCTATATCTAAAGTTTTGATTTTTTTGCCCCAATGTGCATGACTTTACACTTACTGACATTGAAGTGCATCTGCCATTTTGTTGCCCATTCTGCCAGTCTGGAGAGATCCTTCTGGAGCTCCTCACAATCACTTCTGGTCTTCACCACTCGGAAAAGTTTGGTGTCGTCTGCAAACTTAGCCACTTCACTGCTCAACCCTGTCTCCAGGTCATTTATGAAGAGGTTGAAAAGCACCGGTCCCAGGACAGATCCTTGGGGCACACCACTTTTCACCTCTCTCCATTGTGAAAATTGCCCACTGACACCCACTCTCTGCTTCCTGGCCTCCAACCAGTTCTCAATCCAGAGGACCTGTCCTCTAATTCCCTGACTGTGGAGTTTTTTCAGTAGCCTTTGGTGAGGGACCGTGTCAAACGCCTTCTGAAAGTCCAGATATATAATGTCCACGGGTTCTCCCATATCCACATGCCTGTTGACCTTTTCAAAGAATTCTATAAGGTTCGTGAGGCAAGACTTACCCTTACAGAAGCCATGCTGACTCTCCCTCAGCAAGGCCTGTTCGTCTATGTGTTTTGAGATCCTATCTTTGATGAGGCATTCCACCATCTTACCCGGTATGGATGTTAGGCTGACCGGCCTATAGTTTCCCGGGTACCCCCTCTTTCCCTTTTTAAAAATAGGCATGACATTTGCTATCCTCCAATCTTCTGGCACTGTGGCCGTTTTGAGGGACAAGTTGCATATTTTAGTCAAGAGATCAGCAACTTCATTCTTAGGGTGGATGCCATCAGGGATGCCATCAATAAGGGTGACTTATTGATCTTTAATTTATCAATGAGGTCTGAAACATCTTCTCTTTTAACCTCTATCTGACTTAACTCCTCGGTCAGGAGGGGCCGTTCGGGCAGCGGTATATGCCCAAGGTCTTCTGCCATGAAGACAGATGCAAAGAACTCATTTAATTTATTCCTGTGGGTTAAACCCACATTATTCCTGTGGGTTCCCTTCCAAGCACTCACATGGATGGTAAAAAAACACACTATAGCAAATCCATTTTAAAAACAAAGTTTCTTTGCTCTGGTGGTCAGCCTTGCTGACCTTTGCGACATAAGCTAAGAGTCATTAAGAAGACAATCCATCAATCAGTGGTCCCCTTCACTCAGCCCCTCCCTTCACCAATGCAAAGTGATCACCTTTCTTTCATGTGCTCAGGGGGAAGGGAGGGGTCCACTGGGGAGAGAAGGATTGATGAATTGTCAGCCAGCTGCCCCCCCCCTCATTAAGGAGGTTACTGTTAAAGGACTGTTCAGTTTCTTAAACTGATTTTAAAGGATGCATTTTTCCCTTTCTCCAGGAATCAGCACATTCCTTCTCATTGGCAGGGGCCCTTCGTGTTGAGTCAAATCTGTGTATAAAAAATCCATGTATAAATAGGCTGGACCTATTGTCATCTTTTTTTCCTGGTTAGGCTCCTGTGCCCTGAACACCTGTGTAGCTAACACTAACCCAGAGGGGAATTTTTCTCATTGTTTCACTTGCAAGCAGAGAATAAGGATGTTATAATTGTGTCCTAGTATAAACTTCTATGAACTGTCGAAGGGTATATAGGATATGGATGTGTTTAACATGCAGGGATCATACTTCCTTCACCCACTCTCCAACAGCTCCATGTTCGTCTGAAGCTTTGGAAAGTGTGTGCATGCTCTGTGCAGAACTTTAGATGAACGTGGAAATCAGTGGAATGTGCATGTTCCCATCCCCAGACAGGATGGTGCCAAAGATTCAAGCTTTGAAGTTACCAGCATTTCCTTTACAGCTGAAAACCTTCATGTGCAGTAAGGTCTCTTAAACTCAGTGGAACTTCTCATCTCTGAGAAGGCACACATAGGATAGTACTGTAAGTGTGTGAAAGAACTGGAGGAAGAAAGAATCCATAAGCAATAAAGTGAGGTGAAAGAGAAGAAGCGCTTCCAGTAACTTTAAAAAAATTACCTTAAAACATAGCTTTTAGCTGCAGGAGATGCAACATTAAAGGCAATTCTGTGGGAAGTGTAGGGAAGAATAAACATCACTATGTAAAATAGCACCAAATGTCACTCATGCTTAGTTAAAAGTGCAAAGGAAGTCAGAGATAATGTTTTTGAAAGGTTTCACGGCATTCCTCCCTTTTAAAATCTTGAAGAGCTGTGCTCTTGCCCACCTCTTATTCATTGCAATGCAGAAAAGTTTCTCATAGTTAGAATATAAGGAGGTAAGAAAGTAACGCTAGATCCATGCAGATATCCATCTGCTCCAGCTTCCATCGGATCAGGCCCATTCTGGTGTCTTCACATTCCCCTTTGCCTGGCCTGACCACCAGCCAAGGCTCTTCTGCCTACTCGAGAATAAATGCAACTGTGAGGCTGCTTCAATTTCCATAGGGCTGGGAGGGAGGGACCTCCTTCTCCCTTTTGTGTTTTTGGGGGCTGCATTCATTGGATCAGGACCATTCTGACATCCTTGGAGTCCTCTCAGCCTGCCCTGGGTCCTCTCAGTCCCTGCCTGGACTAAGGCAAGTTCACTTACTTGCGAGTAACGTGGCCACGTGGCTTCATTTCGGGCTCAATAGACGCAGGGAGGGAGGGAGGGAGGCAGGGACCTCCTCGTGTTTTGGGGGGCTGCATTCATTCATTGGATCGGGACCATTCTGGTGTCGTTGGCTCCCTCTCAGCCTGCCCTTTCCGACTGACTATGGCAAGTATGCCTACTTGCGAGTAAACACGCAATACGGCTCACTTTCACTTTCCACAGGGTTCCATGCATTTTTTCTTTCCGGTTTTTTGGCCATAACCTTTGAAGGAAGAGCTATTTCAATTCTGATTTTTGCATTGCACTCCACTGGGAATTTTGCAAATTTACTCACCAAGCTTAAATTGATAGGACTAGACACAGCAAGCCTGGGTATGATTGGTTTAAGTGAAGCCTACAGGACCATCAAGGAAAGATTGCTCGATATTGAGCGTCAAGAGCTACTCTGTGCAGCTAACACCATTTGCTCCCCTCTCCATCTGCACATCCCAGTCAGCTTTGGGAAGCCGGCTTCTTTCCTTTATCACCTGCAGTGCCCACAGGCTTGCAGAGCATTCTTCCTTGCGAGATGCAATGCCTTTCCATCAGCTCTGCTAGCGGGCAGGTTTAGTGGCATTCCCTACTCAGAATGAAGGTGTACCTGTGACAGGAATTGTGTGGAGACATTACATCATATATTTTTTTACTGCCCACTCCATGATACCCTTCGTAAGATCTATCTGGCTCCACTGCTGAACAAAATGCAGGACTGGGAGGATTCATTTACAAACTCTTCTTTCCATAGAGGAAACTGACTCTCTTGACAAGGTTGCCAACTTTGTTTCTGGGATTCTGGCAGGACGGAATTCTGGGTCTTCCGCTATATTATGGTGAATGGGGGGAGGGAGTATTGGATGATTACGAGTGCTTTATTTTATTGTACGTGTGTTCTGAATGTTTAATGTTTGGTTGTTGTTTTGTTTTTCCATTATCTATGCCAATAAAGGTCTTATGTATGTATGCACTGGGAATTCTGCATCCAATGGTCAATGGCACAACGAGGTAGCTCCGAAGGCCGCGAAGTTAGTGCATCCTCCCCCAGGGCACGTCACCCCCCCAGCATGTCACCCAGTGCAGCCCACACACCCCGCACCCCCTAGCAATGCCAGTGTACAGGGGCCCAACATCCACAAACAAAACAGGCTGGCAATACCCCTCCCATTGCCCCTTGGTATTTGGGGGCCTCCCTGTCTTGGAATCTGACAGCAGCATCACTATCTTTCTGCTGAAGAACGTTTGTACTGAAGAATCAGGGTATCAGGCTCTGCGTTCGAGCTCAGATTTAATGCAAGTGACTTAACATTGTCCAGGTAAACCTGGATTTTCTTTAATCGTTCCTCAGATTCTTCTTTTCAAAGAAAAACAAAAACAAAGTTTGAAGTTAAAATTTGGGTATGACATTTCCAAAACTCAGTGCTGGCCAACACAGGTAAATTTGCTCAGGGCAGCACAGAGAGTGGGAGAGGGTGATGGGAGGGTGGAACAGAGACAGGGAAGGGCATTTTGGGTGGGGGAGAGCAGAACGGGAGTGGATTGGGCCTGGAAGGGAGAAGGGTGGGCGGTGACAGCACACGCTATATCCTAACCCCCACCTCTTGGCCAGGCAGCCCTGTGCAGACTTTCAGGATTTGGGCCAGCTAAATAACTGGCACAGATTCGAGAAGCCCAATAGGGATGGCTGGGACTTTACTCAGGGTTAAGGGGAAATATATTCCCTTATCCTAAGGTAACCTCCTGTCATCTTTTAACCTGCATAGGATACAGTGCAGGTCATGCAGCCTGGCTGTGTCGGTGCAGTTTAGGATTGGGCTGCCTGATATGTGATCATTGGGATAATGACTTTTAAATGATGACTCCAGCAAGATAATTTATTAACCTTCCTTACATTAAGTATATGGCTCTCGAGTGAATAATGCAGGATTTAAGAGGCACCGAAGGGGGATGGAGTGCTGTCAGAACAAGGTTGTTTACAAGGCTCGTTCATAAAACACCTAATTGATGAGATTGCAGCCTGTGTCTCACCATCCTGGGCTGTGTTAAAACTGAAACTTGAGGAGTAATTATGTTGCGCTATGCAGTTCTGAGTATTCAAAATTAGTTACATTTCAGAAAAGCAAACAGAGGTGCAGTTACAGTTGGGGTTGCCAGACTGGCCTCTGTCAAGGTTTTGGTCCAGGTTATGGGCTCTACACTATCAAGGGAAGAGGTTCAAAGGGGTTGGTGGGAGGGACTTATGGGCAAACCGATAATCAAGATGCTTGTCAGCCCCAGAGGCATTGCTAGGGAGATGCAGACTGCACCGGGTGACACATTCAGGAGGGCGTGTGTGACACCACTACTGACCCAAACTGTGAAAATCTTTGTATTATTGAATAATACCATGATGTTCAGTATGGGTAAGTGTATGCAGAATGCAATGAAACAAACTGTGTTGAAATATCTGTATTCTGTTGTAAGGTATAACCAAAAACCCAGAAAAAGAAACCACAACTGCCTTATGTAATAAAAAGTAGATGTCCTTAACTCAAAACTGACCAATGGGAACTGACAGTTCCAAGAGTCAATGAAGTGTTATGATGTGTGTTGGCATCCTTCAGTCTTGGAAGACTATGGTATTGCGCTCTGAATGGTGGCTCTGGAACAGAGTGTCCTCTCCAGTGTGCAAAGCTTGGGTAAAGTAAATATGGAGGATAGGCTGTTACCCATGCAGCAAATCCCCCCTCTCCACGTCGCTGAAATGGTCCAATGGAAAGGCAGAGGCCAATACGGTTGGTTCCAGCGGCGTTGCAGGAGTTGCCAGAACGTGACTGTGTTCAGCCATGAACTGCCTCAGGGACTCCGGCTCCGGATTTTGCCTCGAGGTTGACTCCTGAAGCCTTTTCCATAACTGGATGTAGCCAGAAGGCAGTGGAGGTTTGGGATCAGAGTTTTCCTTCTCTCAGATGAGCTGCCTTCCCAGGCTGACGAGTCCCATCTACCCGGTGGCTGTTCAGTCGCCTCTTACGACAAGTACAGCCAAACTGAGGGCCTATTCTTATCCCCAGCCCCCAGGGGAAATGTTATGATGTGTTATGATGACACAGCAGGGAACCAGGCAGGTGTTAGTTTCCATGAACCAGAGCTCTTACTAGAATTCTTAGTCAGTTGTGTGAGTGTCATCAAGTTGGTTTTTTGTGGGTGACTGATTTGTTGGGTGACCTGGACTGTTCTATGTTAAAATAAATAAATGAATTTGATGGGGGTGACACCAACCCTAGTGATGGCACTGCATTCAGTCTTGTGCATGAGATTGCAATTTGTTCTGTATGGTCTGAGACGGGAGGAGGTCTATCATGGGGGTGACACAATGAGCTCTCGCACCGGGTGGCGCGAACCCTAGTGACGCTTCTGGTCAGCCCCCTTCACGGAATCTTTGTGGTAAGAAGACCCTTCATTCAACAGCTATTCTGGGAAGAGCCCGACAAGTCGCAGCTGCAGATGGGATGGCGTGGGGAGGGTATCCATGACAATGTCTCCCCCCTTAAATCTCCCTGGGCGAAGGCTCAATCTCCACCATGATATTTGAGAATGCTGACTTTAGCCACAGATCTACCCTGTGGCTTCCCTCATCCCCTCCCCTTCCTGCTCTGCCCTCCTTTCTTTTCACTCCTCCAGGGAGAAACTGGCATCCACTCTACATTTACTCGCTCTGTTCTTGGCTGCAGCCCACTGAGTAAAATTTCCGTTTTCATCACGAAAAGAAGCCCTGCACAATCAAATTAATTTCAAGTCCTATCAACTGACAGCTTAAAGCATTTCTCTTCACCACAATCTGTCAACATTCTGCCTTGTTATTTCCAAGAGGAGACGGCAGCATCAGCGTTCAGGGAGACAAGCGGCAAACCCCAGGCCTGCTTCGCCGTCTCCAGATGAGGCAAGGGGGGATCATTAGCTCCCAGGTGAGCACTCCATTGATTGGCCCACATTCATTTTCCTAATCTTCTCCCAGCATTGCAATGGCACTGACAGGTCCTTTGAGGAAATACAGCTCCAGTAGGAACCCTCAGTGATTGCAATTTCCAGCCCTCCAGTGAAAAGACGGGAATGTTTGTCACTTGATGACTGAAATCAGCCATTATGGGTGGAATAGTGCAGACCAACGTTTTACATCCACCGGTGCCACCTCAAGTGCAGTGCTTTGTAACGGAATCGGTTCTCACCTCCACTTGTGAACCAACTTCAGGGCTGCATATGTTTTTCAACTAGCAGCACAAGTAGCATGTGAGATGTGTATGTAAATCTCCTCCCAGCACATTCTGGTTGCAAATATTTTTCAACTACTATGCTAGTAGTACTAGTTACTACTACTAGTACTACTACTAGTACTAGTACTAGTAGTAGTAGTAGTAGTAGTCGTCTGTTTGCCATGGTTGCAACCTTTCCTTCAAACTTGTAGCTATTAAATATGGCAGCCTCCATGCATTTGAGTTCTACTGGTAGAAACATGGCCTCCTCCATGCATTATGGTAGAAAATGATGGCCTCCCTGCATTTGAGATCTAATGACTTGTCACCATTTTATCATTTGTTAATGAATCAACATAGAAGCATGCTAATGATGTCACTTCCTGCTAGCTGCAAGCTGAAAAACTTATGAAGCCCACATGTCCATGGGACAAATTCTCCATTATAATGGTACCGCAGTTGCGGTTTAATCAGGCTGCCCCTGGTGGCTGCTTAGATAGCACTCTGAAAAGCACAGAATGGATGGAAAAGATTCTCCGTTATACCTTGATGTATATATGAGGAGGTCAGAAGCAGGATAGGAACAGCCCAGGGAGGGAGGACCCCAAAGGCATTCCCTGTTCCATTGAATACGGACTGGAGATCTGGAAGCCGAGAGAGTTCACGCACCATGAGGCGATAATTGATTAAAGCGTTTCAGTATTTTCCATTTTGTCACATCTCTCTCCATCGATTTTCGCCTGGCTGCAAACACGTAGCTTTGGGAATGCCATTAATTACAAATTGATTGCTCTGTGAAAATTGGCAAGGAGTGTTTGTGAGCTTCTATCACTCCTCCCCAACCTTTTTGCTTGCACCTTACCCGGAGATCAAGACTGAAGTCTCTTGCCAGTCTACAAATCAAGAGGAATCCTATGGACACAGCAGCCTTGACATGCACACCCATTTTTTCTCCAGTTTTTGGGGTGCCCCCAAGCAGGTAGAGATGCAGCCAACTTTGGCCACAGGGCAGTCACTGAGACTCAACAGAAGGTTCCACCCTGGTTCCAGAAGCTCAATCATGACAAGGGATTTTTGTGCACTGAAATAGGGATGTGAGGAATGCCCCATCCACTTACCCACCTCCCCATAAATTTATCTTGCTTTATAGAAACTCATCTGGCTTTGCTTCCCTTTAAAATCTGAAATGTACCACTCTTTGAATCCCACTTTTTTTGAAATGTTACTGCCAACTCTTGTGACAACAGAACCTGTACAATTCTCGCAAGACACCAGATTCCAGAACACTCAGCACTGGGACTGGATATCTGTACAACAATCCTAAGCATGTCTACTCAGAAGTAAGTCTCATTATAATCAATTGGGCTTACTTTCAGGTATGTGGATAAGACTGAAGCCTCAGACAGTTTCCCAGGTTCAACATTTCCTCTTTTTCTTCAGACAGCTCCCCAGACTCAATACTGGAGACCACACTCTTGGAAGAACAGGAGGCCAGTCTTCAAAGTCAGCAACCCACAGCGCTCCACTGGAGACATGCCCAATTAGCAGCCCAACATCTACCCCCTGGGGCAGCACCATATTCCAGACAACCAAACACAAACATTAAAACATTTGGATTGAGTCCAAAATGTCACCCACTGGCAGAGTGGTTGACCACTGTCTTAGCCGGGTTACTTAACCTTCCAGCTGCACCTAAGAAATTACTGGTGAGAAGTCTGTTGTAGTCAAGTACTGGCCTTTTCAAGATTGAGTGGCTGCTGTCAGGAAAAATAAAATATGAAGGGTTACCTGGCTTTCTTGTCTGATCCAGCAGTCACCTCTTTGGAAATTGTGTCTCTGAGGTCTCCAGCTTGTACATGGTCAGGTGCAGTCAGCTTATACATCCTGAAGAAAAAAAAATCTAGATCTGCCAAATTGAATCTAGGCTGGAAACTGGAGTTTTCACACACCCCCAGCTCCTCCCCCCATTCTCTCTCTCTCTCTCTCTCTCTCTCTCTCTCTCTCTCTCTCTCTCTCTCTCTCTGGGAGTCTGGGTTCTGCTGCATTTCTTGATCAGTCTTCTCACTTGCACCAGAGTCAATGTGGTTTTAATATAGGTGCTCCAAGGGGATAATCTCTCTTCTAATCTTTTGGCTGCCACAACCTATTGCTGCTAATATAATTAGCACAGCTGGGCTAAGTCTTAAACACGCCAACCTCTGCCACCCGAGAGGGGCCCTGTTGCGGAGCACAACATCTGGCTCTGCATACCTGCTCGCTTGGCACATGCTGTTGAGCTGGCTTTACTGAATCAGTCGAGCTTTGCATTGCCAAATATCAAAAAACTTGCCCTTTACTTCCATATTCCGCCAAGGCAGGGTGGGGGAGGCACTCAAGCTAATAGCATAAAGGGGATGCGTTTGTTTTGCTTTCACAGGTTAGGCAACAGCAATTTTGCATCCACAGAAATTATGTGACCCTCACAAGGCTCATTATCCAAAATTAACTAAGCATTGTGAAGTTCCCTTCAGTCCAAGGACTGGAGGGCACATAATGGGCATGATCTATCATTCCTCCACAACAGACATGAAGCACTTCCAGTTCCATAACTTTCAATAGGAGAGTTCAAACATGTCCTTAAATCTGTCCCTCACACATTTCATGGGTAAAAACAGGGACTACGTTTGGAAGAACCCACTTCCTACAACAAGGCTCTCTGTCACAGCCTGGGTCCCCTTCAGTATTAACACCGTACTAAAGGTTCTCCTCATCCTGCAATATTTTAGACCAGTGGTTCTCGAACTTTTCCGGCTCGCACCTCCCCTGATCCTTGTAGCCATTGGCCAGGGCTCCCCATTACAACACCTCACCTCAGTTACCCCCAAAATGGGGATGAAGGTGTTATAATTATACCCTAGAAACAAGGCTGCCAGCACTCTGAGGCTGCAATCCTAACCACACTTACCTGAGAGTAAGCCCCATTGAACAAAACAGGACTTACTTCTGAGTAGACCTGGTTAGGATTGTGCCCTGAGTTTGTTAGCAGCACACCTGGAGGGTTTTGGAAAGGGAGGGGGGAAGTGATGAATTTGCAGAAGGGGAAGACTTTGTTTTGTGTGTATCTGCTAATTGCAAACAGAGACCCAGAGACTGTTTGGCTGGAATCCTAACCCCACTTTCCTGGGAGTAAGTCCCATTGAACATAATGGCAGGAGCAGCAGGTCTGGTCTAGAGCCTCCATTTGCCTGAAGGTAACACCTGAAGGTCGCCAGTTCGAGGCCACCGGCACCGTGCAACCTTGAAGCAGCTGACAAGCTGAGCCGAGTTATTCCATCTGCTCTGAGCGTGGGAGGATGGAGGCCAGAATGTGCGACCGGATCAAGAAAGAAACATCTGAATGTTGTGGTTTCTTGAAAGATAGAAACCTTCTTTCAAATTGTAAAAATCCCTACGGGGATTTAATTTGCCTGCCTATGTAAACCGCCTTGAATAAAGTCTAAGAAGAAATCTGAGGACCAAGAAAGGCAGTATAGAAATACCTGTATTATTATTATTATTATAGGGCTTACTTTTACTATTACTATTACTATTACTATTTTACTATTACTTATTATTATTACTATTATAGGGCTTACTTCTGAGTAGACCTAGCTAGGATTGTGCCTTTTGTGTTACAATAGCAGCCAACAGAGTAACCTCCCCCCCCCAAAAGGAGGCAGGAGGAAAAAGGGATGGCTAAAAAGGAATGGGGATTTTTATTTTTAATCAATTTTTGGAGACAAAGACATCAGGACTGACTTTTTTTTCTTTTTTGAAAGGGGAGGAAAAAGAGAAAGGTGAGGATCCTGGGTTAAGCTGACACAGACCCCAAGCCTATGTAGGTCTACTCAGAAGTAAGCCCCATTTGAGTCACTGGGGCTTACTCCTAGGAAAGTGTGAAAAGGATTGCAGCCGCACCCAACAAGATTACAACTCACCCCAAAGTAGATGGGGGCTGCTCACACACACACACCCAACATGCAGATGCCACCCCTGTTCCCCCAGGCAAGACGGAGGGATGCAGGCTGGGGCATTTGGACACGGACACACACACCCACTAGGAGCAGGCTGGCTCCTCCCTTCCCAAGCAGAGGAAAGCGCTGCACTGCCTGTACTTACTCTTCCCTCCCAGTTTGAAGACTGCCAGGAGCGCTCCTGTGCTGATGAGATGCAGCACCTCCACACTCTTCTCTCCTCCAACCTTGACCAATCCCAGGATGCCCAGGGTGAGGGGCACACTGGGAAATGTAGTCCTTGGGGCGAGAGAGCTCCATGATGAGATGCGGCACCTCTGCCTGCCTGCCCAGCCAGCCTTCTCTCCCACCTCCCCCCACCATGTTTCACACTGCCCCACCCACCTCACCTCACGCTGCCCCACCCACCCTGTTCTCAGCCTGGGAAAAGCAGCAAGTCAGGAGGCAGCATGTGCAGCTGCCAGTCACCTCTCTCCCCACGATGCCTGGCAGCGCCCCTGGAGGCTAGCCACGCCTCACTAGGAAGGCGGGACTCACAGATTGAATACCTCAGTTTTAGTCCATGCATTTCTATTTCCCCTTACCCAACAGAGTCATTATGCCCTGCTTGTGTACTCAGACCATTCCCATACTCCTGTGGTTTGAAACCAAGAGGGTAAAGTTTATTCTTTTGGTTACAGAGATGTTAGGAAAGCATAACTGTCCTGCAGTACAGCACCAACCATTCAACCCTGTCTTTCAGCACCCGTGTGAAATGGCAGGCTGTGTGCTGTAATGTGCCTTCCTGCACACACTAATGCGCAGGTATCTCACCCTTTCTCTGGGGAGCTTAGGGCAGCAGAGATGGTTCTCCCCTCTTCTATTTCATCCTCCTCACAAGTCTGTGAGGGAGGATATGTTCACATACCGTGAGTCTCCAAATCTCTTCCATGTGCACAACAGCCACAGAGTTGGATTTGGAGAGCCATACAGCCCACCCAGGGAGCATTTCCAACCATTAAGGAGCAACGAGAGGAGAACCAGAAGGTACCAAGAAAAGGAAGGAGGAACCAATGAGTTCAAAAGAAGACTTCCAGGAATCCCCACAGCCTTAAATAAAAATCCCATTAAACTTCTCGTACTATAAGCAGTTTGGAAAAGCGATTGATCGATGGTGACTGCAGAAAGCTCTCCCCACCCCGATAATTAATAGATGGTTTTAAGCAAAAAATACAGTATCATAATGGAGCCCCATAAACACTTCGTTTGGGCAGTAGTAAACGATTAATTTTCATGATTCTTCAGATTGCAAGACAGGAAAGTAATAGTTGGAGTTGTGTGTGATGAAATCTAATGTTGTCGTATAATTTTTCCTCCTATCGATTGGGCACCAACCCATCTGAGGTGATTTATAGGAATAACCAAGAAAACGAACTTGGCTGCAGTTTTGCGAGGGCTAGTTAAGTTTATGTGCTGTACTGGTGTTCAGAGTTAATAGATTTTAAATTACAGTCTATGTAACGTAGTGCAGGCAGGTAAGTCGGACTGTGATTACGGATGAGAGGAGAGGGAAAATATACTCTTGAACCTTGGGGAGGTCTTGCAAATATTTTCGAAGGAAGTGCAAAGACAAACGCAATTGAACTCGACTCTCGGTGAATGTAATTTTGGCGGTATAAGGATCTTAAAATAGCAGTGCAATGTTCCTACTTAGACAGGAATTGTGAAGGTAACCCCTCTGCAATGCCAAGACAGTGCCTGCCAGCTCTGAACACACTCTAGTGAAGAAGGAGACCCTCTAAAATCCATGCTTTAAGGAGAATTGTGAGGCAGGGCTTCTTGGCCTTCCCAAGAGAAGTTGTGGACCCCACCCTGCTGCATTGTGAAAGTAAAGAAACAGGACTTGTGGCATGACTGGCTTCCACCTTTGTCAGAGAGCCTGTAGGCCACTCCTTTCCAATATGGAAGACAACCAGACTGATATCGCATAGCAGTTCCATGTTTGGATCTCCCCAAGAGCAAGATCTTCTGTTGCTCTTGCTCCACCTCAAGGGCAACAGAAGCAGGAGAGGAATGATTAGGATTAGGGTCACAATGCATATGAGGAGGAGAGCTAAGCCTTTGCTTCTGCAGGTGCCAGGAATTGCACTCGCCACCTTCTGCATTCAAAGCCACCAAGCTAATAAGCAGTTCCTCACAAGAAAAGGCCTGTCTGCTCGCTGCAAGAGTTGGCCCCATTATGCCACTGACATAAGATGGCAACTTAATCAGCACTCTCCGGAGCAGTTGACTCATTCGCTATGATTTCATTTCCCTCCAGGGGCCAGAATGGTTGATACAGACCAATCAGCAGCGTGATTAATGGATCCGTGGCCAGTTCAAGAAGCTTTTGTACTTTATCACTGTCACAGTCCCAAATCTGATGCCGGGAAAGCTCACTTGGCTGCCTGGGTTGAGTTCAGCAGCCTGCTTTCTTCAGCATGGATGCCAGCCGTGTCATGGGCCTGTGGTACGTACTCTCTGTGCGTTCCACGGAGGGCTGGGGGGTAAATGGTCCAAAGGGAGTTGACAACTCCAAACCACTCCCTGGCCCCTAATGCCACTCCCTGTATGCTGCTTTTCTCCTTCCTGCTCCGTGGACTCAAAAAGGAAGCAGAGGACCTCCTAGCGCACCACTCTCCTCTCTTCCACACGCTTTCTTCCCCTCCGCTCCCCTCTTCCTTTGAATCCAGAGAATGAGAGGAATAGTGGAGCATTTTGTTTGGCTGCCATGCAACCAAAAGTCTTTTTCGGAAGCTTCATGCCTTGATTAGGGTCATCTCTTTCCAGCAGAGGCTGCAGGAAGCTGAACAGGACAACATGGGCAGGATTTGGCCCGCCCCCTGTTGTGTGCACCAAAGATTTGCCAAGAAACTGTAGACTTTTAATGACCTCAGAAGACGCACTGCCATGGAGAAGGGTTCCAATTTGGGGGCAACTTTTAGGGATTACAAAATTTTCTAGGAGGCAAAATGAAGGGAGGGAAAGGGGTGCCTGAGCGAGCCTCCAAGTGGGAGAGATGGTGTTCTCATGGGTGTGCTTCGGTCTGTCCCCTCCACATACAGTACTTTCCTTTAATTGACAGGTGCCCGGCCTCAAGCCTACTGCACAAACACAGCTGTCAGCAGATCTGGCACCAGTCACCAAGCCTAGTATTTTAGCCACCAGCAGCCCTGACTTTAGGAAGCTGGATTTTTTTTTTCACCTCTAGCCCCAATTAGAATGCTGTGATCCATCCACACACAAGCCTCCGGCCAGAGAAGCATGCATCTGTCCTGGGAATCAGAACATGTCTCCTGCAGGAGGGCAGAGTCCTTGCCTGGTGCAAGAGTTCAGAAAATAATTCCAGACAAAGCAGCTGCCATGTCTTCCCCGCAGCTGCCTCATCTATGAAGTTGTCAGGAAGAGAGAAAATAAGACCATTCTGCGGCAGACAGAGACAATTGTGTTATCCATAGTGGAGCTGAGTGATGGATCTCAGGGACTTCTGAAAAGTGAGTCTGGAGCTTGGATAACTGCCTAGAACACCAGTGGGGCAGCAGCAGGCTGCCCAAAATGGCCTGCACATGAGATAGCTGGAAATTGTCCACTTTGAGTGAGAGTGGTGTCATCTCAGAGCCAATCTCCCTCTCTCACACACACTGATCTTCAGGTGATCTCTATTTTCTGGCTCAACTTAATCTTTCTTAAAGCTATCACAGACCTTTTACCCAAATTGGAAACAAATTTAGAGGTATCTCCTCAGGCAAAAGAACCAAGAAATTTTCAAGGGAAACTGAAAGGACATGGATACAATAGTTTTCAAGTGGGGGGGGGGGGACACAAATATCTGTTTCCCTGAACAATGCTAAATGCAGTGGTGCATCAAGAGAAAATGGCACAAATGACAAGCACTGAAATTGCACCCTTGTCTAAACAGGGGAGATCATGGGGTGGGCAGTCATCCCTTCTCATCCCACCAAGTGAATTTATTCAGCAGGCTTAAAAGAGAAGGGGAGTTGGGGACGAAGCCATCCCTGTTCCACCAACTGAATTTATGCAAAAGTCTGCCGATGCTAAGCTCCCCTAAAAAAGGAAATGAAAAACAGTTTGGAGGTCTCCTGAAACTGCTGCAAAAACACCCCATTGGCTGTGGTGTGGAAATGCACCATTGGTAGAATATGGGTAAGTCTGTGCCCAGTGCCCCCTTTAAGTGGTGCCCAGGGCAGATGTCCTGACTTGTCACACCCTAGATTCACTACTGGCTATGTGAAATTGTTTGAGAGCTGAGGTGAACCTGATGGATCAAAGCATAGCTCAGTGATCCTGAAAGCTTCAGAACACATTAATTAAGACAATTTTATTAACTCTTGAGTTCCCAGGAAGCTCAGGTCTAAGGTTTTGCAATTAGACATTGCAGGACTTGAGATCTGAGCTGTCAAGCTATTCAAGATTGGCACACTTTCTTAATTTGAACGCCCTCCCCCCAAGACGGTTAAGCAAAAAATGCCCACATCTGAATTTCCAAGTAGATGTGAATAATGCTTCAGCAGTCTACATTTCCACTTCAAAACGCATTCCTGCTGACACTTGAAATAAGAAAAAAAAAAAAGGAAGACAGGCCATGCTCTTGGGAAATCTTGCCCTGCCCACATCCTCATGCCACTGGCCCTGAAAACAGGTTCAGGAGCTGAGCCTCAGTTCCAATTAAAGGATGCCATCAGCCTTATGCTCAGAAAGCACAGCAAGGAATTGGATAAATAATTCACTTGCACGGAAAGAAGTTTGCAAAGTGCAAACGCTAAAACCTTTCCTTTTTTTGTTTTGAGCATTCATTTTGATTGTGTATCTGAATGGACATTTAATGCTGGTTCCCATAGCTACATGCGCCAACAGAGAGGGAGAAGAAAGATAAAGTCATTGGAAGTACTCTAAAGCTGGCATCAAAGAAAATATCAAGATGAAAGATAAAAACCAGGCAGAGAAGTAAACAAGCACTGATGCTTCATGAATCGGCTTGCAAACATCATTGAGGTGGGAAATAATTCATAAGAACATAAGAAAAGCCCTGCTGGGTCGCTGGGGGGTGTATGTGCAAGGGGGCCCATCTTGTCCAACATTCTGTTTCCACAGTGCTCCACCAGCTGCCTCTAGGAACTCCACAAGCAGAAGGTAAGAACATAAGAACAGCCCCACTGGATCAGGCCATAGGCCCATCTAGTCCAGCTTCCTGCATCTCACAGTGCCCCACCTAATGCCCCATGGAGCACACCAGGTAACAAGAGCAAGGCCTCCTGGGAATTGTAGTTTAAGAACATAAGAACAGCCCCACTGGATCAGGCCATAGGCCCATCTAATCCAGCTTCCTGTATCTCACAGCGGCCCACCTAATGCCCCAGGGAGCACACCAGATGACAAGAGACCTCATCCTGGTGCCCTCCCTTGCATTGGCATTCTGACATAGCCCATTTCTAAAATCAGGAGGTTGCGCATACACATCATGTCTTGTAACCCGTAATGGATTTTTCCTCCAGAAACTTGTCCAATCCCCTTTTAAAGGCGTCCAGGCTAGATGCCATCACCACATCCTGTAGCAAGGAGTTCCACAGACCAACCACAGACCAAGGTAGAGGTGCACCCCACTTCCAGGAGTTAGCACTGACTCTACATCATATATAAGAAAGTTTAAAAAATACCAATCCTAGTGCAGATTCTTGAAGGACTCCACTTCTTACTTCCTTTGACTACAAAAACTGGCCATCTATTACTACTGTCTGTTCTAGTGGCTGCCTGCTGGTATTCATTTGCATCTTTTTAGATTGTGAGCCCTTTTGGGACAGGGAGCCATTTAGTTATTTGATTTTTCTCTGTAAACCACTTTGTGAACTTTTAGTTGAAAAGCGGTATATAAATACTGTTTAATAATAATAATAATAATAATAATAATAATAATAATAATAATAATACAGTTTCATTAGCTTTATTCCTCAGAAGTTATAGCTGACATGCCTGAAAATGTAGGCCTTAAGCCCTGGGACTGAGACTGATGAGTAAACCTTGCATTCTTTCCCAACAACAGGATTAAAAGAGGGTACCTCAGAAGAGAAGGGGTGTGTGTGTCCTGAGCCTTAAATCCCTTAAACTGTGGAGGAAGATTTAAGAAAAAGAGCGGCCCGAAAATGTTGAGTATGAAAACGGTTCTGTCAGGCAAGAAAATCAATATTCATTATCGCATTGTATATGAAAATAAATATGTGACAAAAGGCATTGTTGCCTTTTCATTCGTTTATTATCGATTCCTCTGATGCTCAGCAGGATGTAAAGCCCCCCACCCTTTTCCTTCCCTCGCCTCGCCGGCAATTTCAGGTAACCTTGTTCCAGCCACGACCGTTTCGTATCATAAATGAGAGCTGTGCTTGTTTTCTGACACAAATTCAACAAAGGTCCCCGAGACCCAGCTTTTGCACGCCACTCGGTCAGCACTTGTGGCTGAATTGAAATGGGAAATAACAAACATCTAACAGGATAAATAATTTTGCAAGGCTGGAAGCAAACAGTGCAGGCAGCTTAAGGAAAGGCCCTGTTGAAGGAGAGACTAGGTGCGGATGTGCACCTTCGAGGGCTGGAAATGTTGTCCAGTTGGAAAAAGGTTATTATTGTCAAAAGTATGAATAGTGCAAGGGTTAGAGGGACAGAAATGAGAGCTTGGATAGAGGTCTGAACAGGTCTTGTTGCAAATTATAAAGTGACTCATGGCCCCTCAGCAAGGTTGGGATCTCAAGTTTTGGGAGATGTGGTAGCTGTTCACTATTGATGGTAGATGGTTCACTATTACCCATAAAATGTTGGAAGGGTATTTATTTTTAAAATGGGTGTGCCACCTTGCAATGAAAATATTCTCAGGGTAGCAATAAAGGCATGCAGGGATGAACCCATTGCTCGGTGGTAGATCCCCAACTCTGCCAACAGTGGAAAGTGGTCCAGCTCTGAGTGACCAACAGGACACAAAGCTTTGGATCAAGGCCAGGCCGCTAACCAGGGCAAGAGGCTGATTTCCATGGTAATCCTGGGAGAAGGGCAGTGGTGGAAAGCTCAGTGTCCTGATGTTTGTGGCCTGGTTTTGAGTGACCCCCAAAGGCACGTAAATTCCAGTGCTTGCTCTTGGAAGGGATGCCATGTGGGCAACACATGTGGAGTTGGTTTCTGAGCAGCCGGCCTGGAGATTGATGGGCTCCTCTTCTCAGCATCTTGCTGGTGAGGAGTATTCCCTGCCCACCTCCTCTTTAGCAGGCTTCCCAAATGGAGCAGGCAGGCTGTTGCAGAAATTGCAATTCACAGGGGCTTGTAATTTAGAGCACGCACACAAATCACGCTCTCGGAGAAGGGATGGGGCATAATTGAAGGGGCTTTGCTGTCTCTATTTTGTTTCCAGCACATGTGCCGAGGTATTTTTACAACCCCGTGTATTATTCACGAGCTTCATGGATTTGAGCCTGGATAGTGACTAATTTATACTGTCAGTTGCCACCACCACCCCCCACGTTTTGCGTTCTTTTCATTTGGAAGGGAGAGAGAGCTTGTTTTAAAGCAATATTAACTGTTTTGCTTTGAAACGAATTGGCTTTATATGGAAAAGGGCTTTGCAAAAGAATGCTGGACCTTGCAGGGAAGACTGAAGCCAAAAGGGATGCAGTCCACAGCACGGAAGCAGCTAGAGGTGCATCCCCTCAAAATACAGACATGTCCCAGATCTGCAGGGGTCCTGGAATGGAACCCCTGCAGATAGCTGAATACCAGGGACACCCCCTGACCCCACAGAGTCAAGGGGAACTGCTCCCCTTGCCTCAGAAGGTCTTCTGAGCCCCAGAGAGGCTGCATGTGTACGCCCGCAGCCTCTGCGAGCCTCTGAATGGAGATGGGGGGGCTTTCCTGGCCTTCCTAATTCCTTTTAAAGGCATAAAAGTATCAGTTCCTGTTTTACAACAAAACAAACAAAACGGAAGTGACTTTTTTTTGGCTTAAATGCGCACAGCCTCTCTGGGGCTCAGAAGACCTTTATCCCCTTACCCCAGGTAAAGCCCCAGCAGCCTCTATGGGGGCCACTCAATTAACCTGTGGAACTCCTTGCCACAAGACATGGTTATGGCATCTGGCCTGGATACCTTTAAAAGGGGATTGGATAAATTGAGAGAGAAAAAGCCCATCACAGGTTACAAGTCATGATGGATATGTGCAAACTCTTGATTTTAGAAGTACCTCAGAATGCCCAATGCAAGGGAGTGACACCAGGGTGCAGGTCTCTTGATATCTTATGTGTTCCCTGAAGTATCTGGTGGTCCACTGTGAGATGCAGGTAGTTGAACTAGGTAGGCATTTGGCATGATCCAGCAGGGCTCTTCTGATGTTCTCATGTACTCTGATCTGCACCAATTTATAGCTGGCACAATTCTGGTCCTTCCCGAGTTGGAATTTCAGGCTCAGGAGGATGGATAGGACATGGTAGAGGCCTTCTCCACCATCCCCACCCCTGCTTTCGTTCCACCCTCCTTCAGCCTCCTCCGCCCTCCTGCCATTCTGAGGAGTGCCTATCCTGCTCTGGCAGGGAAAAGCCATCCCAGAAAGTGAAGTGTTGAATAGAGGCAGAAGATGCTCTTGGAAGGCAGAGGCTCCATGGACTGGATAGCCACTCCCAACCAGGCAAAGCTCAACTATGGATGAATGGACAGAAGAATGGATAATTGGTAGAGGTGGTATTTATTTTACTCAGAAGTAAGTTCATTATGTTCAGTAAGACTTAGGGCCCAATCCTATTCAGATTTCCAGCAATGATGCAGCTGTGTGATCGTCATGGAGGCCCCCTCAAGATAAGGGAATGTTTGTTCCTCTAGCTGGGGACTGTGCTGTGGCTGCATCAGTGCTGGAAGGTTGGATAGGATTGGGCCCTTAGGCTGTAATCCTATCTTACTCACAAATACATATAATAATTGGATATTATTATATAAGAAGTGGCTACTGAAAGAAAAGTCTGCGTTGACCACATCCTGAGAACCTGTCAAAATAGTTGAGTCTGATAGGCCTTTTCTCCCACTCCAGTCCTGAGACACACACACACACCCCAGCACCTGCCACTAAGGGAAGCCAGCAGCAGAACCAGAAGGTTGGATTCAAGGCACAGTTCCTTTGATGCACAGAATCGTATTTTGGAGGCTGTGATACAAGTTGCTACCTGTGATGCTTCTCCAGCAGATGAGTCATAAGACCGGAGTGCAAATTGAATTTCCTGCCTGCAAGAGAATCTGCCTGCAGGCTGCTGTTCAATCAGCACGAATCCAGTGCCTTTGCCTCCCGGCTGTTAGAGAAACTCAAATAATTTCCCAACATAATGGCCAAGTCTTCGTGTTAAAAGTTCAAAGATGAGAATTCACTATTGCCTCCCACTTATAACTGGGCTGCTAATCAGTGGCGTAGCTAAGGGGATGCAGGGGGTAGCGGTTGGACCAGGCAACAAGCTTTACGGGGGCAACAAACTGAGCTTGACACTAATGACCAAAATTGTGAAAATCTTGGTATGTATGAATAATACCATCATGTTATATATCATTGAAAAGGTAATTTAATTCAGAATGCAATGAAATAAACCACACCAGAATGTCTACATTCTATCAAAAATTATGGCCAATTAACCAGAAAACAAAAACACAACTGCCTTAAGGAACAAAAAGTGGATTTCTTTAACTCAAAACCAACCTATGAGACTGATTGTTATGCCAACATCTCTGCCAATGAGATGTTATTATGATACAGCATGGAACCAATAAGGTATTAATATGGAGCAGGCAGGTTTCCCCCCAATTTGCACTCTTTAAAAAGCCCGGATGTGACGTCACTTCTGGTTGTGACATCACTTCTGGGGCATCATTTTGAGCTCCGCACTGGGCTACATGTTCATTAGCTATGCCACTGCTGCTAATTGAGTCTTGGTCAGACAGAAAGTGTGTCTTCTGCTTCCTGGCCCTCCTGTCTAGAAACCAGCTCTTGCTCGTGAGTAGGTGTGGTTGATTTCGACTGGTTGTAAATAAGACAAAAGCCCTCTTCAGATTCAGAAACAGTATAAATGCTCGACATGTGGAGAGGGGAGAAGGATCTGGAAGGTGCTCTTGAACCAGATGTTTCAGCAGTGGTCTCCAGCATCTCCTGCACCTGCCTACATCCTGGAAGTGGGAGGAATTGACCAAGGGTACCCTCTGGCCAGGCTGAGCACTGTCAGTTGAGCTTGACCTGACTACGCTCAATGAACCCCTTGGCTCCATAAAACCTCTTCCTCTAAGCCAAGCAGTCAGTCCAAGGTGCTCATCAGAATAGTGAAGTGGGTTTACCGCACCTCACTCCTGCTTGATGGACCCCCTGGGCACTTGTCCCTCCCTCTGGAGGGCAAAAGAGAAATTCAAGGGATTGTTGTTTGCAATTCCTTTTATTCTGCAATATTTCTACTGAACTATTGGAAGCAGTTTCCCATTCATTCTTTACAACCCTGCAAGGTAGGACATGATATTGCAGATGGGTGGTTGAGGTCGAGGGATTCTGACACCAAAGTGAGCTTTTAGTGAGTTGGTGGATGAGGCAGGCCTTGAATCCGACCCTGCACCCTGAACAGAGAGTAGCTGCGTGTAACACTGAAGTTCTTTGTATGAAACTTCCTCTGTAAAGTTCCTTTTCTGAAAGCAGCCACATAGGATTTGGTTTGATTTGGTTTGGGGGCTGGTTGTGGCCTTAGGGGGAGGAAAGGTTGATCCCAGGGGTGTCAAACTCATTTCATATAGTGGGTCGAATAGCATTCAAGGTGCCTACTGAAAATCAGAAGCATCATTATTAAACAGGGGTGTCCCCAAGCCATCTTGGTTTATATAAATGTGCCTGCACATTTTCCCCTTCATGGCTCATAGGCTTAGGTGGGGGTAGATTTAAGTTGGGGGATCAGGACAGGGCAGAGGCTTAACCCCTCTACCCACCCATGATGCAGTGCTGAGTCAAATCTCCCTTGCCCTATGGCTGCTTTCTGAAAAGGAAAATTATACTGGGAGTTAGGCATGGCACTCCAGTCACATCATGTCTAGTTTGGCTCTCAGAATCGCTGTGCATTGCAGCTCTCCTGTAGGGACAGAGGGTCCCAGGGATGCAGCAGCCTCTACTACATTCCGCCAACCAAACAACTGGAATTTTCTTTTGCACCCCTTCCTTGCACTGAGAATGTCAGAGGTCCCAGGAGAAAGTAAGATGCTGATGAAGAAGCGGGTAGATTCCCTCTCACCTCCTCCTCTGCCTCTTGCCTCCTGGCCTGCCTTCATGCGTGAATGCGCAAATACCCATGACCTTTCCAGCACCAGCCAGGAATACTTATGCCCCAGCCAGGAACACGCTGAAGACAGCAGGCACTAAGTGCTTGGCCAGAATAGAAATTATGGCTCAGCACCAACAGAATCTATCACGGTTAACACGATTACGGTGGAGAGACCAAAGGAAGCTGCCATGATTTATCCCAGCCTGGAAGACATTTTTGCTGGTTGGCTCCAGGTCATATTGTTCACCTCTGAATGTTTCCGAGGACACTAAAGTGGAGCAGCAGGAGGGATGGTCTGCTGAAGCCCCCACCTGTGTCCACCTTGACTGCTTATAATCCTGTGCAAGGACAAGAGAGCAGAGAGGGGCTGTGTAAGGCACAGCCCCCCTTAACAATGGTACCTTTTCCAAAAGCCAAAACAGGTCCATTTCATTTCCTTGGCTGGGATCATCAGTTAATATTGGCCCCAATACAACTGACGCTCACCCTCCCTGCAACATACTCACAGCAGCTGTTAGAAAGAAAGAAAAAGACAGACAGAAACACAAGCACACATTTAACACTGTATGATTTTGGTCCTCTGTGTGGTCTGCACCTGGGCTTCCCACAGGACATCTGCTTAGCCACTGAGAAACACAGAATGCCAACCCCAGTGGCTCTGTGGTTATACCCAGCAGGGCTCTTCTGATGTTCTGATGCTAAGGTGCTCAAGGTCAGGGCATAGGACAAAGGACGGGCTGACCCAGATTCTTGCTTTCATGGTTGGCAACCTTCAGTCTCAAAAGACTATGGTATAAGCCTACAGCACCCGGTATTCCCAGGAGGTCTCCCATCCAAGTACTAACCAGGCCTGACCCTGCTTAGCTTCCAAGATCAGATGAGATCAAGCACGTGCAGGGAGACACCATGTCATTAAAAACCTGGTGACATTCAGCCTGCACGGCCGTCCCCAAACTTGCAAGCCACTCCCACCTGCAGCCTTGTCCCAGGACCCAGAGCTGCCCACGATTTGGACACGTGGCAGAAGAGGTAGTGCGGTGACAGAGTCCTGGTAGATCCTCCATCTCCTTTGCTGCGTTCTCAGCAGCAGATCCTGTTTGCTTGATCCAGGCAAATGTCTCTTTTCAGAGCTGGCAGAGGAGGGCATGTTTGGCCTGTTTGCTTTTGCAGAGACTTGGGGGGTTACATCGAGAGCGAGGGTGTTGCCAAAATCTGGCAAAAGAGGGCCGTGTTCTCACCCTGGTAGCATTTGCCTCTGTAAGAGGAGGAATGAATGGGGCTTCCATCCCCTTTGGATCCACTCAGTGCTTCCTAAGAGCTCACCTGCCTTTACGTAGTGAAGACATCCAGGCCCTCGCGCAATCAGGGTGGTGCTCGCAGAAACAGGCGCTTCTTCTGCCATGGGACTGGTCAGCTCCTTTTCCGCTGGGTGGGTGGGGGGGGCACATGGAGATGGTTCTCTTTTTTGCATACTGGGTGACGAAGCTGGAGGGGGCCACACTAACATGCTCCGGCATCAGCACCTCGGTGGAGACAAGGTGGGCATATTATGGCACATTGTGGGAGCAGCTACACCTGGATTGTGGAGTTCACAGACCCCTGTGAAGAGAAGGCAGCTGCCTCTGCTGACGCCACCCAGCTTTGTCTTTCCTGCTCAGATGGGCAGCAGCTGTCCAGGGTCTGAGAAAGGGTCTTCCCCAGCCTAAGCTGGAGATATTGCCAGGGACTGAGCAGGGAGGCCTTCTGCAAGGTGCTGTGTCACTAAGCCACAGCCCTTCCCCTTTTTGAACGGGGAGCTGGATTTGTGCGGCTCTGATGATGATGAAAAAGGAGCAAGATGGCCCCATTTGGTCTCTCTAAATTCTTCCAGAGAAGCCCCCCCCCCCCCGCTTGTAACAGCTGCTTAGTAATCCAGGACATTTGCATTGCAACTGGGAAAACTTCTTCTCTCTGCCTGGCCTCGTTTTCAGGCCTGATCCCACTTCCTTATGCAAAAGGAGATGTCTGCAAATCCCAGTTTATCACAGAACCTATCGGGAGGGGATTCACATCCCGGTCTCTTTCCAGGCTGATGGGTTTGATTGCGGCATTTCGTCTTGTGAAATAAAAGGGAGGCAGGAGGAGGTGAGGTGTTTCTCTCTTGTAAGAAGCCATCCCCCCTTCCCCCCCCCCCAGACTTCCCTGGAGGGAAATTGGTACAATGGGGCAAGGAAGCAGTGCTGATGGAAAGAGTATTTAAACCCGTGGCTGCCGAATGGCTCCTTCCTTTGCCAGCTTCTCTCAGCCTCAGTATGGTTTTGAGGTTCATAAATAATATTTCTGTAGTTGTTACTTTTAAGTGTGCATGTGAAATGTTGATTTCTTGCCCCGCTGCGCATTGCTTTACTCTCACTTGCATTGAAGCACGTCTGCCATTTTGCTGCCGATTCCCCCCGTCCGGAGAGAGTCTTCTGGAACTCCTCACAATCCCTTCTGGGGGTGCACTTGCACCTGTGATGCTCTCACCAGACATTTTCCAGTGCAACCCTTCAGGAAGAATAGCGTCTCCTGTTCAGGGATCTTGACTCTCATGCTTGTGATGATGTTCAATGCTAGTAATTCCTATTTTCCATCTCGCCTCCCTCACTTCACTTCCTTCCAGTGTTGTGCTTTGAATGATAGAAGCCATGCCAGTGGCATAGCGAGAGGGGATGCAAAGCGCTATGTTTTGCAGGGAGCTTCACCACCATTCCAGGTGGTGGGAGCAAAACAGAGGTGAATGCAGGATGGAGCACATGGGCAGTCAAGGCAAATGCCTCCGTTTTGCTCCCCCCACCTGCTATGGCTCAGAAGGGGAGGGGGAGGGGCTGCTTGCATGCTGCTGTGTGGTTCCTTGCAAAACTTAGTGCTTTGCACCCCTCGCAGCTACATCACTGAGTCACGTATTCTTGAGCACAGTTGCACTTCGCTGTCCATACCTCAAGTTGCAAAAGTCAAAGTATCCCTTCCCCCCCCATGCCTTCTCGCTGTACGCTTTAGTGAAGACAGCAATAGCTGCCTCCTTTCCAAAAAGGAAAGTAATGAAACTTTGGGTACCACTTAAGGGTAAATATTGAATGTGATGTGCTGGTAATTAGACCATTAACATTAATAGGATCTGTCTGTGGAGCTAATTTCTGCTGCAGTGTTTGTGCTGAAAGCTCCATCCTTTGCACTTGCCAAAGAAGGCAAAGTGTTTTAGATCTACATGATTTCTTTCTTCTTCCCTGCTCCTCCCTTTGGCTCCCAAATGAACATGTCGGCAACCTTCAGTCTCGAAGGACTCTGGTATCGCGCTCTGAAAGGTGGTTCTGGAATAGCGTCTAGTGTGGCTGAAAAGGCCAATCCGGGAGTGACAATCCCTTCCACACCAGGAGCAAGTGCAGTCTGTCCCTGGTCTGTCTCCCTGGCTATGGGCCTTCCTTCTTTGCCTCTTAGCCTCAGACTGTTGGCCAAGTGTCTCTTCAAACTGGGAAAGGCCATGCTGCACAGCCTGCCTCCAAGCGGGCCGCTCAGAGGCCAGGGTTTCCCACTTGTTGAGGTCCACTCCTAAGGCCTTCAGATCCCTCTTGCAGATGTCCTCTTGCTGATGCGCCCTCTTGCAAATGCTCTGAAATACCCACCAACATTGCACAGCTGAAAATACGGGCACACCCTTATTATCTTCCAAAGACCCCTGCCCGAGCTCACTGTGTTCAGGGGGGCTTGCTCCCAGGCAAGCGTGCATGGGGTCAGAGCTTAAATTCACTGGGTGCAACCAACCACAGGATCTCAGGATAGCTGGGACTGTGTGTTCTCAGGAATCCCAGTAGAGTAGCATGCGCATTGCTGTCTAGGCCCAGAATGACTCCAAGAATGAGTGGAAGGGGCCACTTCCATGGCATGTTGTGGTGCTGCAGTACTTACCATGTTGCTGTCCCTTGGCTACACTCCTGCCAAACCCTCCTCTGTGCTGTATCAGCCCCTGTGATGAGCAGGCACTGTGAAGCCTGCAAGTTGGCCAAGGACGACAGGAGCCTGCCCATCAGTTCTTACACAGGCAAGGTACTGTACTTAGTTCAAAAGAAGTATATAGTATATGAGTAGTATACAGTATTTATATACTGCTTTTCTCACTTACTCTCAAATGAGTGAGAGTCTTATAGACTCCAGGCAGTTCACATAGACAGGCTATCGCCAAACCCTTTTTTTTTCAAATGGAGTTTTACAATTATTGTTCTATGAGAAACTCCTAGAACCCTTCCAGACGTTTCTAGATGTTGTCCTTCACAGTGTGGCCATCATTATTTTTGCTGTGTATGCCTTCCAAACTCCAGCAGGAGTAGCTCCAAATAGTTCTGGCTGTTACTCATTCTTGGCAGCTGACCTCCACACTCTTCTGCCGTCTCACAGCAGCTTATCACCACGACTCCTTCGCCCTCTCATGGTGGGTTATCACAGCAACTCCTTGCAGCTGCTTTTTCTCACAACAACAGCTTGTCAGTTTCAGCTTCAGTCTCCCATCCAAGACATGAGCAGGGTTACTCCCGTTTAGCTCTTTTCGGGCAGCTACTGCCCTTGCCTCCTGGCGCCTCCTACCCATAAGAGGGATGTGGGTGTCATTGAATCTGCTGTCCTGAGAAAGCCAGGTACACTCCAGACATAAAAAAATACATTTTTAAAAATCTCCCATTTTCCCACCTGGAGAATCCATCAGAAAGCCAGATGCAAGGGAGGGCACCAGGATGCATGTCTCTTGTCTTTGTGCTCCGTGAGGCATCTGGTGGGCCACTGAGAGATGCAGGAAGCTGGACTAGATGGGCCTATGGACTGATCCAGTGGGGCTCTTCCTATGTTCTTATGTTCATCAATCTCCTCTTCTGATGCAGCAGTCACAGCCCTGTTGCTTTCCTTGTCTGCAGCAGCCCCTTTTACAAAGGAGCGGGGGCCTCCAGGGCTTTTGACCCACTGATTTCCCTTTCTCTAAAAAGTGCACGTTATCATGATTTGAACAGTCAAAGCAAACAGCATGCTGCTGATTTCTCTGATGTCACTGTTACCAACTGTCTGGAGAACCAGGGTAAGCAAACCTGTTTGTTTTGCAAATATCTGTGCACATAATATTAAAATCAAATATTGATTCTGGAAAGAAAGAGGCCATCATTAGAGTGCATTCATTTCTCCCCCTCCCCCCACCTTGACAAATTGCTGGGTTTGAATGCAAATGTTGATCAGGTACTTTGCAAACAAACCCTAAATCAATGTTTGTATGATTTGGCTCCCCCCTTTTGCCTGCTCCCCCCCCCCACCTCTTCAAGTGGAGGCAGACCTATGCATCAAGCTGTCGTCTTCACCTTGAGAGTCGATGACCTTTAAGCAGGTGAGGAGATGGGAGCAGAGTCTTTGGGCTTGTCTCCTGACACCAGTGTTCTTGGCTGGTAGCAAAGAGCGATGATGAATCAATGTCTGTAAAAATAGAAATGAGACCAGATGAAAATAACCAACCTGGCTGCCTCAAAACCTAATATTAGGGCGGAGTGTCCTTCAAGTCACCTCCCACTGTGTCCGCAGCCACTAGGTGGCACTGTGCAACACTGTCTACCATGTTTGTTTCCCCAAGCTTGGCACCAAATCTTTGCAAGTGGAAAAAGGACGCTGATATGTTGAGCATATGCAAAGTTCTACAGACCAGAACCACAGCAGTTTGGGACCACCAACATTCCCATTTTACAGGTGCAGCAATGAGGCTGGGGAAAAATTGCAGCTGCCAAAAGTCACTCTTGAATAGTGAGTGCCCCGTCCATATGCAAAATTTCCTTGTCAGCATCGTGCTTGAAGCTGTAGCAAGGGAACAGAAAGAAATGTTACTGTGAGTTGTCTATTATTCCATTTCCATATGGCAGAATTGAATGGACTTGTGCCACAAGCTCAAAGGCCAGTCCTGCAGAACCCATTAAAGCTGATGAAAAGACCGACACTGATATCACTTCTGCTGACTTGAAGCACGAGGATCAGCTCCCCAGTGAAAAGATGAGATCAGGTTTTGTTCTTTAAGTACCTTGGATACAGTAAAGACAGAGTTCAGAAGTCAGCTCTCCCTCCCCCCTGTGTTTACTCAGGAACCCATAACACTAATTTCCTAATTGAATTTAACATATGTTTGAAAATGGCTTGATTGTGCTGGCTGGAGTCCTTCCTTGGCAGCCCTTCTTTCTGGCAGGGCTGAGTTCAGAAAGCTGTATCAGTGCTGATTAAGTTAGCCATCGGATCTCGAACACTGGCTGTCTCCTCTTGCCTCTCAAGTCTTCCTTTTATGGAAAAACTCCACAGAATTTGGCTGGGGGTGATGGAAGGGGCCTCCAGCCCCACGCATGCCTGAGGAACAGACGGTGGAGAGCAACACGGAAGAGAATGAGCTGTGAGCCAGGACGGCCTTAGATGCAAAGGTTGCACTCACTGGGTGGCCTTAGATAAGCCCTTTTTTCCAGCCCCTCACTTCCAAGCCCAAACATATGGGGAGAATCAAACAACTCTGCCATGTGTGGTTCTGCTAATTGTTGAAAACAACATGCGCAAGAGGGGGAAGCATCTGGCACATCTTCTCAGGTGCCCAGATGTCCTAGGTTGGCCCTGACTTATAGTAGTAAAAATCACGAGGCTGCAGCTTTGTAGGCTGCTGTGATGTGTTTCCGTGGCCAAGATGGGGAATGTTCCAGACAGCGACCAGACCCAGCTGTGAGAGGGACCCCCCCACTTGAAGACCCAGTAACAGCTGATAAGAGGAGATGCAGGAAATGACCCTGAGAACACCATGATTTTTCCCTACCTGTGCTTTAAGAAGAGAAGATATCAGAGCTGTGCTGATCACTTGTAACACTGTAGCTACAGGCCAGGTTTTGAAAATGGTAAAATCCAGGCATGTGTTGTGTCAGGCGGTTTCTCTGCACCCCGAGGCATGCATAGTTGTTATCATTTATTCATGTTGCAGGGGGAATGCACTAGAAACTTTGCACTCTCTCACACACACAGTGAAGATGCTCCTGAAGAAGCTCATGGATACGGACCACTTTCATTTCCCTGAAATCCTGCCCTAGTAAAGCCAAGGTAAGCCCAGTGGATCTGGGCACTGAGCATACGAAGGAAGGTGTACTTGGTGGGAATGGTGCCTGCTGGTCTCACTCTGTGCAAACAAAGGTGGCCCCAAGTGTGTGGGGTGGGGACCGGATACAAAGCCAGCAGGTGTAATCTGAATTCCCCCTCCCCCAAGACACTCATCTGTGCTCTTGACTGACTCCATCAGACCAGAGTGGACCCCCCTCCCCACCATAGGCATCATGTAAAGGAAACAACCCTTATGTATTGCTTGCCCCAACATGTGGTACTTAAGAGGGTTGCTGCTCTTCACCTTGAAGACTCCTCTAGCTGTCAGGACTGATGGTTCAAGATCTGCCTTGAATGTTTATTTGAGTTTTGGGAGCCATCAGAGCGCATGACCATGCCTTGTGTTTGTGCAACTCTGCTGGGGCAATTGCTCCGTCTGTGTGCTCCTTTGTCCAAGAAAAATGGCGCACAAGCATGGGGTGGGGGGGGACATATTTAGGTACATACAGAACCACCATTCTCCTGGTCCTTTTCAGCAGATGATATGGCGTCAAGGGTCTTTTAAAAAGATGCGTATCCCATTCCAAAATTCTCCACTGCTGAACCCCCAACACAGCTATCGCATTCCAGTGGGCAGCTGATCATTTCTCGATGAATTAAATTCCTGCAGCGCTGCCTGAATCGTCTTCCTTTCCTCCTCCCCCCGTATCTTGCTTCTCTTCAGCTTCCTTCAGTGGGATTCCCAATGCACACAACAGATGCCCTGATGTCACTTAACTGCCAAATCTAACAAAAGGCCATCATTTTTGTGCCTGCTTGCAACTGTGGTGCAGAAAAGGAGCAGTTGCTTCCTGCACATCTAGGGCGGAGAAGCAAAACAGAGGCTGTATTTGGCCTGCGGCATCTCTTATTGAGCCTGAACATCTGGCCAAAGTGTCACCTGCTCACCGGTTTCTAGAATCAGAGGCCTCCGCAGGCCTAAATCCACCCTCCTCAATCCTCCTCCATCTCCAGCCTCAGAGGAAGTTTGTGTTCTCCACTTTGGACTTCCGGAGACTACCTCTGGATTTGTCAAGGCCCTCTTTGTCTGCAGGACTGTAGCTGTAGCTCTGTAGCTGCCACCTTCCAAAGAGGCTGGAGGATAAAGTTATGGGGCACTCCAGAGGCAGAGGGAACAGAGACTAGCAATGGTTGAGCCCAAGCAGATAGGAGGAAGCCAGCTCCAGGGGTAACAGATTCAGAAATTTACACCTGTCCTTTAGGGTGGCTTTTTGAACCAAAGAGTTCAAAGGCGTGAAGCAGTTCTCTGTCCCACAATCTGAAAAGAGACCCAGGGGACCCATCGCGGACAGGGAGGGAAATGGAAGCACATCTGCGGGGAGGAACATGAGGTGCAACATACAGGACCACCAATGCAGAATGCTGTGTTAATCAGCTGGGGATCCTGATGGGCTTCCAGGTGGGCAGGAGACTCCACGACTAACTGCACAACTCCCACAGCACAGACACACACCTGTCTCGGAACAATCCTCGGAACCCTCGGAACAATCACCACCGCGGCAATCTCAAAGGGAAGGTTCTCCTTGGGGTCAGCCCACTGCAGACCACCTGCTGCTTGCATCAGGCTTGGGGGAAATACCTCACCCACCCACCCCAAAAAAAATCTCAAACAAGATCCAAGCATGGGTGGTGGAAACATGGCTTTCGTTTTCATCCAAGAGTCCCAACAACTGGTGGGACTAGGCACCACCCTTTTCCCAGGAGGCCAGGAGTGAGGACAGGAACCCTCACATTTGGGGGGGGGCAACTCTTGGGGGGATTGAGCCTGTCAACCCCTGAGCAGCATGACGGACAGAGATTTCCTGGCTGCATTCTTTGCCCCCATTGCTGTTCCCAGTGCCCAATTGCTGAAATCCCCCCCTCCATGTTTTGTACCATATGAAAAAGTGGGGCTAAGCTGGGGAAGCCATTTTTTTTTTCTTTTCTTGAACTGATCCTGCATGTCCTCCCAGGGCAGCCCTTCCCTTTTCCTGTCTTCCAGTGACTTTCCCCTCCTGTGTTTAAGCAGCAGCAGCAGCTGTGACGGGCAGGGCCGTCGTCCCAAAGGTGGCTCCCAAGCGGCCTGCAGGGCCTTCCCTCCCCGCTCCTCCGTCTTCCAAGGTGCCTCAGCAAGGAACAGGAACGCTGTCCCAGGGATCTCCCTACACCCTCAGAAAGCTCTTGCCTGTGGTGGACTTAAGAGGAGGGGTCTTCCATGACCCCCCCCCCAAGTGTCCCCAGCAGGATCATCATAGACAGGAGGTATTTTCAATAAGCTTCCATGAGCTTTTGGTTTATTGCCGCTCCTTGGCTCCCCCAGCCATCCTCTCCTCCTTCAATGTAATGCTAGACGTTCTGCCCACTGTACTCTGAAGTACAGTCAGTGGTGCTCAAACACTAGCCAGACACAGAAGGGAAGGCGTTCCATTGGCCTCTCAGACCCTACTGTAAGTAGGGAGGGAGTGAATGGGGCTGAGAGGTGTGCCTTACCAAAAGCATCCTGCAGAGGGCAGCAGGCAGCCTGGACCAGGGCTGCTGTATTTGCTGCCTTTTCAGCCATGTAAGGACTGAATGGGAAGACGAGAAATGCAGCCAAAGCGGGCCATGAAATCATTCTACGAAGCCACAGAGTTTCCTTGGAAATTAATCTGCAGACCCCTGCAGAGGCGAGATCCTAAACTGCTGCCTGCAGTCACCAGGATGCACATACAGAGAAATTCCCAGCTGGGGCTCCTTTGCATGCAGGCAATTGCAGATGACTTGGAGGCCAGATTGCGACAGACTGGGAATGAAATGTGCCCTGGGACAGGGAAGGTGGACAGGAGCCTTTTCCCTGGCAGCCCTGACTGTCTGAACTGTCTCGAATGCCTTGAGCTTTAAAGTTGGAAACGCTTGCAAGAAGAAACTAAAAGCTTAGTCTTTCAGCCAGCCACAATGAATGGAGAGATGTGCAAATCCCAATCCCCATCCCGCAATGATAAAGTTAATTAATCTTTTAACAATGCTATTTTAGTCTCTCCCCCCCCCCCAATTTCCCTCCACAGAACTCCAAAAGACATTTTGCCTGGGTAGGGCCCTCCAAATGTATCCACGCTCTGTTCTTGGGATTTTCCCTCTTTAATCAGTTTTGTAACATGGAGTTTTGGTTGCAAACTCCCTGGCCTCCTTGGAATAGGAGACTTTTAGGAGTTTATTCTTGCACTGTGCCTTCCCCCTCATCCCAAGTGTGAACATCCAGGAAGGGATTCAGTTGGCAACCTTCAGTCTCGAAAGACTCTGGTATCGCGCTCTGAAAGGTGGTTCTGGCACAGCGTCTAGTGTGGCTGAAAAGGCCGATTTGGGAGTGACAATCCCTTCCACACTGGGAGCAAGTGCAGTCTGTCCCTGGTCTGTCTCCCTGGCTATGGGCCTTCATTCCACCACTTTTCAGCTTGAAGCTCAGCAATGGACTGAGCTGATCAAGGAGGTCAGAGAATCAACGTAAAATTGAGATTTTCAAAGACAGGTGTCTGAGCACGATGTTTAAGGGGGTCGACATTCCTTGGGACAAGGTTCTGATTAAGAGATGTCATGAATTTCTTTCTAACCATGTGGTTCTATGACTTTCCAGCAACAAAGGAGTTAAAACTCAGAGCACCATTTTCAACAATTCTGTTGACAAACACTTGATAGAATTCCATGTCCTCTCCTTGAGAGCAGCGGGTCCAGCACAGATGATAGTGAAATGTGCTGCTTTCAGTTTCTGTTCATGGGTTTATCCTTTTGCAGAAGAAATTCCATTACATCTTCTGTTTCAGAAAACAACACAGCCACAAGCAGACCCACAATGAACTGAGTGTCTGTCCACCTACTCTAAACTTGCACACTTGTTACATTTGGTTCTTGATGTTAGGATCCACTTTCCATCCCTCCAAAGAGCCACAGTGGAAAAGGCTCATGTGCCAGGCTGTGTACGCTAAATAGGCTCCCAGTCTGACAGTTCCTCCACACTTGAGTGACATTTTAAGTCCAAACTGGCCATGCAGGTGAAATTCATAGCATGTACCCCTACAAAGAGGCAATCAGAGCTCCCCTGAGTCAAAAAAAAAAAAAAAAAAAAAAGGTTGCTTCAAAATGTAACCTTCACTGCTTGAGCTCTGACCCCTTGTGGAAATGGGTCTCAAAGCTCAGCACTCATTGCTGATTTCGCATGTTGAATTTCCCCTCCAGCTCCAATCCTCAGTTTTCTCAGCTTGCAAAATATCCTTGGTCTTTCTCAATGGCATGATGGAAATGTGCTGAGCTGTGCTGGACCAACCTCATGTATTGTATTGGCAACCTTCCGTCTCGAAAGACTATGGTATTGCGCTCTGAAAGGTGGTTCTGGAACAGCGTCTAGTGTGGCTGAAAAGGCCAATCCGGGAGTGACAATCCCTTCCACACCGGGAGCAAGTACAGTCTGTCCCTGGTCTGTCTCCCTGGTTATGGGCCTTCCTTCTTTGCCTCTTAGCCTCAGACTGTTGGCAAAGTGTCTCTTCAAACTGGGAAAGGCCATGCTGCACAGCCTGCCTCCAAGCGGGCCGCTCAGAGGCCAGGGTTTCCCACTTGTTGAGGTCCACTCCTAAGGCCTTCAGATCCCTCTTGCAGATGTCCTTGTATCGCAGCTGTGGTCTACCTGTAGGGCGCTTTCCTTGCACGAGTTCTCCATAGAGGAGATCCTTTGGGATCCGGCCATCATCCATTCTCACGACATGACCGAGCCAATGCAGGCGTCTCTGTTTCAGCAGTGCATACATGCTAGGGATTCCAGCACGTTCCAGGACTGTGTTGTTTGGAACTTTGTCCTGCCAGGTGATGCCGAGAATGCGTCGGAGGCAGCGCATGTGGAAAGCGTTCAGTTTCCTCTCCTGTTGTGAGCGAAGAGTCCATGACTCGCTGCAGTACAGAAGTGTACTCAGGACGCAAGCTCTGTAGACCTGGATCTTGGTATTCGGTAAACCTCATGTATAGTGCAAAGAAAGAACTGGTCTCCCGCTACTCCCCCCCCCCCGCCCCAGATACTACAAATCAAGGTCACCCGATGGCTGGTAGGAGATTGAGGATGGGCAAAGCCAAGCCTTCACCCAGTGCATAATTAATCAAGGGAACTCAGTGCCACATGATGTATTGGTGTCCACTAGATTTAGATGACTGTAAAGGCGGTGAGACTTGTCTGTGGAGGAGGAGAGCCTGGCTATGTAGCCAGCAGGTTCCCATGCGTTATACCTCTGAATACCAGTTCCCAGAGAGTGACTGTGAGAAAGGGCTGTGTTGTGCATTTCTGTGGTTGGTCACTACAGGAACAAGAGACTGGACTAGCTGGACCCCGGGAGGGCTCTGACACAACTGCATTCCTCTCCTCTCCTGTCTTCACCTGCATTCATGGGGGCAAAACAATTGCTTTGCACTCAAGAGCATCAATCCCTGGCAGCATCTCCCAGGTAGGGCTGGGAACAATTCCTGCCCCAAACCCTGGAGAGCTGCTATCAGTCAGGAAGGACAATACCGAGCTTAGATGGACTAAAGGAGAAGGCAGTTTTGTATGCATTGATCAGGGGCTTGCACACAGCATTCCAAATAACAGGTGATTTGGCCTTAAAGGAGTGGGGTCTCTTTCTAACCTCTGCAGCTGGAAATGGTTCGGCCACATGGAAGTGATGCCCAGCCTGCTCCCATCAGAAAACAGGCTTGCCTTCTGAGAATGCTGATGGGGTGTACAAGAACGGAGGCAGGATCCACCCGGCCAAGACCAGCCTGCTACACTGGAGAGGCACAGACAGTGTGTCTCCTGCTTTCTCAATCCTCAGACTGAGGTTTCAGCAAACCATCTATTGGCATTTCTCCCCCCAACTGGCATTCAGAAAAAAAGATGCCCCAAAACAGCCAATTAGAGAACCAGCAAGGAGCAGGACCTGCAGTGGGCAGAAGAGACTTCTGCAGTCATCAAAGCACACTGTCTCTGTTCTGACATAAAACATAAGCAAGTCCTGGAGATGAGGGCTGGGAGTGTCACTCTAGGCTGGGAGAAATGCACTGCTCCAAAAGAAACCAAGCCCACTTCCCAGAGGGCTGCCCAGCCTCTGTTTTTGCTGAAATCCTCACCAAATGGGCAAGGAAATTTTCTCAAAGTAAAAGCAAAAGAAGCCCCGAGAGTCCCAGATTTCTGAATCTGACACCTGACCCACAAGCCGTGTTTGCGCCATGAGATCACAGCTGTGTGGAAGGTCCAGCAGCCGGGCTCCAACAACAGGAGCCAAGCGGGCTGGCCCAGCATCACAGCACTGCCGTGCGGGTGGAGAGTTGTCTGGATCCAGGTAAACTCCCAGGGGAAGGAGTTGCTCACATCCCTACCGGAAAGGACAGTGTCTGTCAGGAGGGAGGTCTGTCTGTCGGCTTTCTCAGGCAGGGTCCTCTCCTTTGGTCCTGCCTTAACACAGGCAGTTGAAGAAGGGGAGCTCTTTAAAAAAAAGAATACAGCACTCTGCCTCCAAACTCTGTGTCATTAGCAAATAATCTAATTAAAAAGAGCAGCTATTGGAGCAAATAAACCGCTGCAAAAATGAGCTTTCACCAGCCCCATCATCTACACAGCCAGACGAGGTGGCAGTAGCTTGTGCCCAGTTAATTAGTTTAAGTGGATGAGCATCTGTCTGAAATCAATACGTCCTCCACCTTTTCTTCCTTCTCTCCTCCCCCACAAGCCAAGTGTCACTCCCCCAGTCCCCCAAAGGCACGAGCTCTGCATCTTCCAATGATGGAGTCACTGGCCAAAGACCTCTGCACTCTTGCAAGCTCCTTTGTCTCTCTGCCCCTCCCCATCTCTTGAAGGGGTCCACTGACCCATGACACAAACCAGCACAGCTTGGGGTCACTACAAGGAGAGCCACCTTGACTACCAAGAGTTGCATGCAGGTTGTTGACTACAGAATTGGAGGGGAGGCTCTTTAAGTTTAGAAACATCTATGACTAAGAGGAGTGTGGTAGAGGTTTATAAAATGATACCTGGGTTTAGAGGATTTTTCGCTCTCGCTGAATGTTCATACCCAGGGTCCCCTGATGTAGTGAACAGGAAGGAGACCCAATAGAGATGTAAGATAGTACTTTACCAAAATGCAATTCTAGGATGCAATTTGCTGCTATAAATTCTGGGGGCGCCCATGGGATCAGATGCCTCTGAAGGTAGGACTGGTACCGAATGTTCCATCAGATGAAAAGTTAAATTCAAAGTGAATCTCAGGGTTCTTCTCAAGGAGAAACATCTAAGAAATCTCAAGGGAAACTGAACGAGTTTCTGTAAGACAAGTAAAATTTCTTGAGAGGGTTCTGCACATCGTGGAGGAGAGGCTGATTGACAGCTCTTAGCTAAACAGAACCTTCAATGGCAGGCCAGAGAGCAGGGACTCCAAAGCAGGTATCAGGGGCCAGGCATGCCTGGCCGGGGAACATGTAGATCTTCAGACATGAACTTGCCTTCCAGTGTGTGTTAGAAAACCTGAGCAAAGACCAGAGGCATTTGGAGAATTCAGACAACCGGTTAACCACCATTTTGCCCAATGACAAACTGCTATCACTGCATATACCCTGAACATGCCTGATCTCGTCTGATCTTGGAAGCTAAGCAGGGTCAGGCCTGGTTAGTACTTGGATGGGAGACCGCCTGGGAATACCGGGAGCTGTAGGCTTATACCATGATCTCGGAAGCTAAGCAGGGTCAGGCCTGGTTAGTATTGGATGGGAGACCGCCTGGGAATACTGGGTGCTGTAGGCTTATACCATAGTCTTTCGAGACTGAAGGGTGCCAACCAATCTCCCTTTCCATGGCTGGTGCCATTTCTTGCTGCCTGTAATGAAAGCACAGATCAAATGTTGTGCCATTTGCCTACCAATAACAAGATTGTCTGCATTCATCCCAGACTGCAAGGTGGGAGCCTGGTGTGTGCAACTAAGGGCCCGATCCTATCCAACTTTCCAGCACTGATGCAGCTGTGCGAACGGGACGTGTGCTGCATCCTGCCATCATGGAGGCCTCCTCAACATAAGGGCACATGTGTAAGGGCACTTCAGGGTTACATTGCAGCTGCATCAGTGCTGGAAAGTTGGATAGGACTGGACCCTAAGAGAGTACCTTAAAACATCTCCACAAATAACTAGTGCAGCAAGTCGGTTTGTGCTGGTATCAGTGGTGGTTGGCAACCTTCAGTCTCGAAAGACTATGGTATAAGCCTACAGCACCCGGTATTCCAAGGCAGTCTCCCATCCAAGTACTAACCAGGCCTGACCCTGCTTAGCTTCTGAGATCATGGTATAAGCCTACAGCACCAGGTATTCCTAGGCAGTCTCCCATCCAAGTACTAACCAGGCCTGACCCTGCTTAGCTTCTGAGATCATGGTATAAGCCTACAGCACCCGGTATTCCAAGGCAGTCTCCCATCCAAGTACTAACCAGGCCTGACCCTGCTTAGCTTCTGAGATCATGGTATAAGCCTACAGCACCCGGTATTCCAAGGCAGTCTCCCATCCAAGTACTAACTAGGCCTGACCCTGCTTAGCTTCCGAGATCAGACAAGATCAGGAATGTGCAGGGCAACAGTTGCTGTCTCAGTGGTGACTTGTCATGGTGGGTCTTTGCCCAGCTTCCTGGCAGTCCACATTACAGCCAATGCAGCCCCTTCCCCAAGAAGCCATGTGGCTCCATCTCAACCATCGCTGCAAATGTAGTTGACAGACAGTCATACCCCAACGCTGTGCAATCCCCTCCTCAGCATCAGTTCCTGTCATTAGCACTCAGGAGCAAAGCCTTCTAGATTAATGGGTTCTGGCACCCAGAAAGCCAAGCAGCCACCTTCCGAGCGAGAATAAAACATTTGCAGTTTGGAGTTGTCATTTCAGATCCACGGGGGTTGCACCTGCTGTGCAGAGCCCTGTGGGCAAACAGTCTGGAAGAAGGAAAGGACCAAACACTTGCAGGTGGTGGGCCGTTCCTTGTGACACACAAATAGACCCGAGACAGATGGCTTTGCGTTCACTGTTTGGCTCGGAAGGAGCGATCCTGGGAGGCCACTCGTTCCACCCTCCCAGAAAAACAATGGCAAATGCCATTGTAGCAAAGGGCATTTTCAGGGTTAAATTGCAGCTTCAGAGAGGCCACCTTGAGTGGAAGAACACCGCAGGTAGAAAGGGTTAAGTCTCTCCTACCCAAGCCCTGAGGCCCTAATCCAAACTGCAACCCCATGAACCTGCTTCTCATGAGTAAACTTAAGCCAGTAACTGCACATTGACACATGCCATGTTACATGCCGCCTTACCCTCAGACCACACTTGATGCTGTTGTGAAGGAACAATGGGCATTCTGTGATGCTTTAGGCAGCCCTGATAAAGATTGCACAGGCTGGTGCTTTTGGATGTTTTCTTCCTGGCAGATGAACACGGCTCCCTGCGACGCCTAAAATTCACAGCCCCCTGGAACTGCTCTGCAGCACTCGCACTCACCTGAACCAATCAGATCAGGATGGAATTGTAAACAAGGCTTTGTTGTCTGTGTGCAGCTGAAGTGACAACGGGAAGCCATTGTGCAAAAGCCGTGTTCACACTGTGCTCCTGCAAGATCAGTGCTTCTTTCTTCCTTTCTATACTGCAAGGGCTGAACATTTGGCCTCTCCCCCAGTTAGGATACCTTGTCTTGCCCATGTGAATAATCAGAGTTCCTGAGCTGCAAGGATAGCCAAATGGACCTAGGATCCTGGACCCAGGCCCCCTTCCTTGCTTTTGCCAGGTCTGCTCAGACACCAGGCACCTGGGTCTCCAGGGCTTCAGAGTGCACTCAGCCTAGCTTGCTCCCAACGATCCTGTTATTATCAAGTTCCCAACAGGCATCTTCAAGAGCCAAGCAAGGAAAGGAAAGGTCATGGAAGGCGCAGGCTGAAAGGGCACCTGCTCTGAATGAAGAGAAGAGCAATTCCCATCACCTGGAAACACTGCAGTTTAAAACCCTTGGAAATTCAAATGCAAGCACACCCTGAAAGAGCCATTTTAAATCCTTTGGATCACATTGATGCCAGCACTGCAGCAGAAGCCGAGGAGGGGAACGGCAGCAGTGCAATCTCCTGGCAGCAAACACTCCGCATCGGAAATCCAGCTTTGCATTTTCATGTCAGGCCATGTCTTCCTGCCGCTCCCCCCCCCCAGTTGCATGTCTCTCCTCTGAAGTAGATAATCATACCTCCTGATCAAGGTCTTCAGAGCTGCTGGGCCCCAGCTGAAGCCTGCAGCAGTCTCTGTCTCTCCCTCTTTGCATTTGTGCTGCTTATTAAAATGCAAATCAGCTGTGTTTAAAATACCTGTTCTTAGCAAGTGTGTGAAGCTCCTCGACCACAAGCGCTTGACCCTCATGTAAGAGGCAGCAGTTGTCAGGCCTGCACTGGGGCTACATTTGCATTCAAAGTCCTGCTGAAGCCTCAGCACTCACCAAACTGTCAGGCAGCCACTTTCTCCACTGTGCTGGCAGCTCCCTGCCCCTTCCAGTCATCTCTGTGGCTTCTTTTCACTTCACCAGCATTGCTTCCAAGACTGGAAGAGCAGAAGGAGACTTCCAGGAGTGCAAACTGGTTCTGGTGCTTGTGGGCGGTAGCAGGTAGCAGGAAGGAGCAGCAGATGGAGCTGCCTGGTTGTACAGTGATGGCTGAAATTCTATATGCACTTACCTGAGCGCAAACACAATTGAACACAGTTGGACTTACATAATAATAATAATAATAATAATAATAATAATAAACAACTTTATTTTATTTATTTCTCCCTAAAAGGGACCCAGGGTGGCTCACAACATATAAAAACAGTTTTAAAAGCATGATTTAACACAGGCATGCTCAAAACGTCGATCGCGATCGACCGGTTGATCACGAAGCAAAATCTGGTCGATCTCTCTGCTTCTTTCCAGTTTTCATGCAACTATAAGAGGTGATGTACAGGGCACAGTCAACGAAAGACCTGTAAGCAGTTGATGGGGTCTCGGAAATATACTCCCAATTCCCCTGCAAAAACAGGCCCCATTTCACAATAGGGCAGGCCTGACTATGTGCAGAGCTGTGGGAGTCCAAGCTACAATCATACCTGACACATTTCAGACAGAAGGGGGAAGGGAAGGAGACATATCCTGCTGGCTTTGCTGTGAAAGAAGAAGAAATTGACAACACTTGATTCATTTAAGTCTGGCACATTGAGGTCAAAATCTATCTTGTCAAAAATACATCACCTGCATTCAATACTTTTAACTGAAGAGAGAGAGAGAGAGAGAGAGAGAGAGAGAGAGAGAGAGAGAGAGAGAGAGAGAGAGAGAGAGAGCATATGCTAGAGACTAAGAGACCATAAATCATGCAACAGAAGCAGGCTTGCTTCAAAAAGATCCATCATTTTCTTGGCGCGCATAAAGATGCTGCTTCTCACTTCTTATCTACATTTCCTCAATATTGAGCATCTGGCTCTGGCCCAGGGAGGGTCTGATCCTCAGGTTGCACCTGAGGAAAGAGGGGAAACAAGAGAGAACAAAGAAGTTTGTGCAAGGATGAAATAAGCCTCCGACAGTATAAGCTGGAGATAAGGAAGTGATTTCACGACGGCTAATAGCAGTTGAGCTGTGGACCTTATACAATTTCCATCGGAATTGCCTCTTGGAAACCACCCACCATGTGCCTTCCCCCCCCTTCTCCTCCAAAGAGTGCTACTGGACACAACAATGAAACATTGAGGATCTCTCTTAAGTATATTGGATCTGCGTCACTATGTCTCCTATTGGCCAAATCTAAGCCCTTGCTTGGATGGGGTCCAGGAGGCAAAATGGGAGCCATGGGAAAAGGAGGGCCGCCAGAAGCTCTTCCAGGCATGCAAATGTCGGCTACTGCAGGAATGTCCCTGACAGCCACAAGGAGCTGTGCCTTCCATGCCTGCTTACCCCTGGCCAGGCACTGTATCAGACAAATCTATTACTGAGAAACATGAGCACTTGCAGGGGCTAGCTGGTGAGTAATTCTTCTTCAACCGACAGGACTGGCACATGTTGCTGAGATCTCAATTTAATAATTCAATCTCAGCTGCCAGACTGACCCTCCGAAGAGAGGTGTTGGGAAGTATCAGGTGCTTTATTGGCTTATCTGAGATGGGAGCAGTGGCTCTTTCAGTGGCCCAAAGAGGAAATTCTGCCAAGCTGGTATAGAGGGCTTTGGGTAGTATATCAGGAAAGGCATGGAGGATGATGGAGGGCTAAAAAGTGCCGGTGATTGCGTGTGACTTGTGTCCCACTGGAAATGCAGGACAGAGTAAAGAGGAGACTTAGGACAGAAATGCATGTTGCGGTACACAGTGGAGTTCCCAACCCCTGGTTTCTCATAACACTAATGTGGGCCTGGGGAGACACTTTCAGGGAAGAATTGTCAGTAGGAGCCCATGGGGTAGGGGGAAGGTTCACTGGGATTGGTCACACCAGGTCAGCCACAGGCAGTCAGGCTAAGGTCCGGCTGGAACTGCAGGACCTTGGATAGCTCCGAGAAGACCACTTGTGCCAAGGAGTCCTTATTAAGTAGCCTTCCTGTGTCTGTCAGTTTTCACAGGCTGGAGAAGGGAAGAGCTTAATGGTCTACTAGACCTCTGGCCCCCATCACTCCGTCAATTCCCACCGAGCCTGTGGCCTGGGATGGCGAGCAGAACCCAGCAAACACGAGGCTCCTGATGCGGAGGGGACTGTTCTCTTGAAATCAGCTCCAGTCAGGCATCAAGATGAAATATCCTTGGGGGCCCTTTGCATTGATACACCATACAAATGGTTCCCCCAGTTGCACCCACTGCTTGTCCCCAACAGATGCTCTGCTACACTTGCTTTGCTTTTGGCTATTTGGATGCACCCATTTGCTGAGGCAACATGTAGCTCTACACTCTGAGGAAGGCATTTCTCAAAGATGGTCCGAGACAGCACTTTGCTGCACCACATGACAGGGCCTTCAACACAACCTCTTCAGCTGCTTGGCAGCAGCATTGGAGAGAAGGAAAAGGGCTGCGTGAGTTCTGGGGCTGCAGCTGGGAACTGACCCAGGCAGCCAAGTTCTTCTTGGATTCAGGGCTGATGGATATCCATCCTAGAGACCATCTGTGCAGATCATGATCCAAACCAAGCAAGGTCAAGTTCCAGAGAATGCAGCCAGAGCTCAGAAGGGCCTGAGGCAGGAAGGCATTCAAAATTCCAGGCAGGGGGTTGAGATCTGAGGCAGAAATAGAGGGTTGGAGGGACCTTATAGTCCCTTCCCATAGCAAGCTAACAGCAGACTTTCAAGGGCCAGGCAAAGAAGGGGACCTTTCCATGACTCGAAAATTACCCAGAGCACCCTTAACTTATTTCAGAACTACTGCCACGATTATATTGCACAGTTGTTGATGCTTCTCTGGGGTCACTACCACCAGCTTCCTTTGACAGTGTGAACTGTCTTCACGCCACAGCAGGTTCTGTTAAGGTTGTTCTGTTGGACAATCCAATTTTTCTGTACGTTCCAAGAGTACTTCCAGGTCACCCTGCATAGGCAGTGGAAGAAAGACTCCACAGCTAAATGCTTCCTCTGGAGCCTGCCACAAGCACTTTGTTTGACGTTCTGCACAATCAGGGACACTTTGGAGAGCCGGGTGTCCTTTTGTTGTACAAAAGCAAAGTGCTTGTTGTGGGTGGGAAGGGACAGAAATGCCAGTACTTGAAAGGGTTGGGCACAACCCGTGCATCAATAGAGACCATTCTGGGAAGTGAAGAGGAAGCTCCTCAGCAAAGAAAATGAAGCGTCGATACAAAAACACTCAGGTTTTATTTTGTGTTGTGGAGTGTCTCTTCACCATTTGGGTTTACTTTGATGTGGTGAGGGGGAGTTGGCACCAAATGTGATTGAAGCAGGGAGATGGGAGGGAGAGTGCTCAACTGTTCCCCAGAGTAGGTCATTTTCCTGATCAAAACTGCCCCCACCGCTCCTCTCCCACCCACAAGGAAGAAGAGGATGGGTCTGCTTATCTTTTAGCCTGCAAGGTAAAATGCAGCTGGGGGTGCCAAGGGTGGAAAATGCAGTGGCATTGCTTCTGATAGAGGCAGCTTCTTCAGGCGCTTCTTCTTCAGAAGCAATTCTTCTTCAGATTGCTTCTGAAAGAGGCAAAGAAGGCAAAGAAAGAGGCAAAGAAGGCAAAGAGGCAAAGAAGGCAAAGAAAGAGGCAAAGAAGGAAGGCCCATAGCCAGGGAGACAGACCAGGGACAGACTGCACTTGCTTCCCGGTGTGGAAGGGATTGTCACTCCCGGATTGGCCTTTTCAGCCACACTAGACGCTGTGCCAGAACCACCTTTCAGAGCGCGATACCAGAGTCTTTTGAGACTGAAGGTTGCCAATATACTATATATATATATATATATATATATATATATATATATATATATATATATATATATATATACACTATTGCTTCTGAGGAATCATTTGGGGGTGACTCCCAGATTGTGAGCTCCCAAATCTCTCTCTCTCTCTCTCTCTCTCTCTCACACACACACACACACACACACACACACACACACGCACGCATGCACGCACGCACGCACACACACACACACACACACCCCACAACTGGGTTACGTGCCTGGCACAGCCTAATGGAACCACCCGAGTGCAAAGAGTTTACACTTCAAACATTTCCCTCTAATCAAGAGGATGAGTGGACTTGAAGGGCTCTCACTTCCTCCGCTGCCACAGCAGTACAATGAAGTGTGTGTGGTGGGGAGGGCGCAAGGGCAGCAATGGTGCTCATGACAGAAGGGCAACGTTGTCTTTGAGACTCAGTGGCGCAGAGGGTGCGGCAGGAGGGATGGATCTCTCGCCTTGGGCATCTTCTGCAGCCTGGACTCAAATCTTGCCCTGATGCAACAGCAAGCCGCGCTCCTGGAAAGCCTGTGAATGGCACAGCCATGTTATGAGAGGCGTTTGGGAGGCACAGGCAGCAGGTATATTGCCAAGGGCTTCCTTTTGACCCACCAATGGATCCACAGAGCAGCCTTTGATCCTTTGGAGAGAACCGAGTCTTACAGCATCCATAGCTCTGGTGGAAAAATCTGCAGGAACGAGGATGTCCCTGTTCCCCGTCCCCCCGCCCCAATGCCCAGTGGAGGGGAAACTGGTGATGCTGGTGGGAATTTTCCCAGTGTGTCATTTCTGGCAGAGTCTCCTCTCGTTCCTTTGTTTTTGGCAGTAATTGTCCGTGAACAAGCAAATGCTTCTGGCAAGGGCCAGTTGACCTGGCAAAGGCATCTCAGCCAGACATAAAGGGAAGCCTGTTATGTGTGCGCAATTCCTGGGTTTCACCGAGCTGGAATGAGAGGAGGAGGCCAGCAGGAGCAAAATGTGCAAGCAGTAGGGAATCTGTGGCTGCCTGGGGGCTTGGGGAGAGGGGAGGCAGGGGGAGCATCAGAAAGGAAGAGCCTCGATGAGGAGCCTCATGGCCTGTGTCTGTCAGAGGCAGTGTGTACTTACTGCTTGATCCTGGTTGACTGATGTTTGCAGTGCCCTGGCTGGGCCCAGCACCCGTGGTGAAAAAAGTAGCCACTCGGGCTGAGGGATTTTGGCTCCTGAGATGCCACAGCAGGTATAAATGTGAGATTGTCTTTGTCTGGCCAAAGCAAACAAATAAAAAAAGGAATAGGACAATAATCCATAGCCAACGAGCTGGCAAATGGGCGTTTGGCAGCACCAGACTGGCATTTGTCCTGTGTGTTAAAAAATTATGTATCAGTTGCTCTGGGCCAGGAAAGAGACATTAAATAGATGCAGCACAAGACATAAAGGACCTGGCATCCCATCTGTCCAGCCGCCAACAGCACCGGTCACCTGGTCAGGGTTCTGCACTCAGATTTGAAAGAGGAGGCGGTGCTGATCCATTCCATGCCAGAGGTGATTAGCGAAGGGGCTGAAAATGAAACCGCCAGTCCTGTGATGTCCTTATGCAAGTCCACAGCATGACTGCGCATGGAGTACTGTGTGCTATTCTGTTCACCCATTTCAAGAGGGACATTAGAAAGCTGGAAAAGGGGATCAAAGGCTGGGCTGACTCCCAATAGTGCCCTCTCAAATGCCCCCTTCCTATTGCGTTTGTGGCAGACTGTGTTTCAAAGGCCTACCTGGTCACCTGCCCCCAGGGCCTGCTCTTGCCAGGCCTCTTCATCAGCAAAGTCCACCTCTGAGTCACCGTGTGATGACACCGCCAGGCTCTGCTCCTCCTCCCTGAACGTCTCCTTGGATGTGGACTCTGCTTGGCTCTGACCATTTGCCTGCTTCTGGCTGCTCTGGTCCTTCTTGGCCACTCTGAAACCTGAACCCTGCCCCGTTCTGTATCACACACTTCCTTCTGGCCCATGTGGGTTGGCAGCCGGCCCCCACCTGGCTCCCAGAAGAACCCAACCGCCTAGAATCAGACTCTTTCCCAGACCTGCCATTCTATTGTCCCTTCCACTCCACCCTCTCTGCCATTTTCCCAGATCTCTATTGCCTGCATTGGCTCCACCGATGCTCCCATGCCTGAAATGGGGGTTTTGCAGGAACCAGTCCTGCTGGGCTTGCATCCTCATTCTCCTAGGCCAAGTTGGTCTAAGCAGGAGTTTCTTGACTGGGCTGTGACTCAAACAACGGGCATCCCCTAGCAACTCTGGTGTGTTAACAACTCGGTGATCAGTTGTCTTGGGCTCTGCTCTTCCTCTCAGCAAATGCCGCAGGAGGCATACATGCTGACAACATTATCAGCTGCTCAGCTGGAATGAAACATGGTAGCACCCAACATTACTTGGACTGTTTGGAAGAGTGCCAGAGATGTTTCAAATGCTCCTGCCTCTTGCCCATCCCCTTCTCCTCATGGGTCTGTCATCTCCTGCCACCCACTCAACTATCAGGCAAACAAATGTCACAGGGCACAGTCCTTGCACTGGCAATGGGAGCAGGCAGCCAGCTGGATGCCTTAAACTCAACGAAATGTCCCAGCTGCCCTGGCTGAAGTCTGCTCTGCGATGTCCAGGCCTGTGACACTAATAAATGTGCTGTTTTTCAGGTGTTCACACACATTTCTTTCCAAACTCACTGAAGGTGCCAGTTATTACCTTTGAGGCTCAAAGCACTTTAGAAGAAAAGCCAGATGAAGGGCCCAATCCTATCCAACTTTCCAGTCCTGGTGCAGCCCTGGAAATGCAGGAAATGAGGAAATGCAGCCCTGAGGAAAGGGAAACATGTTCCTTTACCTGGAGGAGGCCTGTGTGACTTTCTCACTGCTGCAGAATGCGGCACTTGCCTCACTGGCACTGCTGCACCAGCGCCAGAAAGTTGGGTAGGATTTGACCCTAACTGTCTAAACCAGGGGTGTCAAACTCACTTCATACAGAGGACCAAAGTGAGCATTCATGGTTCCTGCAGGGGGTCAGAAGTGACATCATTAAGCAGAAAGTGACATCGTTAACAGATGCTGGCCAGAAACAAGCACCTTGTTCTCACATAGAAGCTCATTAGCTGCAAATGACAGAAGAGAAAATGTGTAAATCTTGTTCATATTTTCAAGGTATGAGACAGCCCAATTATCAAGCTGGAAGAGCCCAATTATAATAGGGGGCAGCTTCTGGGGGCTGCATTCAGCCCACAGGCCTTCTGTTTGACACTCCTGGTCTAAACAATGCTTATGACAACCTTGTAAGGTAGGTTAGTGCTGCAAAGCTGGAGGGGTCTGTGTCTGACGGAGCAACTTGAGAGAGTGACATTCACATTGATGACTTCGTAAAACATAGCGCAGCCACTACAATGAGCCCAGGGCCTCTGAGAGCTGGCATTGGACCGAGGGTGAGATGCTTGACTGGGTCCCCTTCCTACAGGCTCCAAAAAGCAGTAATAGAAGTGCATTGAAAGAGGATGAAAGCTATAGTGGAAATGCAGCCCTGGATAAGCTGAGAGTGAAGTACCCACATTTATTTTGTGATATATTTGTTTTGTACTGTATAGTTTGTTTTGCCGTGGCTCAGGCCCCCTGGAAGCCTGGGCCCTGGGGATTTTGCCTCCCTGGTGCCCTCTCCTCAGGCATGACTGTGCCTCCCCAGCCCAAGATTGCCTGTCTCCAAAGAGACCCCACTCTGCAAAGCCTGTTGTCATAGTTTCTGGAGAAACTCTGCTGCATTCCTGCAAGCAGAACAGGAACAGACACCCCTATAATCAAATCTCAGTAATGAGGAAGCATTCATTATTGCATTATCGAGCTCTTGCCGTATGGAAGGTGCATTTGTGCTTCTGTCTTAATCAAACCATTGGTAATTGACAACAATCGCTCAGCTCTGCAGGAGGGTTGGGAACACTGGGAAGGAACAGTTGTGAGCAGAATGCTCCCCTCCTCCGTGTGGTGGAATCAATCCATTTGACTCTGCAATTAGGGTTGCTAAATGTGTCTGATTGGCACCAAGCTGGTGAAGCAAGGTGGCCGTGCAGACAGCAAAGGAAGGAGGAAGTCCAGGCTGCAGCTGTGGCACAGCAGATGATCGGCAGAGGAACAGAAGGAGCTTGAGCTAAAGGTCCAACCTCTTTCCAACAGTGGCCAGCCAGATGCCCCTGCGTGTTCATAAGCAGGCAGGGGAGACCTGTTGTTTCATCCCCAACCTCAAGCTCCTTTTAGCCATCTCTTATAAGCTGCGGTCACATCTTGTAGCCAGTGGAGCCAATAAGACTCTGAACAGGGACTTTAGTTCTGTTTCAGGGACCACCAGGGGCTGATTTAAAACAGAGAAAAAGAGAGGAAGGTGTGGGGGGGCATTTTAATTCTGAAATGCAAGCTTTGCAAGTACGCCAGCAATCTTTGCAGCGGCAGACAAAAACAGGCCATAAAAAGGAATGTTTTCCCGCAGTTGTACATAACTATGTACATAACTCTGTACAACTCTGCCCTCCCCCCATTTCATCTTGCCAGATTTACAGCCAGCTTCTGGGAAAATGCCCTACAGAGTCTCTCTGCTCCCATTAGAAAATAGGTGGGCACCTGGGGGAGAGAGATGGGGGTCAGCAGTGGTGGGAGAAATCAACTCCCAAGAAATGTGTTCTGGTAAACTGCATGTCTGCTAGTGCTGTGGGGGGAATGCGGGAGAAAGCAGTGCAAGAACAGCAAAGCAATGCCAGACCCATCATTTCAACTCTGCTTGTCCTTCTCCCAAGGGCTGTCTACAAATGGACTCTACAAAGAATGGGAATCTGTCCCTCGTGAAGCAGAAGGAGGAAGTCTGCCTTTGAGTCAGAATTCTCCCTGAGCAGACTCCATCGATCTCGAAGCACCTTTGCTTGTCTTGCAGCAAAACAACACAAGATTTATTGTGGGCACAGCATCTGCCGTTGACTGGCTGGTGAATGAAACGCTGTCAAGTGGGCACTACTGATTATATTAAAGGCAGCTGTCATTTGTCAGAACTTAAAGCCGGTAAACTGTGATGGAAAGTGAGCTGAGTGGGATGCACAGACTGGAGTCATCACTGGCATCCCAATGAGAAACCTTTGGTCCTGTGATGCCGAGACTGTGTAGACCAGTGGTCTGCAGTGCACTTTCAGCCTGAACAAACCACCAAACAATTAATGGCAGACATGGCTTTGGAGGCCTTTTCCAAACCACAACAAATGACAACAAAACTCAGCTCCTTCCGACCTCTGCTGCAGCTGTACTGAACATGTGGGGTGAAGGCGAAGAGGGTGTTAGGTGGGATTGTGAGGTGGATGCACTGCAGGGCTTTCAAATGTTCCTGCAAATGCAGGTGTTTGTCAGCCAAATCAACACTGTTGCAGCCAACTCCTCACTGTTGCATCACTTTTGATCGCAGTGCCTGGAACGGCTGCAGAGTACAGAAAGAGTTACTTGGGAAGCCTTTCAAGCAGCTTACTCTTCCTGTGGTCCTTCCTGTGGGTGGCACAAATCCACTCTCAGAGCTGAGCCACAGGTGACCATCACGTGGGATCCAGGAGCCAGGATTCAAGGCAGGGGTCAGTGTTAGGAGCCTGAATGCACCGAGCAAGGAGAGATTTAATCATTGCCCAGGCAAAGTCAGGTCTGGACTGGAAGGCTGGACCATCCCTCCTGTAGAGGAGAAGCACAAAGAACCAACAGACCAGAGAGACTTTCCACCAGGCCCTGAAGATATTGGGTATTTGGGTTTCTTTACTGGTTAGATTTGATGGGCCTGCCCTTTCTATTGACTGCTGCTGGGTTTTGTCTGTTGTTTTGGCTTTTAATGTGATATTCTTAATACTGCTATTGTTGTTGTTTTTCTTTAGGAGATTCTAAGTTTTATATTGCTTTAAATGTGATTTTATGCTATAAGCCTCTTTGGATGCCCTTCTGGGAAATAAAGCAGGGTATAAATGTAGCAAATCAATAAAATTATAAATAAAATGAACAAGTCTTCCCCTTTTTCAGAGCCCATCTCCATCCCTGGGCATCAATTGGAGTGGGAAAAGAAGGCCCATCAGACCAGGAAGCTTTCCTACTCTGTGAGGCTGAAGACTGAGGGTCCCAATGCACACTGAGTAGCCCCTCAGTTGTAGGTCCCCCAGAAATATAACCCAGAACCCTGGGAGCAAAAGTGGGGCAAGTGTATTGGAAAGTGCAGACCAGTGCCCATCTGGCAGCACAAGACCCCACTGTTGACCCACCCACCCCCTGCTTGGAAAGAAGTCACCCAAACCAATGCATGCTATGGCTCAGGGCTCTGCTGATGCACTGGGAAAAGGAGGGTGGCAGGCCTGGCTATGTTTATTGGTTTGTTTTTAAATGCGTGCATTTCCCAGTCTCCAAGGATTCCTACTGATGTTCAGCTGGTGCTTTGCAGTTGCAGATGCCACAGCTCACCCAGTTCAGCTCCCTCCCTCTTTTTTTCCTTGATTTGAGGCACACAGCCATAGTGGCAGAAGGAGGACAAAACCCAGGCAATGGTCTGCTGTGTCACAAAAGCGGAGAATCACTGGGCCAATCCAGGCTTCTCTCCATAACGCACCGATCAACCCGACCCTCTTCTTGTGATGGATGCACAAACCTGAGGCAAGAAAGAAGAGGGGGGGGAGGGTTGCTTTTTGCTGAAAATCACAGCCTTAAAGTCCCCAAAGAACCTTCCAGGAGCCCTGTGGTTCTGAAGCGTTTTTACGGATGGAGACCATTCCCACGCCGCACTTGCTCTGTCCAATTCCCACTGGAGCGCCGATGAGGCCAGTGAGTTAAAGCCACTTGCGTTTTGAAACGGCCCAGCAGTATTACACCAGGAAGCTCAAGGCGTGGAGACGAAGACAGCCATCTCCCCCGCGGCCTGGCTGGCTCCACTTAACGATTTGTGCTCATTTGGGGAACAGGAACAGCAGCGCCCCAGAGGAGTTCCCACCACCGTGTTGGTTTCCTTTCACGCAAGCCCACCCCCTGGGCAGCAGCAGCAGCAGCAGCAGCAGGCAAGGCGCCCTTTCTGTTTTGATTGCACTGCTCGGCTGATGCAACCTCGGGGGCTGCCTGCCTCGCCTGCACCCCCTCAGGACCAATTTGCTTGGCTCCAGCTCTGGAGCACAGCGTTGTTTGGACTGGCAGGTACAGTCATTAATCACCTGCCGCTGTCTGCGTCTGAGCCAGTGGCGGCTGTGGGCAGGGCAGGTGTGAGAGCTGCTCAGCAGAAGGCATCGTGGGTGGTTCTCTGGCCTGGCCTCCATTGCTCACCTCCATTGCCAACCCCACTTCCATCTGTCTCTGACTCATGTAAGCTCTCTGGGGCAGTGACCATGTCATCATTCTACCTGGCGGCACCCAGGGGCGAGATGACGAGGTGCTGCCCCTTTCCTCAGCCTGGCTGGGACCACCTTCCATTCGGCTCCTCTCGCCTCAGAAGGGTCTCCTGTCAGAACATCAGAAACTGCTTGTTTCCCTCTTTCCTTGTTGTGCCCTTTCATTTTTGCAGACAGCCTATCAAGAAAGCCACCCCTCCCCTTTTCTCCAAGGGATGTTACTGGTGGGTTTTTTGCTTGAGGAAGAAGAACTCATTTGAACTTCTGTCACTCATTTTTATTACTGTTTTTAGCTCTCCCGTCTAATACTTGAAAACCAACAACCCCTGAAGGTTTTTGAACCTTCAGCATGCAAAAATGCAAATGGTTCTTGAGGTATGATGAGCAAGGCTTGCACAACACTGCTGCTTTTCAAACCTGGGGGCCTCCTTGTACCCTCCCCCCCCACCACAGCATGGAACCCTTTCAGAATGATCCTGCTGCATATTTCCATCCTCCCTCCCTCCCTCCCTCCCTCCTCTCTCTCTCTCTCTCTCTCTCTCTCTCTCTCTCTCTCTCTCAGGTGGTGAGATACAAAGGAGGGGATTGGGGCAAGTGTCCCTTGCCATGCAGGGCTATGAAAAAATCCCCCCCCCCCAAAGCAGAGCCAGAACTCAGTGGCAGAGAGGCTCCTTTGCATGCAGCTGGCCCCAGGCTCAAGCCCACCTCAAGGATCTCAGGTAGCGCCTGATGGAGCCACTTCCCTTTTCCTGAAATTTGGAAGAGCTGCTGCCATTCATAAGCACGGACCAGACAGACCAGTGGTCTGATGCGAGAGAGGGCCGTTTCAGGTATTTCTCCTCTGCATGACTACTAGCAGCCAAGGAACAGCATGTTCCCTTGCATCTGCTCTCCAGCACCCCCTCCATCTTTCTCCCTGCATTTCCTGCCTTTAGTTCTTTCCATTTCCTCCTTTGAAAAAATACAGTAACCCTCTCATGGTCAAGACATGACCCTGTGGAGGGTCTCAGCTCAGCTTCAAGCTGACGGTTTATGGAATGTCTGACACATTGGGGCTTGAAATGTACTCCCTCCGAGTGAACTGGTGCATTTTTCCTGGTTCAAAAATCACAAACACAAAACTAGAGGATATACACAACCTCCCTTTTGACCTTTGCAACCTTTCTGAGGCTGACACATATGGCCAGCATGTGTCCCGGCACCCTTGGCAGTTTGGGGGCAGCGGGCTGACCCTGTGAATTGTACAGAGTTCACTTGAAGCCTCCCTTTCCCCATATTTAGACTTTTTAGCACCATGTATGAGCTCCAATGTGCTCAGTGGGAGCCAAGAAATACATGAAAGCATTGCTGAAGCAGCGTCTTAAATTAGTGCAATCTGCAGGCAGAGTTCATAAGTGGAGCGTGTCCAGAAAACTCAAGCAAGCTGGAGGAGGAGGAGGAGTGGGAAGCCGAGTCCCTAAACACTCACAGGCACGGATGACTCAGGCCATTCTGCCTTCATTAAGTCTCACAGCCAAAGCCAATGTTTACCTGTCGACATAATGAGAGTTCTTTCCTCCACACAGCGCAGAGGCAATTAAAATAGCCACCGCCATGGAAAAAAAACAAACTTGCTTGGGTCATTTGCAGATTGTGTTTTACAAGACAAGCAGCACATCAGCAGGCTTGGAATGCCAAAAGTCTGGGGCGATTCAGGGAGACAGGCAAGGCGGAGTCAAGAGGAAAGGGGGTGGGCTTTGCAACTGCATGGAGACATGTGCGGCTTTACCTCTACGAGGCACCAGAGGGGAAGGAAAGTACTGCCTGCAAACAACTCACTATTAGCTCTGTGGCTGCAGTTCTTGAAGGAACATAGATTAGTGTCACAATGTGCCTGGAGAGGGCTGTTTGGTTTGCAATGCCCCATTTCCACATGCAAAAGGTGGTCTGGACAGTGAGCAGGAGGGCAGTTCAGTACTAAGAGGCCAGAGGTGAAGAGCACAACTGACTGCAAGAAAGTGGCATCAAGACTTAACAGACTGCATCTCACTGCTGGACTCTCCTTTAAATCCTTTGCAGCTCAGAGGTGATGTTAAACCAGGAGCAGATAGAAACCTGTAAACATTTCATGAATATAGCATGCATAAATTGGCAGTATGGAACACTGGCCTAGCTTCATCACACACAAGACAACAGCTGTAGCAAGGGTCCAGGACCGTCCCAGGGGGCAAAGGTGCCGGTTCCTAACTGGGACTACAGGATTAAGGTACAGGGTCTTCATTTCTCTGCTTAGTGAAGAGTTGCACAGCCAGTGGCATATGAAGAGGATGGCCGGGGGGGGGGCTGGTCCCAGGTGCCAAGCTGCAGGGTGTTCCAAGAGACTGCCCCAAGATGGTGGAGGGTCACCCTGGCTGCAGCTGCAATTGGGTTAGTACTGGCTGCAGCCACCCACAAGAGAGGCAGGTTTATTGGTGTGATCACACATACAAAGTTATAAAGTTATATATAAATATACAAATTTACAAAGTGAGTGTGTGTGTGTGTGTGTGTGTGTGTGTGTGTGTGTGTGTGTGTGTGTGTGTGTACAAAGCTCAATAAAAGAAAATGTTCGCTTTCTGCACTTCTTCTCTAGTCATTATTATTCATTTCAAGCCATGACTATTACTGAAAATAATTTTGTCATGGGGGTGCCAAAAATTTATGGGCCCCAGGTGCCTAATGACCTTCTGTGCACATCACCTGTTTTGCATGCAGAAGGCCCCAGGTTCAGTCCTGGTCTCTCTCTCTCTCTCTCTCTCTCTCTCTCTCTCTCTCTCTCTCTCTCTCTCACACACACACACACACACACACACACTTGAAAGGATGTTAGGTGTGGATGGCTGGGAAAGAGCCTCTGCCCAAGAACTTGTAGAACTCTGCAGGTTAGAGGAGACAGGCCTGAGCGTCATGGCCTGACTTAGTGCTGACACAGTTGCAGTCCCAATACCCTGGCATAACCCAGCACTGGGGGGGGGGGGCAGAGAATGGACAATGCCCATGAACAACAGAGGCAGGAACCACACATCCAGCATGCTTGAAGCAGGTTGTGTAACTACACAGCACGAATCCGTTCCGTGGCAGCTGAGCGGCAGTGTGTGCAGAGGCAAGGGACAAGAACGAAACAGCAAAGCCGACATTTTGAGTGCTGAGATGTCACACTACAGCCTGCTTGTTGAAGCCTCTAATGCGCTGTAAAGAAACAGAGGCCAAGACAATCACTGGATGTACATGTATTCCAGACATCTGCTTGTTGCCATAGGTATGCTCATCCATGGGAAAAGAGGAGGCGCGGGAAGAAGAGAATACCACATGTCAGGCAACTCTCATAGTCACAGATTCTCTCAGAGTGCATGTTTATGGAGAGGAGCAGGACAGCAAGCTGTCTTGGAGATGCCACCGTACATGGTTGGAAGGTCACAGAAGGGTCCATGAGCCCCTCACTCTCCTGCAACCCCCCACTGGCTTCCCTAAGAATCTTTGAATCCTTTGCTGAGAACAGTTCCTGGGATACATGACTTGGCAATGGCTGAAATTCCGGAATCCTGGCAGGAAAGCTCTTGCAGCAGACCTGAGAGGAGAGAGAGGAGAGCCTTGCAGCGGACCTGAGAGAGGCACACAATCAATAATATGATATCCGTGGATAATTGCAGCAAGCAACATGTTCTTGCATTGTGTAACAGCCGGTGCAAGGTCTGGCAACCATATCCCATCTTGTGTGCCTGTCAGCCATCTTCTGTGCGTCTCCCAGCCCTGGGAACTGTCTACTCTCTCACTGAGAGTTCCCATGAGAAGCTGGGCTCAAACTAAGCTGACCTGAGCTGTTACATTTGTCTGATCTTATAAGAATGGAGCATCGACTTCAAAGCCCAGGCCATTAACATAGACGCACCTGCCAGAGAGCCCCCTTTTTAATGAGGAGAACATCTCCTGCTGGTAGAGCTGGACTACTGTCCTTGCGCATGTCTTGATCCTAATGATGAGCACATCTCCTGTTGGCATTAGTTAGGCCAATTGTCTATTGCACGTGGCTGATAAGACATCTTTTAATGATGATAACCCCAGCTGTGGTCAGACATAGATCACTTTGCTGTCAAGTGGTCCACCTTTTGCCAGTTAGCACTGATTTCTTGATAAAGCAGCTGGAGTAAACAATTAGTCTATATAAGACACTGTATTTAGCCGTCGCTTTGCCCCAAGCCTTGCTGGTGGATGCTAGAGGCCTGTGGCGTTGCCTGTGGGGTTGCTTTGAATTGCCTTGAGAGGCCTGTGTGCATTGATGCTCTGATGCCTGAAGACATTGGAAGTCTTATAAAGATGCCTTTGCGCACATGTGATGCTAAGAAATGCTGTAAGATTTGTGCCTGGAGATGTCTCCAAATAACTAAACGAGCTCCTGTAAGTTTTGTTCTGGAAGTACCACTGTACATCTAAAGGTGCTCCTGTAAGTTGATGCTCTTATGCTTTAAACAAATAAAGCTCCTTTTGAGAGCCTTGGACTTAGACTCACTTCTTTGTCAGAACCAAAAGAACTTCCCACCCAAGGCGCCAGCCACGGGCGGGAAAACACATTGTAAGCAACTGTTCCTTTGGCTCTCCCTGGCCTCAAAAGGCACACCCAGGCAAGGGACGATTCACCTGCCATTGCTCAGCAGCTCACCACTGCAGCACCTGGCTCCTCCTTTTGCTTTGGGCAATGGAAAGACATGCCGTCCCAGGAGGGCAAGAGGGAGGAACAGACAGCCAGGCAATTTTCCCAGCAGAAGAAGTGTGCTGTGAAAGAAATGGGATCGAAATCCTGATCTGTGGCATTGAAGCCCCTTGGAGATGCATGGATTTGCAGCAACAACAAAACCGCCACCACAGTTACTTTAAGATACACCCGACAGATTTGTGTACTTGGTGCTAACGCACATGTGCATGTACAACACCTGAAGCCTTGTGCTCCTTTGTTACCACAGCTGGAATCAGACTTCACTATCCTCTATAAGCACAAGGCGACTCTAATGCACTGCAAAATGTATTATTTAGTACCCAAAGGGGAGCATCTTCAGTAGTACAAAGTATCTCCAGAACTGGAAGGAATTTCGCATGCTTTGTTTATCTGCTCTGACCCTCCTAGCACAGACTATCAGAAAGAACTGCGCTGAAAAAATAAGCGGGAGTTAAGTGATCCCATTGTAAAGAGAAGACCTAAGTGTTAGAATATGAACACAGATAGGCCCAATTTCTGTGCTTACCTTCCTCTAAAGAGCAAGTGTCCTAGCTGAAGTTTGCAAAGTGGCCCCAAGGAAGTCTGAGATGAATCCCTTGATTTCCATCTTTTGCAGAATCAGACAAACACCAGCAGATATAACAAAGACCTGAAAATGCACTACTTTATAATCACATTTGAATTTGTTATTGGGGTGGGGACTATCTTGGGATCCTGCAGAGGCTATTGATTCTGAGCTGTTGCTGTGGTTATGGGTGGAGGTTTTTTGCTGGATCTCCAACAGGTTACTGATTCTGAGAGCATCCCCTGCAGATAATCTACCCTGTGGGAGAGAACTGAACAAAAAAAGTTCCTGATTTTCAGAAAATCCTACCAGTATGCAAAACTGACCAATATACCTATATATTTATGGTGCTCAGTGCAAGAAAAAAATTCAACTCTGGGGAAGAGAATTGTGACAAGAAGATGAGGCTATTCTTGGCCAATAGAAAACCAATAGAAAACCTGAACTTGATGGGAATATCTGTTCCTAGCATGACACAATTCTACTCTTACAATGAGGATACAAAGCAAACATGTGACACTCAGCTTTGCGCTTGCAAGTCCACTTATAGACTGGGGGCCTGGAAAGTGCCCTGCAGTTGGAGGAACCAGTGGCAATTCATGCATTCCACCCAGCAGAACGACAGTCATCCAAAGAAAATCAGGGACATCAGACTGGGCTGAGCGAGCAAAAGATTTGCAGTAGGTTTGAAGCTGGCAGTCAGCACTCCCAAGGCCTGCCTGGTCAAGGAATTTTTGAATAGCACTGTCACTCCAGCAGCTTGCAATGCATTTCTGATTTTGAGCAGTCACACACCAGCCTTGCTCTCCCCACCTGCAGAGACCCTTGAGGTTTTTCACATTTTCACATCCAGCAAGCATCAGTGATATGGCACAATCCTTCTCCTGCTTGACGCCAGCACAATCTCACCTTGTGATGCTGGTTGCATCAAGAAGGAAATTCCTTTGCAAGGCCACCTGCAAATGCAGGTTGAAACACTCTGCATCTTGAGCAGGCATGTTGAGGGGCAGAGCTCCAGAGCAAAAGAAGCCAGAGTCGATGTGTATGTGCAACCTCCTGATTTTAGAAATGGGCTATGTCAGAATGCCAGATGCCAGGGAGGGCACCAGGATGCAGGTCTCTTGTTATCTGGTGTGCTCCCTGGGGCATTTGGTGGGCCGCTGTGAGATACAGGAAGCTGGACCTATGGCCTGATCCAGTGGGGCTGTTCTTATGTTCTTACAATGCTAATCTAGATAGACCAATGCATTGGCTCACTGTAAGGCAGCTTCTTCTACAAGTCTGATGAATCAGCTCCCAGCAGCCCTCCAAGCCAGACCCCCAGACTGGTGTTTCCCTAGGAGAACTCTTGGTCCTTCTCAGGACGGGTGAACGGCTTTCCCCATGCCCACTCCTTTCTTCATCCATGGGCTCAGTCCACCTCGCAACTCTACCTCTCCAAAGTCTCATTTTCATTCCTAAAATTAATTATGGAAGTGGAGCATGCACAAATCTTCAATACTACATCAATACTATGGGCTATGTCAGAATGCCAGATGCAAGGAAGGGCACCAGGATGCTGGGCTCTTGTTATCTGGTGTGCTCCCTGGCGCATTTGGTGGGCCGCTGCGAGATACAGGAAGCTGGACTAGATGGGCCTATGGCCTGATCCAGCGGGGCTGTTCTTATGTTCTTAACTACAATTCCCAGAATGCCTTGCAGGTCTTCTTGTTATCTGGTGTGCTCCCTGGGGCATTTGGTGGGCCGCTGCGAGATACAGGAAGCTGGACTAGATGGGCCTATGGCCTGATCCAGTGGGGCTGTTCCTATGTTCCACACTCTTGGCAAGGACATCTCTTTTCTGCCTACACTTAAAAATATAGTTTTAAAATAATAGTCTTGCTTCTGTGATCACCAACGGGATCCAGAGGAACACTTCAGACTCTGCATCTGTGCATATAAAAAGGATTGCAGCTGATGCTGTCCAGGCCTGTAAATGGAATCATACCCCTCTCTCTCTCTCTCTCTCTCTCTCTCTCTCTCTCTCTCTCTCTCTTCTAAGACCGTCCAGCTTATTTTATTTCCACAAGACCAGAGAGAATAAAGTCACCCCTTGCTTGCCAAAAGCCAGGTCTGGGGTTTCATGTTCCCACTCTGCTGTGGCTGCCTTTGCTCTCTCCCCCCCCCCCCCCCAATACAACGAAATTTCCTGAAGGTACCTTCTTTCCTGCTAACAGTGCCAGGAGCGCATTGCAAGGACAGGGCTGTAAACTTGAAACTGAAGAGAGTGAGAGAAGGAGGTCATTTCTCAAAGCCCCCATTTTCACTCAGGCCCATGTTCTGAGGCAGCCAGCAACAGCTCAAAAGATTTGTGAATGACTGGAGAGAAGGAGTAATAACTTAAAATAATTGGGATGAAGAAATCAGATGACAGAATGCATGCCAGAATAATCAAGCAGTATCCCAGGCAAGGGTGAACTGACCAGCAGGTAGGGTAGGTACACAGGTATAGCTGAGCAATCGAGAATAGCACTGTTATTAGCCAATCAGGACTGCACAATATTACATTATTATTTCTTCCTGAGAGCCTGTAAAGGGCTCTACTTCTCTGGCATCTAATATTTCAGGATCAGTCTCCTAGTGCTTCCACAAGAGGCACACACGTACACTTATGTGTTGTGGAGCTAGGAGAGTACTGGGTTCAAGAAACAGGACTGTTCTTTCCAGATGCTTATTCTACAATAACTGAGAATATAATCCTTAAAATAAAATTCCCCTCAATCTTAAAGCAAAATAGTAGGGAAATGAATTGCAGGAGGATTATGCTGATCTTAAAACAGTTTCCCAAGAGACCACCTTGCTTAAGACTTTGCTTCTTGTGGTCAGATTCACGCTCATTCCACTCTTGCTTGCTTGCATCTCATTTGCAGACAAGGGCAAGTCTGTCTCACTTTAAGCCAGAAATAATTGTGTGGCTTCAGGCTTCCTTCTTATTGTCTTATACAACCCTTATTTTTTTCTTTCATGTAATCATTTCTGAGCACTAGAGAAACTCAGGAGATAAGCAGAGACAGAGAAGATGTCAGGGGCCCTTTGTCTGAGCCATGGTAGGCTGCTCTCCCTATATTCCAGCATTTTCCACCTGCCTTTCCCAGGGCTGACTGGCATCTCACCAGTCAAGTCCATGCCCTGGTCTGAGGATGAGTCACTAACTTTGGACATGGTTGAACCTTTAACCTTTCAGGAAGGAAAACTTGGCCAAAGGATCCTCTGTGTACTCAGACTGAGAAACACAAGGCCAAGTGTCACTTGTTAGTTCTGAGGGGGAAAAAATGCCACTCCTGAAAAAGATTCAGAAGAAGAAAAAGAGGCAAGGGAGAAATTACTCGTACATGACTCCTCCACCATCTTAAAGATGCCTTCAAGAGCAACCTGGGGCAGGAGCAGCTGTCTAAGCCAATGGTCTTCAACCCTTTTTGTGTCAAGACCCCAATGCATAAATAATGGGAGCCCACTGCCAATTCCATCCCCACACCTGCCTGCCCTGTTTCCCCCTACCTCTTTTGTTTTCACAAAAACTTGTGCGGTAGCAGCCTGAACAGGGTAGGCCTTAGGAGCTGTGGGGCAAGATAGCGAGAAGAGGCTGTGCAGGATTATATCAAGATTTGATAAGGCAGTCCCATTAATGGATTGGGTTCAAGCCCTCTTTTCCCCAGGAAAGATTGCCATGACCCCCCCGCAATGAGGTTTTGGGACCCCATCAGGGTTACAACCCACAGGTTAAAGAACATTGGTCTAAGCCCAATGGCCTTGTCATGGGCTATCAATTACCTGAATTTCTCGAGGAACAGGAGAGGCAACCAGGTCCACACAAAGTTGAATTCCACAGCCTGCGCAGATTGGGCAGGGAGGTGATGAAGGGCTGAGAAGGCGAGGGCAGTGTTGAGGCTGAGGACAGGAAGCAAGAGATCAGCGGAAAGGACCAGCACAAGGTCAGGCAATGGTCCACTACCGAAGTAAAGCTTCTGGACCTCAACAAAGTATATCATCTGGGTCAAAGTTCTAGGTCAACCAGTCCAATACCAGGGAGGTCAAGTGCAAGGGTTGCCAAACCCTGACCTGCAGATGGTACCTTTTCTTGTAAGAGTTGCACAGAAGGAATAATTAAACCCACTGCAGTTTTCCATCATTGGACAAGAGGCTCCTCGTCTGCTGGAAATATACCCTCTTTCAGCAGTGTTCTTAGGGTCTGAATCTGGCCTGCAGATCAGGGTCTGCTAGTCGGAATTAGAGAGGTCCTGGGTCCACCTGTGGACAGACCATCCAATGGGCCTGGATAGCTTCAGAAGCCCACACTGGGCTCACACAACAACTATGTGGTTGTCCTGTTTATGGCAATGAATGCTACTGGTCATTCCTTACTCTAACTGCCTGCCTGTCAGGGCTTGTTCCCCATGTTTTGACTCTCATGCTAGACACTGTGGATGCCTGTGTTTGCTGCTACTGCGGCCTTGACCTTTAAACTCCTCAGTGGACATTGAAAGGAGGAGATGCAATGGAGATGGTGGAAAGGGGGTCAGGGAAGGAGACACAACCCACCTTTCCCTATGAACATGGCACACTCATTTCCAAGATGACATAATAAAAGGTTGCAGTGTGCAATTAAAACTAATGAGTTAACTGGAGGCTATGCAGTTTGCACAAGCAACCAAAACAAGGTAGAGAAAAAGAAACTGGAAAGAAGAACCAATCAGCAAGGGCAGTTTGTCAGTTTCTCTCCATCCAGGGAAACAAGATTATAACATAAGAACATCAGATGCACTTCACCCATGATCTGTCCCCAATGTCCGGTATATTCAGAGATACCGTGTCATTGAACATGGAAGTTCCATTTAAATATCACAAGTTCAGTTACCGCCACATCCGCAGTGGGTAAGTAGAACAATGTGGCAGAAGTCAGGAGAGCTGGATTGACATCAGTGGCAAAGGAGGACGACTCCAAGACTGCCTTTCAGCTTCTGTTTCTGCATCCAGTAAAGAGACTGACAGAAGGAAAAGGAGAGAAAGGCGAAATGAGAAATAAACAAACAAGCCTGACTCAGGAGGGTGAGCAGCGAAGGTGGATTTGCAGGAATGCCGAGACCCCAATAGCAAGAAGGGAAAAAGCCACTCTTCAAAATTTATCTCATAACAGACCTTGCTTTAGGAAGAATAAACTCTTTTCCATACACAGAGAGGTTTTTAGGTTTTTTTACATTTCTATAACTAAGGAGAGCGGCAGATAGAAAATACGAAACACAGATACGAAAGTTAGCAGGGGGGGAAAAGAAGAAAAACAGTGAACATAAGAACGTAAGAACAGCCCCACTGGATCAGGCCATAGCCCCATCCAGTCCAGCTTCCTGTATCTCACAGCGGCCCACCAAATGACCCAGGGAGCACACCAGATAACAAGAGACCTCATTCTGGTGCCCTCCCTTGCATCTGGCATTTTGTATTGAGACTTGGGTCCCATCCCCTTGATCAGAAAAATCCAAAATCGAAAACACTTCTGGTCCCAAATTCTTCAGAGAAGGGATGCCCAACCTATACTAGGTATAATTATTTTACTGTATACCTTGTTACGGTGTAGATAGTATACTGCATGCTTGAACCAGTATGCAGGAAGAGAGCATCATGTATATTTCCCTAAGCATGTATATTTCCCTTGAAGGGAGGATAGGATAAAAATGCAGCAGAGAGTTTTTCCCTCTGCCTTCATGTATTAAAATAAAAATGCTTCTGATTGAAATTCTACACATGTTTACTTGTGATTCATCCCTGCTTGAAATCAATGAGACTTACTGTCCAGTAAACATTCACAGGATGAGACTGTTCCTAAATAAAATGGCACATATGTTGACTTTTGTTCACTGGAACAGGTGACAGATAACAGATAACACAAACTGACCCTGTAGTTAGCTGTGGCTCTGGAACAATGGAAGAGACGATCCCCCTGCCCAGTACATGCCCCAGTTGCAACTTGGTAATATTCCCCTTCAACATTAAGCTTTCTGATGTTTCCAATGAATTGCCAAAGGTTTTCTCAGACTGAGTTATTTGCTGGTTGCATTCCATGACAAAGTAATCAATTTCTTTGTACGTTGCATTCCAAGGACAGAGAAATCAGTAACGCAGAGAATGCACCTTTCATAGTCCAGTCAATGTTTGATAGGCCTTCCATGTGATCCCCGTCCATCTGTAGACTGAAGTGGTACAGTCCAGGAAGCCCTCTGAACCATGATTTTGCTGAATGTCAGGATCGCTCCCTGAGCGCCACAATGGCCACCATTGGCCATACAGCTCTCGCACATCAGCCATTGACATGACTGTCTATCTCAGTCTTCAGCTCCATTTTTCACATCAAGTGTCCTTCAGAGCCAGACTGTGAAGCATCACTCCGCAACGGCTTGCATCCTTCTCTCAACACCTCCCATGTAGCTGGTGGTGTCCTGCTCCACCAGCCCTTTGCAACGGATGTATCAAGTGATCTCAGTGGGAACAGAACAACCTGTCTCATTGAGCTCCCAGTATCATCTGCCGTTTCAGAGTTTACAATCTGTTTGCAATCTGCTCTGAGATTTGTTGCCTCAATAACCGTTCTTGACTATGGTAACACAAAAACGCCAGAGACCTTCTGGATCAGGGAAAGGGTCCATCAAGCCCACTGTTCTTTTCCCAAGAGCAGCCAGCCAGGGGTCCCTCTGTGAACCACCACCCCCCCTCCATGGTTAGTCCCAGGCTGGCATCTGGGATCACATTTTTTGTCATCCATTCTAGAACCTGCTACCTCCCAGAATGGCAGAAGTTAGAGTTTTAATTTGGGCCTTGTAGGTGATTACCAATAGCTGCTCCTCAGTGGCGGTTATGGGCTTCAACCTGTTATGGGTTGAACCTAAGCACACCCTTAATCCTTTGATCAAGAGCAGAGGATGCTTCCTTTGCAAGTTGGAGGCAAGTTCAAGGTGAAGTTTACCCTTAGTCAGTTCATTGGTCCCTCTAACCCAGTACCATCTACAACCACTGGCAGCTGCTCTCCTAGAGTTCTCTCTGCCCCTTTCCTAAGACTGTCAATGGCAGAATTGGACCCAAGACCTTCCAGGAAGACCTTCTACTTGCATTTACTAGATGGAGCACTGCAAAGTGGCATTCCCCGCCTTGCAGTGGTGCTCTGTAACCCTCCCTCATGTGTGTTCTCTCTCTCCATTCCAGCCCCTCACTTTAAGAACATTCCCCTCTCATTGTAAGGAGAAAACTTGTACACAGAGAGGCCTGGAATGTGAACAGGCTATGAGGAAATTCAACGCTCAACATGAAGATAACATCCATGGCATTACAAAAAGAAAGAAAGAAAGAAAGAAAGAAAGAAAGAAAGAAAGAAAGAAAGAAAGAAAGAAAGAAAGAAAGAAAGAAAGAAAGAAAGAAAGAAAGAAAGAAAGAAAGAAAGAAAGAAAGAAAGAAAGAAAGAAAGAAAGAAAGAAAGAAAGAAAGAAAGAAAGAAAGAAAGAAAGAAAGAAAGAAAGATTGTCCTGTGCTATCTCATATTCATCAATGCTTCATATTCACCCATGAGCAAAGTTACCCCCATGTTGCAGAGTCTCTTTTGGCTACTCCCTGCTTGATCTCCAGTAAAAATTAACAAACAACATTTAACTTCTTGCTAGGATCTCCGACCATTATTTTATTGTCCTGGGGGAAAGATGACAGGTGCCCCTCTCTTTTCGGGGTGTCATGTATCACTATCCAATCAGAAGGTTTCTGACAGAGAAGGCTATGAGAGAAACTGCTGGGTTAAGAGAACAGACAAAATCTGAAAGGGGGGCATGATAGCATGTTAGGAGAGGGGGAGTGGAGGGCAATGGTACCCACTGGAAAGCTAACCTAGCAGGAATGCCAGTTGAGCAGGAAACATGGCGGGCCTGCTACTGTGCTCTCAGCAGCAGTTTAGAAATCAGTTGGTGAAACTTTTAATGACCTGGAGACCCCTGAGAATGTCCGAAGGCCTAGCAGATGGTAAAAGCCAAGGAGCTGAGCCGACAAACCCACAAGGACTATTCTGTAATCTAGTTGAGCATCCTTGTTGCTTGAGGATCTCCTAAAGCAAGTTTTGCTCCCAGGTCTCCCAAGAATAGATTTTTTGCATATGACCTTCAGATATTTTGGGAATCTTCCTGCAAAAGCCAAGCCAGTAATTGCCTCCAGATTAATATCATTTTTATGAAAGGTTCAGGCATGGATCCAAATTTTAAAGAGAGAGAAGAAAGAGTGAGCTGGAGAAGGAATCTGTACTGGTGAGAATTGCCAGGACGTTGAACCAAAGAGCTCTATATATTTTGAGGCATGATACAGACCCTCATCTTTCTGTGTAGTGATCTTACTCAACAGGACAGTGCAGCCAAGCAAAAATCTGCTCCCCAGTCACACTTTGCAGCTACAAAACAGTCTTAAAAAACAAGACAGTTTTGTAGTCTAAGCCTGCAGACAAAACAAAAGACATAACAAGCCCCTTGTGGCCACACATGGTTGGTGAGCTGAAGGTCCTACTAGATGTGAAGTGGGGGTTCTGGGATTCGAGCTTCTACTCTGCATACCAAAGGCTCCAGGACCCAGTCATTCTGAATGGTGAATGTACACCCCCCATTTTGCTCCCACCAGCCAGAATGGCTCCAGAGAGGAAGGGCTGCTTGCATAGTGCATTCAGGTACCTACAAAACTTAATTCTTTGCAACCCCTCTATCTACACCACTGGGCACACCTTTGCATGCCCTACCTGCCATCTCCAGTTCAAAGGGTGTCAGGTAGCAAAAGGCTGGGAAGGAACACCTGCAAAGTCATCACCATTGGTATGGAACAGTACTCCCCTACAGAGATCTGTATCCTGACTTATACAGATCCGTTCTTGTATCCCTGCTCCCATTCTGACATGTTACTGCTGCACAGTGGAGAAAGGAAACATACTGCCACTTGTAATTTTGCCCCCTGCAATCTCCCTCAATGGGCAGAATTCCGGAATGTTGTTGCACAGTATATTTTCAATTTTCTCTTACGGGTGACTCTTGTTACATAAAGATTTGCAGGCTTAAAAGGTCGGCTGGAAAGAAAACCCTCTTGTTCTGCAGTAAAAGCTATTTTCATGGACAAGAACCACACAGTGATCAAGGAGTTCTAGTGCACTCATTTTCCCCAAGTTCATATTCCAGGGAGGCAAGTTCAGAAAAAGCTTTTTCCAGTCTACACAGCACCAAGACAAACAGAAGAGGAGTATATAACACCATTAACTTTTAGATGGTTTCCTGAGCTGAACTGAACCAAGCCACTACAACAATCTCTTGATCTTATCATGCAGTCTTATCAACAAGGACCTCATTGGGTGCTGTCCAGGTTGTCAGAGCACTGAAGAGGCCCAGCTTCCAATGTCTAGGGATGCTGCAAGTGCCTGGGGCAAAGGGAAGATGGATCAACCTGCAGGTTCAAAGTCTGTCATGACCTCCTGCTCCAACCTGGTGAACTCTTGTTACAATACAATACAATACAACAGCACCTTTATTGGCATATAATGAACTCTTGTTCTTCAAGGAGGAAGAGGAACAGGAATCTAGCGGTGACCCTCAGCACAGACAGGGACCTCTGGAACTCAAAACACCCTGAGAGACAGCCTGGGGCAGCCCTCCAGTTGAGACCGCACCTGATGTAGCTCCAATAGAAGTGAACACAGTGCCTTTTTGTGGGCCAGCTCCAGACCTTCCCTCATCACCCCGAGACTTCAGCAGCAGTGGTAACCATAGACCAAGACCAAAGTTTCAAGATATGAGAGTGGTGGCAAACTGAGCGTGCCTGGTGCTTTGTATGCATTCGGAAATAATAAATGGAACTGAGAACTCTGAATGCATTAGATTCACTTCAGAAGAAAGACCAGGTAATCCAGAACTCTTAAAACTAGGAAGAAATGTAGATGTGGAAAATTTCCAAAAGCATCCCTAGAAGTGATACAGGAGTAGGAAATTGGTGTTTGACTTGTAGGGCTCCTGGTTTTGTCACGGTCAAAATCTGCAAATCAAAAGGAGATTGAATTTCCTACGGATCCATTTGCAGCTCACAATTCCATTCCAAGAAGGACAAAAAGAAGGCTACCTCTGTTTCATTGGCCAGGGAATCTTCACTCTCACTTTTGTCATTAAGTCACTTTAGTGGTGTAGCTAGAGGGGGTGCAAAGGACAAAGTTTTGCAGGGAGCCTCACTGCAGCATCCAAGTGGCCCCTTCCTTTCCGTTTTGGAGCCATTTCGGGTGGGGGAGCAAAATGAAGGCATTCCCTGCAAAACTTAGTGCTTTGCACCCCCTCTAGGTATGCCACAGCTATGTCACTTGTTCTGTAGCTCCAGTGCATGTCCACCAGATGCTGTGGAAGGGGTATGGTCTCGCCCTCAATCCACACAATCAAAAGAGAGCCAGCCACACAGATATATTTCTTAAGGAGCCTTGAGTCAAACTGTGGGGCATATGTATATGCCTCTGTGATTTGCACACACAAAAAAAGCATTGTTAATATAAACAGTCATCTCTGATGAAAGGCCATATGGAACGATTTGTGTGCTTTCCAGTGATGGGGTCTTTCTCGCCATCTCATAGAACACACACAGAGGCAAATAAACTAATAAACTAAAATAAACTAAGAGGCAAGTGAACCTACGTCCCAAATGGCAAAGCACACAGATAAGAAAGCAAACATATCTTATCTTAATGGCACAATTAGTTCCTAACAAGTTTTGGCTGAACAAAGCATGTAGGGTGAAGCTTGTTATTTCTGGGTAATTAATATCAAGAGCCAAACTGGATCTCTCCCTCTTACCTGAATGCCCTGATTTCCAAGGAAGATCAATGGAGCCATGACAAGCCACTTAAACAAATCCTGGGTCTAGGAAGGATGCAAGTTTGCTCCATCTCTTCAAGTATGTTACAAATGGTCACCATCCAACAAGGAGGAAACTCACGCTCTTGTTCAAGGTGCTGTCGTACTTTAGAGGTGTTTAGGTGTACACCTAGGATGTTCTGTGTATACCTATATGATGTAGGTGTACACAAACATGTATGTCATGGCTGTGACAAACACATCTTTGCAAATTCATGTGCATTCAGTGATTTCGTGAGGAGCTGGGATTGCCTGCAGCTGCTTGTTGACTATATACCCTCATTGGACAACCTGGGCTTGCTTCTGTGTGGTGCGTGAAATGTGACTGCCAAATAACTCAGACAGGCTAGCAGCAAAACATATTGCCTCCACCTGGAGCAGTTGCGCTATGTGACAGGAGAACAAAGATCCCTGGCAATATTGAAGAGAAGTCTAGATTGGGGTGTCGCACTCATTTCATACCGTGGGGGGGGGGGGAATAGCATTCATGATGCCTGCTGAGGGCTGGAGTGATGTCATTAAGCAGGAAGTGGTGCCATTAAGCAGACCACGACCAGAAATAACTACTTTTTTCTCACTTAGGAACTCATTAGATGCAAATGACAGGAAAGAAAATTTCCAAATCTTGATCAAATTTTCACAAAATGGGAGAGCCCAATTATCACGTGGGGTGCCCTTTCAGCAGTGACACCTAAGCACAGCTCAGCAGCTGAGAGCAGTGAAGACAGTGCTAGGCGAACCCAAAGGCCGGATAAAGAGCTTTCGTGGGCCACATCCAGCCTTATGCTTGACATCCCTGTCTAGACTGACAAGTCTAATATCAACCCTATGTTCTTGGGGGCATCAGGGCCCGCCTGCCCATGAGGCTTACTGAGACCTGTCTCCATCTATATGCACAACCCCACTGCTCCTCCCTCACCTCCCCCTCACGGGATTCTCCAAGAAGAGTGGAACAGAACCAAAGAGGAAGTAAGGAGACACTCTAGCCCACCACTCTGCTCTCTTCAGCACTTCCTCATCCGCTTCATTTCTCTCTTCATTTTCAAATCCAGGGAGAGGAAGAGGGAAGAGGAGTGGCATTGGTGGGGCATGCTGCCAAGTGAGATGGGGCATGCCTCTTCAGGAACCACAATGCCTGGGTCAGCACTGAGTGGTACAGCCTGCAAGACGACCAAGGGTCCGGGAGGGGCTTCTCCACCCCCACACAATTTGTTCATGCAACTAAAAAGATGGTTCCCAGAAGTAATGCAAATGCTGGGCTTTGCGGTGCTCTGATGGGCTCCTGGACGCCTCCAAGATTCGTCTGCCTCTCCTCCTTCAGAGTGCATATATTGTGCAGAACGACTGCTGGATTCCATTTCTTGGCCTTGGCTGAAATGGGCCTCTGTGATTTCCCTTCTGCTAATTAGCCAAAGTGTTTAATAAGTAACAAGAATATTACATCTAGTAATGTAGCACTTCATCAGTGCAGGATTCCTTCTACAGGCTGCGGAGGGAAAGTCAAGCCTTGATGGAAACAATGGCTCTGCTGTCCTCGGCAACAACAGCGGCCTCTGATTTTTGTTGCGTGGGGCACTTGTGAGCCTGTGAGTGGGCTCCTTTTCCGGCTCTGCATCTCGACACAGACCACAGCTTGTCTTGAGCTCTTGGAAAAGCAGATCTTAAGTCAGAACAATGAAATGGGAGGAAATGAAAACAGCATCACCACTTCAGACGCTTTCCCACCCTTGCTCCAGTCACGACGGGACAACGTTTTGGCGTCCTCAGAAAAATGGCATCTCAGAAATGGTTTCTTTCTGCAGGCTGGGAAACCAACCCAAAGTCTGTACTTGTGTTGCTGAATAATTTGCCATGCAGTAAGAGAAAAGATGCTCTCCAGTACACACAGCCAGGATTTCACCTGCCTCAAACTTGATAACCCAGACCTGGTGTGCTGCTTTCTGTCCCACAGTTAGAGGGTCTGGAACTGCCTGGTCTAGCAGAACCACAGAAGGCAAGAGGGGTGCAGTGTTGGCTCCTGTGGTCGGCAGGCAGCTTGACTCCTCTAACCTCTGGCTCCAAGTCCATCCCAAGCCACTGACTACAAGGATCCATATTCCAGCTTGGATTCCAGGCAGAGCCACATGAAGTCCCCTGGTACCCTGGTTCTGGTACCCTGATTCCATCTGTCAGGAGCTTCGAGGTGGAGACCAGGGAACTCCCTGATCTGTGCATGGGCACTGCTTCATAAAGGGAGCCAGCAGGGCAATGAGTTAGAGCAGTCTAGTACAGGTCTGGGAAAACATTCTGGCCTTGGGGGTCATGTTGGGACAAGAAAATTGTATAGGAGGCTGTAATGTGGACTTGCTGTTGCACCTGCCATCATAATGTCACAGCAAAAAAAATGTCACAAGCCGTTCTTTTTGGAACCCACAACATTCACTATTTTTTGAAAGAAAGGGAGAAAGAAAGAGTCTAATCTGTTAGTCTGCTGATAAAAATCAGCCCTTCGAGTTCATAGACAGGAAGGGTTTTGTTGGGCTTTAATACTTGGAGCACCTTCTTTGTGCTGCATTGTGATGTTGAATGAGCCTGCCCATAAGGAATGACACTCTGGGGATGGAGTTGGTGCTGTGGGACATGCTGCTGCTGAGTACCAAAATGATATGGGATGCAGAGGATGCAACTAACCCAGTCTCTTCTGCTTCACCTGGTTGGCCAGGGAGGTTGTTGGCTTTCAGCAAGAGACCTCCATGGTGATGACCAGGTCTGGAGGGGAGCATCTCAACACAGAGCCCAACAAGAAGCTCCCTGTCCTTGAAGCACATTCAGCACGACTGTTCCACTCAACAAAGTCTCCATTCAGCATCTGCTTCATACCCTCTGGTCAGGGCTGGGCGTCAGGCAGCTGGGTTCTGGGCCCCTGTGTGAGGCAGGGAGAAGCTGGCTGTCCAGAACAGGTGCATAGTTCCTTAACTAGGCAGGGAACAGCCTCCAAGGCAGGGTCTTTCTTCTTCACTCAGCACAGAATTAGCCTGCAGAACTCATCTCCACTCATATGTGGTTATAGCAGCGAGGTTGGCTGACTTTTAAGTTACATTTATACATATTTATGGAAGACAGGTATATCAAGGGCTTCTAGTTGTGATGGCCAGGGCAGGCCATGCTCTGCCTCTGTGCACAGTGTGGCAGGAGAGAAGGCTGCTTTTTCCTCCTGTTCCTGGGCATCCCAAAGGCAGCTGGTGGGCCACTTTGGGAAATGTAAGGCTGGACTAGAAGGGCCTCCTTGGGCCTCATCAAGCAGGGCTTTTCAAGAAAGCCAAGTCCAAGCAGCATCACTTCAGAGATGAGCGGTTCAGAGGCTCCAGGCATCTGGTATCTGCTCCGGTTGCTTCCCAGTGCTCCTCCTCCACACCGGACCTTTCCAGAGCACCTTCACCATGCATGTTCTCTTGCTGCAGTCCTCACAACCCCCTGCCAGGCAGGTCAGTATCCCTATCCCCATTTTGCAGCTGGGGAAGACCAAGGCCAAGAGGGAGGGGTTTGCCCTGAGATTCCTCACTGAGTTGGGCGTATACTGGCCAAGGGCTCCCGTGAGAAAAGGTGATTCTATGCCCAGGTATTCCATTCACAAAGAAAGTTAGCACCACAGGGAGAAGGCTAAGCCAAGCCCTTCTCCTTGACATGTTCTCTGTGCAGGAAGGACCAGCCTGCCCCTCATGTGATCTCCCCTCCTGCAGTCTGAAGTGGCACGACCCAAACATAGGTGGACTGTCTTATTTACTGCTTGTGGGACTATTCAGGGGTGTAGGACCATCTCCCAACAGGTGTTTGCATGGTTGTGTTAAGAAAAAGCAAGTGCAGAAGTCCATGAGTTTGATGGTAGGAATTGGGGGGTTGGAGGGAGAGAAATGGACTTTTTAACCCTTTCCCCTCTGGCTGTTGCCTTATTCAAATCTCCCTCCCCAAATACTTTTCAAGGTACCTCCAGGTAATGCAGGGAAAGAGATCCAGGAACTACTTTTTCCCTATAGGTGGAAAAGTAGCTAAGAGGAAAGGGGTGGTTCTGCATGGGAAAATGGTTGGAGGAGAAGGTGCAAAAAAGCCCCTCTCCTTTGAACAGGGAGGTGCAGAAGGGAGGGGAGGACCCACTGGAAGGCGATTTGCAGGCGTGGCACTGCTACCTTGCTCAGCCCCAAATAATAAGCCCTTTGCTATTTTTGCAGCATCCTATGGTGTTGCAGCTTTGGGTCCCCATACTAGAGGCCAGGCCTATTTCATCAGGCTCTTGTCTTATGGTGTCTTTTTTCCCTGCTTCGTACAAAATGTGCACAGTGCGATGAATAAAATATTCCTGGCTTTTCTGCTAAATATTCTGACTTTGCACCGGCTGGAGCTTGCATGGGGTCTCCTTGTGTTGCTAAGCAACATCGGATGTGAAGGCAGAAAACTGGCCCCGTTTCATGTTTCTGGCTAAGCTGGGGATGGCCAAGCAAACTCGTGCGTGCTCTTGTCCGAGTCTGTCTCGGGAAGGGCTTGGCATCTGCCTTCCGGGGCTTGCTTTCCTTCAAATCCAGCTTGTAAAAGAAAAAGTAGAGATGAGGAGAGCTGGGCAAACACATCCCACAAGCCATGTACAAAGAGCCTTGCTGCAGCCACATCTCATTCAAAGGCTGTGTGGAAGCCCACAGTGCAGGCAGGAAGACAACACAGCCTCTCCCCCCCCCCCCGCTGCTTGGTCCCAGTGTTTGGTGCTCAGAGGTATACCCTGCTGAAAGCAGAGTCCATTTAATTATTGTGGCTGCTTAGACTGTGGCCTGATGTACAGCCCAATCCTATGCTGGCCTCCACAAGGCATGTTGTGCCAGCGCAGAGGCGTGTCCCACTAGTGGAAAGGCTTGTACTTGGCCTCCCTCCGCCAGTTGGAGGCCAGCACCCACTGGAGCAGATAGGCACCCTGCAGGGCAGTAGGGGTGCAGAGTGGGGTGCAGAGTGGGGGCAGGGATGGGTGTAACGGAGTGAGGAAGGACAGGTCAGGCCTGGGAGGGGACAGAGGAAGAGGACTTCTCCATATCCTATCCCCCCCTCCTGAGCCTGAAAGCCCAACACAGACAACCTGGATTTGCTCCAGCTATTGAGCTGGCACAGATTCCAGAAGCCCCATAGAGGCTACTGGGGCAAAGGTCCCCTTACCCTGAGAAGACCTCCTGCAGCCACAGTTCCTGCACAGGATGTGGGGTAGTGGCAGGGGGTGAAGGGCAGGCCAGCCCAGCCATGAAGCAAGCTCATTTGGCTTGCCTTAGGGCAAGTGATGGGAGGAGCAGTGAATTCAGGGTAACCTTCACCCTGAGTCTGCCCATCTCCGGCACTTCAAGTGATGTTGCAGCTAAAATGTCTGGCCCTGGTTAACATAAGAACATAAGAACAGCCCCACTGGATCAAGCCATAGGCCCATCTAGTCCAGCTTCCTGTATCTCACAGCGCCCCACCAAATGCACCAGGGAGCACACCAGATAACAAGAGACCTCATCCTGGTGCCCTCCCTTGCATCTGGCATTCTGACATAGCCCATTTCTAAAATCAGGAGGTTGCACATGCACATCATGGCTTGTAACCCATAATGGATTTTTCCTCCAGAAACTTGTCCAATCCCCTTTTAAAGGCATCCAGGCCAGATGCCATCACCACATCCTGTGGCAAGGAGTTCCAGAGACCAACCACACGCTGAGTAAAGAAATATTTTCTTTTGTCTGTCCTAACCCTCCCAACACTCAATTTTAGTGGATGTCCCCTGGTTCTGGTGTTATGTGAGAGTGTAAAGAGTATCTCTCTATCCACTCTGTCCATCTCCTGCATAATTTTGTATGTCTCAATCATGTCCCCCCTCAGGCATCTCTTTTCAAAGAGGCCCAAACGCCGTAGCCTTTCCTCATAAGGAAGGTGCCCCAGCCCAGTAATCATCTTAGTTGTTCTCTTTTGTACCTTTTCAATTTCCACTATGTCCTTTTTGAGATGTGGTGACCAGAACTGGACACAATACTCCAGGTGTGGCCTTACCATCGATTTGTACAATGGCATTATAATATTAGCCGTTTTATTTTCAATACCTTTTCTAATGATCCCAAGCATAGAATTGGCCTTCTTCACTGCTGCCGCACATTGGGTCGACACTTTCATCGACCTGTCCACCACCACCCCAAGATCTCTCTCCTGTTCTGTCACAGACAGCTCAGAACCCATCAGCCTATATCTAAAGTTTTGATCTTTTGCCCCAATGTGCATGACTTTACACTTACTGACATTGAAGTGCATCTGCCATTTTGCTGCCCATTCTGCCAGTCTGGAGAGATCCTTCTGGAGCTCCTCACAATCACTTCTGGTCTTCACCACTCGGAAAAGTTTGGTGTTGTCTGCAAACTTAGCCACCTCACTGTTCACCCCTGTCTCCAGGTCATTTATGAAGAGGTTGAAAAGCACCGGTCCCAGGACAGATCCTTGGGGCACACCGCTTTTCACCTCTCTCCATTTCTCACCTGCCTGGGGTCACCACCTTTTCTCCTGGCAGCACTACTGGGCCTCTGACAACTGCAGAACCAGCAGAGACTGAGGCCTGCTTGTCTGGCATCGCATCTCCATGCTGCAAAAGGTTTTGAGTCATACAGCCATCCAAGGCACTGAAGCCTTGCCAAGAAAAAAGCTGGCAATTCTAAGCCCAGCCCAAACACATTATGGGTGCGTAGCCAGAATGTAAACGTGTTGCAACATTTTGGTTGTAATAATAGACAGACCCTTATGGGGTGGCTGCTGTCATGGAGCCAGGGGTTGCCATTGCTGGATCATGAAAGGAGATGGTTTTAATCAGCCCATATATCTGATGATTTACAGTAAGGCAGAATGCCAAGACTGAGAACCACAAGGCTGAGATGAAACAGAAGTAACAAGAGGGGAGAAGACCATCTGAGGAGAACTCTTAGTTTCTGATCATCTCCTGGGCTAGTGCCATCCTTGTCATAATGGATAATCCCTCTTTGTACCCTGAAATTATGGGAAGGGATGGAATCTCTTTTGTGGGGTCCCCTGCTGTCAGCAGGCTGGGTCACCCGAACACTGTTCCCGCCAGCCATGCAGATACGCAGGCAGCACCGCCCTCAGTCTGAACTGTTTTGTACTGAGCAGCCATTGTTCTTCTCTCCAGGAGTGAATCTAGTTCACCTGCCGGGGTCTTCCTTTTTCATTTTCCCAGGAGGCCTTTAACCCACTGTGGTTACAACGCAGGCACAAGTGGCTCTTTGAAGCTGATCTGCAAACTGGCTATGATCCAGCAGTCCCAGTGGGTGTCTCCCCATTGCAGGGGTTTCTCATTCTGCTCTATAAGCACGCACAGTGTGGCAGCTACTTCAGAATACTCAGATCATTTCCCATAATGGGGGAAAAAATAAAATCGCAGAAAGTTCCTATATCGGGCAGCAGACCTTGACTTGCGCCAATTACACTTCATGACTGCTGTGCCTAAAAAGCAATCAACTTGCAGGAGCCTGGATCAGGGGTGCTGGTGCCAAACCCAGAGCCATACTCTCAGAACGACCATAGCAACTGCCTGGAAGAGAGGGGTGCCAACCAGGCACTGCACAGATGTCACCGATGCAGGCAGTCTGAACTGCAGTTTGCAGCCCAATCCTATCCCCACTTTCCTGGGAGTAAGCCCCATTGAATTTAATGGGACTTACTTCTGAGTAAACATGCATCGGATTGGGCTGTCAGTCACTGTTGGGTTTCAGGAGGGGCAAATGAGGTTTCACTGAGCCCTCTAAAACCTCTGCCGTTGGGCTGGTTCCTCAGTCTGGTAGTTCTGGTAATATTGGCTGTTGCAAGCTCTCTTAAATGATGTTCCAGGAAACTGAGGTGCAGTACAAACAGATTTTACTCATTCCAGCTGCTCTCATCATGGTTGCTGCCACCAGTTTTAGTTCTTTGTTAGCATCCCTACAGCGTGATGATGTTTGCATCCCTCATGTCTTGAGGTACTCCACCTTCTCTCCAGCAGAGACAGAGGATTTCATGCAGCTCAGTGGCGATGACCTCTTTGCAGCACTTTAGGACTTCAGCAGGGATGCTGTCTTTTCCAGGTGCCTTGCCAAAGGCAAGGGAGTCCAGGGCCACGTGAAGTTCTTCTAGGGTTGGTTCACCGTCAAGCTCCTCCAACACAGGCAGACACTCAACGTTGTTCAGCGCTTCTTCGGTGACTACATTTTCTCTGGAATATAGCTCAGAGTAGTGCTGCACCCAGCGTTCCATCTGCTGCACCTGATCCTGGATGACCTCGCCTGCTGCAGACTTCAGAGGGGCAATTTTCTTCTGTGTTGGATCTAGGGCCTGCTTGATACCATCATACATCCCCTTGATGTTGCCCGTGTCAGCTGCTATCTGTATCTCGGAACAGAGCTGGAGCCAGTAGTCGTTAGCACATCTCCTGGCAGCCTGCTAGACTTTGCTGCGAGCAGCTCGGAGGACCTGCAGGTTGCGCTCACTGGGACAGGCCTTGTATGCTGCTTGAGCTCTCCTCTTTTCCTCAATGACTGGTGTCAACTCCTCAGAGTGGGCTTCAAACCAGTCTGCTGTCTTGTTGGTCCTCTTGCCGAATAAGGACAAGGCGGTGTTGTAAACGGTATTCTTGAAATGTTCCCATCTGTTGGATGCGTTTGCATCTGCCGGGCCTGGAAGAGATTCCTCAAGTGCTTGTGCAAATTCCTCCACTTTTCTCTGATCCCGGATCTTGCTAGTATCAATGCGAGGTCTTCCTTCCTTTTTCGTGTGATACAGTCGCTTTGCTTGCAGTTTCACTCTGCTGTACACCAGGGAGAGGTCAGTGTCGCAGGCAGCACTGTGATAACTGCGTGTGATCTTGATGCAGGGAAGGCTGGAGCGTCTGGAGAGAATCAGGTCGAGCTGGTGCCAGTGCCTTGATCTTGGGTGTCTCCAAGAGACTCTATGTTGGGGCTTCGTGTTGAAGAATCTGTTGCTGACACAGAGACCGTGATGACAGCAAAACTCTAGCAGGCGTTGGCCATTTTCGTTCATCTTCCCAGTGCCAAACTGACCTAAGCAAGTGGGCCACGAACTGTTATCAGCACCAACTCTAGCATTGAAATCACCGAGGATGAACAATAGCTCTTTTACAGGGATCTTCTTGATAGTGGTGGCCAGATCATCGTAGAATTTTTTGGCTTCTGCTGGAGACGACAGAGTCGGTGCATAAGCACTGATGAGTGTGACAGGTCCTGCTGATGACTGGAGCTGCAGGGACAAAATTCTTTCACTTCCCACAGTAGGTGGGATGATGGATTCCAGCAGGGTATTTCTGACTGCAAAGCCAATGCCATGTTCCCTGGTTTCGTTTGGTGGTTTTCCCTGCCAGAAAAATGAGAAATTTCTCTCCTTGACAGATCCAGAATCTGGCAGCCTTGTCTCTTGAAGGGCGACGATGTCCATCTGCAGTCTGCTCAGCTCCATGTCAATGACAGCTGTTTTTCGTGCATCGTCTATTTCTTGCAGGTCATCAGAGAAGCCTGGTGTCATTGTCCTTACGTTCCAGGTGCCCAGTTTTAGGGCAGGAGTTTTCTGTTTTCTGTTGCATGGTGCAGAGTTGTCGATCCACTTGTCGGTTTTCACCCTAAACCCCATGCACCCAATGAGGTTAACGTACAAGAACAAAGGTGACAGGGGTGACTGCAACAACTACCGTGGCATCTCTCTCCTTAGCGTTGTAGGAAAGTTGTTTGCCCGAGTTGCACTAAAGAGGCTCCAGGTACTTGCAGAGAGCGTCTATCCAGAATCGCAGTGCGGATTCCGAGCCAACAGGTCCACCACTGATATGGTATTCTCCCTTAGACAACTGCAGGAGAAATGCAGGGAACAATGACAGCCACTCTTTATAGCCTTCATAGATCTCACGAAGGCTTTCGACCTGGTCAGCAGGGACGGCATCTTCAAATTCTCCCCAAGATCGGATGTCCACCCAGGCTCCTCAGCATCATCAGATCTTTCCACAAGGACATGAAGGGCACTGTTGTCTTCAATGGCTCCACATCAGACCCCTTTGACATCCAAAGTGGCGTGAAGCAGGGTTGTGTTCTTGCACCAACCTTGTTTGGGATTTTCTTCGCTGTCATGCTGAAGCAGGCCTTTGGAACTGCAACAGAAGGCATCTATCTCCGGACCAGATCAGACGGAAAGCTCTTCAACCTCTCCAGACTGAGAGCAAAGTCCAAAGTCCAGCTGAAATGTCTGCGTGACTTCCTCTTTGCCGACGATGCAGCTGTCACTGCCCACTCTGCCAAAGATCTCCAGCAGCTCATGGATCGTTTTAGCAAGGCCTGCCAAGATTTTGGACTGACGATCAGCTTAAAGAAAACACAGGTCATGGTTCAGGATGTGGACTCACCTCCCTGCATTACAATCTCTGAGCATGAACTGGAGGTTGTCCATGACTTTGTGTACCTTGGCTCAACGATCTCCGACACTCTTTACCTCAATACCGAGCTAAACAAATGCGTCGGTAAAGCAGCTACTACGTTTTCCAGACTCACAAAGAGAGTCTGGTCCAACAAGAAGCTGACGGAACATACCAAGATCCAGGTCTACAGAGCTTGCGTCCTGAGTACACTTCTGTACTGCAGCTAGTCATGGACTCTCCGCTCACAACAGGAGAGGAAACCGAATGCTTTCCACGTGCGCTGCCTCCGACGCATTCTCGGCATCACCTGTCAGGACAAAGTTCCTAACAACACAGTCCTGGAACGTGCTGGAATCCCTAGCATGTATGCACTGCTGAAACAGAGACGCCTGCGTTGGCTCGGTCATGTCGTGAGAATGGATGATGGCCAGATCCCAAAGGATCTCCTCTATGGAGAACTCGTGCAAGGAAAGCGCCCTACAGGTAGACCACAGCTGCGATACAAGGACATCTGCAAGAGGGATCTGAAGGCCTTAGGAATGGACCTCAACAAGTGGGAAACCCTGGCCTCTGAGCGGCCTGCTTGGAGGTAGGCTGTGCAGCATGGCCTTTCCCAGTTTGAAGTGACACTTGGCCAACAGTCTGAGGCAAAGAGGCAAAGAAGGAAGGCCCACAGCCAGGGAGACAGACCAGGGACAGACTGCACTTGCTCCCAGTGTGGAAGGGATTGTCACTCCCGGATTGGCCTTTTCAGCCACACTAGACGCTGTGCCAGAACCACCTTTCAGAGCGCAATACCATAGTCTTTCGAGACTGAAGGTTGCCAATATAATAGCATCCCTAGAAGGTCGTCCCTTCGTGCATTGCCTCACAGTTCTGCTTTGGGTTGTACTATCCTGACACTCTTCTCTCTGATGGTGACTGGCCTGAGGACCCAATCCTAACCAATTTTCCAGTGCTAATGCCAGTATCAAACCTGCCATTAACTGAAATGGGCAAATGCCCAGGGCATGGAGCCCCGCGCACCTCTAGGACCATGCAGAAGCCTTACTGTCGGAAACTGTGATTCCAGTTTTCCAGAAGCACAGTTTAAGACTGCAGGCAAGCCTCAGGCAGCTTCCCAGGTTCGTCCTGAGTATGAATGCGCGAGGCTCCATTTTCGTTGCAGTGAGTGGGGAAGGGGCAAATTCGCATGCGGAGGGCAGCAGCATCTCGCAGGGGGTGCCATCGTGGATCTTTGCCCCAGGTGCAGGGCTGGGGAAATCCGCTATTGGTTGATGCAGCCATGCCTATAGGGTATGCGTGGCATTCTGTGTTGGGAGGCAGTCACAGAGGCCTCCTCAAAGTAAGTGTTCCCCTATTTTGGGGCTGCACTGTGGCTGCATCAGCGCTGGAAAGTTGGATAGGATTGGGCCCTTAATAACTCTTGGCTGTGCTGCTGGCTGGTTAGAATATGTCTTGTCTCTGGGGTCTCAAGAGGTAATTGGGAATGCGTTTGGGGGAGTCTTTCATTACATAAAGTCGCCAGTCTATTGGGCTGCCTGGAGGAGGTTTTATCACTAAACATTTTTCTTCTTGTTGGACCAGCTTTTCTGAATGTATTAGAGTGGCAGTTGCGCAGTCTTGTATTGCATGTGGCTGGGTTTTCACTGTGTCTTTAATTATGGCCTGTTACTGAGAGTCTCTCTCTCTCTCTCTCTCTTTTTTTAGCACTGTGATCAAAATCTATGGGATGCCGTCATTCCTTGCAGGAAGCCTAGGGTTGGGTGCAGGTTGGCAAACAGCATGCAAACACCTTTAAATATCTTTTTGATTGATTATCATTAAAGCAAATGGAGCATTAAAATGTATCTTATTTTTTAATGTAATACCTTTTGTCTCTCACCCTTCAATAAAAGCTATTAGAGCAGTTGCTATAATGGCAATAAGGCAATCAAGTCAGGGGGAAAAGCACAATCAAATAACCACAATCAGCAATTGCCAAGATAAAAATAGCAGCATAAAATCTCATGAGCTCTTCAAACCACATCAGGGCCTGGGTAAAATGTACAGTGCTTGCTTGGCCGCTAAATGACATCAGCCTGGGTGCCAGGCAAGCCTCCCTGGAGAATGCCTCTCCTTTTAGGTGGGGGTGCTTGGAAAAGAGCTTCTGAATATGGTTTAAAAACATATAACCCCACAAGTTGGCTCCAAAATGCAAGACCGAGACCCTGTGCAATACACCATATTCTTGCATCAGTCCCTTTCTGTAACATCGTAAGAACATAAGAACAGCCCCACTGGACCAGGCCATAGGCCCATCTAGTCCAGCTTCCTGTATCTCACAGCGGCCCACCAAATGCCCCAGGGAGCACACCAGATAACAAGAGACCTGCAAGGCCTCCTGGGAATTGTAGTTAAGAACATAAGAACAGCCCCACTGGATCAGGCCATAGGCCCATCTAGTCCAGCTTCCTGTATCTCACAGCGGCTCACCAAATGCCCCAGGGAGCACACCAGATAACAAGAGACCTGCAAGGCCTCCTGGGAATTGTAGTTAAGAACATAAGAACAGCCCCACTGGATCAGGCCATAGGCCCATCTAGTCCAGCTTCCTGTATCTCACAGCGGCCCACCAAATGCCACGGGGAGCACATCAGATAACAAGAGACCTGCAAGGCCTCCTGGGAATTGTAGTTAAGAACATAAGAACAGCCCCACTGGATCAGGCCATAGGCCCATCTAGTCCAGCTTCCTGTATCTCACAGCGGCCCACCAAATGCCCCAGGGAGCACACCAGATAACAAGAGACCTGCAAGGCCTCCTGGGAATTGTAGTTAAGAACATAAGAACAGCCCCACTGGATCAGGCCATAGGCCCATCTAGTCCAGCTTCCTGTATCTCACAGCGGCCCACCAAATGCCACGGGGAGCACATCAGATAACAAGAGACCTGCAAGGCCTCCTGGGAATTGTAGTTAAGAAATAAGAACAGCCCCACTGGACCAGGCCATAGGCCCATCTAGTCCAGCTTCCTGTATCTCACAGCGGCCCACCAAATGCCCCAGGGAGCACACCAGATAACAAGAACATAAGAACATAAGAACAGCCCCACTGGATCAGGCCATAGGCCCATCTAGTCCAGCTTCCTGTATCTCACAGCGGCCCACCAAATGCCCCAGGGAGCACACCAGATAACAAGAGACCTCATCCTGGTGCCCTCCCCTACATCTGGCATTCTGACTTAACCCATTCCTAAAATCAGGAGGTTGCGCATACACATCATGGCTTGTACCCCATAATGGATTTTTCCTCCAGAAACTCGTCCAATCCCCTTTTAAAGGCGTCTAGGCTAGACGCCAGCACCACATCCTGTGGCAAGGAGTTCCACAGACCGACCACGCGCTGAGTAAAGAAATATTTTCTTTTGTCTGTCCTAACCCGCCCAACACTCAATTTTAGTGGATGTCCCCTGGTTCTGGTATTATGTGAGAGTGTAAAGAGCATCTCCCTATCCACTCTGTCCATCCCCTGCATAATTTTGTATGTCTCAATCATGTCCCCCCTCAAGCGTCTCTTTTCTAGGCTGAAGAGGCCCAAACGCCGTAGCCTTTCCTCATAAGGAAGGTGCCCCAGCCCCGTAATCATCTTAGTCGCTCTCTTTTGCACCTTTTCCATTTCCACTATGTCTTTTTTGAGATGCGGCGACCAGAACTGGACACAATACTCCAGGTGTGGCCTTACCATCGATTTGTACAACGGCATTATAATACTAACCGTTTTGTTCTCAATACCCTTCCTAATGATCCCAAGCATAGAATTGGCCTTCTTCACTGCCGCCGCACATTGGGTCGACACTTTCATCGACCTGTCCACCACCACCCCAAGATCTCTCTCCTGATCTGTCACAGACAGCTCAGAACCCATCAGCCTATATCTAAAGTTTTGATTTTTTGCCCCAATGTGCATGACTTTACACTTACTGACATTGAAGCGCATCTGCCATTTTGCTGCCCATTCTGCCAGTCTGGAGAGATCCTTCTGGAGCTCCTCACAATCACTTCTGGTCTTTACCACTCGGAAAAGTTTGGTGTCGTCTGCAAACTTTGCCACTTCACTGCTCAACCCTGTCTCCAGGTCATTTATGAAGAGGTTGAAAAGCACCGGTCCCAGGACAGATCCTTGGGGCACACCGCTTTTCACCTCTCTCCATTGTGAAAATTGCCCATTGACACCCACTCTCTGCTTCCTGGCCTCCAACCAGTTCTCAATCCACGAGAGGACCTGTCCTCTAATTCCCTGACTGTGGAGTTTTTTCAGTAGCCTTTGGTGAGGGACCGTGTCAAACGCCTTCTGAAAGTCCAGATATAACAAGAGACCTGCAAGGCCTCCTGGGAATTGTAGTTAAGAACATAAGAACAGCCCCACTGGATCAGGCCATAGGCCCATCTAGTCCAGCTTCCTGTATCTCACAGCAGCCCACCAAATGCCCCAGGGAGCGCACCAGATCACAAGGGACCTGCAAGGCTTCCTGGGAATTGTAGTTTAAGAACATAAGAACAGCCCCACTGGATCAGGCCATAGGCCCATCTAGTCCAGCTTCCTGTATCTCACAGCGGCCCACCAAATGCCCCAGGGAGCACACCAGATAACAAGAGACCTGCAAGGCCTCCTGGGAATTGTAGTTTAAGAACATAAGAACAGCCCCACTGGACCAGGCCATAGGCCCATCTAGTCCAGCTTCCTGTATCTCACAGCAGCCCACCAAATGCCCCAGGGAGCGCACCAGATCACAAGGGACCTGCAAGGCTTCCTGGGAATTGTAGTTTAAGAACATAAGAACAGCCCCACTGGACCAGGCCATAGGCCCATCTAGTCCAGCTTCCTGTATCACAGTGGCCCACCAACAACCAGCTACTCTGCAAAAGTCAGCAGAAGAACACAGTCCTTCAAATGTTTTGACCATAGGAAACTCCCTTCTACTGAGTCAGATCAGGGATCCATCTAGGACAGGGGTGCTCAAACTTTCAACTTTAGGGATCCTGGACCTTTAAAATTGTATAGGAGAGATAATTTCAGCAGGTGCAGCTTGTCATCTGTGGGATGACAAGTTGCACCTGCTGAAATTCTCTCTTCTATACACTTGTTAAAGGTCCAGCATCCCTAAAGTTGAAAGTTTGAGCACCCCTGATCTAGGATGGTAGTTTCAATGCTGACTGGCAGCAATTGTTCAGAATTCCAGACAGGATTGTTTTCTCTGCCTAACCTGGAGATTGACATTGGGACCTTCTGCGTGTAACCTGCCCCTGAGCTCTCATGCACACCTGCACCAGAAAGATGCAAATAGATCCCTAATGCCTGTGCTACAGGTTGTCTACCCACTTCTCTGCCCATCCTGCAGCCCAAGAAAGCTATTGAGTTACAATTAGATACATACTGCAAACTATTTTCTGCATGGAAAGTGCTACTGAAATGATTTAACAGGGTCTTCTCCTTTCTCAGCAGTTACCCTCTGCAAGCAGAACTTTGCTATCCTCACTTCACTGTTAGGAATGATTCATAATTAAGTGTCTAATCAATACCTGTGATGAGTGTTTTTCTTTTGGCAGAATTATGAAGAGTTGGATATAGCTGCACAATCAAGACAACAAATGGCTATTGGTGAGAGATGGTCATTTCAGCATCTACTTAAAGTGCAAGCTTTGCAGGCTTGCTCAGAAGTCAGTCCCACTGAGTTCAGTGGGGCTTCCTCCTAGGTAAGTGCACGTGGGAATTTTGGCCTTCGTATATTTGTTCAATCAAAGTTCTTCAAAAATTAGGGTCATCATGAGCATCGTTGCTCAAGCTTGGAAGTTGGGTTGGTCTGCAGTAACAGTCTCAGGCTGCAATCCTATCCACACTTACCTAGGAGTAAGCCCAATTGAATATAATAGGACTTACTTCTGAGTAGACATGCACAGGATTGGGCTCTCAGTCTCTTACATTATGTGTGTGAACTTGCATTTGGGAATTATATGCATGTCACCTCTGTCTTCTGAGTGTCCTGCAACCCAGAGGCCCTATCCTGGGATCAGTGCCTGGAGCTTGAGCTGTAGTCAAAATACATTAAAGTTCGGGGCTCGGGCCAAGAACAGGAAATGCAGCAAGCAGAAGGTGCAACTCGGTTGACTAAACTTTCAGACCACTTACACCAGGTGCAAGGGAGTGACAACAGGATGCAGGTATCTTGTCTTGTGTGCTCCTTGAGGCATCTGGTGGGCCACTGAGGGATAAAGGAAGCTGGACTAGATGGGCCCTTCACCTGATCCAGCAGGGCTTTTCTTATGTTCACCAGGATGAACCAATCCAAAGGCTTCCTATTGCCTACTGGTTTCGAGGGCCAAAGTTTTATACCACTATTGTCTTCAGCTGTGTTGACCAGGCGAAGGTTCTTAGCATTTTTAGCCAGCCTGGAGGTCCTATGTTGTCAAGTAGTTACACAGATTGATATTGCATAGGCCTATTTACTTCTTCTCCAAAAGAAGGTTCTGAGAGCAACATGTGTTCCAGGGGTGTCAAAGAAAAGGCCCATGGGCTGGATGTGGCCCACAGAAGCTATTTATTCAGCCCTTGGGCTCACCCAGCACTACCGTCAGCTACTTTCAGCTACTGAGTAGCGTGGAGGTGCCACTGCTGAAAGGACGGCCTGCATGATACTTGGGATCTCCCATATTTTGAAAATACGATCAAGGTTTGCATGTTTTCTCTTCTGTCATTTGCAGCTAATGAGTTCCTAAGTGAGAAAAAGTGCGTATTTATGATTATGCCCTGCTTAATGACATCACTTCCCACTTAGTGATATCACTTCTAGCCCTCATCAGGCATCATGAATGCTATTCGGCCAGATATATGAGTTTGACACCTCTGATATATACAGTCCCAGGTAACTCATGAGGATGCCTTGGCCCTAGGCCAGGAGGTTCCCTATCTCCACCAGAGGAGTGCTCCCTATATGATTTTATTATTATTCTTTACAGCTACATTCTACACAAGACATCAGCCTTAGTCAATGAATAAATGCAATCTCCCAAGCTGATATAAAAGTCAATTCTCTGGTCACTGCCACAAGAATAACATTTTTTTAAAAAAGAATGAAATTACACATAAAAGAGGATGAAATGCCATGCTACAAAACATCTCTCTCTCTCTCTCTCTCTCTCTCTCTCTCTCTCTCCTTTACACCATGCAGGGTTGAAATAACAAATGGTGTTTTATATTTTAAGTCTGCCACAAGACCTTCTATTTAGTAGTTTTTAATAGAGTTTGACCTAGTACTGTCAAGAGGGAAACTACATTTTGTGCTGGTTGCGCACTTAAGCCCTTGATTTCTGCAGATAAATAATATGTAATGCAGTTCCTATTACTCACACAGTGTTTCACACATCTGTTTTATGTTTCATTAATGGCTTGGCAAATGAAACCATCAACCATTTTGCTGTTTCTCTGCTCCTTCAACATGTACAGCAAATACGGGCCAACTGAAGGCAACCTCACCGATTACTGTCTTGTTGGAGAGGCTTTGGTGGGAGTTCAGCCGGAAGTGCTAAACCCACAAATCATCTCCCATCCTCTACTTAAATTAAGAGCAAATAATGCTATTTAATCTATAAAAGGGTAGTACTGAATACATTAAAGCTGAAGATGAATCTTTGTTTTGGAAATCAACATGGCGAGCTATCTGGAAGGGCAAAGAGGAAACCATCAATGCTGTCTTCAGTCAGAAGGATGTTGGGGTGAAGGAGTTTCCTTAGTCATGTCACCACTGTCCCCACCCTCCTCTTAAGTAAAACTCAAGTTTCTAAATCCTGGATATTTCACTAAAGCTTTGCAGAAGCTGTCTTGTGCTTTAATAACATGGGCTGTTCCACACACTGCTTCCCAACCAGTGGCACAAGTGTGGCAAGTGGTCCCTGGCCATGTGTGCAAAATGCTATTGCTGACATGGGACTGAATAGCATTGCTTCGCCTGGCCCAACCCCACTGAAAGTGTAGATGGCTGGGGTAGCAGTGCAGCCATGATCTTGCCTTTCCAAGAAGGGAGCCACCCACTTCCACACAGAGCAGCTGTCCCTGGAGAAAGTGGAACTTTGAAAAGTGGCATCTAGGAGCTTGACCTTCTGCCCTTGCCTGGTCAGCAGAGCACCACCTCTGGCCTGCTTCACAAACTGCATCCTCAATCACCTAACTTCAGGAAACCTGAACTAGCAAATGTGCACTTGAACTCTGGTGTAGAATACAGTTGCCTTCATCCTGGCCTTGAAAGTGTGCCATAGAAGTACAAATGTCCAAGTGTCTTTTGTTGGTCTTGGAACAAAAGTCTCCGAAGATGTGACAAAAGCCTGCAGATCAAGTGAGATATTTGAAGATACCCTCAGTGATATTAGATGGAAACAAGGACACTTCCCTTTTAACGATAATAGAAAAGGTTATTTGGGTGCTAAGTAGCTGAAAAGCAAAACGTTCCTTTTTTACTGACTTACTCTAAAGGCTTCATGTCACTATCTGGGTCTCATTAGAGAGGAAAGAAGCATCTCTCTTACATTTGAGGACAAATTCTTGCTTGGATCTTGAGGTCCTTAGATCTTTAACAATGGCAACTTTAACTATGCGAAGATATTCTCTGCCTCCACCCCAGAAGGTTTGGAAGTTCCTTCTAGCCAAGCCGCCTATATGTTTGTACAAAAGACTGTAAAAGGCATGTTTGCTAGACATTTACAAATGCTGGGACTGGAGCTTTAGTTCATTCACAATAAAACCTCTGAGTTCAGAAGCAGGCAACCAGAGGCTAGGGACAAAACACCATGCTCTTTTGCAGCTCTCTCTTCACATCAATAGGGCTCCTGCCTTATTTGCTGCAACAGCCAATTCACTACAACTTCAGGTGATTCATGTTCTACCTTTTGAAGTTCTCAGCTGGTTTTCCATTATACCTTAGCTGCATAGCTGAAAATTTTGCACGTATGGTGCAGATCAAGTGGAAAACATAAGAATCACCTTGTCCAGTCAAAGCACATGTGCAGAAGTTCTTCTCCACATAGAACTGGGAAAAAAACACAACTGGATTGTTGACTGAGAACAGCTACTTGTTGCTGTAGACCATATTGAGCTAGATCGGTCAGTGGACAGATTCTGTACAAGATGGCTTCCTATGACATGTTTTCAGTTTACCAATATTTTAGCTGTATGTTTCAACAGATAATTTAGAGGCTGAGTTTTAATTATCATTCTGGTTGTGCAGTCCTCTTGACTGTTAAGCTGCCAACCACTGTCCAAAATAGACAGCTTAACATTTTTTTTAATAAGTGCACCCCCTGCTTCGCTACTATCTTCAGCTCTGCTGTAACCCCCTGATATGTGCAGTCTGCTTCCACCACACACTCTCTGCTTAAATTATAATACCCTGAACCATGTGGAGAGAGAGTAGAGACAAATTATTCTCTGTCTTCCAAATCATAAGAACAGAAGGTGATCACATTCAATGAGTTGACAGATACAAATGTCGGCTTCGTTGCATTCTGTATAATTCAGATGCATAATGCACGGCCCCAGGAAGTTGGAATGGCAATAGGACCAAGCAGTGATGACTTTGAAAGGGGTTGGATGGTTCATGGGGGGTAGGACCAATTGGGAGCACAGGCAATGGTAGTTGAAATGCAGTATAAAGCATACATTTGACCAATGTTCTTCAGCCTGTGGGTCATGACCTCAATGAGGTCATGAAGTTTTATTTGTGGGATATGGCAACCTTTCAAAGCCTGTGCAAGAGAAGGCTTGGATCCAATCCAGTCATGGTCCTGCCTTATCAAAACTTAGTTCTTGATATAATCCAATACAGCCTCTTCCCACAGTCTTCTGCGGCAGTTCCTAAGGCTGGCTCTGATCGGGCTACTACCTCACAGGGTTGTTGTAAAAGACACAAGAAATGCGGTGAGTGGGGGTGGGAGGATTGGATCCTAGGAGGGGGTGAGATTGGCAGTGGGTCCCCAGCCTCGTACTTTATTAATTTGGAGGGGGGTTGTGGCACACAAAAGGTTGAAGACCACTGAATTAGGCAAACATCAAGGGGTGTGTAGCTCCATCATTCCCTTGTTGTGAACTTCCAGGGGGCATTGACTGACAGCCATTGGAGTTTGCACAAAACCCCTGGACTGATCCAATCAGGTCAATCCGTAGACTCTTGCACAATGCTTTTCTTGCACACGTGTTTGTGGCCCAACAGTGCCAACTGATACTACAGTGGGTTAACGAGTCCTCTGAAAGAAGCCAAACAGAGATGTTTCAGAAACCAAAAGGCATAAATAAGCAGATCTATATTTATTTAAAATTGAAAGCAGGCACATTTTTTGATGCATGGATTTGTGATTTGATCGCTGCAAGTCTGGTGATTTCATCTTTATTCCTGTGGTTTATGACCTCATCAGTATACTCTCACTACTTTCTCTTTCTTTCTTCTTTCTTCTCAGCAGATCACAACTGCCTGTTCTTGATTATTTGTGTGGTTTAAAAAAAAACAAAACACAGTGGCAAAGGGCCAATGGTTGGTGTCTGAGGGCCAAATGCAGCATTGCATGAAAGACATAGTTAGACCTTGTGAATGCATTTTGTAACCCTTTGCCTTTTTCTTAAGGCAGAGGCCTCTCAACTCAATGGGCTGAATTCGGCATGCTGGAATAATCATTCTGGGCATGGCGTGGCAGTGGCAAAGCCTTCCTGTTTGACAGTAAAGCCACCTTTCTTTGTTTCAGATTGTTGCAGAGCCTCACGCTGGGGAGCTGCTTCCCCCTGCAAACCGTGGTGTAGAGCTTTCTGGGGTGATATGAAGCAGAAGTGACTCTCCAGCACAAGGCTCTGCAATGATCTGGGGTGAAGAAAGGTGGCTGTGGGGCAGAGTGATAAGGCTTCTCCACCGCTGCACCCGGAATTGTTATTCTGGTGGAACTCTGGCCGTGGTTTGGAGACTGCTGTCTTAAGGAGTTACTGTTTACCCAAGGAGCCCCTCTCCATTTTTGTTTTTGCAAAAGCCCAAAAGTTAGTGGCTCAAGCATTTTGCCCTTTTAGGACATTGACACTAGCTGCCCGTGAAAGACACTGCTTTTGCGTGATTTGCAAAGAAGGACTTGGTTACCCTGGTTGTCACTGACTGTTGTTCCCACTATCACCAGCAGGAAAGCCACTGTCTGCCTGCTCTGCTTGCAAGCTTCCCTGCCTGGCCACTGTGGGAGACAGGATGCAGGGCAAATGGACCATCAGAGTGATCCAGCAGGAGTCTTTTCCTTAACTTAGTGAAGATAGAAAAGTTCCATAGTTCCACTACAGAAAGAACAATTACAACATTAGATTACAACATTTAACGGCTCTGGCATACCTTATGTTTTGAGGTCCAATCATAGGCTACGTTTGCCCATTGGTCATCCCCATCCCCCCCCCCCCCGAGGATGGGTAGAGATACAGCAGAGCTTCAAGCAAAAGAAGGTCTCCATACAAGGTTACCAACCACTGCAGATTATTTGAGACTAAATGTATGTGCATGTGCATGAATTTAATCTGAAAAAATATAGCCTGATGAAAAAGCGTTGGAGGAGACACCCAAGGGAATTAAGTTAACTTCTGTGTTTATCATACTACATTGCAACATCCTTCAGTTCTAGAGAAATTAGGTTTGTAAAAGTCTGATTTTTTTTAGAGAGGAAAACACAAGTAAAGTAAATAAATTATAAAGCTGAACGGTTATTTGTTTGAACTCCTTTCCAGAAGAAGGGGAGTGTAGTGGAAAGGATTACTCTCCTGTCCTAGGATAGTGATGGGCAATGTCACCTGCAGGGGACAGCCTGTGAGGTTATTAAATACTGTTAATAATATAGTTTTAAAAAAGGCAGTGAGAGAAACCAGACTGGTCTTAGTTCAGTTAATACAATCTTCCAAGCAAAGAAGGTAGCTTGACAAATGGGATACGATTTCTGCTTCTCTTGTGTGCTGAGCAGATGTATATCAGAGCTGTCAAGCCCACCAAGTCTTAATCCTGTCCCCTTGCATCACATTTGCTGTGATGGGATCTGTTAACTTTGTATTTGTATCAAACCGATATGGAACTTATCTTCCTATCCATAGAGAAAATTGAATGCTATCTGTCCTTTCATCTCTTTTTGATGTTTGACAAGCAATCTCCCTTGTGGCCTTTCCTGATGCTGTAATGCCATCGATAGAAAGAAAAATGGCAGAATGGCTTGCAAGGATTTCTCGCCGGACACCAGTCTCTCTGTAAGCAAGTGGAACAACAACAACAAAAAAAACAACGGGTCAGGCTTTCCATATCTCCCAAATTGTTGAATTACCAAGGATACTGTAAACTCGCTAAGAGAGAAACTGGCCTCTGGCTCAGAAAGTGCCTTCCTGCAATTCCCCTTTGTAGTTCTTTTTAGCCCTTGTGGTTGAGAAACCAAATAGGAAATGAAAGCTATGTTGGTCTCAAACCCAAGAAGAATTAAATTCAGAGTCGTCTGCAGCAACTAAGTTGGTGGGAATCAGGTAGGATTACGTTGTGTGATGGATCCAGTGTACAGTGATGTCTGCAGCTGCAATGTTTTGGGCAGGCAGCAAAGAATATTGTTAGCTGAGACTGGTTTAGAAAAAAGTCAGCAGGCACGCAGGGAGAAAGCATCTTGATATAGAGTCCATTTATGCATTCCCCCTGCCTGAAGCTTTAGGTGGGAGACTTTGCACTGATTTTTTACTAGTATTCCAAGACCTTCTAACTAGAAAAGGGGGCTGCAGGTGTGTGTTTGAAGGAAGAGCCAGGGACAAAATGGTAACTCGAGGGTGGAACCAATTACATTCTACACCCCATGAATCACACACACACTTCCCATGAATCACACACACACTTCCAGCCCAATCCTATGCATGTCTACTCAGATGTCCCATTACACTCAATGAGGCTTACTCCCAGGTAAATGTGGATAGGATTGCAGCCTTCCTGGTTTATTTAAGGGGACAGTGCAGAGAAAATGCGAGACCCCTTTAAACAAACGTCCCACACTTACTGGTTTGGAAAAGAACTACCCAACACAGCAAGGCAAGGAAGTGGATCAGTGTGTCTGGTGTCCACCGCAACCTGGAGGGATACTAAGGCATACTGAATCTGATGCCTCTCCCATCACCTGCCCTGATGCAAGTTGTATGGTTTGCTTCATGGCTGGGCTGACCCTGAATTCAACAACTGGGTGGCAAAGTTGCACAATCATGTGGCCAGTGGCAACCAGATCAACAGAGGCTTTCCTGGTATTTTATACCCAAGGAACACTGAGGCTGAGAGCAAAGCGATTGGCACATTCAGGGTAATGCATTTTTTGTTGCAATATGAATAGCTGTTGTCAAACTAGAAATAAACTTTTGTCACTATACTGCAAATTGTTCAGAATGCATCTTGTTCTGTCTTCTGCCCCTGCTGTGGAGCATTTGTCTTCAGTGGGAGCTGCGACTGATGAGTAGGTTGCAGTCATACAGTAGTGGTCCATGCTAACAGCACTACCATTGTAAACATATTTGGTACAAAGTTGAAGCAGATCCCATAGTGCAATTTGGGCTAAAAGCATGTCCTTCTTGAAGACTACTGGTTTCAAACGTGCACTCAGTAGCTTCAGCTACAATGGGGCTGCCCTTTGAGGACTCCTGGACAGCAGAAGGCAAGTGGGCATCCTCTCCAGTGTCAGAGAGAAGTGGTATGAATATGCTACATGTACCACTTGCATAAGGGATGAATAAACATGAGACAGTCAAAGACATTGTTGACAAGAGGTGTCTGTTCCTGATCACCCAAGCAACAAGTTTTTACTTCATACATCGCCCACACTAACTATAGGTGTGTGATGCAAACTGGTAAAGGAGCCAATGTGGAGCTGCAAATTTAAAGCCCACCCTGACCAGAGATGGTGTGAATGCTAACAAATGCAACATCTGGTGGAATGATGCTTTGCTTTCCATCCAGGGCAAATGGTCTGAGAGACCAAGGAAGCTGAGAAGCAGAGGGCGTGACTTTCTCACTCTCTTTCTCATTTGTGAACAGGTGGCTGGAAAGGTGCAGGATCCAGGTGAAAAGTGTCTGGAGCTCTGATGGCAGGTTTCATCAGTAAATCCCGCAGAAAGCCAGCATGATCCAGCAGATTATTCAGAGCCTTCCTCAGAATGCTGATACAGGGCCCTATCCAATCCAATTTTCCTATCCAATTTTCCAATGCCGGTGCATGTTAGCTTTGTGTTCTGAGGGAAGCAGAACCACAGCTTACAAGTTGGTTCAGGGAGCAGGTGTAGATTGCTGAGTCAGCAGAATCAGCAGGCACCTGGGACTGACACACTCTGGGTGTGACCAAGCCAGCACTGATTGGCTAAGGTGACTACATAAGGTTAGTCTGCTGGAGCTTCCAGGGCAGCAGTAGGGGAGTTGTTGGAGATACCTGTGGAACTGCTGCCAGTGACTGAGGAGGCTGGATACTGTATGTATATGTTATTACTGACTTATGGACTGAACCTTTGACTATGTATTGTTGGAAACTGATTTGGATTTGTTATACTTGGACTGACTGCTCTATGTGCTGACTCTTGGACTGTTTACTGACTACTCTACTTGTGATATCCCTTGCTCAAATACATCTGCTGAAAGTACTCTACTGTATTTGCTGTTTTTCTGGCAACCTGCTCACATTGGGACAAAGCAGGGATCCTACACCAACCATCCCATACAAACATTAACCTTAACAGTGCAGCTCTGCCAATGGGGTGTGCATTGCATCCTGTGGTGGTGGGGCAGTCACAGAGGCCTCCTCAAGGTTGCATTGTGGCTATACCAGTGCTGGAAAGTTGGATAAGATTGGGCCCAAAACTGGCAAATAGTAGGCGTGTAATACAAATTTCCACTCCTTGAAATACTTGCATGATTAGGAGTCAGGCCCCCTTGCCCTGAAACTCTTCTTCTGCTTGTAATTTATCATGAGATGGATTTTGAGCCCATTTCCCATGCTTTCTGCCTGCGCAGTTGGGTTGACACTCATTAGACCTGATTGGTGGCCAATGTTGATGTGTGCTCAGAAGCTGATGACTTTTAACTCCTTGCTTGCCCTCAGAAAGATGCTCTCTGTCCTTCCTGATAACTGCATTTTAGGCCTGCCTTAGTATCCCTATTCCTGAGGCGGTGGGGAGGTGATTTTCAAAATAATCACATCCTGCTGCCTGCCCCCATAATGCCAGCTTCTCCTGGGAACTCACACTGTCACTTACTAGCACTGGGGCTCCACATCCACAGATGGAGAGCTACAAGAGAGTTTGCATTCCTGGGACAGGTGCCTATTCCAAGGTGCCACCTGTTTTCTGTCTTCCTCTGCTGTGGCCTTTTCTGTGGTCCAAAGGGCCAGCTTGACCTTGAGGCAGACTGAGAGGATTACCTGGGGACATAGGCAGTGTCGCCACCCACCAGGCCTTTGTGTCTCCCAGTGCCCTTGCTGCCCCTCTGTCCAGTCCCTGGACTCGAAAAGAAAGACGAGGGTGCAGTAGAAGAGGAAGTGGGAACAGAGGAGAGAGGTGGGCTAGAACATCTCCTGGGAAACAGTCTAGGCCACCACTCGTCTCATCTCCTCCACACTTCCATCTTCTTATAGGCAAAAATATTGTGTGTTGTCACCAAGTCAGGTGTGACTGAGGAAGAGGATCAGGAGGAGGATGCAATATGGTGGTGGTGGGTAGCGGAATACGGATAGTGTACGGGGTCCAACGATTTGGGCCATGGCTGATGTTTCAGCAGCCAGTTGATGGCCCCAGGCATCACACTCATGATACAAGATGAACTGAGTCACTGGATAGCTATGAAAGCAACAGGTTGCTACTGCCTGCCTACACTTGTGCTGCAGTTCCCAAGCATTCTGAGCCAATTTAGACATTTTTCTTTTAAAATGAACTTTTTTCCTGACAGTTTGCAGAGAAAAGTGGTAACACATGGTTCTAGAACCAGGCGCCAGCCAGTGAAACAGATTTGTGGGAGATCTAGCTTGGACAAAAGGGAGGTCCTTCTTCACACAGCACTCGGTTAACCTTTGGGATTTACTGCCACAAGATGTGGTGGTGGCCACTAATTTGGATGGCTCTAAAAGGGAAATATGTGCAGGCACCAGTATCCTATTCATGCTGGCTCCAGGTTCAGTGCAATATGCCTCTGAATACCAGGTGAAATGGAGTGACAACAGGAGAGGGGGATGCCTCTCTGTCCCACTTGTGGGCTTCCTGGAGTCAGCTGGGGGGGCACTGTGTGAAAGAGGGTGCTGGGTTAGATGGAGGTCCCTTACCCTGATCCAGCAGGGCTTTCCTTCTGTTTTTAATGGAATTTAATGAACATCAATATAAAACAGGTCTATGTACTTCTTTACTCTCTTCTCTTTGTCCAGTGGGGTGGCTGATTCAATACCACCATCTTTTTCAACTGTGTGTCTTTTTCTTTTTCTTTTTCTGACTCAAAGAACAGACTCAGGGTCCTTGTTATGTATCTTTGGAATCAGAGATAAACGTAAAAATCTCATGCCTTGACTACCTACCACAGTTTTCTCTCCCATTTTGGTTTTAAATTATATTTAATAAGATGTGTAAATTGGTTTACACTTGTCAGCCCCTCTCTGACATGCCAGGCTGCAGTTCCACGGATCCCTTCCGCAATCAGAGCAAACAATTACCTGCATTTTAAGTCTCTTCTTAAATAGAGAGAACAGTTAATCAACTCAGTCAAATTATGTTGCATGTTGCAACAAAGGGGCGTTTTCATCTGGAGTACTTTCTAGTAATTTACACAAAATGAGGTTACAGTAGAGCATTTACCTGTGGAAAACAATTGCTTTTTCTTCCAATTAATTCAACCTCAAATGCCTTTTTTTCTTTGCCTTTCTAAAAAAAAGCCTTTGATTCTGAAGCCTCAAATCCCTGTGAGAGAGTGCAACTTCTCTGATGTGTGGCTCTCAGAAGAAAGAAAACATTTCCAGAAGAGGGTCAATTGGCTTTTGAAGGACCATCTTTTCTTATTTGTAAGAAAAACATTGTTCATGAAGATATAGTTCATGTAGACTTTCTCCTGCTTGTAAACTTTTCCATTGCATATCACCCCCCTCCCCCAACCAAGAGGACTGGTTTTCTGGTCAGTGTAATGTTCTGTCTGCCCAACATACTGTCTCCAACAGCCAGCATGAGGGTTGCATCAAATGCTAGAGACTGCCCCCAAACTAGGCACAGTACGCACATAAAACACCTGTTTGCAAGCTTGCACCAGCCTGCCTTTCTCCACTACTCCTCCCCCTTCTCATGCCCCCTGGATCTGAAAAGGAATAGGAGATCAGAGAGGAAGAGGAAGTGTGAAGGAGAGGAGAGTGGTGGGCTAGAGTGTCTCTTCCACACTTACTGTACTGTCTCCTCTTCCTTTTTAGATCCAGGGAGGAAAAGGAACAACAGTGGGGGCAGTTGCCATGCTGCTCAGATGCTGGGAAATCTGGGGCCATTCCTGATAGTGGGTCTTTCAAATGGAAGAGCAGAAGGTTGGATTCTAGAAACAAATTTGTCAACATGCGGAAGCAGAGGTGTTGCACACTGTCCTGGTGCCCAGGGCAGTGCTGTCACAAAGTCAAGTGACACAGTGTCATGTGATGTCACTTCTGGGTTCTCCCCAGAGGACAGGTGTTCGCTTCCAGCTCCGCCCTAGTTAGAGAGGAGTTTGGCAGTTTCATGGTCCCCTTGTTCCTTCTCATTGAATGATCTTCAAGGGGAGCCTCCACAGGAGAAAGAATGGGGATGCAAAGCTTCCAGTGCCTCCTCTATAACTAGGGCAGATGTGCACCCCCCTTGATGTAGTACCCAGAGCAGGTGCCCCAGGCTCTGCCCTAGTTATGCTTCTGGGTGGAACTATAATAAAAAGTGACACCTGCTTTCTGCAGGCTGTCTCTAGCCCTGACCCTGCATCTGTGGACCCCTTGTCCATGCATCTTGCATTCACCTGAGCCCCTGTTGCTGCCCCCCATCAGAGCCTGTTCCCCTATCCTCACCAAGTGCCTGAGGCTAGGGAGGAGACGAAGTCCTTGCTTCTTGTGGATTGGGCCCAGAAGAAGTGGGCATTGATGATGACCCGGGGTGGGGCCCACAGAGGGCATCTTGCCCAAGCAGCCCAAACCTGGAGTCCTGCTGCCTTTGCTGCTGCTCTCCCGATCAGGGATGTGCTGTGGGTGGGGAGGCAGGTGAGGCAGAGCCTCCTCACTGGAGTCCTTTGAAAAGTGCTGCTGCTGTGTGAGTCTGGCAAGCACACAACCCCATGCATGTATGCTGCACACTTCCCATGGCAGTAGTGCATTTCACAGGACTCTTGTGGGGAGGCTCTGCCTCACCTGTCTCCCCACCTCACTGCATGTCCCAGCTCCTGATGCTCTTGGGCTGGTTTGTTTGCTGCTCTGTTGCCTTCTGGGGTTAAGGTGTCAAAGCAAAACCCAAGGACCAAAATAAACAATTGCATCTTATACAAAACAAGCCATTGTTAGCCAGGAAAGCCCCGCAGGAGAGGAGCATCCCTGCTCTTCCCCCCACCTTGCTGTGCAAAATAGCTGGGTCAAGAAGACCCCCCCCCCCAACCCCAAGCAGGCTCCTCTTGAACTCTTTTTCCTTAAAGGACCAGCACGCCAAACCAGTGCCAAAAAATAGCATGCTTGAATTGCCAGCACGTTTTTCTGCAATGGGGGGAGGCAATGCACCCCGCTGCCTCCAGGACTGACAAGTGCCACTAGCCCCACTGAATCCAGATCCTCCCCGCCCCAGGCCGCATTTTGCGAGCGGCTGCACCTCTTCCCTGGTCCCCCCCCAGGTCTCGCACTCATTCGTGGCCAGACTGGGTGGAAGGACACCGAGAGGAGAGCCGCGCCCCTCCTCCTCCTCCTCCCTCCCTCCCCGGCCTCACGGCAGGCAATGCAGGGCGGCGCAGGGATCTGCGGCGGCGCTGGGTGCTGAGGCCGGGGCTGTCACTCATTCTGGAGCAGCTCCGGAGAGCAGCAGCTGGCCCTGCAAGTGAGTGGGGGGAAGCGGAGCGCCGGCAGCCTTGGGGGGCATTTTCCTGCCTGCCGCGCCTGGAGCTGCAGCCCAGCCCGGGAATCTATTGCAAGCGCCAGTCCTTCTCCAGCCCTCCAGCCAGCCAGCCCGGAGCTGAGGATGCTGCACGGCGGGGACCTGCTCTGGACGCTGCTCTTCCTGGGGACTGCAGGTACGCCCCGTCTCTGGGCAAGGGAGGGAGCGGGGCGCCCCGCCAGCACCCACCCCCTTTGCACGGGGGCAGCCTGTGCGAGCGGAGGGAGCCTCCCGCGGGCTTGCAGGGCTCCTTCTCCCTGGTCTGCCGGAGCCTTCCCGGGGGCTGGCGAGCCGGAGCGTGCAGGGTGCCCGCGTGCGCTTCTCCTCTCGCCTTCTGCAGCCTGCGGGTCCAAGGGGGCGTCCGGACCGTGCACGGTGGGGGGGCTGAGGGGCTCTGGCTCCGGGACTGTTGCAGTGCTGGAAGGGAGAGCCCCTGCCTCCAGATCGGGCTGGACGCCGGCATCTCAGCGCAGACAATGGGGTTGCAGGCGGGGGCTTTGTGTGCAATGTGCAATTGGTGTGCAGTCCGTGCAGTTTGCAGTGTGCGACGCGTGTGCAATAGGCGATCGTCTCGGGGGGGCTGTTTTCCTTCTTGCAAAGCGCCCCCCTGCCGGCTGGGGCTGCCAGCCTGCCTGTCAGACTCTAACGGTTTGCAAAACAGCGGAGGATGGGGGGGGGGGTGGAGGAGACAATCTGGGCATTGAGTGGAAGCGGGCGGGGGGTGGAGGGAGGGAGAAGGCGCTTGGGATGTCGTTGGGAGTCCTCCCCCCACCCCCCACGCTGCGCGGATGCGGTCCAGCTCCTTGCAACATTGTTCCCGTCGCAAAGAGCCCACGAAGGGCTGGGCTGGGGTGGGGTGGGGGGCAGCCGGGGCTCCGGATCGTGCAGTTTGACAGCAGAAAGTGGAAAGGGGGGAGGCAAGCAGGAGGGCGTGGACCAACCGAGGGTATGGTGGGGGGGCAGAAAGAGAGAGTGCTCTGGGCACGTTGGGTGGCTAGGGAGGGAGGGGTGCAATGCATGCAACTCTCTGCCTCCCCCCCCGCCCGGCTGGCAATGTCTGTTGCCAATTGCAGACAATGGAGCGAGCGAGGGATGGGGAGGAGGATGCTCCGGGCGCGATGTGCGAACGGTGCTGCCGTCTGAGCAGCGCAAGGGGCAGGGAGGTGGCGAGGAAGGCTGCCCCCCCGCTGCACCGTTTGGGGGGGCTGTTAACTGAATCCACTGCAAAAAGGGGGCTGCAAACCTTCCCTCCCCATTTAAAAAAAAAGATGCAAAGGTGGATTTGGGTGGGGGAAGAGAAGGCGAGAGACCCCCCCTTTGCAAAAAGAAGCCCCCCCTTTTTTTTTGCAACACGGATGCTTCGGGTTTTTTTGCACAGTTTAAAAAATCGGGGGGGTTGGAAGCAAACTGGTGGGGGGCACGGAGGAAATAACATGGGGGGAACTGCTGGTTTAGAAAAGAAATTATATATATATATATATATAAATTAGGGGGATAAAAAATGGGAGCAAAGGAAACCGAGTGCAAAACAACCTCCTCCCCCCTCCCCAGCGCTCTTTCGTCTTGCAAAGCCTTGTGCATGCAGCGCGCAGTTGCAAGAGGCGGGTGGCGCGCGCCGCTGCTGCTCCCAGGGACGGAGGCGGCGCACGCGAGCCCCGGTGCCGGCTGAGATTGGGCAGGGGTGGGAGGGGGAGCCTCGGGAAGGGGGGAAAGAGGGAGGTGGAGTCCTCAGCCAATCAGAGCCCGCCGAGCCCGGGCGGGAAATGCCGTTGGGGTCCCTCCTGGGCCCAACGTCTGAGGCAGCCCCGCCCCTCCCCCAAGTGGGCACCAGTTACCTCAGCCAGGGAGGCAGCCAGAGTTGTTGCCCCCCCCCCGCTGTCAAACCTGTTTCGTTTTAAAAAATAACACACAAGTAGCAAGCAAATACACAAACTGCCCCCCTCCACACAGAAGCTGGCAAAGCTCCACACCCAGGGGGCAAGTGCCCCCTCAGGAATGGAACACCTGGCACTCTGGGGCAGCTGGCACAGTCCCCCTTCCAAGGGCAGTTTCACCTCACTGGACATGCACATGCTGAGGTGTCCCCCCCCCCCAAATTTGGGTGGGAATGGGGCAAAGAAGCAACCTCCTCACCTGGCACCTCAGAGGCAACTTTGTGCCAACCACGCCTCACGCCAAGTGGGCAGCTAGGAAGACACTCAAAAAGCAAGCAAATACACAAACTGCCCCCCTCCGCACAGAAACTGGCAAAGCTCCACACCCAGGGGGCAAAAGCCCCCTCAGGAATGCCACACCTGGCACTTTGGCAGCTGGCACAGACCTCCTCCCGCAAGGGGCAGTTTCTTCTCACTGGACATGGAACATGCTGAGTGTCCCCCCCACCCCAGACTTAGGTGGGAATGGGGTTAAGAAGCCCACCTCAGCACTTGGCCACCTCAAAGGCCCCTTTGTGCCAACCACGCCTCACGCCAAGCAGGCAGCTTGGAAAACACCCAAAAAGCAAGCAAATATGCAAACTGGCCGCCCACACAGAAGCTGGCAAAAGCCCCCTCAGGCAAGCCACCTCTGGCACTCTAGGACAGCTGGCATAGTCCTCTTCCCTCCCTCCTAGGGAGGTTTCTCCACACTGGACGTGGCACATGCTGAGGTGTTCCCCCCCCACTCCTGCTCAAGTGGGAATGGGGCAACGAAGCCCACCTCCACACCTGGCTACCTCGGAGGCACCTTTGTGCCAACTGTTTCTCACTCCAGGTGGGCAGCTTGGTTGGAAGCAGCTGACATGCTAAAAGAGAAGCATTTTGGCTGTGGTGTGGCCTCCCTGGCACTGAGAGAGGATCGCCCAGGGAGATGGGAGAAGAGTGCCCGGCCCTCATCTTTGGCAGAGGTTCCTCACAGAAAGATGAGGGTCTGGAGAACCAATATCTAATGCGTAGGTGAAATGCCTTAGCTGTTGCCACACCTGGCATTGCTAGGTCTGCCTCATGGAACTCATCGCCTCACCTGAGACACAGCCCCCCGCACCATCATCAGGTGCCGACTCCACACAACTTGCAGTTGGATTGGTTACCATTGTTACTGCACCCAAAGTCAAGGCAACAGGACACAATGGACATCCCCAAATTGACTGCCTGGCTCTATTATGGCCATTTTGTGACCTCAGCCAGCTGTGTGCCAAGCGCAGCTTCACCAAGGCGTCTTCCTTCCATACCACTAGCACAGTTAATTCTGAAAATCTTGTAGCAATGCCATTGGCATCTGTGAGTCTCCATATGAAACAACATGGATTTTATGCCTGGTGTGGATGAAGACCCTAGAACTGTGCTGCAGCCAGCCCAACAAGCCAGTCAATGTTGGTTGGACTCTTAGACAGTATGCCCGTGCACTCAGAGAATTAGGCAAGTATGAATTACCACCTCTAGTTCTGCATTCATGTACAGGAGCTGGAATTCCTACTTTACTCATAAGTGTGCCATGAAAGTCTGAAGAGAAAATCCACCAATTTACATTGCTTCATTGGCAGCTACTTGTGAACATAGAATGGCAAACCAATGGTAGCTAATGTACAGCTTTCTAATAGAGGGTACATTGTTGGGTTGTCCACTTCCTAGTTTAGATTGAAACCCAATAGGACAGATACACCTCCAGTCTGGAGCTCTAGCAAAAAAGAGTCCATTGGGTGAGGCAGATTGTGATGTAGCAAAAGTGTGTGTTACTCCTAATGAATAACATTATTACTGCAGATTGAAGCCATAGTTTTTGGTCCAGACAATAGCAGTCCTTTACTGAGCTTCTCTGCCACTGCATCCAATATTATTGGCATCCACACTCAGTACAATGAATATAGTAAAATGTCAAACGTATAAAAGTCACTATTCAGATTTACACCTTTTCAAAGCAAGGAGACCAGTGATTCTGGTATTATCCTGTTTCCATGTCCCAAATTGCAAAGACACTGTACGTCCACAGCTAACTCGATTGATTGTTGTACCAAATGTCATCGGATTAATCCTCCTTCCAACTTTGCTACATCAGACTTTGCTACAGCAGATTTTCAGACTGGGGCGTTGTGACTCCCCAGCCTGAGGGCCCTGGCCTCTTTGCCCTTAAGGGGTGGGGGCAACCAGGAGGCAGGGAGGAGGCCTCCTTGGCTGCCCTTACCACAGCCTCCTGCAGCCTCCTGGGGGTGCAGGGAGCCCTGCACGGCTGTCCACAGGGCTTCCCAAGGCTTCCAAAGTGAATTGCTCTGACGGGGCTGCAGGGACTGTGGTGCACTCACCAGTTCCTGCAGCAGCATACTGGGGGTGCAGGGAGCCTTGCGTGAGCCTCTGCATGGCTCTCCAGGTCAGCAGCAGTGAAAGTGGAGCAATTGCGCTCCACTTCTGGTTTTGCGGAGGCAGAGTGCGATGGCTCACTTTCACTGCTGCTGACCTGGGGAGCCTTGCAAAGGCTCGCCCAGGGCTCCCCACACCCAGGGACGACTGCTGCAGGGACTGGTGAGTGGACCCCAGTCCCTGCAGGCCCCCTGAGCGGCGTGATCCTGGGGATTGCGTCACTGCCTTCCCCCCGCCCCCGCTGCCTCCCCCCACCCCTGCAAGGACTTACTGCGGGTTTCAAACTCTGGGAGAGTTTGAAAACCGCAGTCATAGTCCATCTTAGCCAATGCAAGTGTTCACCTTACACAGTTACATGGTCTCCATGAAAATTACCACACCAACATCAAAACTATGGATGGACAGTGAAAATCACTTTATGCAACTTCTTGGTCACCCTGAGAGGTTTTTAATCTGAAGAGCAATCTATACATTCAATGAATATTATCCGTTGGTGAACCTCAGCTTGCATAGTCCAAGGGTGGATTTTTCAGTTTTTCACCCCTTCTTGTCATATGTTTTTCTAAAGTTTATGTGGTATTAGGTTCCTATAGGTAGTTTTGAAGTGCAGAACCTCAAGATAACTGATCATTATACTATTTGTTATGTAAGCTAGTGTAAGATATTAACCCACTCTTCGCATCCAGTCCTCATATTTCCTTCTATAGAAGCATCCCATCACTGAAAACGGCTCTTCCCGTTTCCATACCTGTGTGTCTTTCCAGGCCACTTCCACAGATCTGGAGACAAACACTTGTAGTGACTGTGGCCCACCAGTGTAGCCCACTACTACCATAGTCATTGTTGAGGCTCCACTGGGATTGGAAAAGAGATGTTTAACATTCTTGGTTGCCAACACTGGATTTTCTTTCCCATTGCTGGTCCCCAGGTATCTAGTCTTCCAGATAAAATTGCCTCTACTTAGTACTGTCCCATTAATGCCAGGTATCCTTCCTCATGGCCTACCATACCTACCTGTTGCCACATTGTTCTATGATCACTTTGGTTGGTTGGCACATTTTCCTGTTGTGTCCTAGTACGAAAATGCCCACCCCCAAAATGGTTGGGCTAGATAGGATTAATGCAGACTCCTCTTTAAAGCTGCTTGCTTTTCAGATTTTGTCCTTAACACAGTATGATTGGCTACTGCATGCTGCCTACTACTTGCCTAGTGCTTCTCATCTGCTTCAAGAAGTCAGCTGAACAAGCCTTTCATTGCATATATCAACCTGTTAGCCTCTTCTTGCTCTGGCTTGGTGTTTTCTCCACCTTCAGTGTGCAGCTACTTCTTCCTTTTATTTGTCTACTCCTTAGTTTTGTATATTATCATGACTTCATCCTTATGTCTGTTTTCCTTTCACTGAAACATCTAAACTTCTACCTTGTTTTAATAACAATGAATGTGTTTGCCTTCATTAGTCTTTTTCAGATTGTAATTTTGTTGTGAATAATGGTCTAAAACTTGCTGCTGTGGTCTAGCACTATCAGATGCCAGGCTTGTTGTTGGTCCTGTTCCTCGTCCTATGGAATGTACTTCAGGGGACCAGGAGCTAAGGGAAGCCAAAAGATTATTATTATTATTATTATTTTTTCCAAAGAGGAACTTCTATGTACAGGTTTATCACCTTCTGTTTTTAAAGGATGCATAAGCAAAACCATTGTTAAAGCTAACAATGATTGTTGAGTTGTCTTGAGGCTCTGCACCCAACATGCAGGAATTATTTCAGCCAGCATAAAATGGAGCATCCAATTAAAAATACTAAAAAGTGCCTTGGAGCAGAAGGGGGGGGGGGTGTCCACTTTAATTTCCTAAGCCTTAAACCTCGGAATGGGGAGGGGAATGACTGAATGAAGAGAGAAGCAAAATAGTAAAAGAAATGGTCTGTCAACCATATTATGCCAATTAAGGAAAAAAGATGTGTCTCCTATTTACCATAGCTTAAAGGAAAACAGAAGCAAGAGATTGATGGTGGGGTGAGGAGGGTGGAGGTTAGTGAAGAATCCTTCAATAGATGTCTGTCTAGCTGTGATCACTAGGTGGGGTGGGAACAAAGGCATGTCTTGCACCCCCAGCCCATCCTTCAAAATTACCTTTCTTTTTATTTGTATTTTCTGTGTCTGAGGATAGTGACATCCTAATTTACTTTTCAGATTTAAAAACATTTCTTTGATAACTCAGACTTTGATTCATAGATCTAACAGATGGTTCCTCTTCTTTCATTCATGTAATGAGTACTATATGGTTTCTTAAAGAGTTTTCTATATAGAATCCTTGCCCGTATTGATAGGCAAATTTGAGGATCTTGGCTTGACCAGTTGATTTTTTTTAAGGGGCTCTTAATCTAATGTTAATTTAACAAATTTTGGTGTGTTAAGTCTTTCAAGGACTGTGGCTGCCTTCCAGATTGCAGAAATCTTCTGGCTGACCTCCAGAGATATATACGTTACAGATCTCACATCTTTTGCCTTGAGGAGAAAATAAAAATTGACTCCTTACTATTGAGAGACAGTGTGAACTACATATATTTTTTCAGGTCCTGGATTTCCATGGATAGGGTGGTAGAAGATGAGAGCAGACACAAGTGATGGTGGAGGAGGAGACTGCACCTGCTACCATCAGTCTGGAGGGAACAACAAACAGCAGTTGAATAAGACAAAAAACACATTTTATTTTCTTGATTTAGAGAGGATGCCAACCCTCATTTTATTGATCACTGAGGACTTTTGAAGCATATGCAGTGTTTTCCCTCTAGTTTTATCAGAGTGCCTGTAGCTTTTGAAGTATTTTTTGTGTGTGTGTGCTAGAAGAGGAACATTTTTATAGGGGCTTCAAACTCAAGTGGGAGAATTCTGGTCTAACTTGTGTTCCATGGAGGCTGTGTGTGTACACAGTTGAAGCCAAAGAAATACGAAGTGTGTGTTCCCCTAGGCTCCTAAGAAGTTTTAGAGTTGAAAAAATTGTCTTGAAAGGGGCTGGTGCCTAATAATTGGATATTGAATCATAGAAATTCAAAATATATTACCAGTCTTGTTAATTTTTTTTGGGGGGGGGAGCAGTACTTGATGGTATCTACAACCTATGCTCCATATGTCTGCTTATCAGTGAGAGACAATGGTTCCAAGACTAGAGATTTTTGGATGTGGCTGCAGAGATTCTCAGACTATGTTAAAATGAATTTTCCTCTCGGTGAAATTATGTTTTGGCATACTCTTCTTTGATAGTGCTAATTATTTGTTGGGATAATTAGAATAAAGTGTTTATTTCAGATAAATCCCCCCTCTGAAAGGTGATCCAAGAAATCTTTTATACTACTCAAGGTTAAGAGGTTATCCAATGAGAATAAAGTGTTTAGTAGCAGTCTAAGAACAGACAAAAGGAAGTCCTCCTTCAACTGGTGAATCATTGTGACTTTAAAAGAGGTTTAGATAAATTTAGGGACAAAATGAAACATATCAATGTCACTTAGTCATTATGGCTTCATTTTGTAGAGGCAGTATGCTGGAGAGAGTAAAAGCAAAAGAGGGCTATTTGCTTCCTGGAGATGTCTGGATGGCCACTTTGGGAAGAAGGATAATTGAGCACATGGATTTTTTTGAACTTTTCCAGCTCATCTTACATTGCTAGTGTTGATTAAGAACTACGCAAGCACCCCTGGATGCTAGATTTGAATTGTCTTCTCCATCCTGGCATGGCAGTCTTTTTGTATGTACATGGACTCAAATCAGGGGAAAAGTTTATGCACAGAATTATGTTTTCATGGGTGACTCACCCTTGATGGTTAATAGTTGTATGGAACTTGGCCTGCAATCCTATGTGCAGGGAGTGTATAGGATCAAATCCCATTGAAGTTAGTGGGATTTACTTCTTAGCAGGCTTGAATGGGATTGCAGTGTTACTTTGATTTATATTCCCATGTGACCTTTCCAAAAATATTTATTCTCTGTCTCCCCAACTGGAAAAGCATGAATTAGAAAGGGTTAACTCAGAATTATTAGAATAAATGAGGTAATGACAATAAATGCTGCCTGACAATCAACTGTGTACTGATATTTTTCTGTTTAAACTATTATTGGTCTGCTTGGTCGGTTGGTCTCCTGAAAAACTGATGCCTATTACTGAAGAATTCGAAAAGTTTATGGAACTGTCTGAAAATCTGAGGCTGGTTCCCCGATCTGAGACTAGTGCTTAGCAATTAGAAATGTCCTTCCATCATTGTTTATTAATCGAAAAATAATATATGAATAATAATAGTTCAGATGAGAGTTCAGGGTTTAGTTGTCTGATTCAGCCTCAGGTTTGCGGGCTCCCTCTTCCTTTGCATGCTAGGGGGTGGGGAGTCGAGGTTTCTGTTTGTAGTTTCTAACAAATTGCAGTTTACCATTTTGTCTGAACTTAGGAAACTGATTTGCACTAACTGGTTTTGCAGCTTTGGGAGCAATGGGAAACTGGTTTGCTTCAAACTGCAAAAGGAATATTTTATTTTTTATTCCTCATGTGAGCTTGAGGCTTGGGCTGGCTCATAACATTGAAACGTATTTTGTTACATCTGGAGCAGACCACAGTCTACTGATGGACAGATTTCAGGAAACATAGTGAATTGTATAATCAAAATCTGGACCACTGTACATCAGTAATTTTGATTAGGTCATTTGCAAAGTTTTAAGTCCTTAAAAATATCATTTTTTATTTATGTCTTGATGACCAAGCAGAAAGTGAGGGGAAAGTAAGACATGCGGTGAAATGAGTGTGTTTGGGGAAAAAATGTAGCACATTGTGTAGAGTGTGTATTGGAGTATCCTAGGCATAGGGCCTGCAAAAGGAGCTGCATCTCCCAGGCATCTGTTTGAGCTGTCCTAAGTTTATTTGCATGTGTTTGCAAATGATGTCCACTTGGAGAGGAGCGACTCCTGTTCTTGTTCTTGTGCTGAAGTTTCCATTGGATTGTGCTGGACAGCTTGGAAAGTGGAAGTGCTTGCTCAGGCATGTATGCTCTTTGTTGGGCATTAAAATCATAGGAGTAACATTTGAAGGTTGAAGTTGTGCTGGTTGTGGGTCCTTTGTTTGCACAGCGCCAGACCTTAACCATTGCAGATGCAAAGTGATGTAAATGAGCTGGGGTTGGTGGTGGTGCTATTGTGCCCTTTCCTGTGTGTGGTGTTGAAAGGCTGCCTCTTTCTTGCAGCTGCTCATTAGGAGCTTTCCCTTTTGATGTTGCCCAGAGGGCCAAATGGCAGGTTTTCAGATGCTTTTAATATACTGCATTTATAACTGTTTCACAAAGCCACTACTAAATGCTGGAATGAAACTTATATATTTATTCATTGTACAGGGCAGAGACCGGAATGTTCACCTAAAGAAATCAAGGGTTATGGAAGGAATTAATATTTCGATTGATGGCTCAGATTGCCTGTGTAGCAACCGTGGAATTGGTTGGGGAGAGACTAAGGTTGTATTCAAATCCTGTAATTCCCATGTGGTTTTTGCAGTCAGACATCAAAGATTTTGTCCCCACATGAGCCATGAGGTGTGATAAACCTCTTGGAGGGGTGGCAGCCTGGGAAGAGCCAAAGGGGAGGTCACAGAACTGCATCATGGGCAGCTCTGCATTTCCTAAATCTGCTTTGAGGACACAAAAACTCTCAGGTGCAGTTTGAGATGGTATCAGATTTTGTAGTTAACTCTTTGACTGCATTCTGTGCACTCAGTTGGGAATGAACTGATTTAGAATTCTCTAGAACAGTGGTTCTCAAACTGGTGGGTTGCGACCCACCAGTTTGTGTAACACTTCCCTGTCCCTTTAAGGGGCGGGGGGAGGCAGCAACACAATCCGATCCCCAGGTTCACTTCGCTAAGGGGGGGTGAGTGGGTGCTTTCTATTTACTTTTAACTAGATAGGACTGCTGGAGTCTGCTAAGGGGGGCAAGGGGGTGCTTTCTATTTACTTTTAACTAGATAGGACTGCTGGAGTCTGCTAAGGGGGGGTGAGGGGGTGCTTTCTATTTACTTTTAACTAGATAGGACTGCTGGAGTCTGCAGGAGGCATGGGGAGCCCTGTGTAGCCCTCCACAGTGCTCCCTGAGGCTTGGAATGTTCAGATAAAGCAGGAGCAATGCACCTGCAAAATGGATGTGCTTTGCACCCACTTTTTCTGAATTCTCCAAGCCTTGGGGAGCTTTGCAGAGGGATGCGCAGGGCTCCCCACACCTGCAGAACTCTAGCAGTCCTGTCTAATTAAATGTAAGTACAAAGCACCCTCCTTGCTCCCCCCCTTAGCAAAGTGATCCTGGGGATTGCTTTGCTACCCTAGCCCCTCCCCTGCAAGGACTTACTGAAGGAGTAAAGCTCCCTTGATGTTTGAGAAAAGTTGCTCTAAAACCAGTTCAGATCTTTACCATTCAACATGAAGAGCTGACAGATCCATCCATTTTTGCCCTAAATACGACTTCTGAAAAATTGACCTTTTGTATGCAGGACTCTGTTTACACCTGCAGTTTGTTTCTGTGTAGGTTTGGAGATTGGTGTTGCAAAATCCTGGTACTAAAAGCAATTCAAATTATGTGGGACAGAATGTAAGGTAGCACCTGGCAGAGCTTAGATTTCCTCTTGGTTCCACTCTGGACTGCATGAAGAGATGAAGCAGCTGAAGAGATATGTAAAATGTAATGTGAGAGGGCAGGTTGGGGGAAGGGAACGTCCTGGCTTAATCAGGCACCAGCTTGAGCAATGTGAAGAGTAATGTGAAAAAGAAGCTCCCCTCGCCCCAAATTCTATGTGTAGCTATTTTCATAGATCATTGTATGAACATTTGAAAGGCCAATCGTTCCTCTGCTACTCATTCTGCAGGGCTGTTTGATTTTAAAGGCTTTAGGGAAGTGAGCCAGTTTGGTGACACATGAACCTTCCAAACACAATTGCAATAAAATTCTTGGAATACGGAGCAACTGGCAAGTAGTGATTCTATTACTAAGTAGTGGTTTGAAAATAGTATCTTTTGTAATGGTGTTCTGTTGGAAAGGATTGGATGAAGATATTTTTACACTGTACTAAGAAAAAAAATGAAAAGAATTGCATCTGACAATTGTGAGTTTTAATTCCAAATAAAAGAATGATCCAAGAACATCCCCAATGAGATTTCAGTCTAGGTGAATTTAATGTGCTTGTTTTATATTTTCTGGCTAAAATTAGCTCATATTAAAGGTCTGCATGTAATGTTTTACATTTTTATTTGCTAGAATGGAAAACAAAATGAAAATTGACCTTATGGTAAGTTTTATGAGCACATGAACAGTTTATTCAGAACAGTTTACAGTGATGGATCAAAATATAGGAAAAAAAAACTTTATCAGAAAATTAAAGGGAAGGTGCCTGCAAAGTGGGGATCTTGAAAGTAGCCAAAGAGGCTGAAGCTCATCCCTTGACACTCTCCCAGAATGAGGGCCAAGTCTTTTGATATTACTTTTCAGTGCTAGTGATCAGTGGTATCATTTTTTCTCTCTCCATATGACCCTTGGCTCGGAACATTAAAGCAATTTTAATTTGCTTGCCCCAAAGTGGATACTAAGAGAGAGAGTGTAATAAGATGAACCCCTTGTGTGCGTGGTTCAACATGCAGTGTTAACTTGCTGTTTTTCCCATGTTAACTTGCTTATGTTCCCATGTGTGCATGTGACATTGAAAGACATCTTGCCAAGCCATGATTAGAAAAGGCGCATGATTCTCTTTAACATCCTTTTTGTATCCCTTCTTTTTGATTAAAAAAGAAAAACATGCAGATGCCTGTGGAAATACTAAAAATAGAAGTGATGGAACAGATCTCTATCAAGAGATGGTGGTACCCATTTACCCTGGGACAAGAAAATGGTACTGTGAATCAATGGAGCACAGGGCAGTGACTGGGTGAAGTTTACCCCCCCCCCCCAGTTTTGGTTCATACTGTTAGGGTACCAGGAAGCTGACTGTATCGTACAAAGCTCCTAAGCATCTGTGATATCTCTTCTTTGGGATATTTGAAGTTTGCTGTTGGTCCACATGGCCCATTTTTGTGCGGGCCATGGCAAAACTAGTAGCCAAATGGTCTGTCTTTGGTTTGCCTTTTTTAACTCAAATAGGCACTAAGTTGTGTTGTTACCTGCTTGGAAACGTTTGACCTAGAGAAATTTGCTAGTATTGCTTTTACAAAATATTCCAGGCTTATTATTATTTGGTTTGACGAATGGCTATTACCCATGATGGCTAAATGGAACCTTCATCTATAGGTGCAGTGTACTTCTGAATACGAATTGTCACTGATAGATAAGAGGGAAAGACTACTACAGTATTGCCTTTGTGTCCTGCTTATGGCTTCCCAGAAGCCTCTGTTTGACTACTTTTGGAAACAGTTCCAGACCAGATGGACCTTGGTTTAATTTGAGATGGCAATTTTTTACAATTTTACTGTATACATAAAAAGGCACTCAATTTATAGTCGGCAGTGCTTCTTTCTCGGTAAATTCTTGACTTGCATATGGATTTCTGGGGCGTTTTCTTAAAACAGCAACAGTTTTAGAAACACGAGTAATTAAAAAAGAACTGTAGTTGTTGCTGAAATGTTTGCAGGTGTTGGATTTTGTAAGGATGTCAGTCCTTGAAGTGCTACTAAAGATATAGTTTGAATAGTTAATTCTTTGGCTGAGATTTCTTAAGTCTGACATGCAACTTCACTTGAGTTGTGTTGCTAAGAGTTGTATATTTGATTAGAGAATGAATATTATTATTCAGAAAGTTTTGGAATGCGAATTGACTTGAGTTAGCAGTGAAGATTCAACTTTAGCATAAGTCACTTGGACTAAAGTATAATTTCTTGAAGTTCAGAGTTCATGCTCTGGACAGTCCTAGCCTAGTGGCCTTGTTTGTAATCTTGAAAAGAAGACATGGATAAAAGAGAGATGGAAATTTAGTCAAAAAATTAAAAAAGATCCTTCATACTGAAAAGATTTGTTTAATTTCTCACATCTGTTGGAAAACCCAAGCTATAATTTTAGACAATTATTTTCCAAAATTCTGTCATTTGTGCAATGTACAGCATTAAAATTATTCCCATTGTCTTTTGTAGCTATAAAATGCTTTGAAGAAATCATCAGACTTCCTTGAACAACTGTATTAACATATTGATGTTTGAATGTATTTTCTTACAGTTTTCAAATATTCTGGTTTACATTTTGGTAGAGGAGGATTAACTATGATAACATTTCCATTGTTGGGTATAAAAAAGACTAAATTTACACAGCAAACTAATTTGGGCTTGTTTACAAAATATTGGAAAATTGACCCAAATGTTTGGTGCTACTGAATGATCTTATGTTTGAGAAGAAAGAGTGAAAATAATTGAAGGAACCTCCGAGTGTGTGCATGTATGTGAAAGAAATGCTTGGTGGTTCTTCTCATGCTCCTAAAAAGCAGCCTGTCTTTACATATTAATCACTTCTTGAAAGGCTGTTTGCATGCTGGGAGAAGTCCCATAGTGTGCCAGAGGACAGAGGAAAAAGAAAGAGGGGGGAGGATTGTAATTGTGTGTGTGTGTATTCCCCCCCCCCAAAAGGGTTTTTATTCAATTCAAATAAAAAAGTAGAAAGTGGGAGAGCTACTGCAGTGCTTGTGGATGGAAGAGCCCCCAATTGGTCGCTACGTTTCACATGGTTTTGTAAGCAGCCTGAGTGCATAGGATTGAGAGGAAGTGGTGTTAGTGTAATCTGGAGTACTAAAGTTACTGCATTGTGCATGTGTCCATCCTCTTTGGCATCTCTAGTAGGGGAGAGTGAAAATAAAGGTTGTTACAAGGCGTAATCATGTTGATCTTGTAAAGTGCTGTGTATGATGTACCATCTACTTCTATTTACACCTCATGCATACCATATGCTGATATTCCCAGCAGCAGTGCAGTGCCCTGCACTATTAATTTTATCTCTTAAGACAGTTTTGTCTCTTACCCTGCTACTTGATCAGATGATCTCCTAGGCAGTTTATAATGTATTAAAACCATACCAAAGACTATCCAGAGGCCCTTGTTCTCTGGCTGCTGACAGAACATCCTCCTTCCATTTGTTTCTGTTACCCCAGAGCAACTGGCATTTGGCGTAGAGAGTGGGAAGCTAGTTGCAGCTGTTCCTTCACTGGCTGATGGCTGGGGCCAGGAATGGTCATCTTTTGCTTCCTAAAAGGGTTGGCATGCAGCTTCTCAATGACCTTTGTTCTTTGACTGGTGGTCGAGCCCAGATGTGCTTCCCGTTGCTCTGATTCAGCCTTTATTTGCGTGGTGAATTCTGTGACTGTTGGCATTTATTTTTTTTATTAGGACAGGATTCTTCCAGAAACTGACTTTTAGGTGTGCCTGAGCTGCTGGATGTTCCCAGCTGAGATTTTGACTTTTTTCTTTGAATAGCAAACACACTACCTCTCCCCACCATAGCACAAACTACTTTTGAAAGCTCCATCTGTGTCAAAAATCATTCGTCATAGATTCAACCATCAGTGCACATTTCACTGTCATTCCTCAAAGTAGAATTAATTGGTTTGGTCACACTCCAAATTATTAAACTGTTCTGATTTGTGTGAATCTTGCAATGTTACAGATGAAATAATATGAAGCGGTAAGAGTTTTTAAAAAGTAATTATTTTCTTTTGAATAATTATAGACTGACGAGAAAAACAGAAAGCTTTGATATTCCAATTGTGGGTGATGCTGCTTGAACTCTTGAAAAATCTTTGCAGAAATTAGCCAAAGGAACTGATCTTCTGAGGCTTCTGTTTTGTTATCTTTGATTATAGGGTAGTACAATGGGTTTGTTTTTCCATTGAGCTGTTATATTGAGTCCTGGAGATCTCATTTTAGCAGTGCTGTTAGTCTAAAAAAGAGACAGCAGGCTCTTGTGGTCTTGAAGCTAAGTAATGCTCCACTATGCTTGTTACTACTTGAATGTAGTATAATCTATCTGCCCAAGGTGGACTTGTTCTCAGTCTGGATTTGCTTGATCAAAAATGTTATGAAGTGTGCTTACATGTAGAGCTTAATACCCCTTGTACCGAGGCAGGAGGGTTAGAGTTCACCTGGTAAGATTTGCAGAGTAAACTTTTATAATTTATGATGGTGTTGTGAGTTTGCCCCAATTATTTCTTAGACCTTCTCACAATTGGTAGGTGAGAATGTAATCCTCTTTTGAGACTGTTTCATTTCAGACTGCAGGGAAGAGATCGCACAGCTGAATTCTCCTGTATGCAAAGATATAGAAAGATAATGAAGCCTATTTCTTATGAGTATATGAAGCTGCTTTATACTGAGTCACAGACCATTAGTCCATCTGGCTTAGTAATGTCTGAAGCAACGGGCAGCAGCTCTCCTGGATTTCAGATGGAGATGTTCCTAACTCTGCCTGGAGATACCAGGGAGTAAATGTGGAACCCTCTCTGTGCAGACAATGTGACCTGCCGCAGAGCTTTGACCCCCTCCCTTAAAGCAAGATGCCATCTTGCTTTTGCTTTGACTAGGATTTACTTTTAACCAGTGCTTAACTGTTGAAGCAGTGCCCACTCCTGTGATACATCCATCATTATCTGTATAAATAGCTAGTTCACAAGATACTTGTCACACTCTGGGTTGCAGAAGCTTGGAACTGAGTGTATACAGGAAATAATGGTGGTATCCAAATAGGTCAGTGGTATTCAGACTGGAGCGTCGCGACGTCCCAGCCTGAGAGCCCTGGTCTCTGTCCCCTTAAGGGGCGGGGGCAGGAGGGAAGGCAGCGTGTGAGGAAGGCACACACCTTCGCGGGGTGTGGGGAGCCCTGCGCGAGTGCCTGCAGGGCTCCCCAGCTGTTTTGAAGTGAAAGTAGAGCAATCACGCTCCACTTCTGCAAAACCGGAAGTGGAGTGCGATCACTCTACTTTCACGTTGAACCAGCTGGGGAGCCCTGCAGGCGCTCGCAGGGCTCCCCACACCCTGCGAAGGCTGCTACAGGGACTGGTGAATGCATCCCAGTTCCTGCAGCCCCGTTAGCTGCCTTCCCCCACCCCTGCTGCCTCTCCCCCTCCCCCACAAAGACTTAGTGGCTCTCAAACTCTCCCAGAGAGTTTGAGAACCACTGAAATAGCTATTGTTATGACTGGCTTTCATTGTCGGGTTTCACTGTTTAATTACTCTCAGCCTTGGAGTACTTGGCAGGGAGCTAAACCTACTTCCTCTACCAGGTACTGAAAGGCTGCCATTCACTCCTTTGGGAAATACTAAGCTGTGGTGTTCGGGGATACCATAGCATTGGATGGTCCCTTTAGCTAAGCCAGCTGGGAACTGACATGGGCAGGATTTTTTCTATAGCAACTAGTGATGAACAAATCCTTCTCAGCTCAGTTTGGAATTGGCGTGGTATCTGCAAGCTTTCTTGGCAATTGTTCAGAGGCAAAAAAGCTCATTTGTTTCCCAGAGTTATCTCCTGACTCAAATGGTTGCTGCAGGCCCACTGATAGTACAGCGTGCATAGTTTTTATCGTAATACTCACCTGAGAACAAGAGAGGGTATTAGATCAGGTTGAGGCATGGTGGCTGCATAGAGCATTTGTAAGACACATTTGAAAAAATGGATGTGAAAAGAGAACGTACTTGCCAAATACAGGCTGCTTGGTTGGGGGGTCTGGTCACATCGCTCATAGCAGTTAACAAGGACTCAATCAAGAGCAAGCTAGTATCTAACTATTTGTTGTGCATCTGCTTGCAAAGCAGCTTGGTTATCCTGAACAGTGAATGCGTAGAAGCTCTGATACACTTTGAGCTGGAGAAAAACTTCTGGGAAAAATGTCACTTGCAGCCTTGCATTATGAGCAATACAAATCTGTATTCCAAACCAAGCAATGTGAAACTCTGAGAATATCTCTAATAGCAGCTTTGTGCCTAATAGCTTTGTGCCCCTTACATCTCTAGGCAGAGATGCATTTTCAGAGTTTTGAAGCTTAATAAATATTTTTTGATTTTTCTCCTAATTCTCTTTAGTTGATTTACATGGGATTCTAAATAGCAATGACAATGACAAATAAGCTTGTAATAATTGTGTCCTTCTATAGACTATAAGTCCATGATTTGGAACTCAAATGTGCAAAGGCAGTGTTAGATAATTAAATATTTCAAAGGAGCTGGAGCTTTCTTTGCAAATTACTAGTTATTGAGAAAAACATTGTTAGTGTTTGATATCCAAGAGTAGTATTTAATGAAGTCAGAGCCTCTGTGCTGCTGTCTGTGAAGTGTGCTGGCAGTCTAGTAAGCCTCAAAAAATCGCAAGAATGGAACTTCTTTAAATGTATTTCAGTCTTTTGGATTGTCAAAATATAATTCCTTAGAACTACAATATGATTTTGAGATGTGAAGTAGTACTTGGAAGACTCTGCAGTAACTCTTAAGTGCTTGAGGTCTGTTGTGTTCTTTGTGATGCATTTCTTTTTTGAGAGTTTTTTCTTTTTAAATTTAATATTATTATAGAACTCCCAGACATGTGATGGACCCACATACTTAAGAATGTTGCCATTTTCCCAGTCTTATGGGATGCCAAAAAATTTGAATCCTAAAACCTGGATCTGGATCCTAGGAATCTGAAATTATTTTTTCAGTGTAATATCCCTCTTTGTAATTTAACATACTTTTTGACATGTGGGTAACTGGAGTGGAAATGTCACAACATAACCTAAGGCTGTAAATCCTATACATTGAACTCAGTGGGGTTTACTATGCATAGGATTGTACAATAGATCTGTGAAAAGGCTCACTGTTTTTAATTTTCCGAATGTCTAACAGTTTGTAAAGAAAAGACTTTGGCAATGAAACATTTTTATTTTGTCTGGTTGCAGTGATTTTATCATGTTTTAATTTTGATTCTTCTTCTGCGCGTTCTGGTTAAGCTTGGGCTCTTTGGATTTTTTGGGGTACAATCCCATATCTGTGATTCTCATTGAAAGGAATAGAGTTGCTCAAGATAACAGTAATGTCTTTAAGATGTTTACTGCTCTTGTCTTGGTTACTCTGTATATCTTTTACGCTATATGTAGAGTGTGTGTGTGTGTGTGTGTGAGAGAGAGAGAGAGAGAGAGAGAGAGAGGGTTTGTTAATGCATGAACAGAGCCTCCTGCCTTTCCTTCGCTATGTCTATCAGTAGGAGCCGATATTTGCTTTTGGGCACAGGGAAAGTTCACTGCTGATTCCAAACAGAGATTCTGACCCTTTGTTGTTGTAGGTTTCCCAGATTCTTGTTCTCAGAGGGATGATCACACCCACTGGTTCTCCTTATCAACCATTTTACAATTGTATGCCACGAATAATTGCACAGGAGAGCAATGGGGCACATAAATCTCCACGGAGTTCACAGCCTGTGCTGTTCATCCAAGTGAGCATGCCTGTGAATTGTAACAAGATCCCCTAACTTTCCAAAAGAAGGTTGAAGGAAATGGCACTATTGAGAGGAGACAAGGCGTGGGGGGCAGGCAGGGATGAAAACATGCTTTCTGGTGGTGAGCAGTCCTTTTCGAGTTCACTGTGCATCAGTTCACATGATGAGTTTACCCAGTGTTGCTGCTTGGAATGGATCTATAATGTACAAGACTCATGTTAGTGTTGTCTGTACGGCCAAAGAATTTTAGTTCATGTATTGTAATTAGCAGATACATCACTTAATTAACAGATTAAAGAAATCTCATTGCTGGCAATACTTTGATCCAAATTAACGCAGCATTTCTCAATTGGTGGGTTGTGACCTGATTTCTGGTGGGTCCCACAGAGCCTCCAATGAAAACGAATGATGAAAAGATCAGATAATCAGTTGCCTCAAGCCCTGAAACTATTCAAAAATCAGATAGCTGCTAACTACCCTGAAAAGAGCTGAGCTCTTGCAGTTTGCAAGTTTGTGTAAATATAGGGAGATGCATGTTTGAGCGTCTTTTTTCTGGTGTTTTTTTTTTTTCCCAAGCCTGTCAGTGACACAGTTGGGGGCAGGTGAAGGCTGCTTGTGTAACTAAACCCCTCAAGTTTTCAAGCCTTCATTCAGGCTGCCTCATTACGAGAAATGGATCAAGTTTTTTGTAAATAAATAAATAAATAAATAAATAAAATATTACATGTATTTAAATAAAAATATTATTTCTTTCTAGATCACATTTTTTTTAAAGTTTCATAAAGCTAGGTGGGTCCTGATAGAGTGTAATTTTAAAAAGTGGGTCCTGGTGCTAGAACGTTTGAGAACCATTGATCAAACACAAATAACAAATGTATTGTTCTGGAAAACCATCTTCAGTAGCATATTTCTGGAATCATGAGCATCCATTTGGACACCCCTTATCCTCAGATGCCCTCATGGTGTTCTAGGGGGTGGGTTTTCTGTGAGCAAATGTTTTTAGCATCTATGGTGGTGAAAAACTAGCCACTAAGAATTTTTTGTTCATCAGCATGGTGTGTGTGAGAAGATTGACAGTGCCCTGCAGTTATTTGCATCTGAAGATAACTTTTATGAAGGGTTGGTGACACTCATTCATGTGGAGAGTTGGTGTAGTTAGGATCACGGCTGCAGTGGGTGAAGGTCCTCATCTAGATTGCACTGCAAAGAGAGATGGGAAGCCAATATTATTGGAAAGTTCATTACTAAGTGGCCAGGAGACCACCTTTTTGATGAGCCGGTAGTAGAGAGATCTTCAGTGCCATTACTGTATCAGGCCTGCCACATGCTTGATGACATCCTTTGTAGCTTTTGCAGGCATGTGATGATTACTTCCAGGATCCATAAGCAAATTAGTAAATAGAAATGAGGGGATTGAAATGACTTGTCCCAGGCAGCAATGTCATGCTTTTGAGCTTTGCAATGTTTGCTTATCTCTGCAATACCCCACACTTGGCAAATGTTATGATTCGTTGTGGTACATATAGGGAACAGCAGTCAAGGCAGAAGGAGAAGAAAGCAAACTTGAGCAAGAATACTTCCTTATCTGAAAAATGGTTTTATCTTATCCTCTGGCTCTTCAGGCCTGGAGTTAAATACAGGGGCCATGCAGTTGGAGCTGGAGTGATGAGTGAAGCATCACGGTTGATTCTCTGGGAATTTAGCACTTTAAATGGATTAGGTCTAAAAATATCTCTTGCCTGGGATTGCAGTGGATCAGGAAGTGTTTGAAATGGCTGACTTTTGTTAGGTTTGTTCATTTGCAATGTGTATTGCAGTAAATAGAGCACTCGTTTTAACTTGTCATGGACATTTCTGCAGGTAGGAATGCTAATATTTTTGAGGTTAATTGGTGGAAGGGGGAGCTGGACAAATCTCAGGTATCTGGAGTTTTGCATCTGGCACCATGAATCTGAAGTATTGTTTCAGTTCTGCCCAGAACTGATGCCTCACATCTGCCTGCTAGAAATGTGATCATGGCAGGTACTTAGGATAGGAAATACCCCCCACCCCAGCCCTTTAGTTCCGTGCCTAGTTTCTTTTAAGTGCTTAATAATTAATTGGCATGATCCAGGCAAAATTAAGAATGTTGAATGCCCATTGATTTCAATGGGAGGCTTAAGTAAGCCCAGCTCTCCCACTGGAATCAATGGGTTTAAAAAATCCTTAACTTTTCTTGAATCATGGTCAATAAAGATTCCCAATATAATGTATGTATTATAAGTGCTAGGTTATTTTATACCTTCTTAACCTACATAAAAAAGCATGTGAAGAAGTTAGAAAGAAAATCCACCCACCCCGTCTGTTACCAAAAAGGCTGTTTTGTTTAGGGGAATTATTTATATTAGCCTTCTGGAAACTTTTGGGACCATAGGCTGGATACAAGACAGCGTAGAGCAAAGAAATCCCTTGTTTAGCTTAATGAGGAGATTGGGAGAAAGGTAACTTTCAATCAAAGGATTATATTTTTATTGCAAAAATACACAAAGGTAAAACATAATAGACATGGAGAATCGATAAGTATAGATTTCTAGTACTGGTCTGGTGTACCTAACTAGTGGTGGATGCGTGTGCTGTGTATTTTGGGTGCATCCGAAAAAGAATCAGAAATGGACAGGAAGTAGGGAGGTATTATAGGGGTTCCTTAATCTGCTAAACCCAGTTGCTGACTAAAGATGGGGGAGCAGGGAGGAATAGGTAGGGAAGAAGGGGGGAAGTTTAGACGCAACAATATATTTACCTGTCCGGGGGGGGGGGAGTTGGAGGAAGAGTCTGGCCACTCCGGCTGGTGGGCAGTCAGAGAGAGAGCCCATGTGCTCTGAGTTCTCTCTTATAAGATTTGTCTTGGACCTGGAAGTTGATCTAAACTGACCGGAAGTATCCCAGAGCTGTGGGCATGCTCAGTAACACACAATGGTACACGTGGAGTATGTAAAGAAAAGGTGGAAGGGTCCAGAACTCAGTTATCAGCAAAAGCTTGGCTCTGGGGGAGGGAGGCAATTTGCATAAGGTGCTTAAGAGTGTTAAAGCTACAACAAAAGAACAATAGACTTCCTCCTCCATAGGTGCATGCTTGTTTTGCATAATCAGGAGACACAGTGATTAGGTTATACATTGACCTGCAAGGAATTGGGGGTTTGTGTAATTCATGTGTTTGTAGCTTGGCCATGGCCCTTAGAAACATGTGCTGGGGGAGGAGTGGCCTGCTTGCTTGGTCTGTATAGTACAAGATACATAACTAGATATAAAAACACAACTTGGAAGGGAAAAAGGGGATTTTCACGTAACACGTCCTGTTCATTTCTTCAATTTCTGAAGTCCATTTTAGGAAGTCTGTTGTTCCAAAACATTGGAAGAAGCTTGCTGTTGAAAGTCCACTTTGAATACAGGGGAATGAGCCCATGTTGTGATTTTTTTTGGGGTGGAGTTTCAAGACTGGACATGAAGACTCTATATCTTATGACAGTTCCTTCCTGTTGAAGCAGTTTTTAATTCTAGAGGAGTAATTGTGAATCCATATGGCTTCATAATATGTTATGTGAATGGACTGTTGGGATTCCTTGGGTGTGGTTTCAGCTATAGATGATTCAGAAGGCATTGTAAATCTGTAGTTGTGGTTGGTCAGTAGGTGACCACATCAACTTGGTTATTCAAAATGCTCCACAATAGTTCTCATTGATATATTACAATGGACCAATGGTGTACATCAGGGGTGCTCACACTTTTTTTGGCTCGAGAGCTACTTTGAAACCCAGCAAGGCCCGGAGATCTACCAGAGTTTTTTTACAATGTTCGCGCCATCATAACATATAACATTTATGTGTACAATGTATGTTGGTGTACCTTGAGCCCCACTGAGTATAATAGGACTTACTCCTGAGTAGACATGCCTAGGATTAGGCTGTGGGGCTGCAATCCTAGCCACACTTACCTGGGAGTAAGCCCCATTGAGTACAATGGGCCTTACTCCCGGCGTTTCCTCCCAGAGGCACCTGAAGGGCGGGGTCGGCACTCCGCGATCTACTCATTTTGCCTCGCGATCTACCGGTAGATCACGATCCACCTATTGAGCACCCCTGGTGTACATCTTATGGTCGGTCACAAAGGTTAAGAGGAACTAAATAAAGGTGCAACAGAACGAGGGAGAGATACCGGTTGTCATTGTTGCTTGGATTTGAGGGGCATTGTTGTCAGGATCAAGAGGCAGAAGACACAAAGACCATGAGAGGATGTTGTGGCTAAACCACTGAAGCAATTGAAGGAAGTCTTTCCTAGAAACCATTTCTGAAAAGGAAACCAGGAGCTGACTGCTTGGTGGTGTCTTTGGATGGTGGTTCAGCCAGGAACAAGCATATCCTGTGGCTTTTGGTGTGAGGACCTGACAGAAGAGTTCATGTCGTCTCCGGAACCCTGCTGAAGTGTGGAGTCAGTCTTCTTTCTTGGAAAGCTCTCCAGTGTGCATGTGTGACTTGGATTGGGGGGATATTGACTATCTACAGTACGTTACTTCAAGGTTGATATTGTCACGGTGTCTAGAGCTGGTATTAGACCAACCTTATATAACCAATGGAATAGCTAAGCAAATAAATTATTTATTTTAATAAATAAGGTTTGCTTTTGCTATGTTGGCAACCTTCAGTCTCGAAAGACTATAGTATCGCACTCTGAATGGTGGTTCTGGAACAGTGTCTAGTGTGGCTGAAAAGGCCGATTTGGGAGTGGCAATCCCTTCCACACCGGGAGCAAGTGCAGTCTGTCCCTGGTCTGTCTCCCTGGCTGTGGGCCTTCCTTCTTGCCTCTTAGCCTCAGACTGTTGGCCAAGTGTCTCTTCAAACTGGGAAAGGCCATGCTGCACAGCCTGCCTCCAAGCGGGCCGCACAGAGGCCAGGGTTTCCCACCTGTTGAGGTCCACTCCTAAGGCCTTCAGATCCCTCTTGCAGATGTCCTTGTATCACAGCTGTGGTCTACCTGTAGGGTGCTTTCTTTGCACGAGTTCTCCATAGAGGAGATCCTTTGGGATCCATCCATCATCCATTCTCACGACATGACCGAGCCAATGCAGGCATCTCTGTTTCAGCAGTGCATACATGCTAGGGATTCCAACTCGTTCCAGGACTGTGTTGTTTGGAACTTTGTCCTGCCAGGTGATGCCGAGGATGCATCGGAGGCAGCGCATGTGGAAAGCATTCAGTTTCCTCTCCTGTTGTGAGCGAAGAGTTCAGTTTTGCTAGTTCAGTTTAATATTGTGTTGTCTGATCACTCTTATATCTGTATCTTACCTCATCAGTGAGTGGAAAAGGTGGAGATTTTCATAGGAGTCCCTCCATCATTATTTAAAAAAAAAAAAAAAATTCCTTGCATGTGAATAAAGCAATTGGATGCTTCTAGTTATGTTGGTTTAAAGATCAATATGAGGGGTTTAAGAGATGGGCAGGAGGCACTTTCTGCTTGGACTGACTGTTTAGGTTATCCCTATCCAGAAATCCTCCCCCCCCCCCCACACATGTCACAATAGCCTATTGAAACAACTGTGCAAAGATGTCACTTCTGGGTCGAGCTAGGTCTTGTCCCTCAGTAGGAACCAACTGTATTCACTGCTCTTGACTCCTGATCCCTGGCTCAAATCAAGACCAGTGAATGCAGTGGGTTCCAAGGCCATTTCCCCTCCTGAGCAGGAAAGTGTCATTTGCCTTCCTGGTCAGGAAGAGTCAATGACCTGTCTGGGTGGTTGGAGTTACGCAGGAGCCCAGAGTCTCTTTGCTGCCCAGGGAGCGCTCTGATGTGGAGCTTGCATAGTTCACTGCAAAGGGCAGCAGCAGCAGCTTCTGATGCATGCATTAAAAATGGGGGATGGTTACCAAATACTACAGGAGACCATGGCATTCTTTATGGGGCTCTAGGTCCTTAACCGTTTATCACCCAGGAAGAGAGAGCAGCAGCAGCAAAGTTCTAAATAGTGGTGTGATGCATGAATCAAGTGTTTGTGCAAGACCACTAGGCTGTCTAGTGAGATATGTTTTCTTGTTCAAGCTTCTTTGAACTAAGTGGCATAAGGCTGTATGTAGTGTTGCTGTCATGGCCAGGCTGGGCAGTGTGGGTGGTCATGTCTGAGGCCTGGCTGGCAAGGCTGTTCACATTTGTACGTTGTTTCAAGCGCAGCACCTATTGAGTTAAGGCACTGATGATCTGGAAGGATTTATATTGTGTTTTGTTTTGTTTTGTTTTGTTTTTTTTGGAGCAGACACTTGGTATCAGGTAAGGATTAGGAATTTGCATTCCTTGTGCTTTTAGGGAATGCACAAATTTTCCTTCCCCGTCTCTTCAATCATATTATGAGCTTAAACTGTCAGATAAGCTGCTTTGTTCAAAATGAGGCACTTGCTTCTCAGTCCATTGTGCAAAGACATCATTAATCCTAAAATGTTAGCAGAGGCTATGAGGTATCAATACTATTTCATAAAAAAAAAAATCAAAGAAGTTAAAAGAAACATGGAAGGGAATGCTAGGAAGGTGATTGTGGGAACAGGGAATTGGGAATGTGGAAGTATGAAAGCCACTCATGATTCATGCTGAGTACAGAATATTTTTGTTTATATTTGATGGAAACTATATTTGAAGGGCTAATTTTGTGCAATTATCCTGTTTCAGGGCCCAGTCATATCCAACTTTCCAGCGCTGGTGCAGCTGTGATGCAGCTGTACCTTACAAATATTCCCTTACCTTTAAGAGGTTTCTATGACCTCCCCCCACTGCAGGACATGGTGCCTGCCCCATTGGCACAGTGGCATCAGTGCTGGAAAGTTGGATAGGATTGGGCCCTCAGTCTCTGATTTGCTTGTGCTTTCACTATCAGGTGCTTGTTTCTGAGTACAGGTGAATACCCTAGAAGACAATAGTGTATACAATGTAAAAAAAAATAAAGCTGCTGCAGAGCCCCCAGTTGAATCAGAGTCACAATGCTGGGTTGTATGTGTCCTAACCCTTCCAACCCATGTTTTTTTCCTGTTCTGAATTATTCTCCTGTTTGGTTTGCTGAGCAAAATGTATGGTTATCTGGATACCTTTCAGCCTGGTTGAGGTTGTTTGTCACTAGTGTGCTTTTCACTAGTTAATAAAAAGATTTGCCTTATGTCATTGTTGTCTCTAGAAATGAGATGAAACTCTAGGATGCTGGAGCAATAGCAGATTAAGCTAAGAGTGATTCTTTTGTCTTGAACATTTTTTGCGTGTGGGTCTGTGATGTGCCAAATCTGCTGCAGATGCTTCAAAGAAATACATTGAACAGGTCACCTGATAGGTCATTCACCACCTTCTTAGCTTTGACTTCCTTTGATTTCTGTTGCTAAAAAAGAACTGTCTCTCCTGAAATGTTTCATGGGGTATTCCATTGCATCAAACCACTTTAAATCTGAAGTTTCAAGGTGACCATACCTATTGATTGTGGGAAAGTTTTTTGTGTTATATCTTTACAGAGATGTTTGACAAAGCCAAATTGGAACTGTTGTTTTTGGTAAGACGACACTTGGTAGCTGTTGGTCCTTTAACTGACAAATCCAGGCAAGCACAAATTTTCTGGCTTGGTATGGGAAGTACATTTCATGGTCTTTGCAAGGTACTCAGAGTAGGTGCATTTCAGTTTGACTCTGAGTTCATAATGGATTCTGCATGTTGCTTGTGGTCTGTTGAAGTATCATGCAGGTCATTTCTTGAACTTCCCTTTGCTGGAAATAGAGTTTTATAACTCTCTAGTTTTCTAGCAGTGGGAGAGATTTTGGCAGTGATGCATCTTGTTTTGTGACAATTCCCTGTTTCTGACACCCACCAGAATTCTTAGGCATTCCAAACTATTCTGCAAAACTCTTCATCTCTTTTGGGCTATACAGTATTTTCAAACTGAGACTTTCCCGTTACAGTATTTGCTTCCTGTTGTCCTTTGCCTCTCCAGAAGATGAATGAAGTTTTCCTCTTCTGAACGTCACAAAAATGGGCTTTTGCAAGTGCTTCTTATGGGAAATACCATCATACAGTATTTCCCTGATTGGTCCTGTCCTAATCAGAGCCCAGACTGATCCTGTCTCTCCAGAGTTGGGGCATAGGAAGTACCATGATGACGACACTCCTCCTGAACCAACAAACCCTACTTTTGTTGGTTGCCCCCAAAAGTTGCTTTTCAAACCCATCAGAATTTTGTGTGAACACTGGCTAATGTCATTCTTTTAGGAGCCTGGGGGCTCCTGCTGACATTGGATCATTGTTGTCTGCAAGGATTTTCTGTTGTACCTTAATAGAGGGTAGCTTTATGTGTGTCTCTGTATTCTGCCCTTCCATTGTTTTGGAAGCTTGCTCATCATCCAGAGCCCCATACACAGAAGGAAACACTGCATTGGGTGGTCACTGGTTACAATTTAGAAACTACCTGTGCATTCGGATACTTTCCCGTTGCCTTCCTCTTCTTGCTGGAGTTCTGATTGGCCTGGCTTGCTAATGAACTGGAAAGAGCATTCAGCATTCAGGAGCACTACTTCTTTATGCACCTTGGATGACTTTAGACTCTCTGAAGTGACTTCCTGTTATGAGTCTGGGTGAGACTGGCCAACAAGGACCACAGAGAAAGCAAGAGAAGTTTTGGGTGGTTGAATGAGTTGCACCACTTAGTAGTCAATGGCTGTATGTCCCTGAATCCTTCCTTGTCTCATAGAAATGTACACTTAGCCCAAAACTTGTGTTGTGTGTGCTCGTTTTTTCCCCACTTCATCCATGAGACCAGAATACTGCCTTCATCAAAATTTCAGGGTCCTGAGAATCCGGTAGCTGAGAATGCTCCAAAGTAGACCCTACAGCAACACATGATTAATTGTAGAGCCATGGCTGACAACCAACTCTTGCTGTATTCTTTTGGCACTTCTGAGCATTAAGGACCATTTGGTGTATCTGCTGATACTTCATTCTTTTCTTGAGGTTTGAAACATGCAAATTTACATTAAATTCACAATTGTTCCTCTGGCATTCTGTATACAAATGCAATTTCTCCTCTAGCCCTTGGGAACAACATGAACTCCCTCCAGGAAGCACAGCCAAGTCTGTTGTCTCCCTTTTGTTTTGATCTTTAATGCCATTTAATTTTTTCATAAGCGTTGGAAGAATATGATGATTTAAAAGGCTGACAATTGGCTGACAATCATTGCTTTGAAATATCATGATTGCTATACAGTTATTGGAGGAACCTGCAAAATTGCCTGTTGTGTGCATTTTTCTTTTCTTCCTTAAAAAATAGCACACAATATTGTTTTTTTGTGGAAAGAGAGAGAGGGGGGATTTGGAAAATGGAGAATATTCAAACCGATGAAGAGCTTTTTTAAATTTTCACTCTTATTTTTTATTTCTAACTCTTTTGAGTTTGTATTTGTTAATTTTTGGTATTTCAAAATAAAAAAAAATACATTTTTTTTTTTAAAAATCTGATGAAGTGCTTTACATCTCTTGAGCCTGGTTTGTCTGCATACTCTTAAAAAGAGATCTAAGGACTATGCAAAAATTTCAGTATCTGTGTGGAAGCGGCCTCAGGTTTCCTAAAAGTTTTCGTACCTATTAGGTTGACACAGTGTTTCTGGCTTGGGCAGCCCCTTCTGTTACTGATACCCTTTTTAACAAGAGGCGCCTGTTTGTAATGAGGTCCAGTATTGTGAGTCATTTGAACTAGATGCTTAGATCATCTTCTGTGCAAAGAATTGGGAATAGCCTCATTCTCAGGGGCTGGTTGGTGGCCAAAGGGCTGCTGCTTGAATCTTTGGGCTTATCACAAACCCAAACGTAAATGGGTCTCAAGAGGAGAAATTAAGTGGAGCGTATCTTGGCCTATTTGGTTTGTTCTATTGAAATCATCAATCAGGAGTGATGGCTGTAATGGGCGGGGACATGTTGGGGACGAATGGAAGGTTTGTTTTCCAGAACAGAAGGTGGCATGCCATTTATTATCTGACATTCATAGGGATTGATGGGGGAGGGGAAAGGAAGAACCAGATGGAAAGCATTCTTGACCAGAAAATTTTGGAGGGCTGTCTACAGTTTAAAAAAAAGTCTCCATCATTACCAACTGAAATGAATTTTTGAGTTAATGGTGTCTGACTCAGTAGGAACTGCCATTAATTGTTTAATGCATGTAGCTGTTTACAATAGAGATCTGTGCACAGCTGATGTGTTCTTGTTTTTTGAGGGAGGGGACTTGGCTGTATGTATTTTAAAGGTTATTTATGAAATAAAGGAGTTATTTGTGGTGATTTGTAGGTTTCCTCCTAGTTGAAGGAGGAATAGAACCATTCAATTTGTATAAAACCAAACTCTATTGGGGTACTCTCCTGTTTCTGCTAAAGTGTTTTATCTGTTCAGCTCTTTATAAAAGACCTTGATGCTAAATGATTAAAAACTGCTTTTACGCCACCCTGTTTGTGTAATGGTAAAAGGAATAGGGCCAAATATCTCCACTGTGCATGGACAGCAGCTTAAAGATAATATATAACACTAGGTAGGAAAGGGACAACCAAGTCCATGAGGATATCAGCATGGCTTATGAGTGGAGCCAAAGAAGCAATAAAAGGCAAGAGGACCTATTTTTTATGGATTGGTAACTGTTTAAAGAACAGAAAACAGAGAATAGGAATAAAAGGGTACTTTTCACAGTGAAATGAAGGACGAAGTGGGGTCCATCTTGGGACTGGTACTTTTTAACTTGTTTATAAATTACCTGGTGTTTAGGAGTATAAACAGCAAGTTGGCCAAGTTTGCATATGAGACCAAAACTATTCAGGGTGTTTAGAAGCAAAGCAACTTGTGACATGCTTCAGAAGGACCTCTCCAAAGTGGTGAATAGACAATCTAATGTTTATTTGAGGTCTTATGTTAGTTAATACTGACGCATAATGGGACAAAAAAGCCCCAGGGTCTTTTTTTTTTTAACTGTACCTGAGAAGTACATGGATGACTGCTGCCCTTCAATTTTATTCCATTGGCTATTTCAACTAGATGTTTCTTGAGTGAAATCAAAGTGCCTTAACAGTTCTTATGGGAGATACAAGAGAGAAACGGGGCTTCTTGCTCAACTGATTTAGGCTTGTGGAGTCCAGATGTTTAGTTGTTCTTCTACAGTGGGGGTTGTGTCCCTCCTTCTCCTTGCAAGAAACATTCAAGCATCAAGTGTGTATTCAAATAAGGACCAGTTGTCTGTCATGACATCTCATATTAGGATATTTTAAAAAGAGCTGTCTTATTGTGTGTAGAGTTTTTATCACCAACTTGTGTGTTCCTGGGTTTTGAATTGACCCTTTTGGTTTCTCCTTCGTTGGGAAAGTTGTTGCTTCATATTTTTGAGTCTGAGAAATGAAGCTCATAGCTGGATATTTCCAGTGGCTTTCTCACTGGAAACCTTTTCCAGAAAGCAGTGAAAGTGAAATGGGATGAAAGTTATGGATTTGGAGCTCATCCATGTTCATCACTGAGAGAGGATAGCAGCATTTAATACCAGTGCTGTGCAAAGGCTTCCTGACACCTTCTGAGAGGCAGTGGTTCTCAGACTTTTAGCCCTGGGACCTACTTTTTAGGAGAAACTGTCAGGACTCACTGGAGGTGATGTCGTTACTAGGAGTGACATCATCAAACAGGAAAATATTTAACAATCCTAGGCTACAATCCTACCCACACTTACCCAGTAGTAAGTCCCATTGACTATCATTGTTAAAAACATATGCATAGTAGTCTGTTAAAAGTACAGATGTGTAGCATTTCCCCAAATGCAGTCACATACTAGGGTAGCATCAAATCTAATATATTAAAAATAGAATATTGAAATGAATGGTGACTCACCTGAAATTGGCTCGCGACCCACCTAATGGGTCCTGGCCCATAGATTGAGAAACACTGTGCTAGGGCATTGCACTTTCTTTCATCCCCTTCTGGGTAAGGCAGGTAGCCCCACAATGGGGGTATTCAATTCTGTGGCAACCCTTGGACTGCCGTGGAATCAAGAGACTTCGTGTTGGGTCCACAGCCTGACACAAAGGTTCTGGATGCGGAGGAGCAGAGCTCCTCTGGTCCCGCCTCCCTTCTGCTCCCTCCCCTGGCGCGCCTCCTCCCTGCCCCGGAATCTCTCCTCCCCACCTCCCCCACAACCCCCTACCTTTCCACCACCCAGTGGTTTGGGCAGCTGCACTGGCAGAGCAGTGGCGGTCCACCGGCACTAGCCTAGCACTGGCCGTTTGTGCGCTAGCACCGGCACTAGAGTGGCGTTGAGGGCTGTAGTTATGCCTTACAGCACGTTTGTGATACTCATTGCTGGCGCAGGACTAGCAGTAAGAGCTCAAGAATGGGCTCTGTATCTTCATTTTACAATCCTTTTAGCATTTTTTCTTATAAATTGCATGAAAAGTACAGAGCATATGTGTTAACACTGGACTAAAGGGAATAAATCTGGTCTCTTCCTGTTTATAACAGATACATCATCTTTGGTTTTTGTGTGTGTGATTGAAAGGCTTTACAAAGCCACATTCTCATCCTTCTGTATTACATATTTTTCCTTGTCTGATGGCTATTGATTTTTAATTTCTACAGTTAGGATGAACTTTTCTCATTTTATGTGGGAAGGAAAGATGACAGTGGTCTCTCTCTCTTCTTCTGTTTCTCTCCTTTATGTTTTTTCAGTGAAAATTTGGGGTGGAGATAAAAAGGAAAAACAAGACAGGGACCCAACAAGATAATGCAGTTATTTCCAGTTCAAAGCTAGGCAGGTCCTCTGTGAGCCTTGTCTAATTCATTATAGATTACTCCTTTAGAATTAGAAAACTGTGTTATAAATCATGATGTCATTTCCAACTAATCAAATTCAGGCGAAGAGCTTTTGAATTCCCATGAGAGTCGGACCATCGGAGGCAGCTGTGTCCTAGGCATCTGAGTCTGGAAGGGAGGGGCAGCTATCCTTGTAACCTGAAGAAAGGTCTCCGCTTCAGCCTGCCTTATTTCTCACAGAGGAAAACAAAAGAAGCTGGTCATGATGAAAAAAGCCAGCCCCCCAAAAAAGCCTTGAGAAAATGGTGCAATGTCTTGAAGGTGTGAACCCTTCGGAAAAGGGTCTTGCATGTCACAATTCTCCATGAGGGGAGGAGCACCACAGCTTTCACGATGGAGCATTTGCTCCCTCAAACAAAAGATAAATTGAATTGGAGAATAGAACAAAATGTCTTCCTCAGAAACAAAGAATAGTCCAGCTCAACCTGGTAGAAGGGGATGTATTACTGTGTGCTAGTTATGAAGAGCAAACCCCTCCTACTGGTAAACAAAGGGAGGACCCCAGGATATAGTTCCAAATGTACCACTTGGGGTTGCATGAAATTGGTCCGAGTGCTCAATTATATAGCTAGTGAGGAATTGGAGAAAAAGAGCCAGTGGAATAGAAAGCATTTCTATGGAGACGGTAAATTCAGTGGCTGTCGTATGCAATGAGCAGACTGTAAAAGATGTTAGTGCGCTGCTCGTGTGTGTGTGTCTGTAATGCTGGATGCATGCAAAATATTTTAGTGAGGGCTCTTTTTCTCTGAAAATGATTATCTGTTTGTTCTTTGCAAATTACTGAGCTTCTACCCATTGTGTTTCGCAACTGCATGATTTAAAAAAATGCAATGGCCTCCAAGGAATTGATTACTTAAATTAAAGGTGATGCAATGTGGGGCAAACTATATGGCAGGCTGAAGATTGGCAGAGGGCAACACACATGGGTAATAATTGAGTTCTCCCTGCAGAATTTGACCATTGCTGCCTAATGCAATAACATGGTTTTGTCATCTTAGAGCAGAGTTTCTCAAGGTTTGTCTTCCTCCATACCGCTTCATATGGTCCACCTGTTTCAAGTACTACCAGAAGTAACTGGTGATGATATCATCTCCAGTTACTTCTGGTTTGGGAGGCCATATGTGACGTGACAAACACCAGTAAGAGGTTCAACATGGATGGGAGGGCTTTTTTGAGTGCAGCTTGCTTTGAAGTTCTGTTCACTAAGCGGAGCCTCCTACCACTGTTTGTTGTGTTGCATTCCTGGTCTTGCTGCTGAGCAGCAGGTGTCCAGGGGTCCTGCGAGTACCACCAGACACCAGCTCAAGTACCGCTGGTGGTACCCATACCACTGTTTGAGAAACACTGTCTTGGAGAAGTTCTTTGTGCTTAAGTTCGCACTATAATGTAAGGATTGCTGATACAGGCTTTTGTATGGAAACAGTGAGGTGGGTTTCTCTGTTTTCAAACGTTGGGAGCACAGAAGGAAAATTATTGAACAGGAGGATGTCTCGGATTTGCCAATGGTTTAAAGGCATGTCACACTCTCCCTGCTGAGTTTACCTGACTTTCCTTCTCTTCCTCTGCTAATTAAGCTTGGAAGAGTGAGTGCTTCATTAAGCATTACTGCCATTATGTTGCAGTGAGTTTCCACAGTGGCATGTTATGGTGCCTGCGAATTTGGAGGCTTTTTTCCTCCTCTCTCCTAGACATGCACAGCTGTTGCTGCCTTTGCTGTGCTGCACGTACCCAGCTTGGGGAACACAGCACAGCACTGTGGTAGATGCCAGTCATGTCTTGAAGTGCTGCCCTGGGCCTTAAAGCTATTCTTGTGACAGTGGGAACTAGTAGATGTATATGTGCCCTGCCTTTACCCTCATGCAAGAGAGGTTGCTCACAACAGTTTGACTTATTTATAGAATTGTGCCCTGCCTTTTGATCAAAATGATCTCTGGTAAGGGTGGGGGCAGCTTGCAATATCAATAGAAGAGAATTGGGAGTCCCTTAGTTTTCTGGCTAATGTTTCTATACTTGCTTCTGGAGAAGAGGGTTAGGTAGAAGTGGGGAGTCTGCCACTTGTTTGCTCACCTAGTGGGGGGAGTATGGAAGTGGCTAATGTGGTTGCAATAGGTTGATTACCACAGTCAGGTGGTCGTGAGAGAAAAACGTGAGTCTTGTACTTGCTCTTTCTTGTGGAACATCCTGCCCTGTGAGGTTCAGGGCACAATCCTAACCAACTTTCCAGCACTGACCTAGCCGCAATGCAGCCCCAAGGTAAGGTAACAAACATGCCCTTACCTTGAGGATGCCCCCTTGACTGCCTCTCCACTGCAGGATGCCACATTGGCACAGCTATGCCAGTGCTGGAAAGTTGATTAGGATTGCACCCTCAGTGTATCCCCTCCCTGTCTCTGTTCCAGTGCCAGATCACCAGATTTTTCTGGCAGGCCTTCACATCATTACTGGGAACATTGGCTGGCTCTGATCCTCCCATTTTTCTGACTTTCTGTTGTTGCATTGTGTTTATACTTTTAAAATTATTATTATTATTATTATTATTATTATTATTATTATTATTATTATTATTATTATTATTATTATTATTAATAATAATAATAATAATAATAATATTATAGAAACAGCCTGGCTAGCTGATATTGCAATTCCTAGAGATGCCAAAGATCTCTGAAAAAATGGCAAACTGCAGGGATGTGGCCACTGAAATCACACAATTATGGACAAAACATACCAGAGTGGTCCCCATTGGCATCGGGGCACTTGGAATAATCTGAAAAGTTTTGTTAATTACTGAAATAATGCAATCAAACGGCGCTTTTAGGAATATCGTACATATTGCTCCGATACTCAGTTGATACTTAGGCTGAGTCCTCAATCCTAACCAATTTTCCGGCACTGACATAAGGGCAGTGCAACTCCTAAGTAAGGGAACAAACATTGCCTTACCTTGACGAGGCCTCCGTGACTGCCTGCCTACTATAGGATGCAGCACATGCCCCACTGGCACAGCTATGCCAGTGCTGGAAAGTTGGTTAGGATTGCAACCTGATACTTGTATGAGATGCTTAACACCAGTGTTAACAACTGTGTTTCATGTAGTTTGGAATTGTAATAATGCTGTAAACTGCTTTGAAATTATTCTGTGAAGTGAAAAGGGGTATAAAAATTTAATATGTAAATACATATATCCTTTTCTCTTCAGTAGTCAGACTGACTTGGACATACCTTAGCTTAGATTCTTCACTTTGCTCCCTAACAATAATCTCCCCTTTCTTGCTTGGCATACAGTGTGCCTGGTAGATGTTAGCCTATTGCCAGAATCGGACCTGCATTTTTTGGGGGGTGTATCGTAACAGTTCTGTCATCATTTGTTTAATCAGTGATCTGTTGATTAAACAGACGTAATATACAAAAGCCCACTGATCCTATATTATTGTGTCTCATTCTGTCACTAGTGTGGAGTTAATTTTTTTAAAAGGAAAAAATGTTTATTGTCCTAATTGCAGTTCATTATCTCCGTTCTGATGAGGTAAAGGTTTAAGGCAGTCCCATGAGACAGCGACTTATAACAGAAATCATCCTGCATGTTATTTTGGAATCGGCAGCTTCTCTCCTGAGTCTGTCTCAATTAATGAGCTTACGTAAGCCACAGATATTGTAGCAAAGCGATTGGTCTTTAAGCAAGATAATTGTTGAATTGTATTGTTGTGGTAACTCAACCCCCCCCTTCCCTTTTTCCTTTTGACAAAGATTACACTTCCAGCTACCCTATTCTTTTTGTCTTCTCTGTTTTGTTTTGTTTAATGCAGAGAAGGGAGAGTGTAAAAGTGGGATTTAAAATGTATGCTAAATTATTCAAATTCTAATGATGCCCACTTGGGATCCAAGATGAAAGGCATGACAATGTTTGTCCTCACTTTATTGCCTCAGACCAAGAGAGTCTGTCTTTAGCATCCTGCAGAATGTTACACTTAAAATAACCCCCCCAAAACAAACAAAAAAACACAACACAACACAACACAACACAACACAACACAACACAACACAACACAACACAACACAACACAACACAACACAACACAACACAACACAACACAACACAACACAACACAACACAACACAACACAACACAACACAACACAACACAACACAACACAACACAACACAACACAACACAACACAACACAACACAACACAACACAACACAACACAACACAACACTTTTGGGGTTGAAATGGAATCAGAACTGACTAAATATTGTTTTTTAAATCTTCCTTCCCTCCACCCCAGGAGTAAAAAAAGAAAACAGAAGTTGTTTCTGGTTTTAAGGGTGAGATTTAAATCAGTATAAAAAATTTAAATCAGTACAAAAAGGCTCACAGGGGTGGGAGAGGGCAGCAGGAAGGAGCGGTGGTGGGGAAGGGGCATTTCTGGGTCGGGGAGAGGGTGGCCCAGGGGGTGGATCAGGCCTGGGAGGGTGTGGGACTGGCTGTGGCAGTGCAGGCCAAATTCCAACCTCCATCTTCAGGCCGAGCGGCATTACTCGGGCCTCTTGGTTTTGTGCTCGTGAAATCACAGGCGCAGATCTGAGTAGCCCCAAAGGGTTGCTTGTGGTCTTGCTTGGGGTAAATCCCCTTACTCCAAGTTGCACCCTGGGCTGCACCAAATCTACACTGGATACGGTCGCCCTGCCTGTTCCAGCACAGGTTAGAATTGTGCCCTTAGACCAGGCATTTTCAACCACCATGCCGTGGCATACTGGTGTGCTGCGAGTGGTCCACAGGTGTGCCACAGGAATTTGGGGGAAAGTCATTTATTAATAGGGCCAATAGGAGGTGTGAGCCCCCACTGGCAGCATGGTGTGCCTTGTAAATTGTCAAAAACCTGGTGGTGTGCCTCGACCGTTTTAGTGCCTTTTCAGTGTGCCATGAGATGAAAAGGTTGACAATCACTGCCTTAGACATTGACTTGTGCTTGTATATGCAGGTTAGTTCAATGCACAGGTGCAAAAGGTAACTGGTTGTGCCCCCTGAGTATCCAATTTGCACCTGATGCTTATTGGAAGACCTCAGGGTTGTAGTCAAGAACCTAAATTGAAAAAATGTAGTAGATCGCCCACACTGAGTCTGCCCATCCTGCACCATCTTTTGGGCTAATTTTGTGAGCTGCTGCACAGGCAAATAAGATGTTAAAGTTGGGTGGGGGGGATGGGGGAGCCAGTCATATTGTATTGGTGCAGCAGTTATGCTAGCAACGGCCTTTTTATGGTTGTGACAGAAGACAGAGGTTGCCATCTTTTTCTTCTGATCCTGCTCCTCCACTTATAGTCACCTTGACACACCAGAACTAAGTGGGACAAGCTTTTCTGGGAGTCGAGATAAACAGTAATGGGATAAGCTTCACCTGTTTGGTGTTTGCCTGTCAGACTGCTGTTGGAGGTATAGGAGCAGAGCCAGAAGAAGGTTTACGTGGGGAAAAAACCCAGTCCCTCCAGTATGAGCTTTGAAAGCAGTCACCAGCACTTGGACTTGTATTCAAACTGGTTACATTTGTGCAGCACCATAGTTGCATGCTCCCTAAAAGTGGCTCCAGTGACAATGCTGGCTGCTACATTTTGTACGAGTTGTGTAAATTTTTCTGTATATTTCCAAAGGCAGCCTTTTAAAACCTCTTACAATCTCAGACAGTCAGAGCTTCTGGAGGTGTTTCTTGGTTTGCATGCGTCTGGAGTGGGACAACAAGTCACCAGGGATAGAGAGTTGATTGGTTAGGGCTGGGTCCATTCAGGCGTGAGAGAATAATCGACTGCCATGAGAATTGGCTCGTGTTTCATATTGTGCCTTGTGGGAACGAGGGATTTGGTTTTGAGGGCAGAGCTGGAGTTGAAAGGCAGCTCTGCCAGACAACATCCTTGCCTCCATTCAGGGCACTTCTTTTGCACCAAACAGGACAGCAGGATTCTGATGCTGGTATATGATGAGCCTTGAACCCCAACTCCTTGTAATAATTGGAGTGTATAGATTTGCAATTTTAGAATTGGTAAACTTGAAAATTCCTGTTGAATTCTCATTTGGCTTCCATTGATATACTATCTGCCATATTGTTCTTGTAAACTGATCTATTTTTTTTTAAACTCAGCCTATAAATATTAGAAATAGCCTTTTTTTTAGTAACTTGTGCCACTGCCTACTGGACATGCAGGCCTAGATTGTAGATGCAACAGCTGCAGTGGTCAAACTCTTTGAAACTGTGTTGCTTCAGGCTACAAAGAAGGGGATCAAATGATTAAACACTTTCTCCTTTGGGTAAACAATCTCCTGTTATATGCAAGGTTGACATGGAAGTAGGCTACATTAGAACTCTTCCTCCGGTCGTCTGTGTTCAGGGAAGGGGTTTTTGGTGGATGAGAGTGTTCAGGGCATGATTTCCCCTCCCCCACAGTTTGGAGAGGTACAAATCCAGGCAGGGTTTTACACTTCATCTGCTGTATATGTGATGTTGGTGGCAGTCAGAATTGGTTCTTCTTGTTGTTGTTGAACCCAGCAGTCAAGCTTCTTTCTTGGAAGTCTGGGTCCAGGCTTCATGATAATGTAAGCATCACATGGCAAGTGGTTTCTTCAGAACCATCCAACATGGTGCCAGCTGTCATTTACCATTGGATACAAACCCCTTGAAAATGAAGCCTGTAGTTGCACTCCTTGAAGACTGGCCTTCCTGTAGCAAGCCCACTTTTAGCCTTATCATCATGATGCAGCTCATTGGTCAAGTTGGGAGCTATTTCATTGCCTAGTTGGTTTTTTCATCCTAATGACATCAGCTTGCTTGACCAGTAAGAAGGCTACTGTGTAATGGCTCTCATTCATGCAATGATTTTGAATGGTGGTGGGAGGTGTGGAAATATGACTGTGAGGACAGCTGTGGCAAATATAATATATATACTAGATCTCAAGTTTTCCCCATAATAGTAGTTCTTGTCACTGGACAGTATTCTCCAATGAAACTTAATTACAGGGGTGAGCAGAGTTCCCCAGTTCTGTTATGTTATTGTTCTGTGGATTCATCTCACCCTCGTCCTGTTTTGTCTCCTTTCCGGTTGAACTTGGACAATTTTAAAATTATTTTTCTGTTTAGCACATGTGCAGTTTGTTTTATTTTCATCTTCAGGTTGGCTACCGAACCAATTTTCCTTTCCTCCTTAATGTATAGTAATTTTTCATTGTAAGTCTCTAGGTAACATTTATTTCATTTTTAATTTTAGAACATTTTGCCTAGTGACTTGTTGCTTAGCAATTTTAGGCAATTGATAAATAAAGTATTGCAGTGACAGTGCGCACAAGAATTTATACATATTGATAAATCCCAGCATAGAAGGAAATGTTGATATGGTTGTGCCAATATTCTTGCCTCGGCACAGAGGAACAGCGGCACTGAAATGGCTGCTGTTGTATCCTGTGGGTGCTAAGGCAGCCGCCGGAGTCTCCTCGGGGTAAGGGAACATTTCTTCGCTTACCCTGGGCAATGCTGCCACAACTCCAATGGATCTCCTCAGAGCTGTGCCTGCTATTGAGTGGGCACAAAACTGAGGAAGCTAGTGTATGGCTTCCTGGTCAGGGAGGGAACATAGACTCTGCCACCATCTCTGCCCCCCCACCAGGCCCAATCCCCCCCTCCTCTGCCCTCCCTCAGCCCACGTTTGCCCCCCCATTTCCACCCACCCCCAAAAACCTTGCCACTGACTGGCAGCAGTTCTCACCTCTGGCTGCTCCAGCACTGGGTCTTCCTGGCACCAAGGCCCAGTGCTGATGGTACGCATGTACCGCCGGTGGGAAAGTGCTTTATGGCACTTTCATGACACCCAGTGCCAGTGTATTGCCAGTGCTGGGCACCATAGGATTGGGTCCTAAATCAGCACACACATGCACTAGTATGCATTTGGGAACCTGTAAGAAAATAAGACCCAAGGTAAAACTGCCAAATTCTGCATGCACAGAGGTTTGAAAATCTAGGGAGAGGTTCATATGGGGAGTACATTGTCAGGACCTCTGCTTAACTGGCAGTATTCCATTCTCCTATGACTCTTTTGTTCTTCTCTAAAGGGTAAAGTGGCACTTTATGAAGAGATCGTCAACTGGGCAGCATGGCCAAATGGACTTTGACTTGAATTGTAGTTCACATTCATTGGTGACTAGCTTTCCTTTCTGTGAAGGGATGGGATTCATTATAAGATTTTGCTGTTTTTAAAGTTGTCATAAAAAAGCACATCTGCTTTTGTCCATAAAGCTCTCAAAGGTTTCATATTGTAGATGATAAACAACGCTGTTTTACCACACAACAAAAAAGAGAAGGGGGAAAAAAATCACCGCAGAACACCAATCCCCAAAGTTTCAGTGCCTTCTATTGATGGAAATGTTGTAAAATGGGATGTGTCTTTTTAAAATTATTCTGTCTTTAGGTATCCTTGAATGTTAGATGTAGCATCACGGCAGGCTAAAAATTTTATGAACAAAACTGAATGCTGGTTGCACTGTGAATACGCCAGCAGAGAGTTTGGCTTTATCCCTTCATAGGGTTGCTCTGTTCCAGGTGTGTGGAGACTCTTCCCAATCTGGGCTTGTAAAACCAATGTCTGGTTAGTGGACTCCTTTTCTACCAGCCCTATTTGTATAAGAGGATGGCTCTAAACTCATCCACCATGCTTATACACTAAAATCATCAATAGAGGCCCTTGTCTTTTTGCTGCTGCATCATGTACTGGGTGGCGATCAAGCAGAAGCCTTTTTGGTGGCTATAGTTCTTAATGTTCTTATCTGCTTTTCCTATATTTTATTGCTTGTTTTTTAAATGGATTGAATGATTCTGTTTGAAGAATGTTTTGTATTTGATTTAAAGCCTCCCTAGACGTTTGGTTCACACCCTTGTTCACAGCTTGTGGTAAGGAGGAAGCACCATTGAGAAGAAGCCATGGGGGTGAGCACAAGACCAGCACAGAACATTATGTTAGTCAGTATAGACCTAGCGTAGGTGCTCCCTTTTCCCAGAGGTGCAATGTCCCAAGCTTTCTCCTATAGCAATTAAGTGCCCAATTCTATCCAACTTTCTAGCACCAGTGCAGCCACAATGCAGCCCCAAGGTAAGGGAACAAATGTTCCCATACCTTGAGGAGGCCTCCAATGCCTCCCCAACACAGGAAGCAGTGCATACCCCATAGGCACAGCAGCACTGGCACTGGAAAATTGGATAGAATTGGGCCCTAAGGCAGCAATTTTCAACCACTGGGACACTGGTGGGACACTGGTGTGCCGCAGATGGTCCTCAGGTGTGCCACAGGACTTTGGAGAAGGTAATTTATTAGTGGGGCAATTGGGGGATTTGAGCTCCCCACCAGCAACATGGTGTGCTTTGTCAGTGGTCAAAAAACTGATGTGTGTCTTGACAATTTTAGCACCTTGTCAGTGTGCTGTGAGATGAAAAAGGTTGAAAATTGCTGAATTAAGGACTAGAACATTTTTTACAACATTAAAAAACACAAAGACCACAAGTTCTCAGGGTTCCCTATTTGAGCAGAAATCCCATTGCAGGTGAATGTTTAACTCTCAGCCCTGTTTGTGCAGATCGGTGGGGGGCTGGCTTGCTACTAAAAGAAGCAGCCCAGCTTGCTTTGCATCTCACCCTTTCGAAGTGACAGTGGAGTGTTTCCAAAATGCCAAGGCAATGAGTGGCTTTCACTGAGGGATGCAAGACTGTGCTTGCTGCTTTTAGGAACTTGCCGTCCTGGTTCCCTGCCAGCATTTTGGTGATTGTCTTCTCTCACTGAGAGGATCTCTAGCCTACTTTGGGAGCAAACAGTGCTCAGCCCGTGAATTGGGAGCTTGGAAAAGAATGGCATGAGCTAGAACACAGGGGAGGGTGAATTCAGGACACTGCTGTATTTCCAGGCCCCAAACGCCATGCCTCTGGTGTCATTACTCGAAACCTTTCAGAGCTCATTTATTCTTCAGAAGTCTCTATGTGTGTGCCTTTGCTGACACAGTTTTGAAGGACAAGAAAGCATCTCTCTGAGCTAAGAGAAAATTCTTAAATAAATCATCTGAGTCCTATCGCAGCTAGCTCAGCCCACAAAATATAAATTAGTGTGGAAACTATGAGGTACATTTTCAGGAATTCTCTGTGTAAGTTTTTATCATTAATCATTAATATTTGTTTTCAAAACATTCAGGATTTATACCCATCAGGAAGTCTGTAGTTCCTTGTCTTGGTTCTATTACTAATTCCTTCTCTCCTCTTTGGTCTTTTGGATGCCATCAGAGGAGAGAAAAATTGTAGTCTGTTTTGTCTCATGACAATTGGATTGAGTGGATGTCAATGCAGTGAGATATGAAAGCTCATGAGACCAGTGGTTCTCATGCTTTTAGCACTAGGACCTACTTTTTAGAAGGAGAATCTGTCAGGACCCACTGGAAGTGATGTCATGACCAGAAGTGACATCATCAAGCAATTCCCCTTGCCCCAAGTTGAGTCGCTTTTGTCCCCAACCCCACGTTGGATATGAGGCAGGCCAGCCAACTGCCCTGTGCCAGCGCGGGTTAGGACTGGGCTGCCCGCCAGGTTCTTTTCTAAGCCTGATTTTAATCCAGGGGAACCTTCTCAACTCTTCTTCCTGCATTTGAAGTCAAATGCCCCCTCCAATTTGTCCTGAAATGCATGTTTATTTTCCCAAATTGTCATATTATCTGATCTTGAAATATAAACCCTGGAGTGAAAAATATGGATTGATTTTGCTTTGTAGAAATGTTCTGTTGTGTTGGTGGTTTCCTTTGTTCTTGTAAAAAAGGTACAGGGCAGTTGCTCCCAATGCTTTATCTTACCTTTTTTGTTTTGTTTCTAAATATCACTGGTAAGCAAAATAAAAAGAAAGATGGGAGATGAGGATCAGTGAGTGGTGAACTTCCACAGGCTGGATTGGTTGGTCAACCTTATGTTGGGGGATGTTCTGTGAATTTCTGCTAAGAAAGGTATAAACATAGAAACACTTTGCTTCTGGAGAAAGATTTTCTTCTTGCAGCCTCTTTCTCCTTTTCTTGGGCTGTGCTACTGTGATGAAACTAATGTATGAAATGCATGATGTTGCCTGGTACTGAGTCAGAGCCTTAGTACTTTAGCTCAGTGCTGCCCACAGTGATTGGCATGAACTACGGGTTCTTGGGCAGAAAGTGTCTTGCCTAACCCCTACCTAGGAATTTTAGGGATTGAATGTGGGCCCTTCTACCTCTGACCTGCAGACAATCTCCTACAGGCTGATATGTCCAGCCAGGGTGCAGCTGTTCAACTCTTAAAACACAGATGTGATGAAGTCCACTTGCCAAGCTGGTATTTGAATTGGGAGTTGATGAACACAAGTGATGACATTTGCAGAGCTGTGCACTAACCCAAGTGACATTGCCTACAGAAACTTAGACTGTTTTCATCTCTGAGCTCCCTTTGAACTGACTTTCTTAGCCTCCACATTGATTTCAAAATGATATCACATAGTTCTCTAAGAAGCTCTGGATAATGCTTTAGCTCTGATAAAGGAATTGCCTATCTGTCCTACAAATCTCATCTTCAGAGAATGCATTCTTTGGGCTGCTGACTTTAAAAACCAAGAAATGCTCTAAACCTCTGAGTGTTTGTCTGTCTTTCATTATGATTAAGAACAAGGTTGGACAGATGAAATATTGTCTTTATTGATTTACCTTCTGATTGTATTTCATCAACTTCAGATCATAATTTAAAGGCAAAAGAAGATCCCACAATCACATCTTTGGATCTTTGACAGAAGATGTTGATTTCTTTTTATTCAGACTGAAATTGTGGTATGAAGGTTAAACTCATGAACCCTATCGGAAGTGTGAGTTCAGCCTTGCCTGTTTAAACCAGTCTCTTGTGCAGAAATTCTGTAACTCTTTTTCTGTAAAACCTGCTAATGACTCAGCATATTCCAAGTTATTGCAGATGTCCTTTGTTCTTGAATTTCTGTTGAGGCTTTCATTTTCTATGCGTTGTCTCCATAATACTTTTAAGTTCTCTGGTTTTGATAGCCAAGCAGGTAAGATAGATAGAGCCATCTGCCAAGAACATTGTTTATGTTCTCTAAGATTGTGTAGGATGTAAATAGTTTCCGTGATCTTTAGGTGAGACTGGAATAAGTGCTTGTATCATCTGTTTTCAGTTAGAGAAAAAGTTGGAATGATACTTTCGGGTTCCTCTAATATGCTTGAAATGATTGTTTTTCTGAATAATTGTTCTTTTGTTTACCCATTCTTGTTTGTCCCTAGGTTATTCAGTTCTGCCCAAATAACAAAGTCATGCTTGGCACTTTCATATTTGTGGAATAGAGAGGAGAGATGGTAGGAAGCTGAAAAGCCATTGGTATGTTGAAAGTAAGCTGTGCATAGCCACATGGCCATGTCTGCTGTAGGAAAGATAATGAACCAGTTCAGACACAATAGTCAAACAATGGTTTGGCCATTGAATCTGAGCCTTTGGCTCACATACTTCCTCCTTTATTTGTGTGCTCCCATTTCCTCTTTGACTTCCTGGTTTGCTGCAAAATGTAGACTGCTCTTGAATCAGAATGAGGCAAATCAAAATTGAAAACTCACCTCAAACTGCAGTTTCCAATTCTGGTTTCAGGCAAGCTGTAATTTGCGCAAACCATCATTTTCCTGGTTCAGTTGTAATGGCAAAACCATTTGCTTAGAACTGTGGCAACAAAGATGGATTTGGGATGCATAAGCCCAAGACTGAAACCATAGTTTGGCTGTTACGTTCCAACTGGATCACTCTCTGATTTGCCTGGTTTGGACAAGTACTCATGTGGCTTGCAGTTCTGGCTTTTGAATGGCATTTCATGCTGACCAAGTTGAGCGCAAACAAAGCAATTGTCAGTCCTTATCTCCCAAATCTTTGCTGATGACCATCGATGTTCTACCAGTATGGTGTGTCCCTTTTTAACATCTATTCAGGCAGTGCATTTTGAACTTTTGTAAAATGAAGATTGACAAATATACATTTAAGTGTGTTTGAGATAAAAATTAACATTGGACTGTTCCTTTCATTGGATTGACTTTCTCTCTTTTTTAAAATATTTTATTTATTTATTGCAGATACAGATAAGGAAAATGGGTTATACTTAGGGCTGGTACAACACAGGTTACACATGAGGGTATGGATTGACTTGCTTTTGTGCCAGCAAAACTGTAATGCACAGCCAAAGAAGGGGAGTGGAAGAACTCCCTGGAAATAATAATATGCCTGGGCTGCTGGTTGTATAGCACTCTATTCAGCTGCCTGCCCACAAAGCACTTCCAGAAAAATCTTGGAACCAGTTTCTTACTTAGCAAACATTCCTTGCCTTAAAAGAAAAAAAATCTTTTAAATTCATTTTCAGCGACTGTCTCAGTTTGAAAATACTCTGTTCAGACAAGAAAATGTATTTATGACACTATCAGTTTAGGACATTCTCTTTTGATAATCACCATGTTGTTATGTCAAATTGAAAGGTATTGATGGGTGATACATCCAGCACATCTTTTGTCCTCTGGATTATGAAGGTGTGCCAGTATTTGAGGGCAGAGCTGCTCCTGAGAGACCAGAAGCATTTGTGGCATTGGAGCATGAGTTTTCAGCTAGTTTCTAGCTTGCATGATGACTGTGCTCACTTGTTGGCTATACACTTGCACATTAAACAACCCAAGCAATTGACGTGTTTCTTTAAGGTTGAAAGTGGTTGTTCACTGCTTAAAAATCAGTCAGAAAGTTTCTGGTGAGAACATTCAGCTTGAATTTTTTCAACGGTGTGAGCAGTTTTCAGAGGAAGTCAGTGTGGGGTGAAAATCACTGCCACTACTGTAGTTCCTGCTAGTGGTTGCAGTGCCCTCCCAGCCTCCAGAATGATGCTATGTGATAATCGTGGACTCTATCGTGAGTCCATCTCCCTTACCAGGTGCCCTGTCCAGCAGTTTGCCGGGTTCGAGTGCCTGCATGTTGTGTTGAGAGGACCGGACAGGATTGGGATTCTGTTGGTGTACCGCCCGCCCTGCTGCCCAACAGTCTCCCTGCCTGAGCTGACTGGAGTGATCTCGGGGGTGGCATTGAAGGCCCCCCGCCTGTTAGTGCTGGGGGACTTCAATGTTCATGCCGAGGCCCCTGTGGCAGGTGCAGCTCAGGATTTCATGGCTGCCATGACAACCATGGGCCTGTCCCAGAAGATCTGGGCCCCGACACATACAGCAGGACACGTGTTGGACCTGGTGTTTACAGCTGGGCATGGGGGCAGTGATCTGGAGGTAGAGGAGATCAACATCACTCCGTTGTCATGGACAGATCATTTCCTGGTAGGGTTTAGGCTTGTTGCGACCTCCTACCTCCGCAGAGGCGGGGGACCGTTTTCTATGGTCCGCCCCCTGAGGCTAATGGATCCTGAAGGCTTCCTGAGGGCCCTGGGGGATTTTCCCACTGCCAAGACTGGCGCCTCATCTGTGTCCCTGGTCGACCTCTGGAATGGGGAAATGTCCAGGGCTGTGGATGAGATTGCTCTGGAGCGACCTCTGCCACGCCGCAGACTCGGAGCGGCTCCTTGGTTTACTGAGGAGCTGCGAACGATGAAGCGGCAGGGCAGGCGTCTAGAGCGACGGTGGCAGAAAACTCGTGATGAATCCGATCGGACACGGAGTAGAGCTCATTATAGAGCCTACTCCGTGGCGGTGGTAGCAGCGAAGAGATCGTTCTTCTCTGCTACCATTGCGTCTGCTGATAGCCATCTGGCAGAGCTGTTCCGTGTGGTGCGGGGCCTCCTCCATCAGTCCCCGCCAGTGGACCAGGAGGAATACACGGTCAGCCGCTGTGACGTGCTTGCCCAACACTTTGCAGATAAAATCGATCGTATTCGTCGCGAATTGGATGCCACATTGACAATGTCTGTTGATGTCCCCTTGGCAACTGCTTGTCCAGTATTGTGGGATTCTTTTCAGCTTGTGCAGCCTGAGGATGTGGACAGACTCCTTTGGAGTGTGAGGCCGTCTGCCTGCCTGCTTGACCCTTGCCCAGCTTGGCTGATTAGAGCGGCCCAGGGGGGACTGGCTGAGTGGACGGGGAGGGTGGTCAACTCTTCTTTGATGGAGGGGACATTGCCGCTCGCCTTGAAGCAGGCAGTGGTTCGCCCCCTCCTGAAGAAGCCCTCCCTGGATTCCACTGTGTTGAATAACTATCGGCCAGTCTCCAACATCCCGTTTCTGGGCAAGGTAATTGAGCGGGTAGTGGCGGCCCAACTCCAGAGGGTCTTGGATGAAGCGGATTATCTGGATCCTTTTCAATCTGGTTTCAGACCGGGCTTTGGGACGGAAACTGCCTTGGTCGCGTTGGTGGATGACCTACGCCGGGGACTGGACAGGGGGAGTGCGTCCCTGTTGGTCCTGCTGGACCTCTCGGCGGCTTTCGATACCATCGACCATGGTATCCTTCTGGGCCGATTGGCCGAGTTGGGAGTTGGAGGCACTGTTTTGCGGTGGTTCCGCTCCTACTTGGAGGGTCGGTCCCAGATGGTGGTGCTGGGGGATGCCTGTTCGACACCCTGGCCCTTGAGGTGCGGGGTGCCGCAGGGTTCAATTCTGTCCCCCATGCTATTTAATATCTACATGAAACCGCTGGGAGAGGTCATCCGGGGGTTTGGAGTGAGGTGTCATCAATATGCTGATGACACCCAGCTCTATCTCTCCTTTCCTCCAGACTCCAAGGTGGCGGTTGAGGGCCTGGAGCGCTGTCTGGAAGCAGTGAGGATCTGGATGGGGGCTAACAAGCTGAAATTAAATCTGGATAAGACAGAGGCTCTCCTGGTTTGGAAATCCTCGATGCAGGTGCTGGATTATCGACTTGCTCTGAATGGGGTAGCACTCCCTCTGAAGGAGCAGGTTCGCAGCTTGGGGGTCCTCCTGGATTCGCAGCTGCTCCTGGATTCCCAGGTGGCGGCTGTGGCTAGGGGGGCCTTTGCTCAGCTTCGGCTGGTGCGCCAGCTGCGACCGTACTTGGATCGTGCAGACCTGGCCACGGTGATCCATGCCACGGTGACATCGAGGTTAGATTACTGTAACGCGCTCTATGTGGGGCTGCCCCTGAAGACGGTTCGGAAACTACAATTAGTACAGAATGCGGCGGCCCGTGTGGTCACCGGAGCCAGGCGGTTTGACTCTGTCAGCCCGCTTCTCCGGGGGCTGCATTGGCTGCCCATTCGTTTCCGGGCCCAATTTCAAGGTGCTGGTTTTGACCTTTAAAGCCCTATACTGCTCTGGGCCAGGATATCTTAGAGACCACCTACTCCCGTACAATCCGGCTCGCCATCTCAGGTCATCAGAGAAGGCCTTTTTGCAAGTGCCGCCACCCAAGGAGGTCCGGGGGGTGGCTGCAAGAAATAGGACCTTCTCGGTAGTGGCACCAACATTATGGAACTCCCTTCCCCTTGACTTGAGAATGGCTCCCTCTCTTGAGAGCTTTCGGCGAGGCCTGAAAACACTGTTGTTTAAACAAGCCTTCTGATTTCTGGCCTTCTTAACTTTTTATACATCTTTTAGTTTTACAGGCTTGATTCCTCGGTGATCTGCTCTTTTACTCTTTTAATCTGACTACTGTTTTTATGGCCCTGTAGTGTGTTTTTAAATGTTTTTATCTGTTTGTATTAATGTTTTTTAAATTCTATTGTTTTTTAATATGTTGTTAGCCGCCCTGGGTCCCGTTAGGGAGAAGGGCGGGATAAAAATAAAGTTTTATTATTATTATTATTATTGCTGATGAGAACGTTTAGGAAAATTGTTGACCACCATTAGTGGCTGAAGCAGCAGTGGTGACTTTCTTCCTCATCAAGATGTTTTGCCCTCTGTTCCTCCCAAAGCCTGGACGCTTTCATGGTTTGTGGATGGAACAGCAGGACTGAGAAGGAGCTGTTTGGGACCAGCCTGACTAGCACTGCTGGGATTATTGGTGACTCAAATGCTGTATTCTTTTGCTTCAAACTTATGCCATTGCTTTTTGTACTGCTAATGTCTGTGGTAGCTATTTTGAGATGAAGGCAAGAGGGGACGGAAGGTAACACCTGACGCAACAGTTTGCTGCTCTGGTGTGGAATAGTGCTTGGGAAACTGAGCCACGGATCAGGATGTCCCTGGTTTATATCTAGCTTCTGCCATGAGCAGCTGTCTCTCAGCCTCAGTCTCTCCTGTTCACAGGATACAATGATAATGCCTATAATCTTGTAGGGTTGTTGGGATTAAAAGAATTGTGACCTCTTCAAAGTTACATTTATTGTGGCAGAAGTATTTGTGGAGAAGAACACAATTTGTCAAAGCTGCTGCCAAAATACATTGGTTAATACCTACTCCTGAACCCATGGATAGGTTGGGAGGGAGATGTGGAGATGTTTTGGGTCAGAGATAGAGGACAATCAGGAAGCAGGTGAGTTTCAATCCAGACCTTGGACTCCAGGACACAGAGATGCTTATTAGAAAGTTTTTCAGGACCATGGACAGAGCCCAGGGAAGACGTTCCAATGAATGCTGGGACCATACTATAGATTACTTCTAATGCATGCCTTGACTGCCTGTGTCTCATTTTTGGTTTTTAGATAACAGCTTTGGTGGGGGTATGGAGTTAAGAGGGATGATGAAGGCAAAGAACCTTCTCCCATGTTACAATTTTGACTTCAGTTGCTTTCTTGGACAGCAGTTCAAATCAGAACTGATGTGCAGAGCCATCATTGGCATCCTTCAGTCTCGGAAGACTATGGTATTGCACTCTGAATAGTGGTTCTGGAACAGAGTGTCCTCTCTAGTGCGCGAAGCCTGGGTAAAGTAGGTATGGAGGATAGACTGTTACCCATGCAGCAAATCCCCCCTCTCCACGTCGCTGAAATGGTCCAGTGGAAAGGCAGAAGCCAATACGGTTGGTTCCAGCGGCATCGCAGGAGTTGCCAGAACGTGACTGTTCTGAACGTGCCATGAACTGCCTCAGGGACTCCAGCTCCGGATTTTGCCTCGAGGTTGACACCTGAAGCCTTTTCCATAACTGGATGTAGCCACAAGGCAGTGGAGGTTTGAGATCAGAGTTTTCCTTCTCTCAGATGAGCTGTCTTCCCAGGCTAACAAGTCCCATCTACCTGGTGGCTGTTTAGTCGCCTTTTATGACAAGTGCAGCTAAACTGAGGGCCCATTCTTGTCCCCCAGCCCCCAGGGGTTGTGCAGAGCCAAAGAACGTATTAAAGTCATGTGTGGTTTAGACCTCAGTCTCATTTAAGCTCTCTTATACTTACTGGGCCAGAGGGCCTCCTCACCTCCACCCACTTGCTGAGTTCAGAGCCTTAAAGGGGAAGACCTCTAGCCTAATTTCTTGTCTTCCATTCCTTTCCCATGATTATTCATTGGGCGTGTTGCCTGTGCTGGTATGCAAGGCATAGCATGCAAGGTTCTTGGAGGTGAGGCTGCTGGGCTGTTGATGGGGTCTGGTTCGACAGCTGCAGTCTCTGGTGGTGATTGGTAGGCCAGCTTGCATCACAGACTCCTCACTCTCTGTGTGCTTGTTTGGGGTAGTACTGGAAGTTGATCATGACGGTTAGTCTTCAAAGTGCTACAAACTATTTTTGCTGCAGTGGGCATGGAATTCCCCTTGGGAGGTTGCTGTAAGAAAGAATACAACAAGATAATTACTGTGAAGTACTCTGCACACTTGAAAGGGCTGTAGCAATGCTAAGGATAATAATAGTACAGGCTTCCACAGATTCATGGGTCTCTCGTTCTAGATGACAACTGAGTGTCTGTGCATTAGAGCTGGGAGCTTCATCTGTCTTGAATTCTAGGAGATAAATTTGCTGGTGGAAATTTTGTCCCTTATCTGTGGCTTTTTGAATGCTGTTGCATTTCTTTTTCAGCAGTTTCATGTTGGTGTAGAACAGCAGGTGCCAAACCCCGGCCTGTGGGCCGGAACTTGGTAAGATCCAGTTGTGCTGGAGAGGCTTTTATTTGGTATGCAGGGGTCCCAAATTTGGAGACTGCTGGGTAAAAGAAGGAGGCACACTTACTTTATCTTACTAGAGGTGTGGATGGAAAAACAGGTCATGAACAGGTCATGGTTCAGGATGTGGACTCACCTCCCAGCATTACAATCTCTGCGCATGAACTGGAGGTTGTCCATGACTTTGTGTACCTTGGCTCAATGATCTCCGACACTCTTCTCTCGATACCGAGCTAAACAAACGCACCGGTAAAGCAGCTACCACGTTTTCCAGACTTACAAAGAGAGTCTGGTCCAACAAGAAGCTGACGGAACATACCAAGATCCAGGTCTACAGAGCTTGCGTCCTGAGTACACTTCTGTACTGCAGCGAGTCATGGACTCTTCACTTACAACAGGAGAGGAAACTGAACGCATTCCACATGCGCTGCCTCCGAAACATCCTTGGCATCACCTGGCAGGACAAAGTTCCAAACAACACAGTCCTGGAACATGCTGGAATCCCTAGCATGTATGCACTGCTGAAACAGAAACCCTGCGTTGGCTTGGTCATGTTGTGAGAATAGATGATGGCCGGATCCCAAAGGAACTTCTCTATGGAAAACTCGTGCAGGGAAAGCGCCCTACAGGTAGACCACAGCTGCGATACAAGGACATCTGCAAGAGGGATCTGAAGGCCTTAGGAGTAGACCTCAGCAAGTGGGAAACCCTGGCCTCTGAGCGGCCCGCTCGGAGGCAGGCTGTGCAGCATGGCCTTTCCCAGTTTGAAGAGACACTTGGCCAACAGTCTGAGGCAAAGAGGCAAAGGAAGAAGGCCCACAGCCAGGGAGACAGACCAGGGACAGCCTGCACTTGCTCCCGGTGTGGAAGGGATTGTCACTCCCGGACTGGCCTTTTCAGCCACACTAGACACTGTTCCAGAAGCACCATTCAGAGCGCGATACCATAGTCTTTCGAGACTGAAGGTTGCCTACATGGATGGAAAAGAGCAAAATTCACAGCCTCAGCATGTCAATGTGCTTAGAAGGTTTCTGTGAAACGTTTCCTGCTCAGTGGAGCTCAAACTGCTGTATTTGATCAATGTAATGATTTTGACTTTCCATTTTTGCCTTTAAAAAAAGATACGGCAAGTTGAGAGCCATCACTTAATGACAGCTAGGAGTTCTTCTTTTGCACATGTAATGTGCTGTTGTGACTTTTGTATTGTTACTCCTTGTCCCCCACTTGAATAGCTTAGGATGACTTACATGGGATGTTAACTCCTATTACCAGGAAGTTGGTTAGGGTGAAGAAAGGACTCACCTGGGCTATACTCTGAGCTTCATGGATGATCGGAAAATGGAGCTTCTGTGGCCCAAATTCAGCACCCTTGCATTGTGTAGCTTGCATTGTACTGGAAAGAAATACGTCCAGCCTTCAGGTAGCTGTGGTGAACCTCTGACTACATATAGTGGTTTTGAAGTAGGATATATTCACTTCATCATTCTCAGTGTAAATAGAATGCCAGATTCAGGTGAGTGGCTGTGAGATGCAAGTAGTCTGTGGTCTTGTATGCTCCCTGAGGAATCTGGTGGGCTGCTCTGAGATACAGGAAGCTGGATTAGTTGGGCCCTGGGCCTGATATAGCAGGATGAGCAGCAAGCGGGCCCATGATGGGGCCATAAGTGAGCGGGAGGTGCGGCCAGGATCTGGCACTTGTTCTGGATCCTAATCCCAGTCCTGAGCGGCCTTTAGTGGCACAGATCTGAGTAGCCCCATTGGCATTCATTGGGTGCTGTGGCATTATCCGGGGTAAGGGGACTGCATTCCCCTTGTGCTGGGCTAAGTAGCAGGCAGCCCCAACCCCATATTGGATACAGGGCAGGTCAGCCAACCTCCCCATTCACCGTTCCGGTGTGGGTTTGGATTGGGCTGCCAGTTTATGGAATTTGCTGCTCTATTCATTAAGTACTAATTATTAACACGACATCTAGAATGTCGTGATGGCCACAAACTAGATTAAAAAGGCTTAAAATTGTATGACTGGGCACTAGTTATGATGACTCTGGTACCTCCAGGTGTAGCAGCAAGATGCCGTTGAGTGCCAGTTGTGAGCTGGTTGCTCTGGTGCACCTCCTGCTTTAGCACTGGTGAAGCTAAACAGGTGTGGATTTCTTCATTGCCTGGAGGTGAGACTACTGGGATTCCCATGATGGTTGCTCTAAGTAAAAGGAGCCAGACGGAGTGCAGTAAAGAGTCATGGACCAGTTTAGGTCTGAAAAGAGATCAGTTTCTCTCCATCTTTTATAAGTGAATGGTTTTTTATATTTCCGCCGTGCATATTGTGCAGTCTGAATTCGTGGGTGATTTGGCCCATCCATTTTTAACCAGGGAAATTAGTTGTTTGTTTTCTTTTAAAGCAAAATTGTTCTTCCATGATCTGACATTTCTTGAATACTGAATATCCTCTGCGTAGGCACAGAGATTACAGTCCACATTTGAGACAATAGTCTCCATTTGGAATGCTCGGAGAGCATCATGTGTAACTTTGTAACAAGCATTAGGCATAGAGAGGTTTGTTTCTGGACTCTCCTCCAGACAACATTTTTCAGCTGAACTCTATCCTTTGCATCTCGACCTTGAACAGAAGGAATCCTTGATTCTTTTTATATGGAGTTCATAAACTTGCAATTAAGGACAGTACTGTTAAAACTCTGATTGTGGCAGGGGGGCTTCTAAGCACAAAGGCGGGCCTTGTTTTCGTCATTGTTTTCCTCCTCGCTGTCAGTCTCTTCATGGAGAACTTGGCTTCTTACAGCATGTGCTTCATGGTGCACTGAATGAACAAGAGGCCCATTCTTTGTACCCAAACATCAATTACAGAAGCAAAATATGGAAGAGAAAGACATATTGATATCACAGACGACTCTGGACCAATGCAGGCCTGGTTTTTTCTGCTCTTTTCAGTTTCTGGCAAATGTGAAGAGCAGTGATCTTTTCTAGGTTACATCCCTGAACAAGTCTAGATTAAGTGCAGTGTAAATTATTATTTGCATTGCAGTAGCAAGGAGGGTTGCTACCTAGGAGGCTAGCCTTGTTCTAAAAGGATATGCTGTTGAACAGATAGGAGAAAGCTAGTCCTAAGTCAATTTGATATATTGGTATTGATCAGTAAAGAGATTAAGAGCCTGTACTGTTGTTAGCAGAGAGGGCTGTCCACATCAGCCCAATATGTTCCAGGTGACAAACAAATGCAAACTTACTGTTAGCGGAGTGGTACTGTAAAAAAAAAAAAAAAAAAGGTATAACTTAGAGCAGTTGTTTTCAAAATTTTTAGCATCGGGACCCACTTTTTAAAATGACACTCTAGCACAGCCATTTTCAACCACTGTGCCGTGGCACACTGGTGTGCCACGAATGGTCTGCAGGTGTGCTGCGGGAGTTTGGGAGAGGGTCATTTATTAGTAGGACCATTGGCGGATGTGAGCCCCCTGCTGGTAGTACAGTGTGCCTTGTCAATTGTCAAAAGACTGATGGTGTGCCTTGACAATTTTAGTAATTTGTCAGTATGCCACAAGACAAAAAAGGTTGAAAATCACTGCTCTAGCAGGACCCACCTAGCTTTACGGGACTTCAAAAAAGGTGATATAGAAAGAATATTTTTATTTACAAGTAAGATTTTGTTTATTTATCTGTAAAAAACTGGATCCATTTCTAATGAGGCAGCCCTAATGAATAGCCCCAAGGCTTGAGGGGCTGAGTTATGTGATCCAGCCTTCATCCGTTCCCATTATTTGTCATTGATGAACACACACACAACACCAGAAAAGAGATGTTCAAACATTTATCTCCCTCCGTTTACACAAACTTGCAAATTGCAGGAGCTCAGCTGTTTTCAGGGCAGTTAGCAGCTATCTGATTTTTGAATAGCCTGGAGGCTTGAGGCAGTTACTTATCTGATCTTTCCATCCCCTGTGTTTGCATTGGAAGCTCTGCAGAACCTGTCAGAAATCTGGTCATGACCCACCAAGTGGGTCCCAACCCACAGTGTGAGATACACCGATATAGAGATATGCAGATAAGTTGGGTACTCTGATTCTGCTTCCTTTCCTACCACCTCAACTGTTTTCACTCTTGTGCATCTGTTACATTCTTTGATATATGCAGCCTAGTCTTAACTGATGGTTTTTATGATGTTACTGCACGTATTACAAGTCATAGTAGGTATGTGCAAGCTCTTGGTTTTAGAAGCAGGCTGCCTAATTGCCAGATGCAGGGGAGGGCACCAGGCCATAGGTTATGTCTGTTGTCTTGTGAGCTCCCTCAGGCATTTGGTGGGCCACTGTGAGATACAGGAAGCTGGACTAGATGGGCCCTTGGCCTGATCCAGCGGGGATATTCTTATTTGTGCATATGTATGTGAACATGTGCAATAGAATAATGACAAACTGCATGTATACAGTACATTTGAGGTACTGAGGTACATTATCACAAAAATTCATACTATAACCCTAACAGGTAGGCCCTTACTGTTGGCATATCTGTGTTGTAGATGGGGGAAGGATAGATGTGGGGTGAGACAAGGACTCAAGAACAGTGCCTTGCTTATTCCCACCTAGTGAGTTTATAACTGATTTAAGATTTGGAGATTTCTTGGCTAAAGGATCATGCACTCTTTGTCAGTGCCATACCACGTTAGCATACCAGTGCAAGTGAAGACATGGAGGTGGGAACTGGAGTGTCATAGTTCACTAAAAACAGCAGTATGTGTGTGAGAGAGACAGTGTACACCGATGGGGGTAGGTCAAGGAGAAGAAAGATGCATTCAGTCTGAACCAGCAAATGGTTTTTTTTTTTTTCAGGAAGAGCTTCCATGGAGGCAGGGGGCATAGCTCAGTGTTATAGGAGATGCTTCACATGCACAGAGTCCAGGTTCAATTCAGGGCATTTCTAACCAGTGAAGGCTACAATATTTGGAGCTTTCTAACTTAGACAAAAAGTGATTAATGGGAAGGGGGAGCACACAAGTTTTATAAAATTATGTATGGGTGTACAGTGTGGATAGAGATAAATGTTAGGTCAGTGTTCCTCAAATGGTACAGTCACTGGGGCCTTCTCAAGATATGGGGACATGTGTTCCCTTACCATGGGTCTGCATTGTGGCTACAGTGGAGCTGGAAAGTTGGATAGGGTTGGACCCACAGTCTCTCTGCTCACCACACAAACGTCAGTGTTTTTAGGGCATCTGGGAATGGAGCGCTGGAGCTAGCCCAGCACAAGCTGGCACTGAGCTAGTGATGGTGGAACACTGGTACTGTGCCGTTCTGCACTCGCCTGAACTGCTGGGCAGAGGGGAATATGTGGAGGGAAATGGAAGGAGGTGTTCTGAGAAGGGGAGGGTGGGGAGGAGGCGTGCTGGGGGAGGGAGTGGGGCGGGAGGGAGGCAGGACTGGTGGAACTCAGCTCCACCAGATTCTGAGCTCTGTGTTGGGCTATGCAGCCCGGCATGGAGGCTCTTGATTCTGCGGTAGCCCAAGGACTGCTGCAGACTTGAGTAGACCCATTGCGGGGGCTACTTCCCTTCCCTGGGGGAAGGGGATGTAAGTCCCCTTCCCTAAGGAGCTGGTGGCGGCAGCCCTGTTGCGCACAGGATGCCACGGCAGCCAGCAGAATGGCCAGCTCAGGATTGGGCTGTCACAGCTGCTCTTCTTCCAGCCTTGCTGGGAAATGCTGGGAATCAAGCCTGAGATCTTTGATGTACAAAGTGGCTGCTCTGCCACTGAGTTCTAGCCCTTTCCAATCGCTGATAACTTTAGTTAGGTGGGCAGGTCCATCTGCTCAGATGGGAAGAGTTAGCGTAGCTTGTGGACTGCCATGGCAGAGCAACACCCTGAAGCATAGATTAACAGGAGGTGCAAGCAGGCAATGGGGATAAGAGCCCCTTCCTTCATTTTCCTACCACACAACATTTTGGTGTGTAATTGCATGCCCTGCAGCTAGCTCCTGCTCAGGCTGTCACTCCCACTATGAAAAACAATTTTGCTTGTGGGTGCCATTGGTTGGTGAATGGGAGCCTTGTACTGCCAGCGAAACGAGCTCTTTGTCTGGCATTGTTGAGATCATTCTGACTGCAGCGGCTCGATCTGTGTGTTTTATATTCAGGAGAAGTGGCAGGGAGCTTGTGACAGTCGCACGACGAGGGTTGTCTGTTGAATATCAAATCATTGAAAGCAACCGGTGTGCTGCTGAGAAAGCTGCCTGGCAAAAACATGCTTGGCTGGTCATTAGAGTTTGTGGAGATGGGATGTTAGTTAGAGGCGTAAGGGCTATAAGGGCGCAGTTATTTGGAAAGTGGCCATCGTTTACGAATTATCTCTTTTTAATAGAAGATGAAGACAAAAATCACATCATCCTTGCCCTTCATTAGTGGAATACCTTCATTATGCCCAGCTGTTAGTTACTTCGCAGATTGTAGATCCTTAGACACCGAAGATGCATTCAGACATAGCAGCAAACCATGGTTGGGTATTGCAACAACCAGCTCTGAGAAGCCTCAGGCTCACTCCCTCCTCCCTCTTTCCTCCCTTTGCACACTGCAGTTAAATTTCCAATTCTTGTTTGGGCAAATAATAGTTTTGTTTGAACAGGTGGTTTGTGCAAACCAGGACTGTGTTGCAGGAGCATTTCTGAATGTCTCCAAAGTATATGAAACCTTTCTGAGAAAATGTGCCAGTCTCACAGTGTCTCTTTTAGCTTCTTTTAAATTGATGAAAATGTTGTGCTTGGGGACAGGCCTTTGCATGCCAGTGAGGGGTAAATAGGAGGGACCCAAGTTGTGGGCAATTGTATTTGGAAACAGTGTTTCCCCCACCCCACCCTTAGTTGGCTATTAACCTGATTTTTCCATTACAGGTTACTTTGTGGCATTGTCAGTGTCCCATACACATTCAATAAACTTCATGGCTGAAAGGGGTCTTGAATCCAGGTCTTCCCTAGTTAAATCCCTCACTGACTGCTACACTATTCTGATTGTCTTTATTGCTTTATCCCAGCTAGAAATGCATCACTTTCTATGTTACTTTCCTGGTACTTTATTTTTCCATATACCCAAAACATTTCAGAGTTTTTGTTTGATTTTTTTAAGCAAAACCACACTAGTGTATTTAGTTAATAAACATCATGGACAGTAGAAAAACAGTTTGCAGAAACATACATCCTTCTGGCACTTTTCAAGCTTTGGGAAATAAAATAGCAATTTGCTGCTTTATGTTCATAAATACAGATCTCTCATTCTGCATCTTGTCAATATATATATATATATATATATATATATATATATATATATATATATATATATATATATATATATATATATATATTGTGGTAGGGTGAGATAAATATAAATTATATAAATATAATAATATTATATTGTGGTAGGGTGAGATAAACTTGGAGGGCCTACTGCAGATGGAATTTATGTCAATGTCAGTCTTAAAAAATACTGTTTGAAAAGAACAGTGTAGGCCTTTGAGTGATTCATTTGTGTAGTGCAGTGTTTCTCAAACTGGGTCAGGACCCACCAGGTGGGTCGTGAGCCAATTTCAGGTGTGTCCCCATTAATTTTAATATTTTATTTTTAATATATTAGTCGATGCTCACATGGTATGTGACTGCATTTGGGGAAATGTTACAGACCTGTACTTTTAGCAAGCTACTACATATATTCTTTTAACGATGATAGGAAATTGGACTTACTCCTGGGTAAGTGTGGGTAGGATTGCAGTCTAGGATTGTTAAACATTTCCTGCTTGATGATGTTACTCCCAGTCATGGCATCACTTCCTTTGAGTCCTGACAGATTCTCATTCTAAAAAGTGGGTCCTGATACTAAATGTGTGTGAACCACTGGTGTAGTGAAAAGTAAAGGTCCCTGACCCAGTAATGGAATGCTTCTTTTACATGCAGAAAGTCCCAGGCTTCATCTATAGCACTGCTAGCTAAGAAGCCATTTCTGCCCAACGTAGCATATATGCAACAGGAACAAATGTGTACACCTGTGGGATGGACAAAAATGGGTTAAAAGGATCAGGCAGCAGATGATAAGGACTATTCTCTGCCTGAGAAGGTAGCTGCTCTTAGGTCTCCTAGCATTGGGCCAAATGGCAGACGTGGTGTAAAACCTCTTAGTAGTTCTGTGAGGTGTGAAACCAGAATTGAGTGGCAGGGCATGGACTTTGCATGTGATTGAAAAGGACTGTCTCCTGCTTTTGTTGTTGTGTGTATCAATGGCAAGAAAATCTAGGCATTTTTTGTCACAGTGCCGGGCTGCGTATTTCACCTGTGAACACCCCATGACCAGTTCTTCTCGTGGTGATATTCTAGAATAGAGTTGCTGGAATTATGAGAACTCCCTTGGGAAATCTAATTCTGCTTGCAGCAGGCGCCTTTTGTGGATTAGCTGCTGAGATAATTTAAATTGCTAAGAATGGATGTAGCTGAAGATGTTTAAAAAAAAAAAAAATCTCCAGCTAAGGGCAGCTGTTTGTTTTTACAGTGGTGACATTTCACTGATGGAGAACTGCAGAACTCCACCCAAGGCCTACACCCTCTTGAAAGGCACCTCAAACTGGATGGGTGTTTGGGCTCTAAATTCCCAAGGATCTCCCCAACTTGATCTTAGTTATTATTATTATTATTTTTTAAAATGATGATGATGGTAACAATGTGCAGGTTCCAGCTGGCTCCATCACAAAGGCTCAGGCTTGCTGGATAACGGGAGGTTAAATTGAAAAGTTCCAGTACAAATGGGATTAAGGCTGCAGTGCTAAGCTCTCCAAACAACATCCCTGAGAAACTTTGCTAAGTCATTTCAAAAGCCTCTTTTTCGTTCATTGAATTTCTTCAGATATTTCTGAAGTGGGAACCCAGGGCCATCCCAAATACTCCAAGCCGTTTGGACAGACTTTTGTTTTCCTGAAAATGCAGAGCAGGTCAGTGGAGACTTAGTCCAGATATTTTGGCTGTTGTTGAAGGTATCTCTTATGGGAACCAGGTGTATAGCTTGGGGATACATCTGTATGCAGAGCTACTCCTGTACCCAGGTAGCAAAAACTGCCACTTGCATTTCATTTTTTAAATCTTAAATTGACTCATGGGCTGCTTAACTCCTGAAAATGAGAGGTCTTGGAACTGTCAAGATAAGACTTTTCTCTGGAATGGACTTTGATGATTTGCAAACTTCAGGTTGTCCAAAATGATATTCTATGGTGGCAACTGCTTGGCCTATGTTATGCAAAAACTAGCTCTACTCTACATCAGGTGCTGTTGTTGAGCTTGGAATCAAAGTCCTATGTGGCTTAGGGCCTGGAAACCTTTGAGATCATCTCATCTGTTTGAACCTCCTTGTGCACTTGAGTCCTACATTGAGTCTCTTCTCCACTGCCTTTCTCTAACATATGTATAAAGCTGCCCTATATTCTGACCAACTCAACATCATCTTCAGTGACTGGCTATAGCTCTCCAGGGATTTCAGTAAGGGTCTTTCCATGTCCTACATGGTAGGCTGGCTAAGGATGGGATCTGGAACTTTGTACATGCTATGCACTTGCTGTGTATCGGTGTTGGTATTTTTTTTTCTACAGATGCTAGCCTTGCCTCAGCTGGCTAGCACCAACAGTCTTGTCAGTGGTGGCACCCTACTTGTGAACGCTGTTCGTTGAGAATGGCACTGCAACCTGTCTTAACAGTTTTAAGAAAACAGTTGAAAACTCAGTTGTTGCCCCCCCCCCCGGTCTTTAGGGATTAAGGTGGGTTTTTTTGTTTAAAATCTGCATTTTTATAGCTATTGGTTTTTTAACATATATTATAGATTGCATACTTACTCTGTTGTGCATGGACATAGACATGGCTTCAAAAGACAGGCAACAAATGCTGTACACTGAAATAATCTCTAGCTCATCTAATTTGTCATGCAGAGTCATTAACAGCCCAGTCTTAACTAACTTTCCAGTGCTGATGCATCCATGCCAACAGGGTGCGTGCTGCATGCTGTGGCAGTGGTGGGACAGTCACAGATGCCTCCTCGAGGTGAGGGAACATCAACACTGGAAAGTTGGTTAGGATTGGGCTGTAAGTTTGCTGATGCTTGAATTTTGGAGAGGTTTCTATGCATTTCAGAAGGATTGGGTAGGTTCTTGGTTTTAAGCCTACATGTATCCTAGCAGCTCTAGAATATTGGAAGTGCTTACATTGGATTGAATTTAATCTTGACAAATAGTTTTTTAAAAGTTCTCTTTCTCTCCATCCTTTTGCAATATTACTGCATCTTGTTTTCCTATATCAGGTTATTGCAGTAGTTTTCTCCTGAAGTTCTGTATTTTGTTGTGGTTTTTGATAGTCAAAAATGAATAGAGAATTAAGAAGTATCTGGTACATGGTGACCTCACCTTTTTGAAAGAGAAGAAAAAGAAATCAAAGCCAGAAAATCCTCCACCATATTTTTGTAAATTGTTTTCAGATGTTTTTGAAAAACGGTAAATAAACCCTGCTGAATAGGCCACTTGGACAGTTTTAATGGTTTTCTACATCATTGGTAGGAAAAAAAAAAATCTGGTAGCGCTAACAGAAAGCTAATCATAGTTTTGTTCTCTTTCTTTTCTCTGTCTGTTTCCTTCCCACCCATTTCTGTCCCTGCTGCAATCTCTGGTGGTTGGAATGATGCATATTGGAATGGCTTCCGCAATGATTTTTCACCATACATATGTTCTGTCTCATCAGGTAAGACTGTCTTATTTTTTTCGCATTGGTTCCAGGTTTGGTTCAGTCTTTGCAAGTCCTCCCTGCAGCAGGCAGGGTTACATGATCCAAAGGGCTCCAAGGGGAAAATTTTATCCTTCCTCATTCCTGCTATTACTCTTCTTTGACTAGTGCAAGAATACCTGTGAACTAAGAACATCTGGCACAGCCTGAGGTTTTCTGTCTTAGAAGGAAAGAAAACCTTTCATTTGTATCCATTCTCCCCAGCCAGAGGGCCCAATCCAGTACATTGTTTTCAGTAAACTTTAGCATGCTTTAATGGTGTCGTCCTGTATACATTTGTGCAGAGCTAAGTCCATTTGTGTTCAGTGCGGTTTACTTCCAAGTTGATGTACACAGGCTTTCAGACTATCTCTGTGCTGGATTGTGTCCAGGCAATTTCTTGAAGGGAGGTTAGACTTGCTTGAGGAAAGCATGGAATAGCAATCAATTCTTCACATATAGGAATATATGGTGGAACCCACATTGCTTGTTTAGGAATGTGACCAATCATTTATCTGCGGTGTTTCACTCCCTGTTTCCAAATGGTTGTGTGATCTCTTAGAGTTGTGCTTGCTGGTAAGGTACTAGAAATGTGCAGGTGGAAGTGAAAGCTTGGCACACTGTCTTTATGTGGGTAGGCTTAAGTGTTGGGGGGCCAGCTAAATGTGGGGAGTATGAGTTGTGTGGTGAGAGTACATAAAGAGATATTTATCCCCCCCAGTCATAATAGGACTTCAGTAGGTCATGAAGTTCAGTTGACTGGCAGCAGCTTCAGGACTATCTGGGAAAAAGGACTTTCCAAAATATGTCATTAGACTTGTGGAATTCATAATGCCATAGTGATGCCGACCAGCTCAGGTGGCTTAAGAAAAGGTGAGGTGTGTTCATGGAAGAGAGGTCTGTTGATAGCTAGTAGCCATGATAGCCAAATAGAATCTCCATTTAAAAACACCTGAAGACCAGAAACTGGAAACAAACAGTAAGTGATGGCCCACATCTCCTTGAGCTTCTAGAGTCTTGATCGGATTTGCCATGGTCAGAAATTGAGTGCTGAACTTATTGGACCAATGAGACTTCAGCTAGCAAAGTTGTTCTTAAGTGTGAGACATCTTTGAAACAAAATGTGCTTCTACAAGTAACGGCTCCTCCTGTAGAACTGGCAGTTTCCAAAAGAAGCCCTTACATCTCCCCTTTGAGGCCATCGTGAATGAGTTCAGGCCTACCCGGAACTGAACAGAGAGATAATCCATGGCTTTTGTGCTATGGTTAACGTACCAATAACAGCATGTCTTAGAAAAGAACATAAGTTTGTGCAGGCTCAAATAATTGCCTGCCTGGTTCTTGATCAAAGAAGTGAGATGAAAGGGATCTGATGTCTAAAACCATCTATTTATATTGTTTGTTCTCCTGGCTGCAACAAGAATTAGTGTCTTGAAAGAGTATTGGATTTTTGTGGCAACACTTCTCCCCTTCTGCTGCTCGCTCTCTTTCTTTCTCTTCCTTTGCCCCAGCCCAGATCTTCAAATGTTTGATGCTCTTTTTCTTATGGCAGTCAAGACATTGTTTGGCTCCTTCCATCTGGAGGAGGCCTATTGGGTAAAACTCAGGCTTTGCATGTAGAACGCTGCTGGTTCAGTTCCCAGTTCTTACAGTTAATCTCAAGAGGTACTCCTGGACTGAAACTTTAGGGCGTGACTGCTCATCACTGCAGGCAGGATTAACCTTTATTAGGGCACAATCCTAAATCGCCCTTGCGCTGGCCCAGGAGGCTCACAAATGTGCCGTAAGGCACCTTTGCGCTCCTCATGAGTTGGCTAGACGGGCAAGCAGAGGCTAAATTCAGCCTCCGCGCTGATGGAGGGGCTGAGCCTTGCAAGGCTCTGGGGTGGTTTGGGAGCAGGTGAGAGGGAGGCATTCCAGGGGGAGGGTAGTGAGAGGGTGGCCCCAGGGGCGGAGGAGCAGAAGGTGGGGCTGGGATCTGGCTGTTTCTGAGGAATGGAAATATGTTAAACCATTCTGTTTTTCCCCTGGTGGCAGAAACTGGATGGCTGAGGACCCAGTCCTACCCAGCTTTCCAGCATTGAAGCAACCATGCCATTGGGGCATGTGCTGTATCCTGCAATGGGGGGACACTCATGATGGCCTTCTTAAGGTAAGGGAATATTTATTCCCTTATCTCAGGGCTTGATCCCACAGCTGCTGTATAATGGTATCTGCCAGAGCGATCTGAAGGCCTTAAAAATGGACATCAACAGATGGCAAACCTTGGCCTCTGAGAGTCCTGCTTGGAGGCAGGCTGTGCAGCATGGCCTTTCCCAGTTTGAAGAGACACTTGCCCAACAGACTGAGGCAAAGAGGCAAAGGAAGGCCCATAGCCAGGGAGACAGACCAAGGACAGACTACATTTGCTCCCAGTGTGGAAGGGATTGTCACTCCTGAATCGGCCTTTTCATCCACACTAGACGCTGTTCCAGAAACACCATTCAGAGCGCGATACCATAGTCTTCCAAGACTGAAGGATGCCGGTGATGATCCTAGGGCTGCATTGCAGCTGCATCAGTGCTAGAAAGTTGGATAGGATTGGGCCCCAAATCTCTTGTTTTGTTTCATTTGATATTTTTATTTAAATTCCATGAAGCAAAATTTCTTCCTGGCAAACCTCAAAGTCAAATGAAAGACTAACCTGTTAACAGAGAAACAGGAAATGTGAGAGAACAAAAAATAAAAAATCACGGTGCTCTTTGACGTGAGATGAGGCAGTAATTTGGTCAACCAAACAATTAAAAAACTTGAATTGATTAACTATTTGAGTTTTTATTGAACTGCAGACATTTTCAGAGGAGGAAATCATTTTGAAGAAACCACAGAACATTCTGTTTGCAGGAGCTCTTTCTGAGAGAGGTGGGCATTTCCTCCATTGGGAGAGAGGGTAGGCAGGAAATCCCTCATCCAAGGCGGTGCAGTCTGTTTTTCCTTAAGGATTTACATAAACATATTTTAAAAATCAGTTGTGTCTCTTAATTAATGGGACAATCCAATGCCCAATGTTGCTGCTGTTTAATTTTTCAGATGCAGTAGGAGACAGGCAAAAAGCAACTCATGGAACATTTGGTATCTTGCAGAAACATACACAGCTGACTGGGAGATTCTAGTGCATGGAATGATCTTCTAGTGCATGGAATGATCTGATTGATTGGACAGACAGTGAGCTTGCATGTGACACAGGGCCACCCACTGAGTTTTGTGTGTGCACTCACTCATTTTGTTCTTTATGTTATGGCTAGCACTTGCTGCACGGTAGCCCTGGTGTAGCTGTAGCTGTCATTATGCTACCTTCCCTCTTCTATTGCATCTATCTGCCTTATACATAATGGCAGCAAAGAGCAGGTGGCTTGTGACCAATGAGGGCCTTCCCTGAAGGAGTCAGAAAGTGAGGATGGTAGCAGAGCGGCCCTTCCTCTCTCCCCTGTAGAGTTCCATCCTGAGCCCAACTGAGATAAGAAGTAACTAAAGTGGGGAGAAGGGTCCCTTATCTGCTAACAATACAATAAGAAATATGATCAGGTCAATGTTTTTATTGTACAGTCTCAAAGATGGAGAAGCATCTGAAAGAGAAACACACAAGTCAGATAGAAAGTAACATGTGTCAGAGAGGTCTGCCGACATCACTTAATTCATTGCAATCTCATAGAGTTTGCAAAGCAATTGAAGACCCATCTGAAATAAGCAAATCAGCAACCCCACAGAGGAACAACTGGGATCCCAATGGTTGCTGATGCCAAGTGTATGGGGCATTCTGTTGTGATCTGCATGGCTGGACATGTGGAGGGTCTTGTATCCTCTTCCCCTGTGGAAAAACTTCCTGTGGAGAGCAAAGAGAAACACAGAGAGTGTAGCAGAGCATAGACAGCACATAACCCACAGAGACTCCCTTGATCAGAATTGCATACTCAGTGTATGTGAGGGAGAGTGGTGTTATCTTGGGTGTATCTGCAGCACTGCCCTGTTAGGTTATTGAGAACCCATTGAGTTTCATTTCCTTGTCCTGTGGTTGGGGGGACTGCATTGGAACTGTGTAAGAAATGGATCTTCTCCCACATATGGCAATGCTGGTTGGCAACCTTCAGTCTCGAAAGACTATGGTATAAGCCTATAGCATCCGTTATTCCCATGTTTGGCATATTTGACAACCTCTGGCACTGCTTCCTAGATGCTGTGCTGTTGCTGCTGGACCACTGAATGGTGGTAAAGGTGTATTGTGTTCATAGGATTGGCCTGGAAGTGTGACATCACTGAGGATCTGACTCCCTATCCCGATATATTTTTCTTTTCTATGCTTTAAATCCATTTGGAAACTAATTTTTGGTGTATTTTCAGCTGAGCAAGGACTGAGGAGCCCTCAGCATTGGCTCCATTCACTGGGTCAGACCCAGATGAATTTGGCCTGTTCCCTGTCCTTGTCTTCAAGCTATTTTCTGCCCCCTTCCCTAACCAGGGCTTTTGGCTTTCTCATCAGAATGAAATCTGAGCCAAACTTCTGAGACAGGATGACATTGTGTCACTTGGCTGCTGGAGCCTTGCATGGTTGTCTCTGGCACTTCATATGCCCTTGTCAGGATAATGAAAAAAACAAGTCATAATTTTGGTCAGAATTTGATTGAAATTGATTTTCTCGGGTTAGGCAGGCAGTAAAGCAGGACAGCTGATTCCTTAATCTCTTTTTGAGAATGAATCTCCAGTTGAAAGGTCATCCATTCTTTACTTTTATTATCATTAATGTAAAGTGCTTTTTGTTTGGGCCCATGTGATGCTGGCTTTCTGATTTTGTCTGGTCTCTGCTGGATTTTTGGAGTATCACAGCTAAGGATTCCCTTTTTATTGGGCCAGCTTGGATTGTGCTTTGGGGACTCTCTGAAGGTTTTTGTCTGTCTCTGTTGAATTTCTGATACCTCCACCAGGAAAATAGATCAGCTCATGTACTGTACTATCCTCATTTAGAAAAACAAAACTAGTTCAGTTGACCACAATTCATTACATTTCTGATACAGCAACAGCCTTATGAAATGAAGAAAACTGACACCCAGCCCAATCCACCTGTCTTCCAGTTGGCTTTTTAAAGCTGTATAAGAAGAGACCTGCTGGGTCAGACAAAAGGTTTGCCTACTATCTCTGAACCAGAGGTAATATCTGTAGCCATCATGGCAAACTACCTTTGAAAGGGTGCTGCTACTGCTTCTCCCCTGTGAATTTGCTTAATTTCCATGTGAAGCCATCTAAGCTCTGGCCAACACCACACCCTTTGACAGCAAACTGTGGTAGCAAATGGTGTGAAGTGTAGAGGTTGACAGAAAAACCCTCTCCGAGAGGAGCAGCATAGTGCTAATGGTGATCACTCAGTGGGTCTAAAACCCCCATCATGCCTCAGAAGGGAAGCCAATCCAGTGCTTTGAGAACAGGTTGCTCCTTCCTCTTAGTGAGTTGGTTTTGAAAGCCAGTATGCTGATCTCACCAAGCATTTTTCAAAGCAAGAATGTGCAATGCTGCAATTTGTATCCAAGCACTGATCCACTTCCATTACCTTGAGCGTCCTATCTCTGTCTGAATGGAGGATTGTAGCCTTAATCCCTGCTGGCATTTCCAACATGATGGTGCATTTGTAAAGCATCAAATACCGTGGAATCTATAATCTACACCCCCCCCCCCCCGCCAGTCCGCTTTCTGATGTGTAAATCTTTAAAGTACTGCGTTGGAATTAAACTGTGTAATGATTATTGATTGCAGTACTTTAAAACAAAACAAATCTAAAAATAGACTCTGCACAAGACCTTGAGTAGTAGCTGCTGGGAACAGAAAACTGACTTGGCCAGTTGGATAGGGTCCAACCAGCAAGGTGCTTCTTACTAAGGTTGAAGTGAATCATGTCTCTCCCACCCATTCTTTGTTCACTATGGGCCCAATCCTGTCCAACTTTCCAGTTCCGGTGTAGCCACAGTGCATCCCCATGGTAAGGGAACAAATGTTCCCATGCCTTGAGAAGATACCAGTGACTGCCCCTCCACCACAAGGTGCAGTGCACACCCCATTAGCGCATCTGCACCAGCACTGGAAAATTAGATTAGATTGGCCCCACCACCAGTGGTGGGATTCAAATAAATTAACAACAGGTTCTATGTCCTAATGAGCAACTCAGCTTCAATTGTCTGCCGCAAACGAAGTTGAAAGACTACGGCTGCACTCCTATACTGTACAGTACACACTTTCCTGGGAGTAAGTCCCATTGAACATAATGGGACTTACTACTGAGTAGACATTCATAGGATTGCACTGTAACTTTAACCCAATGTCTAAATCCAAATTGCAAGGCTGCAATCCTGTATAGTCATACTTACAGGCCTCTGGCCACTAGTTTCCAGTGAGGATAAACGTGGCTGAAATGCACACTTCAAATGGATATTTTTTCTTGAATTCTCAAATGTTGGCAATCTTCAGTCTCGAAAGACTATGGTATTGCACTCTGAAAGGTGGTTCTGGAACAGCGTCTAGTGTGGCTGAAAAGGCCAATTCGGGAGTGACAATCCCTTCCACACTGGGAGCAAGTGCAGTCTGTCCCTGGTCTGTCTCCTTGGCTATGGGCCTTCCTTCTTTGCCTCAGACTGTTGGCCAAGTGTCTCTTCAAACTGGGAAAGGCCATGCTGCACAGCCTGCCTCCAAGCGGACCGCTCAGAGGCCAGGGTTTCCCACCTGTTGAGGTCCACTCCTAAGGCCTTCAGATCCCTCTTGCAGATGTCCTTGTATCGCAGCTGTGGTCTACCTGTAGGGCGCTTTCCTTGCACGAGTTCTCCATAGAGGAGATCCTTTGGGATCCGGCCATCATCCATTCTCATGACATGACCGAGCCAATGCAGGCGTCTCTGTTTCAGCAGCGCATACATGCTAGGGATTCCAGCACGTTCCAGGACTGTGTTGTTTGGAACTTTGTCCTGCCAGGTGATGCTGAGAATGCGTCGGAGGCAGCGCATGTGGAAAGCGTTCAGTTTCCTCTCCTGTTGTGAGTGAAGAGTCCATGACTTGCTGCAGTACAGAAGTGCACTCAGGACGCAAGCTCTGTAGACCTGGATCTTGGTATGTTCCGTCAGCTTCTTGTTGGACCAGACTCTCTTTGTGAGTCTGGAAAACGTGGTAGCTGCTTTACCGATGCGTTTGTTTAGCTCGGTATCGAGGTAAAGAGTGTCGGAGATCGTTGAGCCAAGGTACACAAAGTCATGGACAACCTCCAGTTCATGCGCAGAGATTGTAATGCAGGGAGGTGAGTCCACATCCTGAACCATGACCTGTGTTTTCTTCAGGCTGATCGTCAGTCCAAAATCTTGGCAGGCCTTGCTAAAACGATCCATGAGCTGCTGGAGATCTTTGGCAGAGTGGGCAGTGACAGCTGCATCGTCGGCAAAGAGGAAGTCACGCAGACATTTCAGCTGGACTTTGGACTTTGCTCTCAGTCTGGAGAGGTTGAAGAACTTTTCGTCTGATCTGGTCCGGAGATAGATGCCTTCTGTTGCAGTTCCAAAGGCCTGCTTCAGCAGGACAGCGAAGAAAATCCCAAACAAGGTTGGTGCAAGAACACAGCCTTGCTTCACGCTGCTTCAGATGTCAAAGGGGTCTGATGTGGAGCCATCGAAGACAACAGTGCCCTTCATGTCCTTGTGGAAGGATCTGATGATGCTGAGGAGCCTGGGTGGACATCCAATCTTGGGGAGAATCTTGAAGAGGCCATCCCTGCTGACCAGGTCGAAGGCCTTCGTGAGATCTATGAAGGCTATAAAGAGTGGCTGTCGTTGTTTCCTGCATTTCTCCTGCAGTTGTCTAAGGGAGAGTACCATATCAGTGGTGGACCTGTTGCCTTGGAATCCGCACTGTGATTCTGGATAAACGCTCTCTGCAAGTACCTGGAGCCTCTTTAGTGCAACTCGGGCAAACAACTTTCCTACAATGCTAAGGAGAGAGATGCCACGGTAGTTGTTGCAGTCACCCCTGTCGCCTTTGTTCTTGTACAGCGTGGTGATGTTCTTGTACAGCGTGATGAATTCTCAAGGCAGTTGTATAATGAAATAAGGAAGGCACCAAGAAGAGGAGGTGTGAACTGCCAGGGCTCCAGGTTATCAACCTCTGGAGACACCACAGTAGCATAGCACCTTCACATCTGCACAAACCAACTTGCTGCACTGGGCTTTGAGCTGGGCCACCTTCCTTCTCAGTGGGAACTTGGTGATTTTTACCAGAGCAGTCAATCCTCTCAAGGATCTGGTTCACTTTTAGTGGTGAACAGAACCACTTTTAGTGGTCAGCAAAAGTGCACTGAGCACATAGTCTGACACCTCATCATCAACCAAAAGCAACAACAGCATAGTAACATCTTTACACCTCCCCTTCTTTTTTGTTCTATTACAGCATTCCTCAGCATCTGCCTTTCGCCCACTGTACCATTTTGCATGGCCCACCTCTGGGAAGTACAACTGGAAGTAACTGGAATGACTTTATCACCAGTTATTTCCATACTAAGAGGCCAGACATGATGCAACAAACCATGGTAAGAGGCTCAGGTTACAATCCTATCCACTTTTTCCTGGTAGTAAGTCCCACTGACTATAATGGAACTTACTTCTGAGTAGACATGCAAAGGATTGGGCTCCCAGGGTAGATGGGAGGGCTTTTTTGAGTGCAAGAAAAGCAGAGCTGAGCCTCCTACCACTGTTTGTTGCATCATATTGCTGGTCTCACTGCCAGGCAGTGGAGGTCTGGGGGAGGGGTCCTGCCATGAGTACCTCTGGGCACCACCTCAAGTACCACTGGTGGTATGAGTACTACTGGTTGAGAAATGCTGCTCTATTGCTTTTACCACCCAGCCCCAAAAAGAATTCCAGTGAACTCTAAAGCTTTCCCCTCCAACTTCCAACTCTGCAATCCAATGCACGTCTACTCAGAAGCCCAACAAGTTCAAGGGGAGTTGTTGACTTTCAGGGTTTGAGAGAGAATGGCAGCCTTGAAGGATAGTTTCACTAATGAGCAAAAAAGTATGAGGGGACTGTTCTTCTAGGTTGCTTTCCAACAGGCAACAGCAGATACCCATCACTTTGGTCTACTCTAGTGGCGATTCTCCCACAAGTTTGAGGGTTGCTACTGACCAGGGAGTGCAAAGCAGGGGCCTGCAGTGGGTGGGGAGGCAGGTGAGGCAGAACCTCCCCACCACTGTCCTTTGAAAGTGTTGCAGCTGTGTAGGTGTCCAAGCACCTACAACCCAGCCTAAAAATGAAAATTAACAGCACATGTAACAAGCCTTGCAGGTTTTGAGGTTCACCCTGATCACAAGTTCTTCCCAGTGCTTCTCCAGTTCTTCTTCATTAGGTGATAAGACCTAAACCCAATTTGCAAACTTGTTCAAAAAATCTTCAATTTCTAGTCAGCCTGGCATTTCACTTGCATGGGGGGAGGGAGAATAACCTAAAGGAACTTTTCTTCGAGAGAAGGAGCAATGCTAACTGTACCATCCTCAGCATACTGGGAATAGCAGCCCAATCCTATGCAAGCCTACACAGGAGCAAATCACATTCTATAGTCAATTGGGCTTGCTTCCCAGGTGTGAGTAGGATTGTAGCCTAAGGGTTATCCAACTTTCCAGAGCCAATGCAGCCCCGAGATAATGGAACAAACATTTCTGTGTCACAAGGAGACCTCCAGGACTTGGTGCTGGAAAGTTACAGTTAAGAGGACTTAGGACCTAATCCTATCCAATTTTCCAGTGCCAGTGCAGCTGTACCAATAGGGCATGCACTGCATCCTGTGGTGGGGGGCAGGGAACATTTGTTCCCTGAAATTATAGAATAAAGAGTAGGCAATAATTACTGTTAAAATAGGGGAGGGGGTCAGGGTTGCATGGGAGAGGGGGTCAGGGCTGCATAAGAGCATAAGAACATCCCCACTGGATCAGGCCATAGGCCCATCTAGTCCAGCTTCCTGTATCTCACAGCAGCCCACCAAATGCCCCAGGGAGCACACCAGTTAACAAGAGACCTGCATCCTGGTGCCCTCCCTTGCATCTGGCATTCTGACATAGCCCATTTCTAAAATCAGGAGATTGCACATACACATCATGGCTTGTAACCCGTAATGGATTTTTCCTCCAGAAACTTGTCCAATCCCCTTTTAAAGGCGTCCAGACCAGATGCCATCACCACATCCTGTGGCAAGGAGTTCCACAGACCAACCACACGCTGAGTAAAGACATATTTTCTTTTGTCTGTCCTAACCCTCCCAACACTCAATTTTAGTGGATGTCCCCTGGTTCTGGTGTTTTGTGTGAGTGTAAAGAGCATCTCTCTATCCACTCTGTCCATCCCCTGCGTAATTTTGTATGTCTCAATCATGTCCCCCCTGAGACGCCTCTTTTCTAGGCTGAAGAGGCCCAAACACCGTAGCCTTTCCTCATAAGGAAGGTACCCAGCCCAGTATGAATGCACCTTCAGACAGGGAGGAAATTAGCTTAGTCCAGGGGTTGGCAACCCATCTGCTCTGGGTGCACTTGCACTTCACAGGGGAAGGCAAGTCTTCCCTTGGCTCTTCTCACTGGGGACCTTGAGCCCATCCAAGCTGGAGAAGTGTGCCGGGGAGACATAAGCGATTTTCAGTCCCTTCCTGTGTGAGAGATGGGGGGGGGGGTTTGATGTCTCTTAGGGGCAAAAAGTCTTCTGGGGAGAGCCACTGGTGGGGTGAGACACTGGGAGACTGACCCTCTTGCCTGGATCAGAGGTGGAGGGGGAGCTCCAAAAACTTCTACAGTCTGGAGCTGGAAGGAGGAGGTGCCCCTTGGAGGTCCCGGGTCTGCGTTTCATTCTCCTCCAGACTGACAATGCAATGCTAGGCATGTCTACTCAAAAGTAAGCCCCATTGTGTTCAATGGGGCTTACTCCCAGGAAAGTGTGGATAGGATCGCAGCCTCAGTGATGAAGATGAGATGCTTCCTTCTTCGCCTTCTGACTGACAGTGTCTACTCAGAGGTAAGTCCCACTGTATTCAATGGGGCTTACTCCCAGGAAAGTGTGGCAGAGTTTGCCACACTTTCCTGGGAGTAAGCCCCATTGAACACAATGGAACTTACCTCTATGTAGGCACTGAGCACAATCCTAACCAGGTCTACTCAGAAGTAACTCCTATTTTGTTCAATGGGGCTTACTCTCAGGAAAGTGTGGTTAGGATTGCAGCCACTGTCAATCAGAATGTGAAGAAGGAAGCATCTCATCTTCGTCACTGAGGCTGCAATCCTCAGGGCACTGGACGGGCAGCCCTAGTCAGCGAGGCAGCATGCTGGCACTGAACTGGTCCTCTTCAGTCAGCGAGGCTGCATGCTGACGGGAGGGGACACATGGCGGCAGTGGGGGCTCACCCTGGGGGGGGCAGTGGGGGCTCTTTGAGCGGGAGCGGCTCCAGCACCCCCCTCTTCCTCCCACGCCCCCGACCCACCGGGAAAGCTGAGCCAGCTAGCTCAGCCGGGGAGGACAGGCGCAGGGCGGGCAGCTGGGTGGGTGGGGACAAATGGCGGCGGGGGGGGGGCTTGCCCTGGGGGCAGCGGGGGCTCCTTGGGCTCCAGCGCCCCCCTCTTCCTCCCGCGCCACTGAGCCTAGCCGGGGAGGAGAGGCGCGTGGCGAGCTGCTGAACTGCTCCTCATCTTCCCCCCCCCAGCATGCTGTATGCTCTGTTTGACCTGTTTCTGTCTTCTGAGGATGATTTATTTAAATTTGCTACTGTTGTCATTCTTCAGGGTTTACTTTAGCTCCTTTCCCAGGATCTCTAGAAGTTTGTTGTTAGAGTGGACTCGTCTTATCTGCAGTACTTGTGCACATTAATGCATCCACATGGACACATTGGGTGGGGATGAGAAGACTGAGTCTTGAATCTGTTGCATTGGGGTAGTGGAAGAGAGGATCATCTCAGGTAGGAATAGGTCTAGGGAAAACCTCTCTCTTCTTGGGACCTTGGAGAGCCAGCAGTAGTCATGCACAGTACAGGCTAGTTGGATGCTGTGGAAGGCAGCTTCTTGTATTCCTTCTGCTTCTATCTTGTATTCCATCAGCTTCTGCTGATATCAACAGATAGCTCTGGGAGCTTACAAGCTGATGCATGTCATGAAGATAGTGGCCATTCCCTGTGGTTTATTCCCAGTGTCTGATGTTCACATACATTGTAGAGTATTCCTTTTGCGCCCACACTGATATCGGTAACACAAGTCTTGCTGTCCACTCACCATGTTCTCCCCCCTCTTCTGGGATTGCAACATTCTCAGTATTTTTTGGTTTGTTTTTAAGAATGTGGATTGAGATAGCTTGTGATGGGTGGCCTTCTATGTGCACTGTGGAGCTGAATCTGTTTTTCCATCTGTGAATTTCTCATCATACCAGAATGCAGCTTGTTGAGCAGCTGGTTCCACATGTTCATAAATGCCATGTGACTTTAATACAAGCAGATTTGATTCTTATTGACAGCCTGTCAGGCTCATGCCAGTGCACCAAGGCTCTTTGCCGACATGAGGCAAGCAGCAGTCAGCCAGAGAGGGTAAGTGCAGAAATCTAGGTATAGGCTACGTTCCCTCTGGAAAGCGGCTGCTCTTATCTGCATGTTGCTGACCCAAAGAACTGCCATCTTCCTAAATCACTATCAAACAACATAGTCCAGATTTTGTAAAACAAAGGATTTTGTAAAACAAAGGATTAAAGCAGTTGCATCCTTTTCATAGGCAGTTTGTCACCTAATGAAACTGATTGATGATACCATTGGGACAGACACAAAGAAGTTGTGGTTAAACAAAAGATACTGGGAGCAAGTTCCTCTGGCCTCCAGTATCTGCAAATCTGGTATCCACATCTGGTATCCACGGTTTCAATTATCTCTGGATCTGAATGATATTGGGGTCCCACTTTTAAAAGGTTTAGAAAGTCAAGGAAAAGGCAAAAAAAAAAAAAAAAGCTATGTGGACTATAGTACAGCTAAACAACTGCATTTTCAGGGCTGCAGGCAGTGTTCTGAGTTGCCTGCAGCCTCTTCCTGGTTGTGTGGAGGCTGCTCCCTTCATTCAACAGTCACCTCAGAATGCATTGCAAAGCCTTCTCTTCCTGGTCATAATACATTCTGGAGCAACACTGGGGAAGGGAGCTATTTTTTTGTGCCCTTTCTTTCACTTTCCTCACCTCTTGAAAGGGTGTCCCTGTATCAGCAGATTCACAATATCTGCGGGAGTGTGTGTGTCTGGAGTGGAACCCCTGCAGTTATGGGGTCATGCCTGTATTCAAGGGGCTTGGTACATGAGCTGGGGCTTTGTAGGCCCTTCTTTCCCAATGCAGCCCTTTTTGTGGCCTCGAAAGTGCCAGCACATTTGTACAAAGACCAGGCAAAAAAGTCTTCCTGAATTGACAGTGTGTATGGTCAGATCAGGATTGCTTTTTGACCTGCTTTATCAGTGCACACAAGATCATTGGCAGTGTAGGGGGAGAAAAGAAGATGCAAAGGAGCTGAAAGCTACAGCAGACTGTACATACTGTACATAGTGCAGAAATGTTTTGGAACAATGAGGAATACAGAAGGCTTCCATTTCACTTTGGAAACACGCCCAGGTAATTCTGAAGTCCAGAATCCAGGGAGAAATGTGAATGAGGAGCTTTTCAGAAGTGTCTCTAAGCCTGTTGCTCCCTCTTCCTCTTCTCTCTGCTGCCTTTTTCAGAAGATGCTCCTGCTTGTAGCCTCTTTTTCCCTACTGGCATGTAGCAAAAGGAGGTTCTGTTGTCACGGGGGAAAGTTTTGATTGGTAACATCTCTCTTGAGCACTTGTGTACATTCCATTGTTTATGTACTTAAAATCACTTAGTGGGGACCACTTTCTTTGCTCAAAGCATTAAATAGTTCCATATTGTCAACTGTTGACTTTCCCCATGAAAACACATCTGGGATAATGAGAGTTGGGTGAGTGCAAGTTTGGGCCTGGCTGTGGTTCTTGGAAAGGTGCATCAAATCAGTATTGGACTGTCCTCTTCTGTTTTTTTTTTTTGAGACATCCTCAAAAATGTCTACCCACCTTTCTTCCTTTGGGAGACAAGGCAGCTGCCAGTATCAGCTGTAAGTGCAATCCATTTAAAAACACAGAGTGTGAAAATATAATATAATATGATGACCGCAGCAATTAAATAAAATGAGGAACAACAAATTAAGCAATCTAAGTCAAAACCTGTTGAAAAAACCAACCCTTTAAGCTTTGGTGAGGTTCTGGCAGGGTGAGAGAGTGTGTGTAATGCAAGATAGGGAATTCCACATTGGGCTGCCTCTGGGGAGGTCCTCTTGTGCATCACTGCCAACTGAGCCTCAGATGGTGCCTAGATGTGCAAGAGAGCTTTGTTCCCTAACTTTAAATCTAGTGATTGTTCACATAGTGTCTCTTTGGGAGGTATGTGGTGGGAGCAATGCAGTTCATTTCACCCATCACAGGAATGCATTCTGCTGCTGACATCACATTGTATTGATGTGTCCTCATTCATTTTTTTTTCCACCACAATGCCTCTTTGATTCTGCTCTGGAGGGCTAATCCAATAATGAAGGCTTGTTCTGTTGCAAAATGTACCTGTTCATAATTCTGTACCAATTTCATGTTTTGTGTTATTTATTGCGCTTGAGATTCCCTGGCTTTGATTAATTTGGTACTTAGCTCATCATAAGAAAGCTCAGGAATGAAATGCTGTTCGTTAGTCGGGGATGAAAAGGACATTGCATGATGCTTTCAGCTTTCATCACTAAAATACTGTCTCCTAACACATCACAAATTAGAGGTAATAAAATATATATGAAGTTATTGAGCTTGCAAGTTTGTTAACAAAATGAGTAAATGGAAGCCCCTGGAAAGAACAGGATGGTTCATTGTTTGTCCTTTTGCTCAGTCAGAGGACAACCACCTAATTATGCAGATAAAGGTGTCGAATATATCTGTGTAGCTTCTGATGGATTCTAAAACATGGGCATCTCCTTGGCTTATTTGATGTAAAGGGAGACTTAAGACAGATTGGGAGAGGCCATAATTAATTTATTTCTCTCTGTCAGGCGTGTTCTGTCACAGCTAATGGAATTAGCATATTGATTTTGATTCATTGTTTTACATGAATCCTTTTGTAAATAAACAAAACCAAGCGTTCAGCCCTTCGTTAGCAATCTAGTTAATGTTTCTCATCAAGTGGCTGTGCCTGATATAAATATTTGGTGATGAAAATTGCCTTTCTGTTTTGTTGCATCTTGTTTACAAGGGCACAGTGAGAAGCTGTGAGAAAGAGAGGTTTTCCCTGCTCACATAGTGCACAACTAAACCAAGGGGCAAGAGAGTCAAGCCACATGAAAGAAAATCCTTTTGCGCATCGCCCATCAAGTATGGAATTTTCTTCCACAATATGCGATGATGACCCCTGACTTAAATTGCTTTAGGAGGGGATTAGTCAAAGACATGGAGAGAGGTCCACCAAAGCCTCTGCAAATGAACCTTCCTGGCTTGGAAAACTAAATATGCCTCTGAATAGAAATTCTTAAGAAGCAGCGCTGGCCAGTGTGAGTAGTGGGATGTTGGACTAGATGGATTTTTGGTCTGATCCAGCAGAAGTACGAGTTCTTATGATAAAGAGGGTTCCACTAACTTTGTAGGTTTTTTGTGTGGACTGGATTTTTTGTTTTTTCCCCAGACTAAAAACTGGCAGTTGCCTGCCTGCAAGGGTGGCCCAGGCCAATCCACTGTCTGAAGCACTGCCATATTCCACAGTGCTATAAAATTCAGCTGCCCCCTGCCAGGGTGTGTACTACTGTCACCCAACTTGCCAGAGCCCCCCTGCATCAGTGTGCGTGGCACCTTCCTTATTGTCGTCCTCCTCTTTTACTATCACCACCTCTGCTGCCATGGGCAGGGAGTATTCTGTGAGCAGAACTTCTCCCTTCCCAGGATTCTCTCCATACAACCACTTGACACAAAGTGGCGGGGAAGGAAAGGTGTCTCAGGGAGGGGATGCTGCCCTCTCACTCCTTGGAAGGAAGGAAGCATGTGCCATCCTCTTCTTGTGCAGCCTTTGGGAAGAGCACATGAGAAGAGGATGGGGCAGCCAGCGGCATAACAAGAGTGGAGCAACTGCCCCAGGTGCTATGCCAAGGGGGCACACAATTTTTAAAAAAGGAAAGAAAAAACCAGTTGCTTTTGCATCTAGCTGCAAGGCAGAAACTCTGAAGCATGTGGCCAATGAGCTGGAGAGCCATGAGACGTCATTTTCTTGGCACGCCTGCAGCATTGCAGCCTTATCAGAGTCAGATGAAGCAGCTGCTTTCTTGTGCCAGGTGGCAACTCAGATGAAGGTGGAAATGATGCCACAGTATTGTGTGACATCATGACAACACCACCCTGGGCGCTGCAGCCCTTGGGTACTCTTCTGGGGGCAGCAGTCTGTGGGCTGGGGAAGAGGTTGCAGGTGGGCACATGGAAGGGTACAAATCCTGTCAGTTTGATGCTCCCCTCTCCAGCCCACTACTTGAACCCATGCCTGCTTGTACATGAGCCTCCATTATCCATTGGCTGAAGTGCTATAATGTAGAATTTTTGTACGTGCTCTTCAGACTTCCCAAGTGCCAGTTGTCCATAATAGCAGCTGCTGTTAGGAAAATGAGTGGTTAGTTTGAGTCTTGTATAGGCAGAAGAGCTGGGTCCTGCTTCTGTCAGGAAAGGAATGGAGTAGGCAAAATACTTTTAGAGGAACCAGGGCTGGGAGCTTATAAGCTGCTGGGCCAGCAAAACACAAGAAATAATAGTGGAGGTCCTGAATATCTGTGTTGATTTGAATTAACCAACCACATCTTTAAAGCTGAGACTCCGATTCTGCTGTGACTTGCACATTGCTTTTGAGCCTTGAAAGCATGTCATGTGTATTATCTTCTTGTAATTCTACAACATAAACACCAGAACCAGAGGACATCCACTAAAATTGAGTGTTGGGAGGGTTAGGACAGACAAAAGAAAATATTTCTTTACTCAGCGTGTGGTCAGTCTGTGGAACTCCTTGCCGCAGGATGTGGTGACAGCATCTGACCTGGATGCCTTTAAAAGGGGATTGGACAAGTTTCTGGAGGAAAAATCCATTATGGGTTACGAGCCATGATGTGTATGTGCAACCTCCTGATTTTAGAAATGGGCTATGTCAGATGCAAGGGACGGCACCAGGATGCAGGTCTCTTGTTATCTGGTGTGCTCCCTGGGGCATTTGGTGGGCCGCTGTGAGATACAGTAAGCTGGACTAGATGGGCCTATGGCCTGATCCAGTGGGGCTGTTCTTATGTTCTTATGTTCTTAACAACCCAGTAAGGTAAGAAAGTAGTATTGTTTCCATATTTCGGGTGTTGGAGTTGAGGCTTGCCCAAGACTGCCTGGGGAGAATTCACTGCAGAGGCATGGTTAATCCAGGGCCTTCTGGATTAGTCACTCAGCTATTTAGTCTTTATGCAATACCCACTCTCCCTAGAAAGCATGGTCTATTCTCTAGGGACCCCGAGAATACCACCAAGGGTGTGTGTGCTATGGCACAGGCTTAAAAAAATCCCACTGTTCCAGATTCTTCAGCCTTCCACCCTCCTCTTGACAGCTGCCTGAATGAAAAAATGCATTTCATGTGCTGCAGTGCAGTCTTGGAAGGAGGTGTGCAAAGTCCTTGCCACATTTGACTTGTGGAGAGAGGAACAAAACAAAGCCAGAGTGGATCTGATTCCACAGTAGACAGATTTCCCATTTGGGCAAATTCAACATGACAAATTATTCCATTATGTTTCCTTGCAGCTTGGTCAGGCAATTTTTATTTTTTTTCATTTTCAACAAGATGTATTTTTGGGAGACTGTCTTGTCTCTATCCTAGAACGAAACTGCAGTTGGGTTGTTATTGTTATGGGTTGGCTTTAGGATTCCTGTTCCATTGGAAGGACATTGGGCCATTTTTCTTGTGTGGGCTGTCAGCTGTCATGTAGCTTGAATTTAGTAAGAGAAATCTGCATCTGAAATTGAGTATTCAGTTTGATTACCTGAATGGAAAGACAAAAAGAGGTAGGTGGTGAAACAAACATGTATTTTTAACCTCCTAAATGAAGTGCTGTTTAATTTTAGCTTCTGACAACTTGTGCCTTCCTCAGTAGGATCCAAAAGCAATTTAATCACTGCTATTAACCCTAATAAGCGCTTTGCTTTGCAGAAGGGGGAAATATCAGTTTGTTGTTTTGAAGGCCATAGCGCTGCTATTCTGAGAGCAGTGTGAAACAGCCTCTCCCTACAAAACTGAATGTGATGGTTGTAGAAATTCCATGAGTGTTCAATATCTTCTGGTGTGAATGTTGTTCCTGTGGGGTTATTATGGGGGACGAGAGCTTAAACTGGGGCTAGTGAAGCTGGAAGGGAGACTTAATCTCGTGCACTGCCAGAGATGACCTCAGTGTCCTCTGCAGATGGAGAAGGGAGCAGAGATATGGAACATCAGCTCCTGCAATTGGCTAGAAGTATGAAGCCTCTGAACGTGGCAGACCTGATTATAAAGACTGTGACCTCTGCCCGCAACCCTTGCCTGGGGAACAAAGCAGGGCTTCCTCTGCTACAGCCTTCTGCACCTCTGCATCAGCACTATAGCCCTCTCCCTGTTGGAGCAGCAAATGGAGCCTAGACGGGAAGATATTTCTCCTGCTTCTGGATTTTGAGCAGTCGCCCATGATCCAGCCTGATCCTAACAGGGATCCTAAATCACCTCTGGTGTTGTAGCTGATTTGTGCTGTATTGCGATAAACTGATCTGTGGTGGAGGGTAACTTTAAAAAGCAAAAAAGAAAAAAGAAAAAAAAGAAGAAAAAAAAAGAACAATGTGGTCGAGAGAGCCTGTCATCTCCGAAGTGCAGGCTGGGTGTGGGGGAGGACGTCTTTACAGAGGTTGGGCTCCCTGGACTTGCAGGCCATGCTGCCATTTCTCTCCCAAAACAACAACCTCCACTTCAAAATGAGATTCCGCTCCTATCCTGAACAACCACACTTTTTGTTGTCTTGTAGTTTTTCATCAGGTGGCCACACAGTTCTTAACTGATGTGGACATAAGCCTAAAAAGCTTTGAAAGAGAATGATTTTGTATGGGATCAGTTTAAAATAACCACATTTTTGGTTTGTGAAAACTAACAGCGATATGCGAGGGTGTCTTGGACGGGGAACATAGCCAGCACATCACTGAAATGAGCATGGAACAATGCAAGATCGTTAAGGTCAAGTAAAAATAACTTGAGTGTATTCAGCTGCAAAAAATGGGGGCTGCTGTTCTGTGCAGCAGTCCAGTAGAAAGCATCCCTTTTTCTATTCCAAGATTAGAATAAGGCTGGGCTTGATGATACTTTGGATATTAAAAATTCTAGGTTATGACCAGCTCGCTGGAGTATCAACAAACTGAGTGTTGGGATGTCCTTCACTGGCTAATGACTTCTTGAAGAAGGCAAGGCTTCCTCAGTGCTCTTACACTTGATGCAGGCAGTGGGAGTCTGCAGACAGGTCTAAATCTTGATGCTTTTGTTTAACAGAGCTGAGGCCCCAGCTGTTTTCATCTGTGTCCATGGAGTTATGAGATGCTTGCAAGATCAACCTGCAGATGCGTTGCTAAATGAGAAGGCATATTGTGGGAGAGGTTAACTTCCCCCTTCTCTCTGGAGGGGCAGTGATGTCACTGGACAGTGCTTAATCTGAGTCTAGCCACCACAAAACCTGTATGTACAACAGGCAGTCTGCAACATTCGAACCAAACCTACAGCGATACAGTCAGGAAATAAACTCAAACCCCCCCCCCCAGCTGCAGCTAGAAAGAAAATTAAAAAATTGGTATGAGATGTGAATGATTCCTGAAACTGCAAAGAACACCAATGAAGAAGCTCCCTCAATGGTTCCCACAATGGCACCCAAGGAAAGACCTGCCTATGGGTACAACTGGAATGCCCAGGGACCTGTTGATCAATTAAAGCAAGATGTAAACCAGGGGTGTCAAACATAAGGCCCCCGGAAGCTTTTTATCCGGCCTTCAGGTTCTCAGCTGCTGAGGTGTTACAGCTGAAATGTCAGCCCACATGAAAATTAGGCTTTCCCAAATCTTGAAATATGATCCAGATTTGCGTACTTTCTCTTCTGTCATTTGCAGTTAATGAGTTTCTATATGAGAACAGGGTCTGATTTCTGGCCATTAGCTGCTTAATAATGTCACTTTCTGCTTAATGACATCACTTCCGGCCCTCAACTGGAACCCTGAATGCTAACTTCGGCCCTCTATATGAAATGAGTTTGACACCCCTGATCTAAACAAAGACCTTTCTGATATACTAACCCCTATTAACAACTCCTTTAAGACTCTCACGGAAGCTCTCAGCAGCATAACTGACACAGCAAATGAGCTGCAAGACTGTAGCCAGCAAAATGCAGCTGTTATGATTTACAGATAAAGTTGGAGGATATGGAAATGTTGATTTGAGAGTGCCAATTTACAGAATCAGTAGACAGGCAGGGTTTAATTCTGTTTTAGCTAAAAGTACTTCCTAATCTATGTATAGGCACACCAGACCTGGAAAGAGTGCAGGTCAGGAGGATCCTATTGGAGCCTATCAGCCAGTAGCACCTCAACCCTGACACAGTCTAGAGCAGATTCTTCTTAGCTCCTTTCATACCATTGGTCCCACTGGTCCCCAATCCAGGGAATGCACCTGACACAAGTTGACAGATCTTTGGAGAGTCAAAAATTGGGCACTAAAAGCCTTCTGACACCTGTGTGTTTTGGCTCAGGTCGGTGGCAGGTCTCAAATGGAGGTGGTTGCTGCCCCTTGGACAAAACCTTTGGGGAACTCACAGCTTAACCTTTTGCCCATAAAACAGCATGTCATCCTCCCATTCAGAGCCTTCTCAGTGACTGTTTAAAATACTGTGCCAAGCTGTTTCCCCAAATTGCTCTCCCTTTTTCAGTCTCTCTACTAAAAGAGCAGTGTACTCCTGATTTTAATAAGCCATAAGTGGGTTTTTCTTTGGCAGCTTTTAGGCTGTTCAGAGCTTCAACATTTTTTCTCCTTCCTGGCTCCTCTTTTCCTTTAGCACTGTTGCTGACTCCTAAGCGTTGGCCTTTGGATAAACAGCTTGCCCTGCAGTGGGTTAAGAAGAAGAATTTCCTTTCCCTGCCTGTTTCTGCCCTGATTACCCTATCATTCCTCTTTTATAATAGTGCTATAAAGTTGCAAATGTGATAAGTAGCAGCATTTTTTATTTTTTATTTTTGCTGTTGGTATGATGACAACATTGAGGCTTCAGACATAAGTTAAATGTTGCTTTTGTATCCAGAATAATTCAGTCAAATAACCAATGGAGACATTGTTGATGGGGCATTTGGGGCAGAAGGATGGGGGAGGGATTGCTGAGGGAAGTTTGTGATGTAAGTTTGTGAAGTTTGTGAAGTCTTGCCCTAATGAAGAGAATAAAAAGGAACATAAACTGTGGCAAAAGAAATGTAAGAAGGTGATACTGGAGGCCAAGCGAGACTAAGAGGAACGCATGGCCAGCAACATTAAGGGGAATAATAAAAGCTTCTTCAAATATGTTAGAAGCAGGAAACCCGCCAGAGAAGCGGTTGGCCCTCTGGATGGTGAGGGAGGGAAAGGGGAGATAAAAGGAGACTTAGAGATGGCAGAGAAATTAAATGAGTTCTTTGCATCTGTCTTCACGGCAGAAGACCTCGGGCAGATACCGCTGCCCGAACGGCCCCTCCTGACCGAGGAGTTAAGTCAGATAGAGGTTAAAAGAGAAGATGTTTCAGACCTCATTGATAAATTAAAGATCAATAAGTCACCGGGCCCTGATGGCATCCACCCTAGAGTTATTAAGGAATTGAAGAATGAAGTTGCAGACCTCTTGACTAAGGTATGCAACTTGTCCCTCAAAACGGCCATGGTGCCAGAAGATTGGAGGATAGCAAATGTCACGCCTATTTTTAAAAAGGGAAAGAGGGGGGACCCGGGAATCTATAGGCCGGTCAGCCTAACATCCATACCGGGTAAGATGGTGGAATGCCTCATCAAAGATAGGATCTCAAAACACATAGACGAACAGGCCTTGCTGAGGGAGAGTCAGCATGGCTTCTGTAAGGGTAAGTCTTGCCTCACGAACCTTATAGAATTCTTTGAAAAGGTCAACAGGCATGTGGATGCGGGAGAACCCGTGGACATTATATATCTGGACTTTCAGAAGGCGTTTGACACGGTCCCTCACCAAAGGCTACTGAAAAAACTCCACAGTCAGGGAATTAGAGGACAGGTTCTCTCGTGGATTGAGAACTGGTTGGAGGCCAGGAAGCAGAGAGTGGGTGTCAGTGGGCAATTTTCTCAATGGAGAGAGGTGAAAAGCGGTGTGCCCCAAGGATCTGTCCTGGGACTGGTGCTTTTCAACCTCTTCATAAATGACTTGGAGACAGGGTTGAGCAGTGAAGTGGCTAAGTTTGCAGACGACACCAAACTTTTCCGAGTGGTGAAGACCAGAAGTGATTGTGAGGAGCTCCAGAAGGATCTCTCCAGACTGGCAGAATGGGCAGCAAAATGGCAGATGCGCTTCAATGTCAGTAAGTGTAAAGTCATGCACATTGGGGCAAAAAATCAAAACTTTAGATATAGGCTGATGGGTTCTGAGCTGTCTGTGACAGATCAGGAGAGAGATCTTGGGGTGGTGGTGGACAGGTCGATGAAAGTGTCGACCCAATGTGCGGTGGCAGTGAAGAAGGCCAATTCTATGCTTGGGATCATTAGGAAGGGTATTGAGAACAAAACGGCTAGTATTATAATGCCGTTGTACAAATCGATGGTAAGGCCACACCTGGAGTATTGTGTCCAGTTCTGGTCGCCGCATCTCAAAAAAGACATAGTGGAAATGGAAAAGGTGCAAAAGAGAGCGACTAAGATGATTACGGGGCTGGGGCACCTTCCTTATGAGGAAAGGCTACAGCGTTTGGGCCTCTTCAGCCTAGAAAAGAGACGCCTGAGGGGGGACATGATTGAGACATACAAAATTATGCAGGGAATGGACAGAGTGGATAGGGAGATGCTCTTTACACTCTCACATAATACCAGAACCAGGGGACATCCACTAAAATGGAGTGTTGGGCGGGTTAGGACAGACAAAAGAAAATATTTCTTTACTCAGCGTGTGATCGGTCTGTGGAACTCCTTGCCATAGGATGTGGTGATGGCGTCTAGCCTGGACGCCTTTAAAAGGGGATTGGACAAGTTTCTGGAGGAAAAATCCATTATGGGGGTACAAGCCATGATGTGTATGCGCAACCTCCTGATTTTAGAAATGGGTTATGTCAGAATGCCAGATGCAAGGGAGGGCACCAGGATACAGGTCTCTTGTTATCTGGTGTGCTCCCTGGGGCATTTGGTGGGCCGCTGTGAGATACAGGAAGCTGGACTAGATGGGCCTATGGCCTGATCCAGTGGGGCAGTTCTTATGTTCTTATGTAAATTAGCTGGAGGATTTGTGGGGTTCCAGGGTCTGATCGCAAAGCACATAGGATTGTGTGCGACACAAATTGGTTGGCTATCCAGGCCTTTGAACCCATGAACAAGACACTTGTTTGTACATGGAATTCAAAAGGACCCAGAGATTCCTCAAGCCTGGTAATATCTTTTGCCAAGATAGAACAGAAAACCCACTCTTTCATCCAGGAATCAGACCACTCAGAAACCAAGTGGCTCCTGGGCATGCTGGCAGCAGATACAGGGGACAGTAAGGATGGAGAGTTGAAGATGAGGTGAGATTTTAATCAGCTGAAAAAAGCAGAGCATTTGATTGTGTGTGGAAGTTTCCTTGCAAAGTACACATCTTTGTCTCTAGAGCCATCGGCTAACTCTTCAACAAGGAAGAATTCTTTGCAGTTAAAGGTGGTGTCGATGTTTTCATGCATACTACCATGAAACACATATGGTGTGTACCCAGTGCACCATACAAGATGGTTGCCATCTCATGGATTAATGCAGTGGTTCTCAAACCTTTAGCACTGGGATCCACCTTTTAGAATGACAATCTGTCCGGGACCCATCGGAAGTGATGTCATGGCCAGAAGAGACATAATCAAGCAAAATAAAATAAATAATGATAAATAATTAAAGTAAAACAATTAAATAAGGGGAAGCCAGCCCTGTTCCACCAAGTGAATTTTCTCCATGGCTTGCCTGTAATAACACTCCCCCACAAAAAAATCAGTAAGATTTTCAGCCTTAGCCAGTGCCCGGTTCAGTTTGTTCTTATATTTAACACATGTCACTATCAAGACCCACCTAACTTTACAAGACTAAGAAAGAAAGAAAAATTGCTTTACCAGCTGAAGCCTCTGTTTTATTCTTTTTATGGTGGGGGGCTGCCTTCTGGAGCGTTTGTTGAACTCCATTTTCATCAGATCTGGACCATTCTAGTGGCATTTCTCTTTGCCTTACCTGACCATGAGCCAAGACACGTTTGCTTATTCTTGAGTAAATTCGACTAAGTAGCTTAGTTTTGCTTTCCATAGGGCTCAATACATTCATCAGCTTGGAGGGAGGGATTTATTTCTCAGGTGTTTTTTTGGGGGAGGGGGGCTGTGTTCATCAGATCAAGACCATTCTTGTGTCTTTGGATTCCTCTCAACCTGCTCCTTCCAATGAACTAAGGCAAGTTTGCCTACTCATCAGCAGCCGTATGATATGGCTCTGTTTCACTTTCCATAGACTCCATGCATTTGCCTTCTCAATCATCAGCTTATCAGTTAAAGCTTTGAGACCCACCAACGGGGTCATGACTCACAGTTGGAGAAATCCTGGATGAATAGGCATCTTGTATCATACTGTATTTGAGGGTTCTGCACAGTGGGACAGCATGTTGCAGTCCTAGAACCGCCTCCATTTTTAGGGCATGAACATTCACTGAATATACTGCATTTTTCTGTACAAGCCACCCTTGTCAGCTGTGTTCTTGACGTTTTGCATATGATAATGTTGGCCAGTGAAACCAGGACCCCATTGGTTTGATAGTAGAAAATATTAGATTATGAGGGCAATGGGTCTTTAAGTTAAGAGTCCCCAAGGCCAAAGACATTTTTCATTGACTTGACATGAACCTTGTATTTATTTGTCCTTGTAGGTGACTCAATCACCTATTTAACGTTTTTGAAAAATCCAGCCTATAATTATTCAATGAAAATAATGTCTAACCTCTTTCTCTGACCCATTAACATTACAGATTGCATGAGGCTATTGCTGTATGAATCTGAGTGTCTGGGAACGAAAGATCTATGATGTTGGTTATGAGTTAACATTCATGGTGACTTTGCAGAGCATAGATTAATACTTATGCCATTACTGACCCATAATAATGGGATGGGGAGCAATACTTCTTCCCCAGCTAGCACTAGCACTCTTGGTCCGATAACACAGGGAACTGTGCTTTGAAGGAAGAGCATTCCTAGGCAGCTTCCTTTTGATGCAGGATTACATTTCTCTTGAGGTTGTGCAATCTGGATTTTCAAAACAGGATCCAAGAATAAATAGTGATGGAGTCTAAGACTGGGGGATGGTTTGGCCACTAGATTTGTATGGATCTGCCTGCTGGCCTCATTTAGCACCAATTCCTCTGGAACAGACTTGACCAAACATTGTGGAATCCAAACTTTATGTGGTTTTCTTTGGGGAAGGGCCGCTCTCACTAACCTCTTCTGTGGTCCAAATTTACCAGGATGTGGTTGAGGTGGGTGTGAACCATGGCAGGTGGCGTGGTGAGGCTCCTATTAGATTCTCAACACTTTAGTGTCATCCATACTGCCAGAAACCCTGGGAACTATAGTGCTTGTGGCAGTGACTAGGCAGGAGCTATGAGGACACTCCTGTGACTAGCTAAGTTTGGAAGAGAGGGTGGTAGGTATGACTCCGGTGCTTAATTTCTACTGGACCTAATCTGGAGCTTCATCTCTACTGGACCTGCACTGCAGAGAATGTTTAGCTAATTTGTTCCCCCTTAATCTTTTTTGTTGTGGCTGCTGATGGGGAAGGGGGCTGTCCGCTCTTCATAAGCATCTTAATGAAGAGGAATGTTGAAACTGGTGAGACCTCCCAGTGCAGATCGCTGCTATCATGAAAAAGTGTGTTTGTCCATCCCAGAATGCCATCCCAGAGGGGGAGCTCTTTAAGACTGGATTGCTGTAGTGAAAGAATGGAACATTGTTGTTCAAATCATCTTTTATATGATATGACCTTTGTCTTTTTGTGGTCTTCAGATTGAACTGAAGTTGCCTTGTTCCACTTTAAAAAGGAAGGTTAGAATTAGATGTTTGGAATGGGAATTTAGACATCTTGTGTTGTGTTGTCCTGTAGTCCCTCTGAAGTCTCCTTGGTCAGAGTTTTCTTTTTGTGACTCCTCTAGTTGAACTTAAGAGCAATAGGAGAGCTGTGCTGGATCTGTCCAGAGGACTGACTGGGCCACCCTCCTCTTTCCAAGAATGACCAGCCAGATGCCTTTGGGAAGACCAAAGGGAGGCAATGAAAGTTAAGAATCTTTCCCTGCTGTTTGCCTCCTCCATTGACAAGTATTATCATGGAGGTTCCATTTAGCTATCATGATTAATGGCCATTTGTATGCCTCTTCTTACATGAGTTTGTCTCATATCCCTTTAAAGCCATCTAAACCAGTGGCTGCCTATCATTGCCAGTGAATGCTATCAGATAATTTGAATTACACTGCTGTCCCTCAGAGACTGATCCTTCATAGAGATTGGTCACTTCTTCAGCCTTTACAGCATTCCTGCTGCCCAAGTGGCATAATTGTCAGGTTGGAATGTGCTTGGCATTTTTTACAGTTCAGTCTCTTTTCACAGTTTCTCTCCTGTTTATTTATGTGCTGACCTCCCCCCTAAACAAAGGATGCTTTCAGGCCTGCATCTCTTTGGCATCCTCTTCTTTCAGAAGCAATGGAGGCCTGTGATTTACTGCAGTAGCCCAAAAATGCCTGCTCTTTTCTCCTCCCATCCTCATCACATCTGTTTGTATGACTGATGGGAGGTGCTCTGTTGGGTCAGCAAGATAGTTAGCAAAGTGAATCAAAGAAGAAATCCATTGTCTTAACCAAGGCATTTAATTTTTCACAGGTTGGTGAGTGTGTAAGACATTTTATGGGGGTTAGGATACGCCGTATCCTAACCCCCCTCCCAGCCAGCCTGGTGTTACACTGGGCTGCTCATATTTGCACCAGCTAGATAGGTGGTGCAGATCTGAGGTGTCTCATAGGCATGGCTACGGTGTTACATGGAGTAGGGGAAAAAAATGTCCCCTTATCCCAAGGTGGTCTCCAGCAGCCTCTGAACTTGCTTAGGATACAGCACAGGCCACTGTAGCTCAGCTGTGCCTGCCTGGTTAGGACTGGGCTGCCCATTTGTTGTCCAGGTTTCATACTGAACATTTCCAGTTATAGTATCTAAGGCAGCCATTTTCAACCATTGTGCCATGGCACATTGGTGTGCTGTGAGTGGCCCCCAGGTGTACCACAGGAATTTGGAGGAAGGTCATTTATTAGTAGGGCCAGTGGGGGATGTGAGCCCCCCACTGGCAGCATGGCAGCCTTGTCAGTTGTCAAGAACCTGATGGTCTGCCTTGACAATTTTAGTGCTTTGTCAGTGTGCTGTGAGATGGAAAAGGTTGAAAATCACTGATCTAAGGCAAGAGAGTTGAGAAATATCCTTAAGACCTTGGCGAGCTTCTGCGTGTCAGAATAGACGATATTGGACGAGTTGGACGACTTATTTGACTTGGTATAAGCAATCATATCTTCACGTATGTTTGTGGGCAAGTAACTGCTGTGGTCTTACCTGCAAAGCTGTTTTTTTAAAATATTTTTTTCCCAGCGAATCAGAGTAGTTCTGTTAATAACTAAAAGTTACAAGGGGGAATGTTTTAAAGGTTTGTGAAATGTGCTGAACAATAAGTTGGAAGAAGACAATGCCTGCTAACTCTGGCTACCAAAGTGTTCCTCCTGTATATATGAGTTACATGACTTTGAGAAATAGACTTGCTTGCAGACCTCCCCAAGAAAGGCAGAAGCACCATATCCTTTGCAATAGATCTCTTAATCATGAGACTTTGCTCTTTGCCATTGCACTTAACTACAGTAGAGCGTGATACCAGAGAATGAAACCATAGTCTCCTGAAACTGAAGGATGCCAATGACATAACTACAGTAACACAAATAGTGTAACATGCATTCTGAGAATGTAGTTTGGGGACCCAGGTTCGCCCAGCTGTGATTATATGCCCCTCAGCCCCAGAGTTAAATTATTCTTTTTAAAATCAGAACCAATCCAAGTTTGGAACCTTGTTTGCTCTTTCCCATAGATGTTTTAGGAATGTTTTAGAAGTCCAGTCTTGTTGCTGCTATTCAGAAACATGATTTTCCTCTAGTCATAAAAAAGAAATTAATTTTAAAGTAATATATTACCAAAAAAGAGAGAAGCTTTTGCTTGGCATGGTAATAAATCAGAGTGCACCACTGCACAAGAGAAAGAGCTGCCTGAATGTCTGTTCCATGCCATTTTTCTTCAATTTACTGCACTTGGCATATGGGGTACTTTTGGCTGCACTGAGTAGTAATGATTTTGTCTTGCCATTGTGTCCACTGAGGCCACTGTTGCTACTGTTTAAGATTTATTTGGCACACACACAGCATGAGCCTTGAAGCATAACTGGGACACCACAATAGGCTATGGTGCGCAATGCCCAGAGACTCCTCCACAGCGCTGGTATGGTTCCCATGATCCTTGTGCCTTCACTGGCTCTGCTGAGATGCACCTGTGCATATCTCTGAAGTGATATAGTGTTTCTGTTTGGGAATTATGTAAGGGAAAGCAGGGGAGGAGGTGTCATTGAACCAATTCTCTAGTTTGGCTCTTTAATTACTTTTTGGTTTTGCAAAATAATCTGAACCATGAAGAGTGAGAGGTCAAAGTAGGAGAGAGAGAGAGAGAGAGAGAGAGAGAGAGAGAGAGAAGGAACACTTATAGCAATAGTAGGCTCTGCTCTTCCATAATTCTGCACTTATGTACCTGCTTGTTTGCACCCTGCTCCTTTTTGATTTCTTTCTCAGTTCTTGGTTTTGGTTTGCTGAGCTTCCAGATGCTGAGTTTTGTTTCCTAATGCTGTGATGGGTGACTGGCAACTCACAGATTCACAGCACCGATTGCTCTTAAAGCACGCATTCTGATGGGGGAAGGGTGGCAGGCAGAACAGGGCTTGCCACCCTAGTCCATATAGGCTCACAGAATCAGCACAGGGGAAGGCTGTTGTGTCAAAACAATTGTGGGAGGTGAAAACCCTCAGGCAAGCTCCTCTACTGAGTTCCTTTTGGAATTCTATCACCATCACTCTTCATATGAATGTCAGGAAATTCCTCATTCCTTTCTTGCATACCAGTGGCAAAATGTTGCCAGTTGCCAGCAGGCTTTGGGAGGCCATCAAGGTATAAAATGGGGACTTGTGGAATATGTTGGTAACGTGGGGGTTTTTGTGTGAAAACAACTCGAACAAACAGATCCCCAGCATTACTGTTGGGAAATAGAGGATGCCACCAACATCCTGTGGTCAGAGATCCTTCCACCTGTCTGGTTTGACTGAGGCTCAGTTGTCGTTCTCTGCTTAACTTTGCAGCTGGAAATTTGGTGCCAAAGAATCTGTATCAGTCCGCATTTCCTGATCATAAGGGTCTAACGGAACCTGTATTCTTTCTTTTCCTTTTTCATGGTTACTATTTGCCTGTTTCTCTGCCCTACACCATGTGGCTTACTTCAATGATGATGGATACCTAACCTTCAATGTTGGATACCTAACCTCTGATGCCTCTGCTACTTTTACTTTGAAGGTAAGAACCTTCTCTGGAAATATTGTTAAGGCTTGCAGTTTTAAATACAGTGATGTGAGCTGTAACATTTCCTTAGCTTATTTGGTCAAATGATCAACTCAGGCTTTTCTTGATCAGTCATTGCAGGTGCCCATTTTATTCAGCAAGGACTGTTTTGACTGTCATGCATTGCAATAACAAGGAACATGTTTTAGGTCCCCAACAAAATTGGGGAAGCCATGTGGACCATGAGGGGTGGATGGGTGGTTGGAGGGAAAGCTGTGGGAAGCCCTATCTGAGAAGGTGATCCAGGTTCTGTAGTGCCTAGGCTCAAAAGGAAGCAACTCTGTGTATACTGAAGGAGACCTACTGGGGTTATCAGAGAATTCTCTAGTTAATTTTATATCAGTGCCTATCACACTAACCCACCTTCATGGCTTGGGGCCAGGGTACTTTAAGGACTTTCTTCCATTCGAGACAGCGCATGGGGGGGGCGGGGCTTTTGCCTCTGCCACCACAGTCTGAAGTTTGACTTGGAGCAACTAGGCATAGTACCTTCTCTGTAGCAGTGCCAGAATTATGGAACACCCTTCCTGTTGCATTTGAACTGAGCCCTCCCTGTTAGCCTTCTGGTGTGACCTGAAAACATGTTAATTTTGTTTGGGTTTTATGCCCTCTAGATCTGTGATTTTAAATTGCTGCTATTGAATTATTTTGTGCATTGTTAAATTGTTTTGTTTTATTGTTGTTAGCTGCCTTGGGTCTTTTATTGTAAAAGGGAAGAAGTGGGGTTACAGTGTGTTTAAATAAATATCTAAATGTACTCTGTTATGGATGGACGTGACAGAAGGGGGGAAAAAGCTGAATTTGCTTTTGTGGATAGATGTGGTAGAAGCAGATTTTCTCCTGTTCATTCTGTGGATGACCCTTTTGTGTTGTCACTTGTCTGCTCCACTTGGCAAGATGTGCCATTTTCAAGACAGAATAGGCATCTACCACCTGATCCAATAGAGGTATACATAAGTGTATGCACGACCATTTGGTACTGTTGTCAAGTCTTTGGCATTGCTAATCTGTTGCTAATTGCTGTCCTGTGATCTGTTTGGACCATGGGATGTGAGGATTGGTATTGTGTGTGTGTGTTTGCTATATTAGTACAAGAGGGGCATCCTCTGCACCTCTTGAGATGTAGAGGATGGCACTTTGTGCTCCACCCACATCCTGTCTCTACCCATATCTGAGCTGCTTAAGGCCTTGCTTGGTACAGCTTCACTGGTGCAGATTGCACACTGTTGTGGTGCTGAACTTGTATAATATCCCCAGCGCTTTCCGAGCTCGCAACGCAGTCACTTGTATCCCTGGCTCAGTAGCTCTTGCACTTAACCCAACCCCCTTGTAGCCTTGTGGTAGGAGAGCATAATGTTAGGCCACCCAGACTTATATCTGTAGGCTGGTTTGGTATTTAGAGCAAAAGAGAACCAGCACATTTTGGGAGACAAAGAGATTATGAACAGTAATCAAATGAACACTAAAAGGCAATAAAAGTTACTGAAAGTTGCACTTCTAACTCCCCAATCGATTGCCTGAAAATTATATTCTGTCCAGTGCATCTCCCAGCAGCCTCCAAGGAGTCCTCTCTGCTAGGAGTCAGTATTTGTAAGATTGTCATGTTACATCTGTACCTAGGATGGTGCCCATTTAAGAAATGAAATAGACCTTCAGCTTATTTCTTTAACCATTGACAAGCAAGCTAAGAGCTGACCTATCAATAGCTAAATGAAATACAGAGAAGATGCTGAGATCTCAGACAGCCCAGTGACATTTTGAAAACTGCACTGGAAGGACAAAGCACAAGTAGGGGAGTCTTTCCCTGCTATTCTTGAAAAAAGTCCTTAATATAAAGCAGAGAGCCAGTGGAAAAAATAGTGGAATATGGACAATTTCTTCTACGCTAATGACCCCAAGCCTCTTTGCACCCATTCCCACTAATTAGGCTCAGTCCAAGTACTGCAGCATCAAACCATGGTTTGTGCCAATCACATACCATAGTTTGAGTTTCCACATTTATAGGAAGATCATTGCTGATAGTTGCTTGTCTATTTTCTTTTCATTTTCCATTTGCTCACCATTCCTGTGTGTAGGTACAGTCGCTTTTGGAGGCAGAGCACCAACTGCCACTAAAGAGCCCAATCCTAAAGGCCCATAGCACTGGCGCGGTGCTAGATGTCGTAAATGTGCCGTAAAACACGTTTACAGCACTGTAGGAGGAGGGAGTGCAGGCACTGGGCTAGCACCAGTCGGTGCTGGGCTTGTGCTGGGAGGACACCGGTGGAGGGTGAGTAGCACTGCTGACTAGCAGTGTGGGTGATCAGGGCAGAAGGGAGGCATTCTGGGGCAGAGGAAGGGTGGAATGGGGGAAGGTCTGAGAGCGGGAAGGGGTGGGACCGGCAGAGACCTCCTTCATTGCATCTTGTCCTCTTTGACAGACTGAAAAGCTTGACACAGAGGTTCTCAAATCTGCACCGACAAAGTAGCCGGCAGAGACTTGAGAAGCCCCATTGTGGGACCTGAGGCTTTCTTCAGGGGGAGGGAGCGTTCATCCCCTGAGGAGACTTTTGGTGGCTTTCCCATACCCATGGAATTAGTGGTAGCCATTTTGGTACTGCTGTTCCTCTGGGTGCCAGGAACCATAGGATTGGGCTGCCCAGCTTGTCAATTTAGAGTTAGTTAGCACAAACCTGATTTACAAACCTACTTTATAGCGTAGTTGCTAATTCTGGGAAACTGCTGTTTGTCAACTCAGACATGACTCTAAATCAGGGGTGCCCAAACCCCGGCCCTGGGGCCACATGCGGCCCTTGAGGTCTCTCAGTGCGGCCCTCAGGGAGCCCCCAGTCTCCAATGAGCCTCTGACCCTCCAGAGATTTGTTGGAGCCCCCACTGGCCCAACGCAACTGCTCTCAGTGTGAGGGTGACTGTTTGACCTCTTGCGTGAGCTGTGGGATGAGGGCTTCCTACCCTGCTTGCTGTTTCATGTCTGTGATGCAGTAGCGGCAGCAAAGGAAAGGCTAGCCTTGCTTTGTGCAAGGCCTTTATAGACTTTATAGGCCTTTTATAGGCTATTTCAAGACCTTCATTCATTCATATAATTTCATCTTTAATATATTCATTTATGTAAACTTATGTAAATTTATTCAATTTTTAAATGTAAATTAATTCTTTTTTTCCCCGACACAGTGTCAGAGAGATGATGTGGCCCTCCTGCCAAAAACTTTGGACACCCCTGCTCTAAATCATAGTTTCCTTCTAAGTGCGATTTGGTGTGATGTCTGCATTGAGCCACAGTATCAGAACTGGGGATCTGGAAGGCCTGCAAGGGCCATGTGGGACTAAGAGAAAGTCAGTTGGCTGTTTGGAGGAGATGAAGCAAGGCAGGTGGGGAAACAGGGGGTTCAGACCGACAGCAGCTTCATCTTTTCTCTAGAGCCAGTTGCTCTGACTAGGGAGCAAGGCTGGAGTGTGCAGGGGGGTTTTGTAGGTGAAATCCCACTGACTACTTGTATGATCTGACAACTATGAAGTAACTGCAGAACTTCCTTTGGATTAGCTGCATTGGCAGCGCTCATGCACACCTGATAACAAGCCAGAAGCTCCCTCTGCTGGCCGTCTGCTCCTGTGGCTAGGGAGTAAGATGCTTGGAATCCCAGTTTGAGACTCCTGGTACCACACACACAGTGCCCTCTCTCCTTGGTCCCTTTGCCTTGATATATTTGCCTTGAGAAATCAGAAGTGCCAGGTTGTGTTCAGGAGATTATTCCCGTCTCTGTGCTGTTGCACAGTAAAAGATCAATAACTTGTCTCTTGTTGCTGAGCTGAACAGTGGTGATGAACAGATAAGACGCCCCGGATTGCAGAATACAGATCAAAGGCACAGCAGGCAGTTAATAAGCCCCTATCACTCACAAATAAGAGGCGAGCGTTAGCATATATAATTATACGTTATGAATGTTAGAGTTCCATTTTCATCCCTCCTCAGAATAACTGAGATCCATAATCGTTGCACTTAGCTTTAGTATTATACGCACAAATGGTCCCGCCAACAGATTGCCATTCCATATGATGAGACTTGTGCTGGCGCTTCTGTGATTTGCATTACAGTGCTCCGTCACAGGCGCCTTCTGTGCACTCTCATGCCATATGTGTGCATGGCATCTTCTGGCACAAAGTCATCCAGGAAAGCAGTGCTTGATTCTTCTTAGCTGGGGGAAACACAGAAGTCTGTTGGACAGGATGGAAGAGAAATGGACAGAGCTTCTCAAGGAAAATGATTGTACCAAGTCTGGAAAATAAGTAAGTGGTATTTGCCAGCCATAAACAAAGAGGGGAGATTGTTTGCTCTCTGGTTCTCCCTCTCTGTAGAAAGGAGCTTGTAAGGAGGTTCTTGTGCATTTCTGGAAGGCAAGTGGAAGCTCCTGTGTTTATGTTGCTTATTCTTTCCATTGCTGTGTGAAAGACATCTTTGGGCATTTTGTCTGTTGCCTCTGATTACTGCTCTCTGTTCCTTGGTCAGACTTTTGGTTCCCCTGGCCAGCACTGTGTCCTTGGTCTTAGGGAGAGAGAGAGAGAGAGTTCTTTCTCAGCCTGCTACCTTAGATAACCAACTGAAGGAAGCAGGACCAAACCTGGGGCTTTCTGCATGCAAAGTGAATGCTTTACCACTGAGCTGTTCACCACCTATTATTGTCCTGAGGGAAGGGCTTTTTTCTTGAAAAGACAGTTAGTTGGCAACCTTCAGTCTCGAAAGACTATGGTATCGCGCTCTGAAAGGTGGTTCTGGAACAGCGTCTAGTGTGGCTGAAAAGGCCGATTCGGGAGTGACAATCCCTTCCACACTGGGAGCAAGTGCAGTCTGTCCCTGGCCTGTCTCCCTGACTATGGGCCTTCCTTCTTTGCCTTTTAGCCTCAGACTGTTGGCCAAGTGTCTCTTCAAACTGGAAAAGGCCATGTTGCACAGCCTGCCTCCAAGCGGGCCGCTCAGAGGCCAGGGTTTCCCACTTGTTGAGGTCCACTCCTAAGGCCTTCAGATCCCTCTTGCAGATGTCCTTGTATCCTAGCTGTGGTCTACCCGTAGGGCGCTTTCCTTGCACGAGTTCTCCATAGAGGAGATCCTTTGGGATCCGGCCATCATCCATTCTCACGACATGACCGAGCCAACGCAGGCGTCTCTGTTTCGGTAGTGCATACGTGCTAGGGATTCCAGCACATTCCAGGACTGTGTTGTTAGGAACTTTGTCCTGCCAGGTGATGCCGAGAATACGTCGGAGGCAGCGCATGTGGAAAGCATTCAGTTTCCTCTCCTGTTGTGAGTGAAGAGTCCATGACTCGCTGCAGTACAGAAGTGTACTCAGGACGCAAGCTCTGTAGACCTGGATCTTGGTATGTTCCGTCAGCTTCTTGTTGGACTAGACTCTCTTTGTGAGTCTGGAAAACGTGGTAGCTGCTTTACCGATGCGTTTGTTTAGCTCGGTATCGAGGTAAAGAGTGTCGGAGATCGTTGAGCCAAGGTACACAAAGTCATGGACAACCTCCAGTTCATGCGCAGAGATTGTAATGCAGGGAGGTGAGTCCACATCCTGAACCATGACCTGTGTTTTCTTCAGGCTGATTGTCAGTCCAAAATCTTGGCAGGCCTTGCTAAAACGATCCATGAGCTGCTGGAGATCTTTGGCAGAGTGGGTAGTGATAGCTGCATTGTCGGCAAAGAGGAAGTCACGCAGACATTTCAGCTGGACTTTGCTCTCAGTCTGGAGAGGTTGAAGAGCTTTCCATCTGATCTGGTCCGGAGATAGATGCCTTCTGTTGTAGTTCCAAAGGCCTGCTTCAGCAGGATAGCGAAGAAGATCCCAAACAAGGTTGGTGCAAGAACACAGCCCTGCTTCACGCCGCTTCGGATGTCAAAGGGGTCTGATGTGGAGCCATCGAAGACAACAGTGCCCTTCATGTCCTTGTGGAAGGATCTGATGATGCTGAGGAGCCTGGGTGGACATCCAGTCTTGGGGAGAATCTTGAAGAGGCCATCCCTGCTGACCAGGTCGAAAGCCTTCGTGAGATCTATGAAGGCTATAAAGAGTGGCTGTCGTTGTGCATTTCTCCTGCAGTTGTCTAAGGGAGAATACCATATCAGTGGTGGACCTGTTGGCTCGGAATCCACACTGTGACTCCGGGGTTCAGACCGACAGCAGCTTCATCTTTTCTCTAGAGCCAGTTGCTCTGACTAGGGAGCAGGGCTGGAGTGATTCTGGATAAACGCTCTCTGCAAGTACCTGGAGCCTCTTTAGTGCAACTCGGGCAAACAACTTTCCTACAATGCTAAGGAGAGAGATGCCACGGTAGTTGTTGCAGTTACCCCTGTCGCCTTTGTTCTTGTACAGCGTGATGATGTTTGCATCCCTCAGGTCTTGAGGTACTCCACCTTCTCTCCAGCAGAGACAAAGGATTTCATGCAGCTCAGTGATGATGATCTCTTTGCAGCACTTTAGGACTTCAGCAGGGATGCTGTCTTTTCCAGGTGCCTTGCCAAAGGCAAGGGAGTCCAGGGCCACGTGAAGTTCTTCTAGGGTTGGTTCACTGTCAAGCTCCTCCAGCACAGGCAGGCACTCAATGTTGTTCAGCGCTTCTTCGGTGACTACATTTTCTCTGGAATATAGCTCAGAGTAGTGCTGCACCCAGCGTTCTATCTGCTGCGCCCGATCCTGGATGACCTCGCCTGTTGCAGACTTCAGAGGGGCAATTTTCTTCTGTGTTGGACCTAGGGCCTGCTTGATACCATCATACATCCCCTTGATGTTGCCCGTGTCAGCTGCTATCTGTATCTGGGAACAGAGCTGGAGCCAGTAGTCGTTAGCACATCTCCTGGCAGTCTGCTGGACTTTGCTGCGAGCACCTTGGAGGACCTGCAGGTTGTGCTCACTGGGACAGGCCTTGTATGCTGCTTGAGCTCTCCTCTTTTCCTCAATGACTGGTGTCAACTCCTCAGAGTGGGCTTCAAACCAGTCTGCTGTCTTTTTGGTCTTCTTGCCAAATATGGACAAGGTGGTGTTGTAAACGGCATTCTTGAAATGTTCCCATCTGTTGGATGCGTTTGCATCGACCGGGCCTGGAAGAGATTCCTCAAGCGCTCGTGCAAATTCCTCCACTTTTCTCTGATCCCGGGTCTTGCTCGTATCAATGCGAGGTCTTCCTTCCCTTTTTCGTGTGATACAGTCGCTTTGTTTGCAGTTTCACTCTGCTGCACACCAGCGAGTGGTCGGTGTCACAGGCAGCACCCTGATAGCTGCGTGTGATCTTGATGCTGGGAAGGCTGGAGCGTCTGGTGAGAATCAGGTCGAGCTGGTGCCAGTGCCTTGATCTTGGGTGTCTCCAAGAGACTCTATGTTGGGGCTTCGTGTTGAAGAACGTGTTGCTGACACAGAGACCGTGATGACAGCAAAACTCTAGCAGGCGTTGGCCATTTTCGTTCATCTTCCCAGTGCCAAACTGACCTAAGCAAGTGGGCCATGAACTGTTATCAGCACCAACTCTAGCATTGAAGTCGCCGAGGATGAACAATGGCTCTTTTATGGGGATCTTCTTGATAGTGGTGGCTAGGTCATCATAAAATTTGTCTTTGGCTTCTGCTGGAGACGACAGAGTCGGTGCATAAGCACTGATGAGAGTGACAGGTCCTGCTGATGACTGGAGCTGCAGGGACAAAATTCTTTCACTTCCCACAGTAGGTGGGATGATGGATTTCAGCAGGGTATTTCTGACTGCAAAGCCAACGCCATGTTCCCTGGTTTCGTTTGGTGTTTTTCCCTGCCAGAAAAATGAGAAATTTCGCTCCTTGACAGATCCGGAATCTGGCAGCCTTGTCTCTTGAAGGGCGACGATGTCCATCTGCAGTCTGCTCAGCTCCATGTCGATGACAGCTGTTTTGCGTGCATCGTCTATTGCTTGCAGGTCATCAGAGAAGCCAGGTGTCATTGTCCTAACGTTCCAGGTGCCCAGCTTTAGGGCAGGAGTTTTCTGTTTTCTATTGCATGGTGCAGAGCTGTCGATCCGCTTGTCGGTTTTCACCCTAAACCCCATGCACCCCGTGAGGTTAACGGACCGTGGCGAGGCAACACCTTACTGGCTGGGGACTGCCCAGCTTAAGGCAGGCGGTAGCTGCCCAATGAGATGCAATGATCTCTCCCACCGTCGGAAGCAGCCCCTGGCGTCATGCCCTACGCCAATTGAGCAAAGACTTGTAACTGGTAACTGCTGCTTCCCGTGTTGTGCCGACGCCGTATGGCGAAGTTGGAGTGTCCTCTCCAGTGCGCGAAGCCTGGGTAAAGAAGGTATGGAGGATAGGCTGTTACCCATGCAGCAAATCCCCCCTCTCCACGTCGCTGGAATGATCCAATGGAAAGGCAGAAACCAATACGGTTGGTTCCAGCGGCGTCGCAGGAGTTGCCAGAACGTGACTGTGTGCAGCCACGAACTGCCTGAGGGACTCCGGCTCCTGATTTTGCCTCGAGGTTGACTCCTGAAGCCTTTTCCACAACTGGATGTAGCCACAAGGCATTGGAGGTTTGGGATCAGAGTTTTCCTTCTCTTAGATGTCTCCCTATTCAACTTCCTGATACACACAAACCCCTCTCCTGCCCCTCCCCCTGCATCCCGTCTGCCTCACCACTGCTCCCTGTTCAACTTCCTGATACACACAAACCCCTCTCCTGCCCCTCCCCCTGCATCCCCTCTGCCTCACCACTGCTCCCTGTTCAACTTCCTGATACACACAAACCCCTCTCCTGCCCCTCCCCCTGCAACCCGTTTGCCTCACCACTGCTCCCTGTTCAACTTCCTGATACACACAAACCCCTCTCCTGCCCCTCCCCCTGCATCCCGTCTGCCTCACCACTGCTCCCTGTTCAACTTCCTGATACACACAAACCCCTCTCCTGCCCCTCCCTCTGCATCCCTTCTGCCTCACCACTGCTCCCTGTTCAACTTCCTGATACACACAAACCCCTCTCCTGCCCCTCCCCCTGCAACCCGTTTGCCTCACCACTGCTCCCTGTTCAACTTCCTGATACACACAAACCCCTCTCCTGCCCCTCCCCCTGCATCCCCTCTGCCTCACCACTGCTCCCTGTTCAACTTCCTGATACACACAAACCCCTCTCCTGCCCCTCCCCCTGCATCCCGTCTGCCTCACCACTGCTCCCTGTTCAACTTCCTGATACACACAAACCCCTCTCCTGCCCCTCCCCCTGCATCCCGTCTGCCTCACCACTGCTCCCTGTTCAACTTCCTGATACACACAAACCCCTCTCCTGCCCCTCCCCCTGCAACCCGTTTGCCTCACCACTGCTCCCTGTTCAACTTCCTGATACACACAAACCCCTCTCCTGCCCCTCCCCCTGCATCCCGTCTGCCTCACCACTGCTCCCTGTTCAACTTCCTGATACACACAAACCCCTCTCCTGCCCCTCCCCCTGCATCCCCTCTGCCTCACCACTGCTCCCTGTTCAACTTCCTGATACACACAAACCCCTCTCCTGCCCCTCCCCCTGCATCCCGTCTGCCTCACCACTGCTCCCTGTTCAACTTCCTGATACACACAAACCCCTCTCCTGCCCCTCCCCCTGCAACCCGTTTGCCTCACCACTGCTCCCTGTTCAACTTCCTGATACACACAAACCCCTCTCCTGCCCCTCCCCCTACATCCCGTCTGCCTCACCACTGCTCCCTGTTCAACTTCCTGATACACACAAACCCCTCTCCTGCCCCTCCCCCTGCAACCCGTTTGCCTCACCACTGCTCCCTTTTCAAATTCCTGATACACACAAACCCCTCTCCTGCCCCTCCCCCTGCATCCCGTTTGCCTCACCACTGCTCCCTGTTCAACTTCCTGATACACACAAACCCCTCTCCTGCCCCTCCCCCTGCAACCCGTTTGCCTCACCACTGCTCCCTTTTCAACTTCCTGATACACACAAACCCCTCTCCTGCCCCTCCCCCTGCAACCCGTTTGCCTCACCACTGCTCCCTTTTCAAATTCCTGATACACACAAACCCCTCTCCTGCCCCTCCCCCTGCATCCCGTCTGCCTCACCACTGCTCCCTATTCAACTTCCTGATACACACAAACCCCTCTCCTGCCCCTCCCCCTGCAACCCGTTTGCCTCACCACTGCTCCCTATTCAACTTCCTGATACACACAAACCCCTCTCCTGCCCCTCCCCCTGCATCCCGTCTGCCTCACCACTGCTCCCTGTTCAACTTCCTGATACACACCTGATACACACACACACAACTTCCTGATACGCACATTGAAAAGACAATGGATGCATTTTAAAATAAATCAGATGTCCCTATTGTGCAGGCAATAGCTTCTATGTCTTTATGCTAAGAGATGGCTCTGATCAGAAGTGGCCCAACCCTTGAGGTAGTGGATTTGGGTGCCATTAAGGATGGCGGGTGGGAGATGAACAAATCTGACCCATGAGGTGCAACCCACAGGGACGTTTCTCCTACAAAAGGTTCACTGAGGTGAATGTGAGCAGTGCAAGACAATGTTAATTTCAGTGAAGTTTCTGCTGTAGGACTACCTGGTGGATTGTACCCCATTGTCATTAGTGGAATGTGAGGGGCATTTGCACTTTCTGCCCCAAGTATTGTACCTGCCCTAAGAGTCTTGTACCTGCATTGAATCTGACACTAGGTCTGTAAGTATTGGTTGCATAGTTCTGCAATAAATTTGGGCTGGGGGGGATTGCTCACAGTCTTTTCCCCAGTTTCCACTAAAGAAGAGGAGTTCATCAGCAATTCACACATTGATTTTCTTTCAAAAACAAAGGCAAAAGTAGATCTGTGAAGGTGCATCTCCTGAGATGCCCCTCTGAGTGTTTGAAATGCCATTCCCCAAAAAGCCACAGGTTCACAGTGTGGCTTCATGTCTGGGACCAGCTGAAGAACAGCTCCTAGCTAAACTTGCAGCTGAAGTTGGCATATGACCGCCACCTGGGCAATCAAGCTCACCTGTCTAGAAAAAGGGGTGGGGCAGAGTGACCCCTTGGTTAGCCTCCAGTGTTTGTCATTTCAGCTCTCTGTTGTCTGCTGCCATTTAAAAAAAAAACACTTCCAAGAATTAGAAGCCTTGACCAAAATAAGGGGAAAAAAACAGTATTGGGGGAAAACGGGTCATTTGTTACAGCTGGCTATCTCCATACAGCAGTAACTTCTAGGAAATTGGAGTTTTCAGATCCGCAGCATTACCAGGCTCACCAACCTGTTCCATCTTGACCAATGCTGAAACCAACTGCAGTGAGGTGATCCAGCTCAGGTGTGGGTGCAAGAGCGGTGCAGGACATAATGCAGAGGAATTCATTTTGCTACCATTTTAATGAGGGATTAGACCCTAGCTCTGCTGTTGCAGTTGAATTTTATGCTTATGAAATGTAGCCTGAATTGCATTTCCTGACACACTTTTAAAAATTAAATACTTCTTCCAGAATGTCCAGTTCTGTTTTGGGGAAAAGATTATGCAAGGTTGAGTGGGTGGGAGGAAAGCAAACAGTTTGTTGTTCTTATGTTGCCACATGTGTGATTCTTGACAGCTGCTCTTCTGGTACTTGTAAAGCTTGTGGCTGTGATATTCCATTAGATTATTATCTGTCATGGCCCTTCATGATTGTAGAGAAGATGTGCACTATCAGCCCTGCCCATGTTATTATGGGTATTTAAACATTACATTGTCATGGTAGGATAAACTGGTAGAAGAGTGCCTCTCACACACACTGTTGTATGGAGGGCACCATACAGGCAGCTGCTGCCATCTTTCTCATTATTGGAACAGCAGCAATAGTGATTCACCTGTACAAATTGGTTATCTATCATCTAGTTTTCCCACAATAAAATGGCTGACACACTGTGGCCTGCTGATTCTGAGCCTTGTATTGTGTTCCTTCTGAAGTACCTCCCTCTTCCTCAACATTCCTGTCTCAAGAGAATGCAAATATTAGATTTAGAGACCAGTGTCAACCTGTGATTAATCACTACATGGGTTATTTGCATAGCTGCAGATGCTGACAATGTTCAGAGAAGGACTGCTGCACCACTAGCCCATCCCCACACTGAAAAAAGCAAATATTGGTTCATTTGTGCTAGAGCTAAAAAGTGGAAAATTGTACATGAGGAATCTGAGCTGGTTGCCAAGGTGTCCCTTGGGGGTGTTTAGAATAAAGAGAGATTAATAACAATAACAGAAAATCTAAAAGGCTTTTTAGTGTACTTTATGCTCTGCAATTTTCAATTGTGGCAGTACAACAATCCTACTACAATAATCTTACTCACTGATTACCGTGCCAGATATATGTACATTTTACAATTTAAGTACTACTTTACTGTTCTTCCATTCCTGGATGATATTTCTGTTTGAACTTCACCACTCTTTCTTCTGATGTTTTCTAATTTTAGCAAAACCTCGTGTTTTCTTCTTCAGAAGTGTTTTTTTAGTGTCTATTTTACAACTTGGAGGATTCCATAGTTGAACAATAACTCAGTGCTTTTGAGTCACAGGGCATGTTCATAAGTAGATAACATGTTCAGTGAATATGGACATAGAGGTATAACCTAATTATCCACAGATTTTTCACCTGTAATTTTAAGGGACTCCTTAAATTAAAGGAAAAAAAAAACATGCCTTTACACAGCCTTGCTTACTGTTGTAATGCAGGAGAGCTGTGGCAGGCAGGCAATCAATCAAACTCTATCTATGGGCTTAGAACAGCTTAGTTTCAGTTCAGTTCCAGGCATAGGTTCCTTCCCTCTGGAGCATGCAAACGAATGCAAAGCAAAAGTAATTATCACCTCCACTTTGTATTCTCTTTGCATTCTTGTTCCTGTTGGAAGGGAGGGGTCGATTGCCTTGGAGTGAACTGAAACTACACTATTGATTGATGGATTGTCTGCCAGCTGCTGCTCTCCTGCATTGCAGTGAGGCTATTTTTTAATAGCTGAGTAAAGGTTTTTTTTAAAAAAAATTGATACCATTTAATGCAATTTTTGGCACCTGCAGTGGTTCTGGGAACAGAACCCCCGCAGATGCTGAGACTCAATCTGGATCTCGCAGCTGTAAGCCCAACCTACGCACATTCACTAGATTGTCTGTGTGGTCCTTATGTATGTGTATACTGTATGGCGTGCAGTTTAGAGAAATTACATAAAATAAGGTCCCTGTCTACATGTACAGTGCTTGCAGATGTGTACTTTGTATGCACAAAGGAGCCATGGGTGCAATCAGAATGAATACCCATGGTTAGGTCCATGGGTTTCCTGTAACAATTTTCCCCCATTCTACATTGGGGATTATCTTGTGGAAAGTACCTTTCTTTCTGTTTATGAGCCTGAAGTTCAGGCCAGATGGATTGGCAGGTGAGGTTTTCTACTAGGTCAGGATGGGTCCCACCGCCACCCTCTGTTCCTTGGATGTGCACACATGCTGGCTGTGTGCACTTATGCAAACAAAAGCGAATGAGGCCCTTTATATGAGATGCCATCTCAGGAATTCTTCCAAAAGGCCTCTGTTATGTGGGTCCTCCTCAATCCTGAGCCCCTGGTGTTCCTGAGGTTGGTTTTGTCATAGGTCTGGTGGCCCATTTATGACATCCAAATGCCTGAATGATTCTGTATCTGAGCTGTTTTCTGAAGCTGAAGCAAAGGAACGTAACTTTATTAGAACAAATATAGGTTTGAGTTGTAATCCAATCCAAATGAATCCATTGCTGGAGTCTTCTCGCGCTTGACATTTTCTTCACTTTCTCCTTACTGAGCCAAGTTCCATTCTATTAAAAAACTCTCCTTGCTGAAATGTCAATGGGTTCAACATAACATCTTCCTCATTCTGTGCCACATGGCAAGTTTCCTGTAAAATACTATTTTAATACATTAGAGGGAAACAGAATGTTATTAATTTCACCTTTGAAGATTTACAGCCCACAGACTGAATTTCCTCGTGCTGGCCTACAAAATATCTTTTGGGGCAGTTGTGTAATGTTTAACATACTTCCTCAATTTCAGTGATAAAATGTTTAGTTGTAAGGCAGAAGGAAATAGGGGAAAAAAATGCTTCTTGCTGCTTCCTTAAATTGGCAAGGAGAGGAAGACTTGTGTTAGCTGCTCCCCCCCCCCCCGGACTTCACTGCAGCATACAGGTTGGTGGGGTGGATGAGAGGAAGAAAGGAACGGGAAGTAATTTATTCCCCCCCCCATAAATGTTAACTTGGTCAAAAAGGCACTTGAGAAAATAGTGTTCTCAAATAGTTAAAGAATGAAGACTTGGCCTGGCTCACAGCATTCATTCTAGGGTTGGCCAATCTAGAGGCCTTATCTACCTGCCAGTCGCAGGACCTGATATTGCCCCCCCCCACCTAGTGGGAGCTGCTTAGTCGTTATACTCTTTGTGCCATGGCACAGCCTTGTTATAAGGCTCCTGGTTCAGACCCTGGAGTTCATATCAACCATCCACTGACCAGCTATTGCAGTGGCCTGGCTAATGTAAAAAAAAAAAATGTGGAAATGTTCCCTCCTATCCAAGCCAGCATCCCATTCCTGCCAGTCACAGTGCTGAGTCCCGAGTCAAGTCCCAAGTCCCTGCCCCATCTTGACTCACGCACGAGTCATAATGGGAGACCATGTGTGTGTGCTCTTGCCCTGATGTTCCCATTCCATCTGCTGTCACAATATGCCAAAGTCCTTCACTTCAACCACCCTTATCATTTCATTGATTTAAACAAAAGCTGTGCTGTTATTCGAGTGAGTAAAGCAGTGCAGAAAGTGGTTGGTTCCTTATGAACCACAGCGACCTGCCCATTCCTTCTGAGATGACCAAGAGAGCCCACGTTGGCTTGGATGCCGGCTTCCAAATCAACCACAAGGTCTTTCGGGGCAATGTGGAAGCAGCAAAAAAAAAAACACAAACAAATAGTAAGCAATCACATACACAAAGCAGACTTGCCAAGTCTTTGGCTTAAAATGATAAGTCTCAGTGACTTGAGTCTGTATAAGTCTTTCCTCTTAGGATAAAACTCCCAAGTCCCAACTCAGTGCCCGAGTCTTTGACATAGGACCCCATGTCAGGACCCCAAACAACAACTATGCGTCTTGAGTCACATGAAACTGCTTGAGTCGAATGGGAGAGTTATGAGTCCCCTTCACTGCTCTATTGCTACATTTTTGGATAGTAGTGCAGCTTAATTTTGTATTCATCTCTCTGTTTCTGTTGCCAGCCTCCATCTTGGAAAGGTTCCACCAGGGAAACCTGAAAATTAATCAATACAGAATGGAGATTTGGTCTCATTTTGCTGCACCTGTTGCTGCTGCCTCCTTTTCCTAGCCCTGGTGCATGGGGGTTCTCCAGTGTGAATTGTCAGCTGAATTGCCAGTTTCGGAGAGAAACGTCCTGGCCATGTTTGCATTTAATGGGCCAAGGCCCTGAAGCTCCCAAACCTGTCTTCTGGGCCCTCCTGCTTGGAAGCCACCATTTTTGCCCTGTAGCCTGGTGTCACATGATTCCAGAAAACTAATGATATGTTTGATGGGCACGTGAAATATTTGCATGTGAATTTTCAATGTGTAACAAGTGAAGAGGTCCTGAGTTTCAGCTAGAAGCAAAACCCTTAGAATCTGCAAAAAGGGTAGAATCTGAAACATGAAAGAACTGTGTGCAGGCATTTCTTTTCTGAAATCATACGGTCTGACACAATCTACAATGAACGTGTGGAGAGAAGGGAAGATCTACTATCCCCATCCATCCCTCTGCATTCATTGACTTTCTGGGTGCAGTGCTGATATATTTAGGGCGCAGTCCTAACCCATTTTCCAGGACTGACATAAGGGCAATGCAACTTTGAGGTAAGGGAACAAACATTGCCATACCTTGAGGAGGCCTCCATAACTGCCCCCCAACTGCAGGATGCAGCACATTCCCCACTGGCACAGCTATGCCAGTGGTGGAAATTTGGTTAGGATTGTGCCCTAAGAGATGTACGTGCCTAGGCTCTCTCTGGCAACTGGGTCTCTGGTTTTTGGACAGTCTTAAATTTTGTTTACAAAGCGTACTGTGTGGGTAAAGAGAGGTCTCTTGCACAGACCTAATAAGAAAATGTCTTCACCTAAAGTTCTTGTTTGGCAAGAAGCAGTTTGTTACCCTAGGAATAAGCTGAAAGTTAATTTCCCCTTTATTGATACAAGCAACTGTAGCAGTTGGAGGAAACGACCCCTTTCATGGTTCTTGTTCTGTATCTGAGAGAAGCTAAATCGAGTTAGAGGTCCTATGCAGTGTTCTTCAGAGCAGTGCAGTCTACTCTTGTGATTGGGGGTGGGTGGGCAGAAGACAGGCTACCACCACTAATCTTCTATTTCCCCCACCCATCTCTCTTCTACTGACAGAACAGTCTGGCCTTGTCAGTAGATTCACAGCTAAATTGACATTGTGGTGGTGCTATAGCATGATGATGATGATGGATTTGCTGTGCCAAGGATTAACCACAGTTCTGCATGTTCGTCCCCATATAATTTGAACATCTGAAACAACTTTTTGCGGACTCGGGGCCTGATCCTAAGAACCCAGCACCAGTCTTTCTTATCACCAGATACCTGAGGATTAACCTGGAACCTGCAGCATGCAAAGAATGCACTCTGCCATTGAGCTGTGCCCCCTCCCCAGTGTGCCCTCTGTGATGGCAGATTCCTCCTATTTGTGTCACATTCCTGAGCCTTCAGTCTTTTGGAGAGGAGTAGCAGGAGAGAATTCCAGGAAGTAGATACATTACAGCTTCAGCTGTATTGACAATTTGGCTCCCAGAAATATCTTTTCAGGTGCAGCTGTGCCACAGCAGAGTTGAGATGGTTTAAATGGAATTTGTCTTTTTATTCCTTCTCTCCAGAGGACCCTTTTCAGATTTGTTGATGAGAAAGTGCCTTCTCAGAATGAGTCATCTTGCATTGCTCCTTGCATTGCTCCTTCTTTTGAAACCTCTGTGAACTCTGTAGCATGAGCTACGGAGAGGGCAATAATTTATTGGCTTCAAGCTGGTAACATTTTTTTGACATCCTGCTGCAATGGGCAGAGTGAGGGGGAGCTTGAAGCACATGGCACTGGAGGCAGTAAACAACTGACTTCCCATTTGTTTCTGCCTGGAAGCCCCTCCGCAGTCACAGTGTGGTTAAGCAAATAGGCCAGCTCATGAGCATATTGTGTGGCATAATCCTGCCTCCTTGCTTCACATTTGCCTTTTTCTTCATAACTGTCAAGGCTGGGATTTGGCTTTCATGAGGTTAATAATTCTAAAGATTCTTTGGAACTCAGCAAATTAAACTTGTGTGGTAACAAAGAAATAGAAAAAAATGTCCCTCGTATTAATAGGAGGGTTAAAATAGTTCTTCTGCCTCAAATACGCTATGCTTTTAGTGGCATCCAAAGGAAAAGCCTCCTAACCTCTTCACCACTGGCATGATCCAAGAGGCTGTAGGGGAAAGTGTCTTATTCTCATCACTCCCAGCCCCTGGCCAGGCACTGCATGGGAGCAGCTGTCTCCGTCCCTTCTTCTGCTCTAAGCCAAGTGCATGACTGAGGTTTAAAGGTGTAGTGGGGAGGGTTAGGGGTCTAGACTCTCTTGTGTTTCAGATTACAGGACTTGGAATGTGTCAGGCTCTGGTTTACAATTGGGTTAGGAATAAACCAACAGCAGGGTGGGGGCTATCCAGTGTTCTGCATCGAGTGCCACATGTATGATTATATGCCTCTGGGGCATAAGTCATGGGTGTGTCCTCGGTGCAAGGAGCTCCAGGGTCTCAGGGAACGCGTCCGCTCCCTTGAAGCCTTGGTGGCCGACCTGGAGAAGCGCAGGCAGCCAGAGGAGGACCGTGGGGAGACTTCCGGGGACGATCAGGCTTCGTCCCAACCTCAGGCGTGCAGCTCCTCAGCTGCCCGGGTGGGAAGTCTCGGGACTGGAGGACGTCATGCTGGAGAGGAGGGAAACAATCCCCTAGGGGGGATCCCTTCTCCAGGGGATGGGCCCGTATCCAAGCGCACTCGGGATACTCCTCGGCGGGAGGGGGGTCGGGGCTTCTTGTAGTGGGGGATTCGATTATTAGAAACATAGAGAGGGGGGTTTGCGACGGATGTGAGAACCGCATGGTGACTTGCCTGCCTGGTGCGAAGGTTGCGGACATCACTTCTCGTCTAGACAGGCTAGTAGACAGTGCTGGGGGAGAGGTAGCGGCTGTGGTGCATGTCGGCACCAACGACGTGGGCAAGTGTAGCTGGGAGGTCCTGGAGGCCAAATTTAGGCTTTTAGGCAGGAAGCTGAAAGCCAGGACCTCAAAGGTAGCATTCTCTGAAGTCCTACCTGTTCCACGCGCAGGGCCAGCTAGGCAGGCAGAGATCAGGGGTCTCAATGCGTGGATGAAACGGTGGTGTAGGGAGGAGGGGTTTAGATTCGTTAGGCACTGGGGAACGTTTTGGGACAAGCGGGGCCTGTACAAGAGGGACGGGCTCCATTTGAACCAGAATGGAACCAGACTGCTGGCGCATAACATTAAAAAGGTGGCAGAGCAGCTTTTAAACTGATCCCTTGGGGAAGGCCGACAGGAGCCGAGGGGCATCCGGTTTGGGACTCCTCATCCCTATGGGATGAGGATGGGGAGGTTAGAGAACAACAAGACAAAGGCAGGGTAGGAGAAGAAATTGGGAAAGGTAGGGTGATGGGATGTGATAGACGGTTTGGCACAATGAGAGGATGTGGGGACAAAGGAGCAAATAAGCAGCCCATCCTGGGGCATTCCGTGTATAAATGCTTTTATGCGAATGCCCGAAGTCTACGAGCAAAGGTGGGAGAACTGGAATGTCTGGTAACAAGGGAAAACATTGACATAGTGGGCATAACGGAAACCTGGTGGAATGCGGAGAATCAGTGGGATACCGCAATCCCGGGCTATAAACTCTACAGGAGGGACAGGCAGGGGCGTGTTGGAGGTGGGGTGGCCGTTTATGTTAAGGGATAGAATCCAGCAAAGTAGAGATTGAAGGCGGGTCCGACTCCACCGTAGAATCTCTGTGGGTTAAATTACCAGGCTTGTGCAGCGATGTAATACTGGGGGCGTGCTATCGTCCTCCAGACCAGAAATCGGATGGGGACCTTGAAGTGAGGAAACAGATCAGGGAGGTGACAAGGAGGGACAGGGTTGTAATCATGGGGGACTTCAATTATCCTCATATTGACTGGGTCAATTTGTGTTCTGGTCACGATAAGGAAACCGGATTTCTTGACGTGCTAAATGACTGTGGCTTAGATCAGCTAGTCACGGAGCCCACCAGAGGACAGGTGACTCTGGATTTAATATTGTGCGGTACGCAGGACCTGGTTAGAGATGTAAACGTTACTGAGCCATTGGGGAACAGTGATCATGCTGCGATCCGTTTTGATGTGCACGTTGGGGGAAGAATACCAGGCAAATCTCTAACAAAAACCCTTGACTTCCGACGGGCGGACTTCCCTCAAATGAGGAGGCTGGTTAGAAGGAGGTTGAAAGGGAGGGTAAAAAGAGTCCAGTCTCTCCAGAGTGCATGGAGGCTGCTTAAAACAACAGTAATAGAGGCCCAGCAGAGGTGTATACCGCAAAGAAAGAAGGGTTCCACTAAAACCAGGAGGGTGCCCGCATGGCTAACCAGCCAAGTTAGAGAGGCTGTGAAGGGCAAGGAAGCTTCCTTCCGTAAATGGAAGTCTTGCCCTAATGAGGAGAATAAAAGGGAACATAAACTGTGGCAACAGAAATGTAAGAAGGTGATATGGGAGGCCAAGAGAGACTATGAGGAACGCATGGCCAGCAACATTAAGGAGAATAATAAAAGCTTCTTCAAATATGTTAGAAGCAGGAAACCCGCCAGAGAAGCGGTTGGCCCTCTGAATGGTGAGGGAGGGAAAGGGGAGATAAAAGGAGACTTAGAGATGGCAGAGAAATTAAATGAGTTCTTTGCATCTGTCTTCACGGCAGAAGACCTCGGGCAGATACCGCTGCCCGAACGGCCCCTCCTGACCGAGGAGTTAAGTCAGATAGAGGTTAAAAGAGAAGATGTTTCAGACCTCATTGATAAATTAAAGATCAATAAGTCACCGGGCCCTGATGGCATCCACCCAAGGGTTATTAAGGAATTGAAGAATGAAGTTTTGTGTCCAGTTCTGTTCGCCGCATCTCAAAAAAGACATAGTGGAAATGGAAAAGGTGCAAAGAGAGCGACTAAGATGATTACGGGGCTGGGGCACCTTCCTTATGAGGAAAGGCTACGGCGTTTGGGCCTCTTCAGCCTAGAAAAGAGACGCTTGAGGGGGGACATGATTGAGACATACAAAATTATGCAGGGGATGGACAGAGTGGATAGGGAGATGCTCTTTACACTCTCACATAATACCAGAACCAGGGGACATCCACTAAAATTGAGTGTTGGGCGGGTTAGGACAGACAAAAGAAAATATTTCTTTACTCAGCGCGTGGTCGGTCTGTGGAACTCCTTGCCACAGGATGTGGTGCTGGCGTCTAACCTAGACGCCTTTAAAAGGGGATTGGACGAGTTTCTGGAGGAAAAATCCATTATGGGGTACAAGCCATGATGTGTATGCGCAACCTCCTGATTTTAGGAATGGGTTAAGTCAGAATGCCAGATGTAGGGGAGAGCACCAGGATGAGGTCTCTTGTTATCTGGTGTGCTCCCTGGGGCATTTGGTGGGCCGCTGTGAGATCCAGGAAGCTGGACTAGATGGGCCTATGGCCTGATCCAGTGGGACTGTTCTTATGTTCTTATGTTCTTAAGTTGCAGATCTCTTGACTAAGGTATGCAACTTGTCCCTCAAAACGGCCACGGTTCCAGAAGATTGGAGGATAGCAAATGACACGCCTATTTTTAAAAAGGGAAAGAGGGGGGACCCGGGAAACTATAGGCCGGTCAGCCTAACATCCATACCGGGTAAGATGATGGAATGTCTCATCAAAGATAGGATCTCAAAACACATAGACGAACAGGCCTTGCTGAGGGAGAGTCAGCATGGCTTCTGTAAGGGTAAGTCTTGCCTCACGAACCTTATAGAATTCTTTGAAAAGGTCAACAGGCATGTGGATGCGGGAGAACCCGTGGACATTATATATCTGGACTTTCAGAAGGCGTTTGACACGGTCCCTCACCAAAGGCTACTGAAAAAATTCCACAATCAGGGAATTAGAGGACAGGTCCTCTACAGGAATTAGAGGACAGGCAATTTTCTCAATGGAGAGAGGTGAAAAGCGGTGTGCCCCAAGGATCTGTCCTGGGACCGGTGCTTTTCAACTTCTTATAAATGACCTGGAGACAGGGTTGAGCAGTGAAGTGGCTAAGTTTGCAGACGACACCAAACTTTTCCGAGTGGTGAAGATCAGAAGTGATTGTGAGGAGCTCCAGAAGGATCTCTCCAGACTGGCAGAATGGGCAGCAAAATGGCAGATGCGCTTCAATGTCAGTAAGTGTAAAGTCATGCACATTGGGGCAAAAAATCAAAACTTTAGATATAGGCTGATGGGTTCTGAGCTGTCTGTGACAGATCAGGAGAGAGATCTTGGGGTGGTGGTGGACAGGTCGATGAAAGTGTCGACCCAATGTGCGGCGGCAGTGAAGAAGGCCAATTCTATACTTGGGATCATTAGAAAAGGTATTGAGAACGAAACGGCTAGTATTATAATGCCGTTGTACAAATCGATGGTAAGACCACACCTGGAGTATTGTGTCCAGTTCTGGTCGCCGCATCTCAAAAAAGACATAGTGGAAATGGAAAAGGTGCAAAAGAGAGCGACTAAGATGATTACGGGGCTGGGGCACCTTCCTTATGAGGAAAGGCTACGGCGTTTGGGCCTCTTCAGCCTAGAAAAGAAATGCTTGAGGGGGACATGATTGAGACATACAAAATTATGCAGGGAATGGACAGAGTGGATAGGGAGATGCTCTTTACATTCTCACATAATACCAGAACCAGGGGACATCCACTAAAATTGAGTGTTGGGCGCGTTAGGACAGACAAAAGAAAATATTTCTTTACTCAGCGTGTGGTCGGTCTGTGGAACTCCTTGCCACAGGATGTGGTGCTGGCGTCTAGCCTAGACGCCTTTAAAAGGGGATTGGACGAGTTTCTGGAGGAAAAATCCATTATGGGGTACAAGCCATGATGTGTATGCGCAACCTCCTGATTTTAGGAATGGGTTAAGTCAGAATGCCAGATGTAGGGGAGGGCACCAGGATGAGGTCTCTTGTTATCTGGTGTGCTCCCTGGGTCATTTGGTGGGCCGCTGTGAGATACAGGAAGCTAGACTAGATGGGCCTATGGCCTGATCCAGTGGGGCTGTTCTTATGTTCTTATGTTCTTAAGCTGAGATGTTTTCCAAGTTTGGGGGAAAATATGTTGGTTCTCTGCACACAGTGCGAGGTCTGACTGGGGGAGTTGGCATCATTGCTTGTGTGGTTGGCTGGCAGTGATGCTTCAATGCCTGAAAGCTTTTCTAAGCCTGCCATCTCCCCCACTTCCCTTAGCCTGTCTTACAAGAGTTCTTGTTTCATGAGCAGTGTATACAATGCTTTTAAGCTTAGAGACCAGACAACGGTGCTGTTGCTCCAGCATCCATCCAACAGTGTTGCTCTGTGCAGGTGCTAGAGATTCTTCTTCCCCACTGTCCTGCTTCAGTGTTCCAACTTTTGTCAAATAGTCCTGCACTCTTATATTGGAAACCGATGGCGCTCTGCCAGGTGCTGGCAGCTGCATCTCACCCAGGCAAACCAATTCTGGATTATGTCAAAATGGGGTGCCCCAGAACCTTGAACGTGCCTCTTGTTTCAGTTTGTATTTGGGATCTAGCTGTTCCTTATTTCCATCCTGCCAAGCAGACTTTGACCAGTGAAGTTTGGCAGCAACTGCTCTGCTCTTGGTTGGGTCTCTGTTGTCTTCCCTCTCTCCCCCCTTTTTGAAATGCTCCTGAATTATTTCCAGGTCAGTGGCCTCCTTCTTGGGAAAATTCTTCTGTTCTTCCATTGTTCTGCTCTTCTAGTTTCTGCTGAAGCAGACTGGTGTCTGTTGCTTTTCCCATGGAGTAGAAGCAACAGAGGCTGGAACAAGCTGACATTTTTGGTGACTTCTAATAGTGGGTGCTGTGCTTCTCTTGAAGAATCCAGTGCACTTTGTGTGCAGTTTTCTTGCTTGAAAGCTCTTCCTCATCCTTCCAAATGACTTATTTGAAAGCTTCCAAATAATTGCTCCTTTGCTTTGGTGTTGTTTATCTTCTTGTGGGCATCCTGAAATCTTGCAAAAGATTCTGGAACACAATTGTGTAGTAGAGGGGAAATTCTCCAAGTAGTTTTACTGCAGCAACTGCTATAGTTGTAACCTCCATTATTTGTGTGCATGTGTGACTTAAGTGCTTAAAAATATTGCAAGACTTAAGGACCAATCCTATCCAATTTTCCAGTGCCAGTGCAGTCGTGTCAGTGGGGTGTATGCTGCATCCTGTGGTGGGGAGGCAGTCACAGAGTCCTCCTCAAGGTAAGGGAACATTTGTTCCCTTACCCTGAGTCTGCATTGCAGTTGCACCAGTGCTGGAATGTTGGATAGGATTGGGCCCTTAAACTCCTATTTAAGACTTCCTGTAAATAAACGTAAGCTCTTCTTGTCTCCAGTCATACTTCAGTTTGCCTTCTTCTCTGCTTTCCTGATGGATTAAATAGCCGATTACTGTCCCATTTCTTTGTGGCAAACTCTGTTGAAGTTTGGGATGTAGTATCAATGAAGGCCTCTCATTTGCAGTGGAAGTCTGTCCTGTTCAGGTTTTACGTTGTACTTCTGGTTGGCTCCCAATACATCCTCCTTCCTTACCTCCTTAGTAGCCCAGCTGTATTTCTTTTGTTGGAAAAACCCATGGGTAGAAGCAGTCTAGTATTATTAGTAACTGGCACTCCACCCATTTATCTTTTAGGAGTAGCAACCTCACCCTGGTGAGCAGACAGTGGCAAAATATGTCTGCACTTACCACCTGCCTTCATGTTTGTGTGTTTGTTTAAAAAATTTATATCTCATCTTTCCCATGCCGAAGCAATTGCCCAAGGCGGCTTACAAAGCTTTATAATCAAGTACAAAGTGTCACAACAAGAAAGAAAACATCAAGCAAGGCATTAAAACATTAATTTTAACACTGCATGGTGAAAAACAATATCAAAAACAGAGCAAAAAATCTAAGGGAATCAATGGGGAACCAATGAGTCCAAGGAGGCAGTCAAGTCACCATAATATATCAGAGAAACAGAGGGCAAAAATCCACTCAGCAACCAAATGCCTGATGAAACAGGTATGTATGTGTATGCTGCTGTGCTACTTGAACCATTTCAAGCAAAGACGGATCACCCAGTCTCCCCTCAGTGCCATTTCTGAGCTGCAGATTCAGCAGCACAAAGAGAATGCTCCTTTCCCTTTGCCTTAAAGTGACTAGAGGGAATTTTCCAATTTAAAGTACTGCTACTTATCTCCTTTGTTAATTCAGGCATTGCATGTGTGCCTGATGGTTTTTCTCAGGTCTTGACATGACAAGCAAAGCTTCACCGATTTACAGACCATCATTATGACTCATCCTGACATTTTGTGTGTTGGAAATGCCAAATATTGAAGTGCAGCTTGCTGGTTTGAGGAGAGTCACAAGCCCCCAAATATGAAGTCTCTGTTGAAGCATAAATGATCACTGGAGAGGGTCATTGTGCACGGAACGTGACACCTTCTTTGCTGTTGACAAAGCACTCCAGTTTACATGCTTCATTCCCAGTAATGAGAACTTTGAAGCTAATCACAGTGGAGGGATTAAACGTTAGTTTGCTTAAATAAAATAAAATAAAATAAAATGATTCCTTCATCTGAAAAGCTCTTCAGATAAAAGTTTGCTCTGCACTTGAAAAATAAATGTAATTGAATTAATGGGCTAGAGCAGGAGTGTTTGTGAATTGCATCATTTGTGTCTTTTGCAGACATGATCAGAGAAAATGGGGGTGAAGCAGCAGCAAAAGTTCCCTATTGTACTCATTCATGGAAAGAAAGACCAAACATGCTTCTCTTTGTATTGTCAGTCGTTTATTCTGACATGAATGTGCCTAGAGTCCTTCGTTATACATGGGCTTTCTATTTGTTGCTGCCTTGAAACCTTTGGGTGATAGGTAGTATAACAATAATACAAGCAAGCAAGCTTGCATCTACCTGTAATCTTGTGGAGAGATCCAAGGCTGAAGCAAGATAAGGGATTATCTCAGGATTAGTGGCTGTATAAACAAACCCCACAGTGTTGCCTTCAGTTTTATCTCTACTGCTCTAGGCCATGTGGTCTAGATTCTAGTGAGGTCTAGTGAGGGCAGACCTCAGGCTTGCTGGGTTTAGTCTGTTTTCTTACAGTCCTCCAGGTCCATCAATCAGAGTCGCATAGTGACAGTAGAACAGAGTCAGAAAGAAAATGGTGACCGAGAGGTGGAGTCAGTTGTGCCTTGCATCGAAGTGGTGGGGCTTCTTGTGGCTCTTGCTGAGACTTGGGAACCCTTATGTACTAATTGCTATTGTTACAGTGATCTACCGCTAGATCCTGTTCTCCTTTTTGCCCGCACCTGTGTTAGATCACCCTTGCCTTGGCTTCCCACATGTTCTCCATCTTTCTGGATGACTTGGGATGCTAGATAATTTTGGTTAGTCCCACATTGTGTCAGGTTAAGGCAGCTTCACATATTACAGAATTTCATTACAGAAATCAGGTAGGAGATAATGTCAGCTTGCAAATAGTTACATATCATTGTCACACCTGTGGGCTTTACCTGCTGCATATATACACATGATGCATACACACGTAGATGCTACATCCATCCCCATTTCTTGGCATATGGCAGCAAAAGATCACTTGCTGATCTGTTTTCAGCTTTGCAGCAATAGAAAATTGCTTTCTTCAGACAGATTCTTGGCATACTATTACATTTAAAGCATTCCATTCAGCGAAACAAAACCCAAATCTTTAAAATTCCATAGTTTCATTTTAAAATTCTCATCAGTGTTTTTCATTTATAGGGTGCCTGGAGTTTGATTGCTAATGTTGCTGCTACTGTCAAGCAGAGGCTTAAATGCCACTAAATATGAAAGATTAATTTGCAACTTAAATAGAATATTGATTATTGTCTACATTTGGCAGGAAGCAGCTCTGGTTATAAAGTGAGTCTATTAAAAACTATAAACCTCTGCGAAAAATGAGTGGGCTGCGGATCTCAGCTTGTGGGAGGCAGTGGAACATCCTTGGGCCACTTAGGTTCTTCTGATGCCAGAGGTGTGAGAAATGCTTCCATAGACTGACTGTGCCAGGCACTTTGGAAGAGCAATATTAAATATGATGGAGGGGGTGGGAAGGTGGATCCTGCTAAGTAAAATAATAGATGCATATCCTCAGTTAAACTCAGTGGGCTGCAACATTTTTCCCCAAGTCAGATTGCCAGTGTGCCACTTGGCTTTTTCTTGCACGTCCCCGCCAACCTTGTTAATTAGGGCTATCTGTAAGGGAAATCTGCATCCTGTCCACATATGAAGGAACAATGTGGAGGAAAAATGTTTGACTTTTAAATTAATGATGTGTTGTGAGCACAATCATCTCTCAGTAATGTATAGCCAGGAAAATTCTTCTACCAGGGCATTGGCTGTGTTACTATTTTTGATGAGGTCCATCGTGGTGGTCGATTTTCATAGTGTGATAATTTGATCTGGAGCTTATACTGAAGCAATATGTATACTACCTCGTGCAGGCAAACCCACAGAACTTTGGAAGTGCCAAGGGAATAAACATGTTTACTACATCATTCAGTGGTGGTGCTGCGATGAGGTCATCCTTCCCTTTTGGCTTTCTAAAATGGCCATCACAGCAAAATTGAGAGCAAACGCACACAATCGCTTTTGGTCATAAAGATGACCACATTCTTCCAAGAACCTGCCAATGACTAGAGAACATTTTTGCCCCTTCCATTCTCAAGTAGTGGAAACAGGTGATGTTATAGTGGTTTTAGGTGAAGAGTGACAAATGAAGGTGCAAAACGTATTGGTGATCCTCTTGGTGACAGATGCCTGGCAGTTGCCATTTCCCTCCCATGATCTCAGCTCAGACTATTGTTATGCTATTATTTAGCATTTCAGGAAGGTGGAATGGGGGGAAAATGATATCCAGCAGTAACCAATGAGATCAACCAGTGTGGCCTCCCTTACTTCCCCAAAATGTGACTGAAAGTTCTCATTGGAGGGTGTTGCATGCAGGGCACTGCATGTTTCTTTTGCAGCAACTACCTTTGCACTGGTTTCTGTAGTCTATGTGGAGATTCCCACCTAGGTGTCCTCTCCTCCTCCTAGCAAAATGTAACTTCCTTCCTTTTAATTAAGATTGTCCACACTCAGATTTTAATGACTTCATAAAGCACCTCGGCTTTTACTCTGCTGCAGTTGAATGAAAACATTAGCCATAGAAAATAACAAGGCTGTTATCTTTACGACTCCCCTCCCCCCAGCATTAAAGAGCTTATTTGAGGAACATCACCAGAACAGATATAAAACTCTGTCCCTTTTCAAATATACTGATATATGTCCATAATTATTTAACTACATTTTCTACAAGTAAAGGGGCTTTCTGTTAACAGTTGGATTACCTTAATTGTTAAGAGTAGTGCAGGCCAATGGAACTTGCTCACCCGCGATGCATAGGACCATAGCTATGGTACAGGTGCTATTATTGCAACTGGGTTAAATGTTAAAATCTGGTCAAGGCCAAGGAAAAATGGAGTGATGCAAGTAGGGATCTGCAATAAAATGTTGCATGATATCTCTATCTGTTAACAGGAGTGTTCCAGTTCAGAAGCTGCTTGAGGCTCTGACAGTCCTGATTCTGAGCACTTTGAGATATAACTGGAGCAGAGGTGGGGTGGTTTTTGGAGAGTAGGAAAGGGAAAAATATTTCCTGTTTTCTTTTGGATGCCATGCTCACCTTCTTAGTACCTTTGCTCTCATGTCCCCAGAGCTATCCTCTGCTGGCTTCTGCTTTGCAAGCCATCATAGGATTACTAGGGATTGCCATGGCAACTGGCTCTGCAGACTAGCCAAGATCAATTCCCCTTTTCCATCCCCCAGCTATATCCCCTGCCTTTTAAATCCAAAAATAAATACTCTTTCTTAAGCACTTGCTGCAATTTTCATCATTTGCAACAGAAAAGTGTCAAGCACGGATTCAAGCTTCTTCCTGGACAGATGATCTCCTCATTTGACCCTGTTTAAGCATAGCCCTGGTCAGTGTTCTGAGCAGTGCCTTTAAGAGCACCCAAATGACAACACAAAGCCATAATCAACCCGTTGTTCTCCTTCAGGACTGTTTACATCTTGAACTGACTCTGAAGGGCAGTGTTGTCTTCCCTGCAAAACAGAAAAGAAATACATGCACATAAACTCCTTGCTACATTTTTTTTCTAGAGCTCTTTTCCATGTCCTCAAGGTGCAAAAGAGAAAAATCTAGGAGAGATATTTCCATTGCAGAGATTCCTGAACTCGCAGTTCTGTTCTTACCATGTGCAGAATGCTTTTATAGATACAGGTATCCCTAAAAGAACAAACAGGGATTTTTTTACCTTGTGGCAATATTTCCCTGTATAAAACAATTATGTAAATATGCTGTCAGAGTAGCAAAATGGAATGCTCTTTTCTGAGAGCATGCCATAGTCTCATTCCTTCCAACATTTCACAATGAAAATAAGAATATACTTGTAACATCCTAATATGCTTGCTAAGGGTCACTGCTGAAGCTCCATCTCCCCTATAATATTGCATTGTTTTGAAACTTCTAAGGGCTAATTACACATTCATTTTATTCATGTACGATCCAGGTACAGTGTGCACAGATGGTTGATTGGTATGCACATAGTAGTCACATTATGCTCAGTGTGCTTACAGCAGTATGCACAATCTGAATGCTACATTTGAGGGTCTGTTGGTTGAGTTCACTTAAAATGAACACATGTACTATACAACTGTGCACTCAGAAGCATGCACGTGTGACGTACATGACCCCTGTACTCAAGTACATACAATGCAATGTGTGACTTGCTCTCTGCTCTGCTTTCGGTATACTGGGTTGCATTCAGAGTGTTCTGCTTCTGGAAGCAACATTGCTGGAAACAACCTTTAGCCTTTTCTCCTCCTTCCTACTGAAGCAGATTGGGGGGGGGGATACCCAGAAGGTGGGAAAGACCCATACGGGAGGCTGTTGTGCCAAATTCTCATTCCATACTTTGCCCATAGAACTTATGCCCTCTTTAAGCTAATTCGTTCCCCTTCTTCCCCCAACAGTGGCCCTAATTCTGTGCTGCAGCACTGCTGGACCCCACCACCAAGTGCACCACACCAAGTGCACCACATCACACCAGGTGCAGCCCACCACAGGTGCACTTCAGAAGTCCTCCTTCCTCCCTTCTCCTGCCAGCAGCTTTTCTGGCCATTGCAGCAAAATCTTGGTTCTCAGAAGCTCTTGGGCATGGCAGCCACACGGTCTCCAGCAGTCTTCGTTTTGACAGTCTAGTATTTAGTCCATTGTCCATCAGTCAGCCAGCTAGCCAGCCCCCTGACCATCTTCACTCCAAGCCCCTTCCTTCTGCTCTCCAAGATAAACCTACACCCTGAGGACCTTGTTGCCTCCAAGTGGCTGCAGCTGTGCAGTGCATGCATTGCAATCTAAGGCCCTGGTGTTAACCCCATGCTTCCCAGACCTGTCAGAGGAAAGGGCCACTGTTGACACCACACCCTATATCCTTGAGGGATCTTGTTTGTTTCCACTACAGATGCAGACTCCATGAGCAGTTCCCTTGTGACTTTGGGTATCTGCAGGCCCCCCCCCCATTTCTCTGCAGGCCCCCTTGTGCTGCATACAACAGCACTGCAGGGGATCCTCCTGTCTTCAACTTTTCAAGTGGCTTAGGGGCGTCAGGAGGAGGGGAAAATGCGCTCACAGAAGCAACTCTGCTGAAAGTTAGTGACCCAAATGCAGTCCTCCGTATTCATTCCACTAGTATAAAAGCCAGGAGAATGTACTTTGGGATAAAGATATACAACGTCCTACAATTTGAGATGTACCTCAACAGCTGCAGCTTGTGAAATGATCTTTTCCAAGACCTGTTTTCCCGAAGATGGTTTCTGTTGCGTTAAATGTGAACAGGTTGGATAAAATAACTCACAGGGATACAAGGAAAGTGAACTAAATTTAATGCTTTTGCTGTTGTCCTGCATTGAGCTTTGGTTTTCTTTGTTTTTCTGTACTGTATTCCCTTTCAATAGTTTGATAGGGACAAATACTCTCTAGTTAAGCAGAAGATTTAGCATCAGTGAGAGTGCAGAACATAGCTCCTAATCCAGTTGCAAGCAAATTAAAGTACTGGGGATTTTGCAAATTACTTACTATAGGAAATTAGAAGTTGCAGTTCCTGGAATCAAATCTTGGGCCATAAATTTCAGGGTGAGACTGGAAATGGGAAGGAGCCCTGTTGTCCTTTTATAAGTGAAAAGGGCCTTCACTGCAGTTCTGAGGCTGTTCTGAGGCTGTGCTAAGACTCTTGGCTCAGTGATCTTCGTGCCAATTGAAACAGTTCTGGTCCTTGCAGCCATGTTTGTGTTGCTGAGTCAACACAAGTTGACGTTTCCAGAAGTTTGGTGCCACTGTTGTGGATGCCTAGACAAGCCTCAGTGTCAGAAGAGGCTGGTGATCTGAATGAGTGCCTGAGTGGTCACAAAACCAGTTGCTGAGCATGCCCAGTTACATGTCAGCATGTGCTGACTCAAAAGGGTAATGAGAACTGGTCTCCTATCTTGTTGAGATTGATGGTACCTGAATGTAGATCCATACAGTCAAAACTTATCAAGTTTTAGTGTTCATACCTTGGCTTGCATAATGGATTTGAGGGCTCTGAATGAGGTCTCATTGAAGGTCAACCCAGGTTCAAGAAGATTTTAGGAAAAAAAAAAGGTATTTTTTCTAAACTTAGATTGCAGCATTCACATGGTTCGGTTTTGATCACTCAAGTTGCAGTCCTATACAAACTGACCCAAGAGCAGGTTGGGCTTCCTTCATAGGGGCTTACTTCTGAGTAGAAATGTGTAGAATTGTGCTGGTGTCTGCAGAGGGACTATCTGGAGTTGGAAGTGATAAAGCTGCTTCATATGTCAGAGTGTGAAATTGAGGGGATGTGTGGGTTTCCCATCCTCAGGCTTCCTTGAAGGGACCATGCCTTGTAGAATGCCTCTGACTGTTCATTTTCTAGACTTTAGATTTGCCCCACACAGCCCCTCCTTTCACAGCACTTTTATAAGGATTTAAACTCAACTGAACTGATTGCAGTCTTTTCCCACAGAAACTTGGCTGTGGACAGGGTTGTTCTCAGGGCATGCTGAATGTTTGTGGATATTGTGTACCCTCACATCAGTTTGGCCAGTGGAGAGCTGGGACTGGACACCCCTGGTTGATACGAGTGGAGCAACGTGAAGGAACATTCATTCATTCATTCATTCATTCATTCATTCATTTATTCATTCATTTTTTGATTTGGTTTGATTTGATTTGTATTCCGCCTTTCTCCCCAAAGGGCACCCAAGGCGGCTACATGTCAGTGAACAATCAGCGTTCTTAACAGGAACGACCCATGAGCACAGTGTGATTATCCAGATTGGCCTCCTTTCGCATAGGTTTCACATCTCTATTTTTGAGCTAAGATGGCAGCCTTAGTACAGGCAGGGAAATCTGCCTTCCACTTGCTTAGAGCTAATTTTGCAGTGTGGGGATTGTGACACCAGGAAGAGCATTGCTGAATGGAGTAAATGTGATCGCCATGGATGCGGAGGCGTGACATAAAAGTCGTCACCTGGCAGGCAACACTACTGCTGTTGAGGGAGGATGTGCTGAGGAGGAGGCAGCATCCTCAGAATATTCATGAGCTTTCCCTCAGAGCTGCTCTTTGTCTCTCAGTAAAGAGCCAAGGAGGATGTACAGGGGGAGCAGCAATCTCCGCTCCTTCTCTTGTCCAAAAGAGATCCTAATAATTACAGAACTCTGAGCAGCACCTCCAGCAATCTGAAGACTACCGGACTCATGGAGGGGGGTTTGTGCACAAGGCTCAGGGCAGAAATGTCTGATGCTGAATCCAGCTGCCTCACTATCTTGTTTGCTTCCATGGTGCAAGGGTGATAATTTTCCCAGTCTGTCCCCCCTAGAGCAAAATCTCCCCCCCCCCAATTAGTCAAGGCTACAGCTCTGGAAACCTTTTCATTAAAAAAGATGACTAGGAAGGGGGGGAATTGAAGTTTATAAACTGCAAAGTTTATAGTGCAAAGAAAATAGAGAAAAGTCCTTCTCTCTGTCATGACACTAGAACAGGGCTCACCCAGTAAAATTGTCTGACAGCAGACTCAGAGCAGGCAAGAAGAACAATTACATAAGAACAGCCCCACTGGATCAGGCCATGGCCCACTAGTCCTGTATCTCACAGCGCCCCACCAAATGCCCCAGGGAGCACACCAGATAACAAGAGACCTCATCCTGGTGCCCTCCCTTGCATTGGCATTCTGACATAGCCCATTTCTAAAATCAGGAGGTTGCAGATACACATCATGGCTTGTAACCCATAATGGATTTTTTCTCCAGAAAGTTATCCAATCACCTTTTAAAGGCATCCAGGCCAGATGCCGTCATCACATCCTGTGGTAAGGAGTTCCACAGACCAGCCACACGCTGAGTAAAGAAATATTTTCTTTTGTCTGTTCTAACTCTCCCAACACTCAATTTTAGTGGATGTCCCCTGGTTCTGGTGTTATGTGAGAGTGTAAAGAGCATCTCTCTATCCACTCTGTCCATCCCCTGAATAATATTGTATGTCTTAATCAGAGGCCCTGAGGCGCCTCTTTTCCAGGCTGAAGAGGCCCAAACGCCGTAGCCTTTCCTCATAAGGAAGGTGCCCCAGCCCCGTAATCATCTTAGTCGCTCTCTTTTGCACCTTTTCCATTTCCACTATGTCTTTTTTGAGATGCGGCGACCAGAACTGGACACAATACTCCAGGTGTGGCCTTACCATCAATTTGTACAACGGCATTATAATATTAGCTGTTTTGTCTTCAATACTTTTTCTAATGATCCCAAGTATAGAATTGGCCTTCTTCACTGCCGCCGCACATTGGGTCGACACTTTCATCGACCTGTCTACCACCACCCCAAGATCTCTCTCCTGATCTGTCACAGACAGCTCAGAACCCATCAGCCTATATCTAAAGTTTTGATTTTTTGCCCCAATGTGCATGACTTTACACTTACTGACATTGAAACGCATCTGCCATTTTGCTGCTTATTCTGTCAGTCTGGAGAGATCCTTATGGATCTCCTCACAATCACTTCTGGTCTTCACCACTCGGAAAAGTTTGGTGTTGTCTGCCAACTTAGCCACCTCACTGCTCACCCCTGTCTCCAGGTCATTTATGAAGAGGTTGAAAAGCACGGGTCCCAGGGCAGATCCTTGGGGCACACCGCTTTTCACCTCTCTCCATTGTGAAAATTGCCCATTGGCACCCACTCTCTGTTTCCTGGTCTTCAACCAGTTCTCAGTCCGGGAGAGGACCTGTCCTCTAATTCCCTGACTGTGGAGTTTTTTTAGTAGCCTTTGGTGAGGGACTATATCAAACGCCTTCTGAAAGTCCAGATATATAATGTCTACAGGTTCTCCCGCATCCACATGCCTGTTGACCTTTTCAAAGAGGTTTGTGAGGCAAGACTTACCCTTACAGAAGCCATGCTGACTCTCCCTCAGCAAGGCCTGTTCATCTATGTGTTTTGAGATCCTATCTTTGATGAGGCATTCCACCATCTTAAAGATAGGCGTGACATTTGCTATCCTCCAATCTTCTGGCACTGTGGCCAATTTGAGGGACAAGTTGCATATATTAGTCAAGGGACCAGCAACTTCATTCTTCAATTCCTTAATAACTCTTGGGTGGATGCCATCAGGGCCCGGTGACTTATTGATCTTTAATTTATCAATGAGGTCTGAAACATCTTCTCTTTTAACCTCTATCTGACTTAATTTCTTGGTCAGGAGGGCCGTTCAGGCAGTGGTATCTGCCCGAGGTCTTCTGCCGTGAAGACAGATGCAAAGAACTCATTTAATTTCTCGGCCATCTCTAAGTCTCCTTTTATCTCTGCTTTCCCTCCCTCACCATTCAGAGGGCCAACCGCTTCTCTGGCAGGTTTCCTGCTTCTAACATATTTGAAGAAGCTTTTATTATTCCCCTGAGTGTTGCTGGCCATGTGTTCCTCATAGTCTCTCTTGGCCTCCCGTATCACCTTCTTACATTTCTCTTGCCACAGTTTATGTTCCTTTTGATTTTCCTCATTAGGTCAAGACTTCCATTTACGGAAGGAAGCTTCCTTGTCCTTTACAGCCTCTCTAACTTGGCTCGTTAGCCATGCAGGCACCCTCCTGGATTTAGTGAAGCCCTTCTTTCTTTGCAGTATACACCTCTGCTGGTCCTCTGTTACTGTTGTTTTAAGCAGCCTCCATGCACTCTGGAGAGATTGGACTCTTTTTACCTTCCCTTTCAACCTCCTTCTAACCAGCCACCTCATTTGAGGGAAGTTAGCCTGTCGGAAGTCAAGGGTTTTTGTGAGAGATTTGCCTGGTATAAACGGATTGCAGCATAATCACTGTTCCCCAATGGCTCCGTAACACTGACATCTCTAACAAGGTCCTGCGTACCGCACAATATTAAATCCAAAGTTGCCTGTCCTCTGGTGGGCTCCATGACTAGTTGCTCTAAGGCACAGTCATTCAGCATGTCAAGGAATCCGGTCGCCTTTTTGTGACCAGAACACAAATTGACCCAGTCAATATGAGGATAATTGAAATCCCCCATGATTACAACCCTGTCCCTCCTTGTCACCTCCCTGATCTGTTTCCTCATTTCAAGGTCCCCTTCCGATTTCTGGTCTGGAGGATGATAGTATTCCCCCAGTATTACATCACTCCAGAGGCCTGGTAATTTAACCCACAGAGATTCTACGGTGAATTCGAACCCACCTTCAGTCTCTACTTTGCTGGATTCTATCCCTTCCTTAACATAAACGGCCACCCCACCTCCAACACGCCCCTGCCTGTCCCTCCTGTAGAGTTTATAGCCCGGGATTGCGGTATCCCACTGATTCTCCGCTTTCCACCAGGTTTCCATTATGCCCACTATGTCAATGTTTTCCCTTGTCAGCAGACATTCCAGTTCTCCCATCTTTGCTCAGAGACTTCGGGCATTTGCATAAAAGCATTTGTACATGGAATGCCCCAGGATGGGCTGCTTATTCGCTCCTTTGTCCCCACATCCTCTCATTGTGCCAAACCGTCTATCACATCCCATCATGCTACCATTCCTAATTTCTTCTCCTACTCTGCCTTTGTCTTGTTGTTCTCTAACCTCCCCATCCTCGTCCCATAGGGATGAGGAGTCCCAAACCGGATGCCCCTTGGCTCCTTTCGGCCTTCCCCTCAGGAGCAGTTTAAAAGCTGCTCTGCCACCTTTTTAATGTTATGCGCCAGCAGTCTGGTTCCATTCTGGTTCAAGTGAAGCCCGTCCTTCTTGTACAGGCCCCGCTTGTCCCAAAACATTCCCCAGTGCCTAACGAATCTAAACCCCTCCTCCCTACACCACCATCCACACATTGAGACCCCTGATCTCTGCCTGCCTAGCTGGCCCTGCGCGTGGAACAGGTAGCACTTCAGAGGATGCTACCTTTGAGGTCCTGGCTTTCAGCTTCCTACCCTACCTAAAAGCCTAAATTTGGCCTTCAGGACCTCCTGGCTACACTTGCCTACGTCATTGGTGCCAACATGCACCACAACCGCTACCTCCTGCCCAGCACTGTCTACCAGCTTGTGTAGACGAGAATTTCCTCACAGATTTCCTGTCTAGATTTCCTCACAGGTCACACAACTGATGTAAGGGATTCAATGGTGATGATGATGGCTACTAGCTTAGATGGTTTTAATACAGGACCAGGTTAATTTGTGGAAGAGAACATTTGTATCTAAGTATGATGGCTGTATGGAGCTTCCGTATTAGTGAGGAGGACAAATAAACTTAGGAGAACTGTTGCCTTGGGTTTCATCTTCTGGGTTTCCTGGAGGCATCCTGTCTAGGATGTCCAAGGAAGCTGGACAAGGGGGACCACCCTCTTCTGAATGCCCTTGTCTGCCATGCTAGTTAACAATGGAGACTAATGTACAGAGGAAGTATACTGTGGAATGCCAAATGCTGAGGACATACAAAGAAGAACTGCCATCTTCACAGTCTGTTTGTGGGCTTCCTGTCCTGGAGACATTGGATTGACCACAGTGGCAGGCCAAATGTAGGCCTTCCTGGACCCTGGGTGTGCTTTGGCAGGGCTCTTTTTCCATTCTTATTTTCTTTATGTGCTTTCTGAAATGCTCTCTCTCTCATTAAGCCCGATTGAAGATCTCCAAGTTATCCTGAAAAATCCACATCAGTGAAGTAGCCACCTCATGTGGGGAGGAGCACCCCCCCTCTCCTAATCGTTCCCTGCCCAGGACTACTGTGGTTGAGTGCTTTTTTGTTGTGACTTCTTGTAATATATTGCTTCTGTTATAAAATGTGCTGTGTTTGCCTTGTGTGGAGAACTGTAGCAAACACATTAGATGACAGATGAGGGAAATGATTGCTTTCTCTCTTTCTTAGTAGCTCCAGACTGAACCAAGAGGGGGAAAAGAGCAGTCGATGGGCAGAATTCACCAGGCACTTGTCCTGCGTGAACCCCTCTTGAAAAGACTGTGTGAGGAGATGCCATGCACAGCTTGGAGGAACACCAAGTGAGGGTGTGCAGAACAACTATCTGGTGGGACAGGTTTAGCCATTCATTGTGATGCCTCTGCAAATCAGACCCCAGTTTCTGTGTGTTGGCTTAACTGGTTCCGTCTGCGGCAGACCACTGGAATGTTAGTGGGTTGGAATGACCCCGTTGGATGCTTGCAGCCTTTCATTCTCTGCTTGTGCTAAAAATGTATTTCTAGAGTCAGCAAACCTCAAAAGGAAAAGTTTCTGCCACATTCTCTTGAGATGGGACTAAATTAGCTTTCTTATTAAAGAATTGGTTCATGGAGGGCAGCATGCCCAGGGGTAATTGGGCTGTTGTCATCATCAGGATGTCGCAGTGGGATAAATGATGCATCCACTGCAGAAATATGTTGTTTTTTTTAAATCCCCTCTGAACACCCATTGTGCTCATGCATTGCAGTCCTCTGTTTTAAAAAAATGTGCTGGTGTGCTGAGGATTTTGGCCTTCTATGCTGACAAGAATATAGTGCTGGTGTCTTGCATCAAGTCCAGTGATACTTGCAGAACTTGAGAAATCACAGAACCAACATCAGCGTAACTCCAAGGAACTCCATGGAGTTCAAAGGAACTGCACAAGAAACTTGTATCAGGAACTGGTTCCCAGTACTGCAGTCAAACCCTGGCAGCAGGAGCTCCTGTGTCTTTTTCCTTAGTGTTTTCTTTGACGATGCAGGCTTGCTGGACGGACTTGTCACCAATTTGTGTGCAAGTTGGGGGACATTCAGAAATGTGGCCTTCCTCCTCCAGTTGTAGATGGTTCAGCCTCAGAATTCTCTCACTTATGGCCCAATCCTATCCGAGACTGGCACAGCAGTGCTGAATTTGTGCAGTCATGAGGTCTCCTCGGGGCAAGGGAAAATTTGGTCCCTTACTCTGTGTCAAGCCCCAATGAGTAACTCAGTGAGGTTGCTTGGGTCTGCACCACTGCATAGAACGTATAACCCCATTCAGGGCTTTCAGGCCTGGGACAGAGGTTAGGATGTGGTGGAGGCCTGCTCTGCTGTCTCCACCATCCTGGGTCTGACTCACCCCCTCCCTGCCCACCCCTGCCCTTAAACACCCCTCCCTGCCTCTGGAATGCCCTCTCCCTGCCACCTGGCACAGCACTTAACTGCCTCAGCAGCTGAGGCGAGATGCAGTGCCCATGGGACAGTGCAGACTTTCCCACTGGTGCCTCTTACTCCCAGGGTGTTGAAAAGCACTTTACCCAATGCTGGTACTGCGGCCACAGCACTGGCACTAGGATTGGGCTGCCCATTCTTATCTCACTGTGTTGCAAGTGTAACTTGTCTTGGAATGCACACAGTGCTCGAGAACTCATTCTGGGTCTAAATGAAACCCTGTCTGAACGATGAAAGACGCAGTGTCACCAAAACCTGCCAGGGATGTGTGTGTTCCTTAACTTGGTCACACTACTGTGTGACACAGAGATTCAGCTGGTGCCCTATATGTCAGCTGGGGAAGAGCGTAGAGGGAGAGACACTGATTCTGTCTGCAGAGGAGGTAATAATATGATCTGCCCTTTGAAAATCCACAGAACATCTATTCTGTCAGACCTCGTTCTTTATCTCGACTTCCTAGCCTGTGCTTGGAGGAGCGAATCGTTCCCTTGTTACTGTTCTTGCAAAGCAGCTTAATCTTTTCAGTCTGCTACAGACTTGGAACTGGCACCGATGCATAACAAGCAGTTGTGCCTACGCATGGGGAAGGGGGATTCTGCTGTTGTCTGGACAACCTGTTCTGGCACTACAAGAACAGTCTGAATAAGTAAGATGGCAGGCTGTCGCAGGGAGCTTTCTATCTTCTGCCATTGCCCCTTCCTATAAAAAAAAAAAAAGAAGCATGGATGTATGTGTATGTGCTGTCATACGCTGGCAGACTGAGAGCATTTGTATAGCGAACAATTGATTGGCAGGAGATGTGAAAATCAGCAGTTAAACCACAGGTAGTTTGCAACAGGTTTTGTGTGCCCAGGGGTGGCAGGTCTGATGCTCCTGCCTTGCATTTCGGTCTGCATGCCTGGAAATCTTGGCTGAAACCTCCACCAGGCTGATGCATCCAGGGAGCTGGACAAAGGAGTCCAGGTCTGATAGGTAAGAAATCATGCCATGGTATGGTCTTGCTGCACCCTCTAGTGGTTGACCTTGGATCAGCATGTTCTTGTGCAGTCAAGTTTGCTTTTATGAATTAGGAGCACTGGGGCCTTTCCATTGCTCCTTTGGAGTAGTGCTTCCAACCAAACGTCATTTCTGTGGGATGAAGCAAAAGGAGCCCCCATCAGTGTGTGTTCGCATTCTGAGTACTCTTGGTCCGCATGAACCCTACTGATTGTGTGCCTTCAGTCTGTTAGGAACATGCTCCCCTCCACACACATTCTGTTGGTTGTTTATTAACTGAACCTGATGTATCCTGCAGTGCCTGTCTTGTCAGAGAAAGGAGAACAGCCCTTCCCCGGATCACTTGGGTTGTAAACATATAATGTCAGAGTAAAGACAGGATCAGCAAAGCTTCTTTCCTCTCTTCTAAACTAGTGGGATTTCAGTGGGTGAAGGTTGCATTTTGAAATGAGTTGGGGCACACCACATACTGGGCTCAGGTCACTACTGCCCTCTCCTGCCCACAGCCCATAGAGAGCAAAAGGAGTTGCACCAGAGTACAGCTATTCTGTAATTCAAGTACCTGTATAAAGTAAGCACCTCCTCTGTGCATTGAAAACAGGCACTGTCATAGCCAGTTGCTACAAGAGCCCCTGGAATTGCAGAATCTGGAGTTTGCCTCCACAAAGTAAGAGAGGAAATCAGAAGAACCCCTCTCTTAAGCACACTACTAGGAGGTAAATATTGTTAGTGATAAGCTAATGATTAAAATCCAGGACAGAAATGTTTTAGTGAGAGCTCTTATGCCTAGTGGTGTTGCAGTGAGAGCTTACCTGTGGACCACAGGGCCCCTCTCTGACAGACCTGTTCACCCCAGATGCTGTTTTGGTAGACCATTTCAAATCTGCCTTTATTGGTAGAACAATTAAGGCTGAGCTCTCCCTGGTGGGAAATCTCTGGTGTAGGTTAGCATTAATAATTCAAAGTAAAGCGAATGACTTGGAATCAGGGAAGGGCCTTTCCCCCCCCCCTCCCAGGACTGAATCTTTAGCTCTTATTTCCATGCTCCTGGGGCATGTGTTGCAGAGCAGAGCAGCTTCTGGTGAGAGTAAAAGGAAGATTGGAATGTAGATCATTGCTGCAAATGAAATGTTACAGCATCACATGTATGATCTGAGCCTTGTGAAATGCAAACCTTTTAGGTAAGATGGTTGTTGGACTAGTTTACACCAGGAACAACCAACTGGAGACCTATTAATTGACTTGTGCTCCCCCCCCCCATTTGTGTTATGACTGGCTTTAGGGAGGAAGTAGGTGGGAGGATTCTGATCCAAGTCATGGCTGCATCGTTCTTGCCTGGGGGGGGAGAGGAGAACGATGTACTGGATGGTGACAAACAGGGAGGGTAGAGAGTCCACAAAGTAGTATTATGTATAAATATTTTAGACTGGGAGGAATCTCCCTTTCCCCCCAGTTTTTGCTGCCCCTTTGGAAAGTGGTGAAAATGAGAAAGCAAGTTTCGCAGAAAACATCACAAAATATTTGACAAAGTTGTGGAGGTGTGGTAGCAGTGAACATGATTCTTTTTAAGAAATTGAAAGCACAGCCGCCTCTGTGAATGATAGCAGCTGCAGCTCTTGCAATGCGGCTCTTCCACCCCAGTGGCCAACTCCTGCTGGCTACCAGGTTTTATCCCGCAATGCGTTGGTTACTTATGCTGCAGCATGAAATATAGTCTGATGTGTTCCAGGGAACAAATAGTGATCTGAGGGACTGGACCACTGCTACCCACAGCGCTGCCATTACTGATAAGTTTCCCTTCAAACCCTAAAACTGTGAAAGTGTGATGGTTTGCCCTTGAACCCCTCCAGTGTTGCAAAAATTTGACAGAAATGTTCATGGCTGCATAACCACGACCTTAAACCAGATGATGTTGGCTTTGTTATGAAGATGACCAGCCCTTGACTCCCTGATGATGTTTGGGGAATAGTGTGGTCCACAGAATTTGGCCATTCATGCTTTATGCAATCAAAATTATGATTGAGTGGTTATCCTAAGACAGTGGTTTTGAAGTTTGCTTGGAACTTCTCCAAGTGGTTTCTCCATGAGATGTAAGTCATGAGCAGGCATGCCTCTATCACTTCTTCTGACATTTCTTTACTGTATCAAGCTGCAGAGGAGTATTGGATGCACTCTTTTGCTGGGTGTTGGGACTCTTGAGCTGTTCAGATCCAAGCAAAAGCCTGCATGTTACTAGGTTATGTCTCCTGGGAGAAATAAGGAGAAAGAAGTTCAGGTGACACTGTCAGTCTCATGGATAACAGATGGAGATGAGACAGCTCTCTTGTGGGGAAATGTTCTGTGGCCTGGCTAGCCTAGTTCTGTGCCTTTTCATAATGCACCTTCAAGGACTGTGGACTGTCTGGTTATACACTCCTTTATTTCCAAAATGTGTGTGAATGAGGGTGGTGTCATACACTTTAAAAAAAACTGTCACTTCAGATACATAGCCCGCCTTACACCCAGGCTTGGATCTTATTGGGCAATTGACCAATGTGCTAAAAGCCAATGATTTATGAACATACACAGTAGCATGTTCACAGCAGGACATTAACAAGTAAGGTGAGGAGGCACAAAGGAAAAGACTAAAGCTGCAGCCCTATATACACTGAACTCAGTGGGACTTGATTCTGTGTAGATATAATTTGGATTGGGTTCTAAGGCTGCAATCCTATACTCACTTTTTTGGGAGTAAGCTCTACTGAATTCAGTGGGAATCCATTCTGAGTAGACATGCGTAGAATTGTACACTTACTTGTGGCATTTTTTTCAGGAAAGGGGACTCAACCTTTTTGCTCCCCAGGAGCTGAAGCAGAGACCCTGTGAATGGAAGGCACATGTTCTGATACTGAGCAAGGGCCCTCTTCACCTATGAAACTGCTTTATAGTGAGGGAAATTATAGGGCCATCTAACTGAGTCCTGTCCCTCTCATCTGTCACCTGACTCTTACTGAAGATACTAGGGTTTGAAGTTCTGCATGACAGGCATGCTATTACTGACCTGTGGTCTCTTGTCATGTTCCAGTAGCACTTGATGCCCTCCCCCCACTAGCTAGACTGGTAATTAATGACTGGGCCACCCCAACACTCCACTCAATTTTTTTGTGAATTCCTCCTAAGGGAGGAGATAAAATGGACCAAGGAGACATACTAATCTTTAAAGAAGAAGTGACACATGTGCTGCTGAATGCAGGCCAGCTGTAGAAATGGGGCCATCTTTGCTCCTCCCTAGTCTGTAACTACCTGGATGGCATGACCCTTTCTGGCATTTTTTGAAAGACACCTCAAAGATTTTGATATGTATTAAAGTGAAAATTTCCAGTCTTCAAGAGGTCATCTTTCTTAAGAAAGGTAAAAAGTTAAAAACAAAAGAACACATTAATTTAGTTAAATTGTTACTTCTGGGAGAAAAGGAAAGACGAACATAGGGGACATTCCAAGGTCTTTAAATGGCAGAATTAAAGAAATGGTTTGGAATAAGAAGTGCAAGTCTCACTAATGATGACATAAGTAGAAAGCTGAAAAAAATTCTTCCATTTGGGGTAAAGTTATTGTACTGAAATGGGCCATTTTCAAGAGCTGGGTAAGTGTCAGAAAATCAGAGACACATTAGATGAGTTGTTGAAACAGGCAAAATGGTCTTGGAAGTGCAACTGCCATTGATTTTTCTTCCTCCTGTTCTCCAAGTAGGGATGTTTTATTTGGGGTCATTAGGGTAATATCTGACCTGTTGATGTCAGTGCATATTTTTTTCTTGGCTTCTGACACACCAAAGATTTTGAGTGAAAGCAGAGCAGGCCTCAGGTGCAGGTGCACCTGCAGTGTATGCTGTTTCTTAGTGACTCATAGACTTGCAGAGGACTTGTTGGCCTTTTGATCTGCTTATGTTACCGGGAGATGAGTGCCCAGTTCAGGAGAGCTAGTTTAGAGTTGGGCAAGAGTTGCTCAAGGAGTTGGTGCTCAGTCACATAAATTGGCTTAACAGCAGAGGCCAGACGGGCACTGGAAGTCTGGCCAGACGTAAATGGAAGTCTTGCCCTAATGAGGAGAATAAAAAGGAACATAAACTGTGGCAAAAGAAATGTAAGAAGGTGATATGGGAGGCCAAGCGAGACTATGAGGAACACATGGCCAGCAACATTAAGGGGAACAATAAAAGCTTCTTCAAATATGTTAGAAGCAGGAAACCCGCCAGAGAAGCGGTTGGCCCTCTGGATGGTGAGGGAGGGAAAGGGGAGATAAAAGGAGACTTAGAGATGGCAGAGAAATTAAATGAGTTCTTTGCATCTGTCTTCACGGCAGAAGACCTCGGGCAGATACCGCTGCCCGAACGGCCCCTCCTGACCGAGGAGTTAAGTCAGATAGAGGTTAAAAGAGAAGATGTTTCAGACCTCATTGATAAATTAAAGATCAATAAGTCACCGGGCCCTGATGGCATCCACCCAAGGGTTATTAAGGAATTGAAGAATGAAGTTGCAGACCTCTTGACTAAGGTATGCAACTTGTCCCTCAAAACGGCCATGGTGCCAGAAGATTGGAGGATAGCAAATGTCACGCCTATTTTTAAAAAGGGAAAGAGGGGGGACCCCGGAAACTATAGGCCGGTCAGCCTAACATCCATACCAGGTAAGATGGTGGAATGCCTCATCAAAGATAGGATCTCAAAACACATAGACGAACAGGCCTTGCTGAGGGAGAGTCAGCATGGCTTCTGTAAGGGTAAGTCTTGCCTCACCAACCTTATAGAATTCTTTGAAAAGGTCAACAGGCATGTGGTTGCGGGAGAACCCGTGGACATTATATATCTGGACTTTCAGAAGGCATTTGACACGGTCCCTCACCAAAGGCTACTGAAAAAACTCCACAGTCAGGGAATTAGAGGACAGGTCCTCTCGTGGATTGAGAACTGGTTGGAGGCCAGGAAGCAGAGAGTGGGTGTCAATGGGCAATTTTCACAATGGAGAGAGGTGAAAAGCGGTGTGCCCCAAGGATCTGTCCTGGGACCGGTGCTTTTCAACCTCTTCATAAATGACCTGGAGACAGGGTTGAGCAGTGAAGTGGCTAAGTTTGCAGACGACACCAAACTTTTCCGAGTGGTAAAGACCAGTAGTGATTGTGAGGAGCTCCAGAAGGATCTCTCCAGACTGGCAGAATGGGCAGCAAAATGGCAGATGCGCTTCAATGTCAGTAAGTGTAAAGTCATGCACATTGGGGCAAAAAATCAAAACTTTAGATATAGGCTGATGGGTTCTGAGCTGTCTGTGACAGATCAGGAGAGAGATCTTGAGGTGGTGGTGGACAGGTCGATGAAAGTGTCGACCCAATGTGCGGCGGCAGTGAAGAAGGCCAATTCTATGCTTGGGATCATTAGGAAGGGTATTGAGAACAAAACGGCTAGTATTATAATGCCGTTGTACAAATCTATGGTAAGGCCACACCTGGAGTATTGTGTCCAGTTCTGGTTGCCGCATCTCAAAAAAGACATAGTGGAAATGGAAAAGGTGCAAAAGAGAGCGACTAAGATGATTACGGGGCTGGGGCACCTTCCTTATGAGGAAAGGCTACGGAGTTTGGGCCTCTTCAGCCTAGAAAAGAGACGCTTGAGGGGGGACATGATTGAGACATACAAAATTATGCAGGGGATGGACAGAGTGGATAGGGAGATGCTCTTTACACTCTCACATAATACCAGAACCAGGGGACATCCACTAAAATTGAGTGTTGGGCGGGTTAGGACAGACAAAAGAAAATATTTCTTTACTCAGCGCGTGGTCGGTCTGTGGAACTCCTTGCTACAGGATGTGGTGCTGGCGTCTAGCCTAGACGCCTTTAAAAGGGGATTGGACGAGTTTCTGGAGGAAAAATCCATTATGGGGTACAAGCCATGATGAGTATGCGCAACCTCCTGATTTTAGGAATGGGTTAAGTCAGAATGCCAGATGTAGGGGAGGGCACCTGGATGAGGTCTCTTGTTATCTGGTGTGCTCCCTGGGGCATTTGGTGGGCCGCTGTGAGATCCAGGAAGCTGGACTAGATGGGCCTATGGCCTGATCCAGTGGGGCTGTTCTTATGTTCTTATGTTCTTATGTTCTTATGGATCCAATTATGTCTGATAAGGAAGAACCATTCTTTCCAGCACTGAGTTTTCTGTGCATGCAGAAGGCCATATGCTCAGGTGATTTCCCAAGCTTCAGTCTGACATTGTTCAGCCCATGCCCAGGTTGACTGAGCACTGGGTAGAAGACCATTGAGGGCGGGCTCAGAGTCTCTAGCTGGGTCACTGGGACGCTTGGCGATATTGTGTGTTACTGAAGGATTACCTTGCAAAGTGATCCTTTTTAAACAGCTTGAGAATTTAAGCCTCTTGTATGTGCTTCAGGAGGTAACCCAGCCAGGCTGAGCAAGAGGACCTGCTAATGGTAACGAGGCAGTGAGAATTAACAAGGCACCGGGGTTTTCTCCTCGTCCCCCCCTCCCTGGTTTAGCTCTGATTCTGTTTTGATATAAACCCATTAACTTGTCTTCCTTGCCCTTTCAAATCGGGGCAGAGATTAGCTGGAGGAGGGAGTAGGGACAGATTGAGTAATTTAAGATGCAAAGTGCTTTCTCTAAATTGGTCTGAGAAAAAAATAAGTGTTATTTTAACACTTTTAACTTATCCAGGACATCACACAATAAAATGACCTTCTGGTGCCCATGATAAGAGGTGTGGCAAGATCTGCATTGCTTCTGATCTCAGCTGATTAAATAAGGACTTTCTCCTTTCTCCTCCCCCCTTGTTTGTCTAGACATTCAGCTGCTGCAGCAAACAAGGTCGGCTAAGGTAGCTGTTGTACCAAGAGCTGAGTTGTGTCTGTGTGACAAAGACAATTGTTTGTCCGTGAACAAAAGAAGAGACTGGAAAATTACCTCTACTTCAGTTCACTCACCGCGTTCTTGAGGAAGGAGATGGCCGTTTCGCTCGACTCCTGCTGTGGTTGTATCCACAAACAGGGAATGCAATTTTGTCCACTGATTACCAACTTGGTTTTGTTAACAAAACAAGTCAAGCAGCTGGCAAGTGCCTGCTCTGTTTTTCTCTAAGAAATGTCCAGCTGTGGTTGAGAATTACTTTTAGTTGTGGCAAAATTGACCCAGAATCAGCATCACACCTGTGGATTTTTTGAGCTTTTTTGGTGATGTGTGGAAGAAGCTGCATAGAACACCAGGATAACCACACTCAACTGACCACAAGCCGTGTTCTCTTGATTTTCCTGGAGTGAAAATGGTGCAACTGATCTGTTGGGATGTCCGCTGCTTTCATGACTTGTTACTCTGAGGGAAGCACAATCTAGAGATGCACCCAGAATTCTTCCAATCTGTCCTTCTCTCTGAGTTTGGAGTTCCATGTTACCTGCTTAAAAATCCAGTTTATGTGCCCCCATTAATTATTACAGTGAAGGAGATTAAAGAGAAGCCAGGAAGTCTACTCAAGCCAGGGTGGCTTTTCTCCATGCAGTCCGGCAGTTACTGGCTTTAGTAGAATATTCATTCATTCATTCAGTTCAGTATTTGTATACCACCTTATTCACAGAATCTTGAATCTCGAAGACCCAAGGTGGTTTCCGTAGGCAGGCTGACCATAAACCCTTTTTTTTTCCAAATTGGGTTTTTGCAAGTGTTACTCTGTAAGGGGAACTCATAGAATCCTCCATTTCTCCAGATGTTTCTCTTCATAGCACAGCTGTCATCCTGACTGCATAGCTGTTGAGCTTTCCAAGCTTCCACAGGCAGCTGCCAAATACACCTCAGGCTGGTTCTTAGGATGTTATCCATTTCCTGCCGCTTGATTCCTCCACTTCCCTTTGTTTCTAGCCAGCAGCTCCTGGTCACCCATCCAATGAGACCCAAGCTGTTCGTGCTTAGCTTTTTCAGGTGATGTGACAGCTCCATCTTCAAACCACACCTCCTGCCTAAATATAGCAAAGTGGGCATGGGTCAGTGCTGGCCAAGTAGGGCTTTAGCCTACTGACTTGGAGGGGTAGATTGGGCTTCTGTATGATATTCCTGTCTTCAAGCTAGTACAGGCATTCTGCCTTGTGGGTTGCTCTCATCTTGTCTTAGCTTTGGGACCAAAACCTGTCACTGACCTGCAATGTGGTCACATATTCTGCTCCAGAATGTTACCATGGAGGACAGGTTTAGGAGGCTCCTAGATCTTTGTGCCCATCAACTGCCTATGTATGGCCTACCCGGGCAAGAAGTAAGGAAGATGTCCCAACACCAGGATCCTGTATTTTTGGTTTCATTTGTGAAATCTTCAAGGGCTTTGTTGCTCAGGTCTCTAGAAATGTCACACCAGCACCTTGTAATGTTGTCTAGCCTTGCCCTAAATCACTGTGTTCTGTTTACTTGCCTGTTATAAATGAATAATTTCTACTTACTGCTTTATTTTGACTTGCAAATGTGGTGGGTGTGAAGCGTAATGGAGGAGGCCAACATTCTGAATCCAAACGTTTGTCCCTGGAAATGTAGCTGTTCAGTGTGAACAACCTAGTGGACATGCATTTTTCTAAACTGATGAGCAGATGCTACCTTCAGGATGCGCAGAATTGCCCAAAGCCTCTGCGTTTTATGTTGCAAACACAAACCTGTTTCCTCAACTTTGACTTCTGTGGGCAGCATTTTTCCCCCATGCATATGTGTGCTAAGAGGTTGCATTAGCAAATATTTAAAAGGAAACCGAACTGCATTTAGTGATTTTCCCCAGGGAAGGTGATGAGACGCAGCATTAGCTTTGAACAAGAGATTAGTGGTTAAACAAATGGAGATAGAGGAAATTCCCTCAGCAGAGATGAGGGAATCTGGATCTCTGAACTTTCCACCCAGTTCTAAAGCAAAAGAACTAGGAAAGGGGACCGAGCTTAGTGGTAGCATACCTGTCTGTTCCATTCCTCCATCTTTCACATGGCGGCCCTCAGATATTTATAAATAGATATGTTCCCTTGTAACCATCTCTTCTCGAATTAAACATGCCCAAATCCTTCAACTTGGCTTCATTGGACATGGACTGCAGCCCCCTAACCATCCAGGTTGCCCTCCTCTGGATCTGCTCCAGTTTGTCATTATCCCTCTTAGACTGTGTTGCCCAGAATCGTATTTCAAGTGGGGTCTGAGTAAGGCAGAATACTGTGGTTCCATTCCTTCTTTTGATCCTGACTGTCTGAGTTCAGACTCTCTGTGTTGCTGTGGGGTCTTTATTAATTGTCTACTTTGGTGTTTTTAGCGCTCCATGAATATTCTGGAGGTTCTGGGTCCCATTTAATATGGATAGGAACGTACTTAGTTTTGGCAGTTCCCCTCCCATTTCACCTGCCTACTCAGCTCTGATTTGTGCCAAGTCTTGCATGGTGCAACTTTGTATGGTGCAAGCAGCTCATTTGCACCATTCTGAATGGTTAAAATGGTGCAGTGTCACAACTTCTTGGTTTTGAACTGGTGTGAGAGACCTCACTCCTAAGTCTTGTTCACTTTTTGGTAGGGGGGGGGGGTATTTTTTTGTTGTTTGCTTTTTAAAGATTGCACTGTGCATTTGAGAAATGGCTTTTTCAGTGTGGTTGCTGCAGCCTTTTCAGAGCCAGTTGAAGTCCTTTTCATGCCATGCCACAGCTGAGTCACTTCGGATTGCAAAAGCCATCCATTTCCCAGGAGATGTCTTCCAAATGCAAAGGCTGATTTTATGAATTGGGAAATTGAATCTCTAATGAATTAATATGGATAGCAAAAGTTGGACAAATGTGATTGGAAGAAGAATGGGAAAGGCCTGCCAAGTGGCCTTCTGGGAGCCTACTCCTTCAAACAGGGAGGAGTTTCCAGCAAATGAATGGGCTCGCTGGGCAGTTGAGGCAGAGGTCACTTCCAGGTTGTCTTCAGTGTGTATATGCCTGTTGGTCTCTGGCAGGAGAACCTTTCCACAAATGTTTATTTTCCCCTTGGCACAGCTGAGATGCCGAAGCAAGGGGTGTGTATTGACCGTATTGAGGGAAGATTGGTTACATATTCTAAATTAAAAACAAAAAACTACTGCCTGCTTCTTAGCTAGAATGTGCAACCAAATCTCTCCATGCTTGAATGATAACCTTTTGCTTCTTTATGGATTGCATTTAAAAGGTCTACTCTAAATAAATATTAGAGGGGGGAAAATGAACAGGTTATCAGAGTTGCGGCTGTTTTGCTGAGTTTTGATACCTTCATGTAGGCCACACTGAATGTGCCTTCTGGGTATTGTCTTTTGGCAGTGTGGCAACTTTAATAATAATAATAATAATAATAATAATAATAATAATAATAACAACAGGTATTTATATACCGCCTTTCTTGGTCTTTATTCAAGACTTTATTCAAGGCGGTTTACATAGGCAGGCTTTATTAAATCCCTTATTAAATAGGGATTTTAAAATTTCAAAGAAGGTTCTTTCTTTCAAGAACGACTACATTCAAGGTGTTTCATTCCGATCCGGCTTCACATTCTGGCCTCCATCCTCCCACGCTCAGAACAGATGGAATTGCTCGGCTTCAGCTTGTCAGCTGCTCCAAGGTCGCACGGTGCCGGTGGCCTCGAACTGGCGACCTTGTGGATGTTATCTTCAGGCAGACGGAGGCTCTACCCTCTAGACCAGACCTCCTGCTTTACAGGACCTTTACAGGACCTTGTGCTTCCCTCAGGGACCTTCAAAAATAGGCTCCTCAAAGTTGAATGTTAACATGAATATTAATATTAATAATAATAATATTTTTATTATTAATCAATAATACTAATTGAGCCTAAAGTTGCTCCCAACCACCCTCCCATTTCCCTTTTTCCAACTACACCAATTTCCTGATGGTTCTCCTGCCCTAGTGGTGATGGTGCTGCTCCTCTAAGCAATTGGTGGCTTCCATTTTGGTCCTGCTAACAATTCTATTTGATCACGGGTTGTTTCCTAGGAGACTTGTGGGCAAAACAGTGGCACCATGCTGCTGCCCAGAGCAGCAGGGCCACTGTCAGCGAGGCCCAGTGCCTTTGCTTTGCCCCTCATTCATCACTGTGGCTGACCCAGCTGCATAGTCCATTCTGCTGTCGCCCTGTCACTGCTTAATTAATTAATTAATTAATTGGTAATTAAAAGAAAACCAAGGTTTAACACAGTGAGGTCATCAGTGGCTTTCAAGTCAGACAATGACAGTTTTAAAGGCTGGATCAGTGCCTCTGACAGCAACAGCTTATTTATAGGAGCAAGCAGAGGCAGCTGTGATGCGCTTCTGGGAGAAAGTAAATCAGGTGTAAAGGAGGCAGATTCCTTCTTGTCAGCACTTTGGAGAAAAGCAATTTGAATTTTTGGATGCACATCCCAACCTGACCTGCCTGCCTTTTGAGCAGAAGGAACCTAGAAGTATTTGCCCTTCTGCACTGTTAAGAGTTGTACATGTTATTCTTGTGGAATTGGACCAAAAGGAAGTATCCTTTACACAACCTGTAACTAACTTATGGAATTCACTGTGATAAGGTGTGATGATGGCCACCAGCTTAGACGTCTCTAAAGTAGATTAGACAAATTCTTGGAGAAACAGACTGCTTATCAGTGGCCATTATCCCCCATGACATGTAAATGGAGACTCCATGTGCAAGAGCAGATGTCCTTGAAAAATCTGTAGGGTAAACATATGTAGCCCTCTTCAGAAGTTCATGGGTATGCAGAGGGCAGCATCTCAGATTCCATCCCCTGCCCTGTGCATATTCCAGCACAGCTAGGTCAGGGGGCAAAAGCTATTGCTGCAGTATATGCCGCTCACCCTGTGCTCATTTACTGATTAGGCAGAGCTGCATCCACCCACCTGCAAGGCTTTCTGTTTCACTAATCTGGGCACACTTGTTATTAAAAGCAAACCAAGATTTAACACAGTGAGGTCATCAGAGAAGGCCCTGCATCACTTCCCACTGCCTTTGGATTTGAGGTTTGTGGGCAACCGTTGGGACATGTCTGACTAAATCCCTGCCCATTTTCAGAAGGTTAGTTAAGACTGCTCTCTTCTGGCAGGCCTTTGATCTAGGAATGTTTCCACCAGGGGACGTATCCTTGGCTTGTTACATGCTGTGGTCTTTTGAGAAGAAAGATGGCACATATTTTTTAAAAATATATATAAACAGATATCTGGGTTTGGGTTGTGGATTGAAACAAATAGCCCTGCAAGCTGATGACCTCTAAAGAAAGCAGCCAGTTCTGCAGCCCTGAACCACTAAAAGGTTTTAACAAATTAAGCATTTACAGTACAGGAAATGAGAAATGCTCGGGCAATGTGGGATGGAGCAGTTGTCCTATCTAGTGATTATTTTCCCTCCAACTAATGGCTGCAATTTAGAAATCGCACGCATTAGGTCAAACCTTTTGAAATCCTTCTTTGACCTGAACTTGTTAGGCCAGGAAGCTCTGACAAGCTTGTCCATGGAAGGGAGCCAGGATCCAATTATGTCTTCCCTAATGGCTCATTACTTATCACAGAAGGCTGCAATACTCAGAGATTCTGGCATCCAGGGGAGAGAGAAAGTGTTGGAGGGAATATATTTTATAGCACGAAGCAAAAAGATTCCCAGTCAGGTGGATGCAAAGCGAGAACGTGTACCCTGACATGATAAGGTTGGGCCATGTTTCAAGCACAGCATGTCTCCTTCTCAGGTGAAGGACAAACCATTATGTAACTGCCGCCCTTAAGCTTGACTTTATATTCTAGTGAGATTTGAGGAATAAACATGAAGCGCCTTCTACTGAGTCAGATCTTGTCCCTCATCCCAGCATTGCCTACACAGGCTGCCAGTGACGTTCCCTGGTTTCAAACTGGGGTCTTTCTCAACCCTACCTGAAAATGCTGCCAGGGATTAAACTTAGGACTTTCCGCATACAAAAAATACTCTTCCAATGAGCTACAGATCTTTTTCCTAAAGGAAATAAGTGTAGGCAGAGGGGAGCAGGGCCTGGAAGCTCTCCAAAAGCTAATCCCCATACACCTGTTATCTAGGGCTAGTCATCTATTGCCACCCACCTACCAGCTTGGATACCTGATCACCTCTGTCTAGCTTTCCTGTGTCTGTGCACTTATGCCTACCCCATAGCATTGCTCAGTGTCCAAGCAAGGGTGCCACAAAGATTAATGGAAGGATGATGCCAGGTCTCTTTGTTCTTGGCCTATTGTGGTCTCACTACAATGAATCTAATAACCCTTTCACATGATATTATTATGTGTGGTCCTGCTACTCTGCCCAGGAGTGAATTATGTTAAAGTAATATGGGTGAGCAAAATTAGATTACACTGAAATAAAGTGGACTAAAAGGGCAACCTGCACTTATTGGAAGAGGAAAGACAGTGAAAGAACAGGAATGAAAAGACATTCAAAGGGGGAGTACACCGGAGAGAGAGCTGGTTGGAAGCTAGCTGTTCCTATATTAATTATAAGGAACTAACTGGGGACAGGGTTATCTCTGAACAAGTACAGCATTGTGTGGAAGGATAGAAAAGTGGTTCACAAGAGTCACATGCTATCTGGCCTGACTCCCCACATGCAAAAGCACACATGTGGATTCCTCCATATTCCAGTATAGTCAGCCAAGCTCCACCAGATTCCTTATGGCACTGTTGTTGTCACAGCCCTGACCCAGCAAGGAGACTTTGCAACTGCAATGTCTGGTGACAGAATGGACAGCTAAGAACAGGGCAAACCTGATTAGGTGAGCAGAGTTTGAAAGAGAGAGGGTGTGAACATGCTGCGTATAATCTTTGGGTTGTGCAACCAAAGTGCATCTCTGACTCTCTTTCCCAAAAGCTGAGCAACTGAGGGCCTTCCTTTACCAAACTGGGATTGGAGGGGAACCAGAGAGTTTTGTGGCAATGCAAAGTGCTGCTTGCTTCCATGTTAATTGACCTGTTCTTTAAGGTCATCCAAGGAGGTGATTCTTTGGGTACACTGGCCCTCTGAGGCAAGATGGGTGGTGACGAAGATCTGGACCTGCTCTGGTGTCCTCACTCCACAACACCTTCCCCAGCACCATGCACCTGGTGGCTACTCTTAAGTTCTATACCCCTGGTTAAAAACAACTCTCTGTTTAGGACCCATGTACCCAAGCTGTATGTGTTGTCAAATCTGCCTGCATCTTTCTCTGTTCTAATGCTGAATTTGTGCATGTTTTATTTTAGTTATGTCAGTTTGTGGTTAATTGTGTTAGCCACCTTGAAAAAATGCCTAGACATATATAATTAATTAAAGGCCACTGATTTTGATTGTGAGCCCATTGGATACTGTGATGAGTGTGATTTCGGTAAGGGTGTTGTAAACCATCTTGAGCCTATGTGGTAGAGTGAGGAGTAAATAGATGGGAGAAAGTTGATGGCACGCTTGTGAAAATGCAGTGCAGAAAACATGTTATTCCTGTTGTTCAGAGTGGGATGTAGCACAAGTGCCAAGGATAGACTATGATTTCTAAGTGCAGGTACTCTAATGGGGCAGTTAAAAAACAAGCAGCCATCTAAAAAGCTTAATGATAATGCATTGGTTGCATAGCCAAATCCATGTTCCACACAAACCGAAAGTACAGCTTGGCAAGTCTTGTTGCCCCTGGCACTAGAATGAGCCTGTTGCTAGATATGTAGACTGTAATATTACATTGCTTCTCTCTTTCTCACACTGATTCTCACATCATTTGTTTGTTTGTTTGTTTATTTGCAGCCTCTCTTCAGGTGAACATTGCTCCAAACAAGGTGGAGGTTCCTGTTGGAGAGTCCAAATTCTTCTTGTGCCAAGGTGAGTGACAGCTGCCCACCTTGGCCGTTCCTCATGTTTGGGGTGAAACTGTTGATCCCTCCCTCTCTCTTTATCATTTGCATGGTGCATCTGAGTAGACTTCACTCAAAGCATTGTCAGAACTGTTGTCAGAACATCTCCCCCTCCCCATTTTCTCCCAACCTTTTGAACATTTTTCAGATACCACCTGGGCCCCAAGTTGCCAAGTTCCGGAATTGGTTCTCGAAAAAGAGAAAATGCCTGAATTTTGCCTGAACTTTTTGCTTCTTTTGTTTCTAGTGACCGGTGATGCCAAATCCAAAGACATCTTCTGGTTTGCTCCCAGTGGTGAGAAGCTGACAACAAACCAACAACACATCTCGGTGGTGCGGACAGAAGACTCCTCGACTCTCACCATATACAATGTCAACATAGATGATGCCGGCATCTACAAGTGTGTTGTCTCCAGTGAGGAAGGGGAAGTTGAGGCCACACTCAACGTACAGATCTTCCGTAAGATGTCATCTGTGCTCTGTTGTGGATTGTTAGGTTGGGGAAATGAAAGCAAAGAGGATCTGCCCTTTTTGGGGAAAATTTTCTCAAGAAGAAGCTATTAGGAGAGAGAATGCTGACTTTGTGGGTTGTGTGTGTCATACTCTGTTATTCTATCAGAACTACCCTTGAAGTTGATGTTTTGGTCAAGAACTCAATCCTGACTCTTTACATTTAGACATCCAAACTCTGAGGTTTGAATTGAACATCAGTGAATTTCAGACCTTCAGGCTAGGGTGTCGTCCTGATTGCCATGGCTGGGGCAGTGAGATTGGACATTTTATGTGCCCCAAGACTGGCAAAGGAGCTCACGACTTGTGAAGTCTGCCATTCTCTTTTTGCACAGGAGGCAGCATGAGAGAACTCTTGACTATCACACTGCATGTTTTGCAGGCTGTAACCACAACATGTTTTGAGTCCAGTCCTATCCAAGTATCCAGGGCTGATGCAGCTGTGCCAATGCAACCTGTGCTGCATCCTCTGGTGATGGTGGGGCAGTCACAGAGGCCTCATCAAGGTATGGGAACATTTGTTCCACTATCTCAGGGCTGCATTTCTTCTGCATAGGTGCTGGAAAGTTGGAAGGATTGAGTCCTTTGTGTTGTAACTAGGCTTGAAATCTTTAATCAAATCATTCAGTTTAAATGTCTTTAATGGACTAAAAAGTGCTTCATGACTGATCAGGCAACACTTTTTTTCAAAAATTAATTATTTTTATACCGTGGTTTATAAACCATGGTGCTGTCTTAGATGAGGCATTCTGCTGACACTCTCGCACTTGGAGGAATGTCTCTTTAAAGATGGCATCTGCTGTGCTGTATACACAAACTATCTAAAAAGAACGATGTATGCTTTTGTTTCTTTGAAAGGATTTTTTTGGCCATGTGTTATTTTAGGCATACTCAATCAGTTACAGTTTGGTTAGTTGGCTAAAGTGTCTTCAATTGGGTGACAGTCCTAGCAGTAACTTTTCAGTATGTTATCTTGTTTTATTGCTGCTCAATTCTATGTCACAGTTTTATCTTGTCATTAGCCACCTTGTGGATCCATATGGTTTAAAAATCAGTGTATAAATATTTTAATAGTTTCATTCAGTTTCTAGAGCTGGCGCTGCTTGTTGCAGTCTAGCTATCAAACTTACTTGAATCTTATGATAGAGATGAGTCACCCTGGGGGTTTTGTCTTCTCCTGGAAGCAAAACCTGTGGCTCATAGGCATGACACTTCTGGAGTTCTTTGCTCTGTAAGCATGTCTTTCATTGTCCTTGCTGTCTGCACAAGGAATGCTATAGTCTGAATTGCAGAACTTGAGATGGTGCAATTCAGAGAGAAAGAAGTCTGCCCCCGTTTTTTGTACTGCTCACCCAGTTCCTATGCACAGTATGCATTGCCTGTTCAGTTGAAACTAACTCTCCACCTTTTCCTGTGGCTTCTTTCCAGAGAAACTGACCTTCAGGAATACTCCCAGCCCCCAGGAGTTCAAAGAAGGGGAGGATGCAGTTATTGTGTGTGACGTGGTCTCCTCGCTGCCTCCCACCATTATGTGGAAACACATGGGCAGGGATGTGGTCCTGAAAAAGGATGGTAAGTGGGAGCAAGGGTGTGATCCTGAAAAAAGTCCTCCTAAGAGGGAATAGGGGATCTTTTTAAATTCAAATTGGGGTTCTTGTCCCAACTGTAGAGGATCTAACAAGTGGTAGCTATCCTTTGGCCAGAAGAGCTGTCACCAGGACCTTGGACAGCTCCAAGTTTGACAGTGTGCACCTTAGAGCTCTGGAGCCAGATAAAAGTGTTACATCCTTCCCTGGCACTTCTCCATGTATACTTGTGCACAGCCTATTATATCCCCACACCACCAAGACTGAACTTAGAACATAAGAAGAGCCCTGCTGGATCAGGCCAAAGGCCCATCTAGACCTGCATCCTGGTGCCACTCCCCTGTATCTAGCATTCTGAAGTAGCCTACTGCTACTCTGCTTGTTAAGCTTGCAGTTGGTTTGGTTGAATTGAGCCTTCTGGTACCAAAAATGATTTTTATTAGGGCAACAGAGAGCAAGTCTGTTCCATTAAGCTCAGGTGCTGAGATGATCTGATAAAGGTCAGCTTGTGGCGGCCATTAACTTCTCCATTCTTTTTCTTTTAGTGCGGTTTGTTGTACTGTCTAACAATTATCTACAAATAAAAGGCATAAAGAAAACAGATGAGGGTATGTACCGCTGTGAAGGGCGGATCCTGGCTCGTGGAGAGGTTGACTTCAGAGACATTCGTGTGATTGTCAATGGTAAGTAACATGGATGGCTTTATTTGTACAATCAAGATTTAGAGGTTATTATCTTTATATTACATTCTCTGTACAAACAAGGAATTTTTTGGAGTTTCAAGACAACAGTGCATGAAACAGACACAACCCGTGGTCACATTTTCCACTTTTTCTAATTTTATTCAAACTAGTTAGGAGTCCCTGAACTGTGTGGGGGCATTTGCCCTTCCCCCAGCACTTTTTTCTCCGATCTAAGTATCTCTTCAGAGCTGCTGATTGTCCTGCTGTGTTTTCTTCAGTGGAGAAATGGGAGGTGGGGGTGGAAGTTTAGATTAGGGAAATATTGTCAGGGTTCTTCCCCCCCTCCTCGAACAGACCTGATGTGGATGGGACTGCCAGAACTGCTTTGTCTGATGTTGCAAGATCCAGAGAGGTACGCTCAGTTGTGCCCCTTGGCTAAATATCTTAGGTCAGGTTGTTGTGAAATCTAATTTACCCTTGAGAAAGTGGCCCCATTTTTTTGGTTCCTACAGTCCCTTCCCCAGAACTGAAAGAGCAGAGGTGAAGAAAGGTGCACTGATGCTGGCCATAAAATTCCCCCACCATGCATTTGATCCCCACATCCTTTAAAATCCTCAAAATCCTCCTCCCATTTTGATATCTACTCGTAGCAATGGGGAAGCAAAACATGGAGGGATTTTGTTTCTGCCCTACCTCCTTCTGTTGAAATATATACACTAGATGATTAGCTCTGATGGTAACTAACTAGTGTTCTTTTCATCCCACTGACTTTATTGTCTGGATGGATCCCAGCAAAGCTCATCTGCCAGAACTAATACAAAGGAAGGGGGAAAAGAAGGTTTTGAGTCAAAAACCTTGGGATGTTGACATCTGGTTTCACTCCCCCCCCCCCACAAGTTGGAAACAAATCAGAGGATAAAGTTGGTTTGGACCTCCAGCATTAACAGAGACTAGAGGCACAGGAGGAAGCACTGTTTCAAGTTGATCCACAGGTCTTGTTGGGATTTGTATTTCTGTGCAGAAGAGGTGTGAAGACTTGTGAAATCGATTTGGTGTTTACAAGATGTTGACAAGCAATTATGGTGTGAGAAACAGACCCCACTGCTGCCTCCTCCTCCTTCTAGAATATCTTCAGTCCGTCCTTTGGACAAGAGAGGAAGAGGGGTGAGGAAAAGCAGGAAAAGATGGTGAGGTCACCATCATAAGAGAGCCTTAAGTTGGTTTTTGTACCTTCTCGTTGTGTGTGATGACAACACTAGTAAGAATATTTAAACAAAGATGCTTATGCTTTTAATTGGGTTCCCCTTCTCCAAACACATCCCTACTCACATTTGTTTTAAGGACAGATCAGAGAACAGAGGGATCTGTCACAAAAATGGAAATTGGATTGACTTGGCAGTGTGTTGTTCAAAGCTGTCTCTGCCCACAGGAACCTGAATGCCCACTAGTTTAATTCAAATCAATTAACTCCCCCTTTTTAGGAAGTGCAATTTGAACAAAAACACTTTTGTTCTTAGTCTTATCTATCACATTCAATGAATTCAATGTTCGGAACCTACACTTTCCCTTTTAAGTATAAAATAACGATAGAGAGCTGCATTTTGCACAGATTTCTTCATTTCCACATGCTTGGGCTTTTTTGTTTGTACATAATTGGCAAGTAGCTTTATTGTTGTAACCTCCCTAACACAGAATTTTGAGTTCTGTCATATACAAATGGGAGGCCTTCCTGATGATGATTCCATGTTATAGGAGGCAGGATGAGCTAGCTGAATTGTCTCCTCCGTGGAGGGGGCTCAGTCTGCTCACAGTCTTCCCAGACTTGGTCTTACAAATGAGAGGCTACATGTGGGCATACTAGGAAGAGCTTCCTGGGTTTGCATTCCTGTTGTCATTCTCTCATGGGCAGTGCTTCTACATTTCCAGTCTCTGTCATCTGATGTACCCACCATGGATTTTTCAGTTGTGGTGTTTGCAGTATTTTGATCTTTCCGACATTTGGCCATTCTTCTGGTTGGTTGATGGAAGATTTAAGAGAGTGTGTTCTACCTTTGGGAAGTTCTGGTCTGGAAAGGGGGAGCCTCTCCTTGGAGGAGGAAGAAAAGACAAAGACGACAATTCAGCTCACTGAATGAGGATGAAGAGTGCTCCCTTCCTCTCTCCAGAACAGGAGTTGACAGTTTTGTTGTTCTTTCTTTAATGGTTGTTTTTAGAGACGAGTCCTCACCCTCAGACTTGCAGGTTCTTCCAGCTAGTCCAACGTTGTCTGTTCTGGCTACTATACACTTTCCAAGGTCTCAGACACAGTCCACAACCTGATCCTTTGAACTAGGGATGCTGCCAGGAATTGCAGCAAACATGCTATTTGCCAAACTGATGCTCTGCTGCTCAGCCAAGGCCATGCCTGGCATCCATGTTGCACTGCACTTCTGTCACTGTTTCTTCCATTGGGAATCACATCTATTTTTTCCCATTTCTTTTTCTTTCAGTGCCTCCTACTGTCCGCTCTAGGCAGGGCACTGTGAATGCCACGGCAAATCTCAGCCCGTCTGTCACCTTGGTGTGTGACGCTGATGGCTTCCCAGAGCCAACAATCAGCTGGACAAAGTAAGACATGCAACAGTCAAGATTGTGATTTGTTATTGGGGTGCTAGGAGACTTGAGCCAAGAAGCCTTAAGAGCCTGCACACTCCTTTCATGGCCTTTTATAGGAGTAGCTTTGCATATTACCCTCCCCCCCAAAAGCTGGCCCACTGTAAAGTTGCTGAGCTTGAAACAACCAACCTCTTTGTCCCACAGGGACGGCGAATCAATAGAGCGAGGGGAGGATGAAGAAAAATACGGCTTTAGTTATGATGGCTCAGAGCTGACCATTCACAAGGTGGAAAAGAACGACGAAGCAGAGTATGTCTGCATTGCTGAGAATAAGGCTGGCGAGCATGATGCCATCATCCACCTCAAAGTCTTTGGTAAGTCTGGCCTTGGTGAACCTGGGCTCTTTCCAGGCTGGTCTCCCTCAGCTCAGATCAGAAAGCCACGAGCTGGAATTGATTGTCCATTGGTAGCTCAAGGATACGTAGAAGTCAAAATGTCCTCGCCATGGTTTCCTGTCACCTTAGCATGTCAGCTCACATATAACTTAAGTTTCTAATTGTTTAATGGGTACAGCCTATATATTCGCAGAAGCTGAGGGGCAGGAAAATCTCTTCATTAGAGCAGAGAATATCTCCTTTGGCTCAACGGGACTCTGAAATATGACTGAGTCAAGAACTTTCAACTGGATTTGGGGGGAGGGGGAAAGGGGAGCAACAGTAGCCTGAGCTTTTTGATGCTGCTTTTTGATGTGGTGGTCATGCTCTTCTTCATTGCTGGCAGGTGCCTGTCATTGTTTGTTTCCTTCAGGGTCTCCCCCTTGTAACGTTACTTCATGTTTATGCATTGGGCATCAATGCATTGTTGAGGGGCATTCTGGGACATAAAGATGGTGACTGTTGGCTGCTGGGGGGGGGCACCTGTTTTTCCATTGCAATGCCTGTTGGGAACACCAAGAGTATCAAAACTTTTCTTCCTGTCATTCTGATCTGGAAGAAAACCCCCATCTTTTCTCCCTGTGTCAACAGCACAGATAAATAAAGGGCAAGGGGGTAGCATGTTTCAGCAAACTCAGGGCTGGCCAAGAAGGGCTTTTGGTGTTGGAGAGGGGGGCATTTTCTGAAGTCAGAAATGATCCAAGTCTTTCCTGATTTTGGGATGAGAAGAACTCAAACTCTGGTAATCTGAGGCAAGCAGAGGAGGCTTTGCCCATCTCTAGCTGAAACAAATAGGAATGGAGTAATTTTGTTGGTGTTTGTACAGAATAATCACTCAGGATAATCTATGTTTTCAACACAATCTAAATAAACCCTTGTCTTTGTTCATCCCCATTCTTCAGCAAAGCCCAAAATCACCTATGTGGAGAACAACACTGCAATGGAGCTGGATGACCAGGTCACTCTGACCTGCGAGGCTTCTGGGGACCCCACCCCCTCCATCACTTGGAGGACTTCCACTCGAAACATCAGCAATGAAGACAAGGTACTGCCTGCCCCCATCTCCAGTCCAAGTGCAACAGGGCAGTGGCAGGAGGAGAGGAGGGGACGGACACTTCTTTGACTCCCTCTCTGCAGGCAAGGGATTGTTGCACACTGAAACCTCAGCGCCTCCTGCATAAGTGCAGGGCCAATGATAGTGTTTTGTGCAACTAAGACAAAATCTCACCCTCCCCCCCATTTTTGAGGCCCCGTTAGCAGAGGGTGAAAAGGGGAGATTTTGGAAATATGGGGAGGTGAACTTGGGAGAGGTGTGAGACTTCCCACATGGAACAACAGCAGCACTTCTCTTGGAAGCTGCCATTTCCCCCCCATAACTCTCATCTGGACAACGCTCTGCCATGATGTGCCATCACACAGAAGGGATCATGGGAAAGTGCTGGTAATTGGCAGCCACTAAGAGAAATTTCTGCAGCTGGCACCACAAAACACTAGAAGCAGAGAACAAAGACCAGGGGCGAGGGTGTTAAGCAGTTTCAGCCCCCTTTTCACTCTAATAACCATTCTGAAGTTTTTGCTGGAAGTTCTTGGAGAATTTTGATCTGGCCCTTCCTAGTGAAGACTGTCCTTGCCCAGACAAGCCCCAGTCTGAATGGGAAGCTTCCTATCAAGAAGCACTAATGGCAGTCTGACTGAATCCTGAGTGGGTTCTTGGGAACCTGCCATGGGAGTTACTCCAACATGTAGCCCTAGTAGTTCAAATAGGGCCACATGTTGGAGCCTCTGACACTCTCCTCAGTTTCTCTGTCTGTATAGTCTTTCGAGACTGAAGGTTGCCAACATCTCCAAATGGGAAGACTCTTTAAGACTGCCTACTTTCTGGAAGACAACCTCACATTGCAACCTCAGTTGCTCCAGTATGTTGCTAGATCTGCAGGCTTTGGGATTAGCCTATTTGATTCCTGCCTTCTTTGACTATAGAACACACAAGGGAAAGTGCCCTCATCTGTTGGTTCCAAAATTATGGGACAGCTGTTGGCCTTGTGGTTCCAGTGTGCATCATCATTGCAGCAATTGTCAAAAGCATAGGTTGCTTGAGGAGAAAGACTGAGGTTGGGAGGAAGGGGTTGGCCCAAGCAAGGGTGTTAAAACCTTTTATTTCTCTTGATTTCTGCACTTGTACACTCATTGCACGTAAATTCAGGCACAAAAGCTCCAGCTGCCTTTGTGTTCGCTTGTTAACTGTTGTTGATCACATACCAAAACCATTCTTGTTCTCAAACGGCAAAAATAGTTAGCAGTTTTGAAATAGTGGTGATGTCTCCAGGTAGACGTAGCCAGGAATTCCATGCAGCTGCTTTGGTCCACTGCTGTAATGGCTCCATGTAAAGGGCAGGTGAATGCAGACATGGAGTTGTAAAATCAAGTGATGCTTATTACAACTCATCCTTTTCAGTATCCCTGGTGTGGTGTGCAATAAGAGAGGATTTTTGGTCAGATCACAAGTAACAAGAGAGTGACTAGTGTCAGTGTACTTCTGGCTACATGTGGCTTCTCATATCACTCCATGCTTGTATCTGAATGGCCACTGCTGGAAATGTGGCTAGATTGGTTCTTGGTCTGATCCAGCAGGGCACCTCTTATGTTCTTAGACAGGTAAAAAATGAAGAAGTTCTAATATAGCCCTTCATCATGTTGCCATTGTTGATATGTATGTTTGCAGTACTTGTAAATGTTGTCGTACTTGTAAGAACTGGGTCGGTGGTGTGTTTTGGAGTCTGCAAAGAAGTCAGTTGGCTCAGTCAGAACAAGGGTAATCTGATCCAGGAAAGGCCCCCAGTATAAACATATTTAAGATGTTCAATAGACCCTGTAGCACAGGGTACCTTCAACCCATTTGCATAGGAACAGTTCCATCGAATGACAGCTTTGTTCCCCCTGGAGATGTCCTACAGGAAGGAAAGTGATCTGGCTATCATGATAATTGCAGTCATCATATGGTTGATGGGGAGAAGGAAGAGTTCTTTGCTTGTCATCCTGCCACAGCAAAATCACTGTGAGGTCATTTTACTGCATAGTCTTTGTGGTGTGGATATTTCTTGTGGACACATTGCCACATTAAGGCATACCAGCTGAAAAGCGCAGGACAAGCTGCCCAGTGGGCCATGTGAATTCACAGAAAAAAACATTGGTAGAAATGGCAAAAAGAAATCCCCCCCCACAGGTATCTCTTTCCATGTGTGAGTTCATCCTAAATTGGCAAATCATAGTCAGAAACTAGGGGTAGCCCTTAAGGGGTTTTCCTCTGAGGAATTCCGCCTGCTTTTCAAGGGCTCTTCAATAAGCTCAGCTGTGAAACTGCTAACTATTTTTGAAACTCTCACCTTTACTCTTGGGCAATCTATATTAAGGAACTACGAAGGCTCCTGCTCCTTTGGATAGTTTCTTATGTAGACTGGAGGGAAAAACAGAAGATTCCGGACTGCTGCTGCTGTTTTGTCTGATGTGTGGGCTGGGCGCCTGGTGGTTCTACAGTTCTCCTTGTTCTTGGTTTTTTTGCCCCAGCGCACTAAATAGGTTTCAGATATTTCAACTATAGTTTTATTGTTTGTTGTATAACCTGAAAACCTGCTGGAACAAATGGTGAAAAATATCCAAACAAATGACAATAAGGGAGCTTTCCAAGCAACTGATATTGAACTTTAATAGCCACTATTTTAAATAGTTTAAAAGTGGGATTAGATTACTAGAGGGTGAAAGAGGGTAATCTAGTACAACAGCCAAAATCTCTGAACAGTGATAGCACATGATCACTGGACAATCTTTTATTTTTTTTTACAAAGACCCCCAAGATTAGTCATTCCTTATCAATTTTGAGGTGCTGAACATGAATATGACAATGAAAATGCAAAATTGTCTACGGTTTGTGAGAGCTCAGCAATAAACAGTTCCTTTGACATGCAGTGGTAAATGTACACTTTTTATCTTCACCACCTATGTACACAGTGTGCTTGGTTTCTGCCAATTGACAGATTTCATTGTCATTTTTGTGTTCAGTAAATCAAAATTAGTAAACGTTTAGCTATTTTAATTTCAGAGGAAAATTGTGTGTTGTCCATTACCAGATGAAGTGGATTACCAGCCAGCGTGGATCATCCCCACCAGTGTTGCTCTGCTCATGAACTTCCTTGGGGCATCTCTCCGGCCGCTGTTGGCTTTGGGGTGCCAAGCCAGATGGATCTTTTGATCTTACCCAATGCAGTAGCTCTTTAGTTTTCGCTAAACTTTTGTTCCGACAGTAACTCTGCTGCTCTCCAGGAAATATCACACCAAAGGAAATTAGATACATTGATAGCAGGACGTATTCTCAGTTGCACAGTCTGATAACATCCAAATTTAAATTGGTATCTCTCTCAGTGAAATGAAACTCAGTTAAATCCTACTCAGATTTAATGAGTTGTTGGTCAGATCTCCTGTGTCTTGATGGTCAGAAACTTTTGGTTAAAAGTGCAACCATCCTTCGATAATGCAGCTTCTTTGGTGCAAGTTTGTTATGTCACTCTTTGTCACAGTGCAGTTAACAACCATTCTACCCAATGAAAGCAGTGTATTCTGGGATAATCAACACTCAATTGGCCGATCAGTCATTTCCTGCCTATTGGTTAAGGCGTGTCCTATAGCGCTGCTTGTCTCTTGAAGTGCAAACTCCAGAGATTAATAGTTCTATTTGGATCTTTCCACATTTCTTTGCTTCTTCAGTGAAACAAGGAGGACATCCACCCTTGTGCTTGATTCATGTACAAAGTCTCTTGTGCAAGATTCATTGAAAGTGAATGGGAATTGTGCAAGAGTATGGTGTGCCTGTTGATTGCATGAATGGCAAAATCATATTACAACCAAACCAGGGTCTTAGCTAGGTGTGAGATGGGTGCGGTCTGTGGCTCTGTAACGTTACCACTGGGTGCAGAACAGTGTCTTGTACTCTTTGTGCATAATGCTATATCTCGTGTCAGGTGCAACTCCTCCATTTTGGGCTGTTAAGGAGTGTGTGCATGCAGCCTAAGGACTGGCTGCTCGCCAGCTTTCTCAGTACTGCTCTCCACAGTAATGAAAACTGAGGCTTTGTTTCTGACAGGGATATTTTCACACACAGGCAGTGTTAGATTCTTTTGATAAGAGGGCAGTGAACCAGTGGCACATGGTGGTTCCCCTAATCCCACCAGTCCCTAATCCATGACCACCAGTCCCCCTAATCCCACCAGTCCCTAATCCATGACTCCCCTCTCCTTTTTTTGCCTGTGGATTGGGCAACTGGAAAAGTCAACAGGGACTCCTCAGTGGAGGGATGTGGCCGAATGATCTCCTGTTGTTGATCCCTGCACTTCATAGAAGTGAGGCTAATTAAAGCAAAGTCAGTGGGGAAAGAAACACTGATGTTGCTTCCATTCTATGCCCCATGAGTTGATGGGGATTTTACTGTGGGGGCATCAACTGTTATTAAATTCTGGCCCTCAAACTTCCCTCCAGTTTTTTGTTGTA